>NC_092872.1:623080996-623686996 GCF_028372415.1 Notamacropus eugenii
GAGAACAGATCATTCGGTGCTTAATTTATTGTTTTGTTGATTGCTTAGATTTAGTAAAACGATATAAGAAAATGTTAATAATGCAAATTAAGGTTAAAGGTATGTCACAGAGAAATTTTCTGGAGAGCTGGTTGTGAAACATTTACCAGCACAGCCCCGCTGATACTCTTGAATGTAATGATTTTGTTTGTCTCAGCTCAGCTGCTAGTTCTCTGCACCTCCCTGCGACAGGTTGTTCCCAGTCTCTCAAGGAACATTTGCTGATAATCTGCTCCACCACTTTTACTATCTCCCAAGTACTTTGCCCTATTTAATTCAGACAATGTGCTGTAATGGAGAGAACGTTGGTCTCAATAGTCAGTGGACAAATATAGCTTCAAGTTCCAGCCTTGTTCTAAGGGTCAGACAAGCTTTGGAAGCTTGGGAAAGTAACTTCACTTCAGAAAATTGAATAAAAAATCTACCAGCTCTGACATTCTGTAATTCTGAATCCAATAAACATCCACTGCCTTTTGCACTGGGGATACAAAGGTGAAAAATACACAGCTACTATTATGAAGGAGTTTACAATATAATGGGTAGAATATAAATATACAAATAACTATTATACAAAGAAATGAGACAAGCCCAAAGAAGGGCCCAGGCAATGTTTTATGAGAAATAGGAAGAAGGAGAATAGTACTGACAGAAATGACAATATACAGCTTTCACCCATGGTAAAGGAAAGGGCATTTCATCATGGAGCTCTTTGACCCTCTCCCATTGACTGTCATCAAGACAAGTTGCATTCTCCACCAGAAACAGTAAAAACATTCCTCCTTAGGATCTATCAGAAGCTGATTATTGGTGCCCAATAAGCTGGAGACCCACAGATTTCTCCTTGAAAGCAGGGCAGTATATTTGCTGAGTATACACGGTTAGAAGGCAAACTGATTATTTGTGGGACATTTAATCTCAAGATCAAACATGTCACTCTACTAGATAAATTCTTTGCAGGGTTACTGGATTAGCAAGATCAGAGAAATTTCACATACACAACATATCTGCAATTCAGCAAGGCATTTGGCAGATTACTTTATGGGTGTTTTTTGTGGGCAAGTAAAGAAATGTGGACTAGTCGTTCATTCAGAACTGGCTGAATGATTAGAACAAGGAGTGGTGATAATAATTGATATCAGACTGGAGGGAAGTTTCTTCTAGAGTAGTCTAGGTACCTGTCCTTGGTCTTAGGCTATTCCACATTAATATAAATTACTTAGATGAAGCATAGATGGCATGCCTATCAAATGTAAGGTATCAGGAAACTGGGCACCATATTCCAGAATACTATGTAATAGGTAACATATTCCCCAATACAGCCAGGATCCTAAACAATTCCAACAGGTGAGAACAATGTGCTGAACTTAATGTGGTGAAAATGAATGGTAACAATGTAAAGTCCTATACATGGGATTTGTTTTTTTTTCTTTCCAATTTTTCCCCTCAATTACATGTAACACTTTTGTTTAAAAAAAATGTAGTGGACTGGATGCTAGGTGGTGCTAGAGTTCCAGGCCTGGAAGACTCATCTTTTTGACTTCAAATCTGACCTTACTTAACTAGTTGTGTTACCCTGGACAAATCACTTAACCCTGTTTGCCTCAGTTTCCTCATCTGCAAAATGAGCTGGAGAAGAAAATGGCAAACCACTCCAGCATCTCTCCCAGGAAAACCCCAAATGCAGTCACAAAGTCAGACATAACTGAAACAACTAAACAAAAACAATAATGTTCAGGATGGAGAAGGTACAGGTAGACAGCAGTTCATGTGAAAGAGATCTGGGAATTTTAGTAGACTGGAAACTCAACATGAGTCGAGAATTTGACATCAAAGCCAAACAAACAAAAATTTAGACTACGTGAAGAGAGGGACAGTGTTTAAAATACTAGAGGTGATTGTCCCATGACATCATGGGCTTCTTGGACAATACTGTAAGGACTGTGTTTGGTTCTGGGCACCATATTTTAAGATGGACATTGACAAACTGAAGTATGTCCAGAGGAGAGCGGGTAGGATGGTGATGGCATTAGACACCTTGTCATACTATCATTGGTTGAAGGAATGGGAGACCTATAATATGCCTAGTAGGAGGCATGATTATTGTCTTCAATTGTATGAAAGGCTATCACATGAAGGGGGTTGGGGCATGGGGTAAGGTTCTGGAAGGTAGAGTTAAGATTATTAGGTAAATTTTGGCTCAATAAAGGAAAGAACTTAATAATTGTTCTTTGAGGGGAAAAAGGTTCCAGACTTGTGTTTTCATTGGTATAGAAAATTCCCAGTGTGGAAACTCTTTCCATTGACTCAGACCATCATCTTATTTATAATTTTCTTAAAGAGTTGACTGGTTGTACTTAAAGAGGCTTAATGACTGCATAAGTCAGATAACTAGTATACGTTTGAAGCAGGACTTAAACCAAGATCTTCCTATTTCCAAGACTATCTTGGTAATGTGATTTAGGTTACACCTTGCCCAAGAGAATCAGGATCCCCAAGCACCAAGTAGTACTACTTCTCTTTTGACAGTTAAAACTATCCAAAATGGATTGACTCAGTTGGTAGTGGTTTCCGTCCAGTCAGAGGTTTCAAAGTGACTATTTGTCTGGAATGTTATAAAGGTCATTCTTGCTCATGTATGAGTTGGACCCAATGACCTCTGATGTCTCCTTCAACTCATATATTCTGATTCCCTGTCTGAAGAAAACTAGGACCAATGAATGGATCATAAGGCCATTGATTTAGAGTGGGAAGGGATTGCAGAGGTTGTTTAGTGGAACACCCTCATTTAGCAGATAAGGAAACTGAGGCCTGAGAGTTTAAGTAACTTTCCTAAATTCACACAGGTAGTAAGAAGCAGAGCTATAATCTGAACCCATCCTTTGCCTCCAAATCCAGAGCATTTTTTTCCCCACTATTCTCACTCCCTACTCCTCAAGTTAGAGAAAAGCAGATTTTTGGGACAACATAGAGAATAATTTTCTAGTAACTAAAATAATTAGGATACCTTCTCCCCCATGTGCTTTTCAGCTTCTTTTTGTCTGTTGTTAGATTGTAAGCCCCTTGAGGATAGGGATTTCTTTTTTGAATTTGTAACCCCAGCTCATAGCACAATAGATATTGTTCAGTATTGTCTTTGGAGCTACCCTTCTTCCCCAGCCCTCCTTTTGTGTGTCTGTCCAGGAGCCTTGATACCGTCCAGGAGGAAAAGGCCATTTGCCACCTAGTTCACAGAGCAACCCTCCCCCTGCAGAAGCCAGGCAGCTTATGTGGGCTGATGAAGGTTCCCCTGTTCTTAACCAAACTGTTTTTGGCAAATATACTGGAATGGCTTGACATTTCCTTCTCCAGTGGATTAAGGCAAACAGAGGTTAAATAATTTGCCTAGGGTCACACAGCTAGTGAATGTATGAGATCATGTTGGAACTCAGGTCTTCCTGACTACAGATCCAGTCCTCTATTCAGTAAGCCACCTTGGCACACAGTAGGTACTTAATAAATGCTTACTGGTTGCCTTTCCTGATATCTTCTAATTCTAGTCCCTTCTCTTTATTGGTCCCTGTTTATGGTTAACAGATAGAGCACTGGGCCTGGAGTCAGTAAGACCTGAGTTCAAATACAGAATCAGATATTTACTAGCTGTGTAACCCTGAGCAAGTCACTTAATCTGCTTGCCTCAGTTTCTTCAAATGCATATAGCAAAGGTTTTGCAAAGGAATATTTTTTACACCAAATGCACAAACACAAATATATAGACTTACTCCTCCAACACATAAGAGGCATACTCTCTCCCTCCTTCCCTTGCCCCTTGCTTCCCAGAGAAGAGAATGAAGTTCAGAGCTTAGCTTGGTTTCCATAAAGTACATGGAGATAATAACAACACCTGCCTCACAGGATTGTGGTGAGGATCAAATGAGATAATATTTGTGAAAGTGCTCGGCAGAGTGCCTGGCACATATTAGGAACTACGTAAATGTCTCCTCCTTTGCTTTCCTCCTAGTACATATTTTTCCCTCATTAGCTGTGACCTCCTTGCCTTGTAGGCAAGGGATTGTCTTTTGCCTTTCTTTACATCCCTCAGCACTTAGCACAGTGCCTAACACATAGGAGGCACTTAACAAAGGCTTATTGACTAATGGATTGTCTTAAAATGTAATGAACTGCCTTGTAGGGGCACTAAGTTCCCTGCTGCTACAAATTTTCAAACTGAGACCCAGTGAGTGACTACTTGGGGACTGTATAAAGGACATTCTCTAGGATGCATAAAGTACGAGGTTGCCCTCAGTGATCTTGAAACTCCCTTTCAACTCAGATACTACAATTTGCCAAACAAATTCACAGAGTAAACAAATGGTTATAGAGAAAATACCCAGTCATCTGATTGTCTGGATCCTTGACCTTTTCTATGTAACCTTTCCAATTTTTTTTTTGACCACAGGTTTGTCCTGATGCTATATATGGGGCTAAGGAAAGGGTTTCAGTGTACTTACAAGGCAGCAGAAGCAATAAGTAGTAAAACTCTCAACCATAGGATGGCTTTAAAGTTTACAAAGTCTCTTCCTTACCATGACCCCTCCTTGCCACAAGGTAGGTAATCTAGCATTTATTTTATCCTGTTTTACACATGAGGAAACTGAAGGAGGTGGTGCAGGGGGTGGGAAGGAGGGTCGTGGAGGAGTAATTTGCTCATGATTGCACTATTAAGTATCTGCTGATCCAAGATTAAAAAGGGAATACTGGGCCGGATACAGTTGGGGGCAGAAAAATTTGAAAGCCACTCTCTCCCTGCCATCTTCCCCCTTGTGCTACAAGAAGCATTGCTGAAGGATCCATGCAAGGTGAAATCTCTCCCCTCCTAGAGGGCAGGGACTATGTTTTATTTAAACTGTTTCCCCCAGAACCAGCATGGTGTTCTCCATATTTTCAATTGATTAGGCAGTATATAGGGCAGGAGACAAGGGAACTACTCAGTGAGAAGCTAGGCTGGTATTTACTAAATGCACAAATGACTAAGTAGACTCCAACGCTGACACCACACCCTGTAGCCCAAAGTGGAAAATGCACACAGTGCAGCCATTATATCACTGACTCCAGCCCCCTTCCCTTCTAAAACCATCCCCGATTCCATTTTGGCAAAAATCAGAGCCGGTACAGACCTCTGAAAGCTCCAGTTAGGATTTCCTGTTTTTGTACTTTTTATTAGGGACTTATTAAATATTATCATCATCTAGGGAGAGCATAGTTTGGCAGTCAATGCTCCATCTTTGATAGGGCCCAGAAATATTTCTCCTTAAGATTCTATTCCCATTCTTTATATAGACTACCTTCGTTGAGAAGGGATGGGGTACCTGGTGAGGAGGGTCTCCACCCCACTCTTAAAACTTCTGTTCTGGAGCCTAACTCCTCAGGCCTGGTCTAAAGGCCAGCCCTGACATGGCTCAGAATTTTAGCAAAAACTTTTTTTTTAACCTTTTTTAACCTTTATGCAGACATAAACTAGAAGATGAATCCTAGGATTCAGAGTTGGATGGGACACCATTATTAGGGCCTAACCGTCTAAAATTTCTGATTGAATCACATAACTAAGGGCAATGATTTGGTTCAGCTTAGTGCAAGTATATCCTCTTTCATGAAATTGCTGACATAGAAATCCAGGAAGCTCACACAGTGTGGATTTCTGATTATGTGACCCACAACTAAAAACACAACTGAAAAGACTTGGACACTTCTGTTGTATTACAAAGGCCAAAGGACTATACTTGTTTGGAATACAGGCGCTCTCATTCCTGTTGCTGTAAGAGGACAACTTTTCCAGTCTAACCTGCTGGGCACCTTGCCCAGGTGCTCTGGGCTGGCTGAAACTATCTTCCTCTTTCGGTCAAAGAACAAGGGCAGGGCAAAAGTGCTCTCATCCTCCCCCACCCACAGGAGGAGTTCATAAACAATCCTGTAATTTTTTGGAAGAGCCAGGTCTGAGCGGTCCCTGGGGTTGCACCCCCAGAAATAGGGGACATATTGGGGTGGCAGCTAAGAATGTGGGCATGCTGCAATGCCAGCTCTGTCAATATCCTGTGGAACACACATCCTTGAGCTCTGACTCATTGCCTAGAAAATGTGGAGAAGCTAAGCTCAATATAAAAGCTTTCTGTAGGTGAACCTGTAGGAAGTAAAAAGAGGCTGAGAGCAGGGAAGGAGGCAAGAACATACAGTGAGGGAAATAAACTTTAACAGTGTTAGCAACTGGAACTGTTGGTGGATCCAGACTTCCCTGATAAACTCTCATTAACTGTCCTTCAGAAAGAGCCAGTATTCTCTACTTCTTTTGCACTCTAAAGAATTTATTGATATATTTTAAATATTATCTTCATTTCCAAATAGGTCTGCCCTCTCCCCTCAACTCTTTTCGCTCTTGCTGATTTCAAGAAAAATTATGATGATTACCCAAAACCCAGTCAATTTGTGTCTGCCTCATTGTGGTGTGGAGGTGACCCTTGGTTCTCAAAGGATATGCCAGTAGTAGACTTGAGGCTGTGGTGGATCCCACCTCACTAGAAAGGCTTCGAGTACAATCCAGAAGTGAGTTATCAGTTGTAGAATATAAGTTACTTGAAAACAAGGACTTGCTTCATTATTCTCTTTGTATCCACAGTACCTTGTGTAGTCCTGGCACATAATAGGTGCCAGGCATATTTGTATATAGTCTATTTGTTAATTGATTGTTGTGGGAGAATCAACCAGTCTAGTTCAGTCTAATGAGGCTAATTCAATCAATCGATAGACAATTACTTAGTACCTGCTATGTGCCCCTACTGTGCTAAGGCTAGGGATACAGAAAGAGCCAAAAGACCGTCCCTGCTCTCAAGAAGTTCACAATCTGAAGCAGGAGACAACATGTAAACAAATCTATACAAAGCAAGCTATATATAGAATAAATGGGAAATTGTGTGTGTGTCTGTACTTCATTGCCAAAGAAGACCATGCCATCAGAGAAATAATGACATGGCTTGCACTTGACTTTGTTTTGAGTGAGGGAGGGCTGTGCAGGTCACCAACCTCACTTCTCCTCCAGAGCCATCTGCATCCACTGACCAGATATTCATCAGGATGACTGGAGATGACCCAAGATGAGGCTGGATTAAGTGACTTGCCCAAAGTCACACAGCTAGTGAGTGTCAAATGTCTGAGGTGAGATTTGAACTCAGGTCCTCCTGACTCCTGCACTAGTGCTCTATCCACTGCACCACCTAGCTGCCCCCAAATGGGAAATAATTTATTAATAGAGGGAAGGCTAGAATTAAGAGAGGTTAGGGAAGGCTTCTGGTAGAAGACAGGATTTTAAAGGGCTTTTTAAAGTAGGACTTAAAGGAAGCCACAGAGGTCAATAATTGTAGTGGAGGAAGGAGAACATTCCAGGTATAGGGGACAGCCAGATTTACCATAAAGTAATTAATTTTTTGGTTGTTCATGAAGACTTGATAGCTTTGTGCCGTTCCTTCCACCACTGAGATTCTAGGAAGACTTCAGTACCCACACTAATGAAATCATAGATTCTTCAAGTATTGATGCATCTAGGAGAATCGCTAAAAGTACACGTCGGAAAGGGATCATATCATGACTACTAAGACCCTTCCCTGGTATCTATTTTGATGCCAAATCTGTTTCATGAAACTTCTGCTCCTTCTTTCATTAGGTCTTTTCCTCCCTGGGGAGGTAGTTTCATTATCAGGTCAGTTGACCAGAAACTGTTGCCAAGAATGAAAGTTGGTTGGTTCCCTAATTTAATCAGCAGATTAAAAAGCAAGGGCTCATAAATGCTATTTTGCAACCCAGTTAGGGATGAAGCAGATTTAGTTTATATCCTCTTAAGTGAGGAATCTGAATGGTTCTAAACAGACTCAATCAATGAATTTTAGAGTTAGAAGGGAATTCTGATGTCATCCAGTCCTGCCTCTATTTGAACAGGAATCTCTTCTAGTACTATATTATCCCTGACAACTCTTCATTTGACTTTCAGATAAAGACTCCCACTGATGAGGAATGCTGACTTCCCAAGACAGCCTATTCCAATTTTGTACAATTCTAATTACCAAGTTTTTCCCTATATCCAACTGAAATTAGCCTCTCTGTAATTTGCTTAGCCCTAGAGGGCAGTACTAAAAACAGTTGGTAGGAATTAAGGCAAAGCAGATAACTAGGATTGTTTTAAAGCAGAAAGGGCAGCCATTAGAAGTAGTAAGTTCTCCATTACTAAAAGTTTTCTGGCTGACCATTTATCAAGGATGCTGTAGAAGGTATTCAAGATGTAGATGCGAAATGGACTAGATGAGTTCCTCCCAATCATGATGTTCCCTGGTTTAACGTAACAGACAAATGAAGATCCATTAATAGATGGCTTTATTTATATATTCATTTATTAATCTAGCTGGAATTAAATTGAAGGTTTGAGCGAAGGAGTAACAGGTTGAGAGTAGAGCTTTTAGAAGTTTAATTAAGTAGCAGTATGGAGACTGGATTGCAGGTAGAGGTGGAGACCAGAGGTAGGAGGACCAATTAAGAAATTGTTGCAATCCACTATTCAACTAGGGTGGTGGCAATGGAAATGGAGAGGTATGAATAAATGTGAAAAACATTTGAATGGAAGAAGATAGTAACTGATTAGGCAGGAGAAAATAAGGACTTGGGTAGCCTTGGTAACAAAAGTGAAGGGTTGAAAGGGGAAGTAAGGATAGTAACTTAGAAATGGCTACTTCTTGTTTTTCTATCAACTTCATTTCTGAGTATCTCCTTGCACTCTCTTTAACATTATTGAGTCATCCTTTGTGACAAAGTTTTTAAACTGTTTCAGCAAAATCAACCAACATATCAACCGTATCTTATAGGAGAGTGCACTCACTTTCCGGTTTTTAGCTGCCACTAAAATGTGCTGCTATGACTATTTTGGAAATGCCATTCATACCAAAATTGTCATAATAGCACTTCTGTGGTAGCAAAAATGAACTATTCTTGACAGACAGGAAATAACTGGTTATTGATGTGGGGGCTCATGACAATCAGCTGTGTGCTACCAGACTATCAACTAATTAGATCAAAAGTGGAAATCCACATCAAATTTGAAGAAAAAATAAAGATAAGATGACTGAGAACAAATGCAACAGCTTTAACTAGACCTATTCAAATGAGTAGTTGATATCAAGCCAAAGTATTGACCTGAATCATCATCATTTCCTTGAAAAGTGTAACTGATATAAAGCAGTCACCACAAGGAGGAAAAAAGAACCTGGAAATCACCTTAGTCAGAAAACACTTGATCTTTCTGCAAGTAGAGATATAGCAACCAAAATATCACAGAACAGAATCACAGAAGATTATGATCACTATCACTTTACAAAATAGCAAAACATAAGGGTAGGAAAAATAAGTCTTTGGTTTTAGTATGAGCACTGACTGGGTTACATAGTATCAAGATAAATAGATAAAAGTCACAATAGATGGAAAATGGAATTAATTTGTTTGTATTTTTATAATAAACTCTTTTCATCACCCATGATTTAGACTCTATCATCTTAGTACTGGATGCACTTAGCATATGACTACACTGAAGACCATTCCAAGAACTGTAAGGGAACTTTGGTCATATGTGACTCAAGAATATAGGGCTTTGCTTTGAGATGATAAAATCTTGTAATTGACTGCAGAACCAGAAAAATGGATAACTTAATAGATGTATAAAAGGGAGAAGCTTCTTTCTTCTTTTCCTGCTTTGACTAGACAGTTTTGAGTTGCTTCCTGTATTGACCATAGTCATCATTTCTTATAGCAGAGTAATATTTTTTATATGCAAGTACCACAATTTGTTTATCCTAATTGATGGACATTTATTGTTTCCACTTCTTTTCTACTACAAAAAAAATGCTCTTATAAATGATTTTGTACATATGAGCCTTTTTGTCATTGAATGTCCGGTATGTGATTAACAGTGGAATCTCTGGGTTAAAGATTATGGGGTTTTTTTTGTTGTTGTTTTGTTTTTTGCTTATTTTCTTAGTATAATTCCAAATTGCTTTCCTGAACGATTGGATCAATTCACAGCTCCACCAACAATGCATTACTGTGCCTATCTTTCCACAATTCCTCTAAAACTGAGTGAACTATCTTTTATCACCTTTGCCAATTTGCAGGATTTAAAATCCACCTCTTTCACAGAATGTTCTCCCAGTGATGCTGTATGGTATAAATTCTGGAAAAATACAATCTCTGAAGAATCAGAATAGGTATCCCAAAGTTCAACGGAGAAAAAAATAGTAGGTACAAGTAGGCTGCTGTGTATTTCCAGAATGATTTATTTACAAAACATAGCATGAAGAATCAGACGTAGACAAGTGGGGTAGTTTTGTTACTATTATGTTAAATATATATTAAAAGCCACAAAATATAAATAAGTTCAAAGTTTCATATACATATATTTTCTGTGTATTTCACAAATATTTGTATGTATATTTCATATACATATTCACATATTTTCTGTTCTTTGTATAAATTCACAATTAAAAAATTTAGAAACCATAAAAAAGGATACTTCTCATATATGCAATAGGGAACTAATTTCATTGATGTGGACATTCCCTTTAGTGGTATAGGTTACAACTCATCCATTCCTTCTTATTCTCTTCAACTCTTGCTCCTGAGCCCCTATAAATTCCTTGCAAGAACACATTCAAAATACTGGGGGTCTTCCTTTACATTATATAGATAACAGAGCAACACGGGAACTGTTCCATTTCTTATTCCTTCCTCTTGCTACATGACCAGCAGTGTGGTATGCCAGAAAGAGCAAAAAATTTGGAGTCAAAAGGATCTAGGCTCCTGACTCTGACTGTTATTTACTATTCATGTGACCTTGGGCAAGTTATTGCATCACTCTAGGCCTTGGTTTTCTCCCTGTAAAATGAAAGCACTGGACTTCATAACCTTTAAGGTACTTTCCAACTCTGTTCTTGACTTACAAATACCTTTTCAGACATACATTTAATACCTTTTGTATAATTCATTACAAGTGATATCCTGATACGTTCAGGTACTTTATGTATAAATAATAGAAGAAATGTGCAATTGAAAAGGATGTGGGCAGGTCACGTCATTGGAACAAGAGACATAATGGACAGCGTTGGGGCACCAATGAAATGTAAAAAAAAAGAAAAAAAACTTTGGAAAAAGCCTCTAGAATATTGAGTTGATTCTCCATGGACAAGAATGATATATGATAAAATATGGACTGATTTTGATCTGTACTGATGGAAGGAATTACAGATCCATGAAAACACTAAGCTATATAGCATCTTCTGTGTGTCATTGAAAGCTCAGAATCTTGTCTTCAGTTACATACAAAGGGGACAAATTTGTAACCTCATCTAGGTTGCAAAAATCAATGGTTCTTCCTTCGCCACTGTATGATGGAGGAATGGAAGCAGTCAAAGATCCTAACCTTTCAAGCCTGGTAAATTAGATCGTATCAGACAAGAGATTTAAACCCAACACCTCTGACTCTAGAGACAACTTTACCCACCTCCCTCCCACAATGAACACTGCTTTCCAATTGATTACCCCTGGGGCTTCTTAGTTTATCAAAATGGGTCTGGATTATTTCAGACATCCCTCAAGTTATAATTTGCTGGGTTCTCAAGCCCCTTCCAACCTTAAACCTTATGAGTCTGTGACTGTCTCCCAGAGACCCCAAGTCTGTCACTGTCACACAAAGAAGCAACACATCCTTCCAGACAGTCCTGTGGCTTTAAAAATACCAGGCACACTCCCAGTCTTCCTAGAGATCGTGGGAGATTCTCCAGGCATGACTTCTTCTCCCACTCCCATGCGGTTCTGTAAGATCTTCCTCCTGGGGAATCGATCCCGGAGTGAGGGGTCCAGAGTCGTGGCCCGCCTCCAGCGTGCCTCCGGACTCCCGGGCTGGGAGCGGGGGCATTTCCCTGCGGGCTGCGGCGGTGACAAGCTCGTGGTCACCGAGAGCCACGGGCAGCGGGCTCGGGGAAGCCCCGGTAATGCCGCCCCGGCGGGGGGTCGGCCGAGCGGAAGGCAGGGAAGGCGCGAGGAGACCGGAGCCTGGCCGCGTCTGACTACGGCTGTCAGGGCAAGAGGCTGGCCGAGAACGCCAGAAGCTGAGAACTCCCCACGCGTGTCTACTTCCCTAACTTTACGGTCTGAGTTCCCGGACGGCAGGGCCCGTTTCTTCTATTTCCTTCGTGCGCCCTCCACGAATGAAAACCGCCAACACCGGCACCCGGCAGGCCCCGAATGGAGGTTCTAACTCGCGCTGCCTAGTCCGGGAGAAGTGCCGGACCCGGTGCGCAGGCGGCCCGGGTTCAAATCCTTCCCAATCCAGGGTCTCCCCTCTCAGGAGCCGGGTCGGCCCCTCGGACACTCCGGGCTTGCCGGGGCGAGCCAGCCTCCCTCTTTCCTTCCGCGGACGTGCCCCTCACTCAGCCCGGCCTCCGCCAGCCGGGAGGGGCGTGGTCACTCGGGGCCAAAACAAGTTCCCGGAGGTGCCGCGGCGGGCGCGAGGACAGGTGGGGGGCGGGGCCGCGCGCGGGGGCGGGGCCGGAAGCTTTAAAGAGGCCGCGGGCCGTGACCCCAGAGCCAGAGTCACCGGGAGGCTGCGGTAGGGGCGGCGGCGCCGACATCGCCAGCCACAGCGTCGGCATCATGTCCCTGTCGGCTGGCGGCCGGGGCCTGGGGGCCGCGTGGTCCCCGACGCACGTGCAGGTGACGGTGCTCCAGGCCCGGGGGCTGCGGGCCAAGGGCCCCGGCGGCACGAGCGACGCGTACGCGCTGATCCAGGTGGGCAAGGAGAAGTACGCGACCTCGGTGTCGGAGCGCAGCCTGGGCGCGCCGGTGTGGCGGGAGGAGGCCACCTTCGAGCTGCCGCCGCTGGGGCTGCCCGCCGGGCCCGGCAACGCCGCCACCTTGCAGCTCACCGTGCTGCACCGCGCCCTGCTCGGCCTCGACAAGTTCCTCGGCCGGGCCGAAGTGGACCTCCGCGAGCTGCACCGCGACCAGGGCCGACGGAAAACCCAGTGCGTGCGCGCCGCGCGTCCGGGGGAGGGGCTGCTGCAGGGGGAGGGGCTGGGGGCCGGGAGGCGGGGGAGGGACTGTTGGGGGTGGGGAGGGTCCGCCGAGAAGGCGGGGGCGCCGGGGGAGATGGATGGAGAGGTCATTTAGGGTTGGGAAGGGGGAGGGAAAAGGTGTGGCTGGGGGGGGAGGGAAGGGGCCCCTGAGGGGGAAGGGAAGACATGAAAGTTGGAGGAGGGTTTGGGGAGAATGCGAATTATGGGGGCAGGGGGTAAAGAAATTTTGAAAGGAGAATGAGGTTGGTTTATAGATGGTTATTTCTATCCTTTGGGGTGTTTCTGCAAAAAAGGGGGAAAATCATTTGCGAAAATTGCTGTAGAACAAACTGTATTTTTATTCTTTGTGAAAAAGAGAAACAGAATTGCCTGTTATGACTCGATGGCCAAGTAACATTATAATAACATATTCTATAAATGGTATGGAGGTGACATTTACGCATCATGTTCTCTTCCCTCCATCCCAGCGACAGAATGAGTTGTTGGAGTTCTTATTTATAAAGGGTATCACGTATAGGCTATATCAGTGATTGATTAGTAATTGTGTTGTGGCTTCTGGGTATATGATGCTGAAACTAGGAACTTTGAACTAAGGATGGGCAGAAGTGAATCAGAACTTGTCTTTCCATGGATGAGATAAGGGAACTTGAATCCAGAAACTAGAAATGACTAAAAGGTTAAAGAGCACACATGTCTAGGCAATGCCCTAGATAGGCTGAGTGGGTGGAAAACTGAAGGCAAAGGAAATGGATCTGAAGTAAAAAATACCTGTTGTGGCTAGCAGGATACAGGATAATAAGGGGAGAAAAAAGAACAAATAGATTTAGAAGAAAAATTAGAAATGGTGTGGTGCCTATTAAAGAGACCTTAGCTTCTAGTTATCTTAGATGCAATGTTTTTGGAGAAAAGGCCAGCCATCCCCAAAATTCTCAAATAGGTGATTGTTTGCTTTTGACACTTATCTCTCTCTGGGCTTTTTCTTACTCCCATATCAGAAGTCTAGTAGTGTACTGATATGGGCAGATCTCATCTCCTAGGAAAAAGGTGAAAAATTAGTCAGCATTAAGGTGTGAGGGACAGAATTGGTCACTATTTGGGCTGAATTCATAGTAGGATCAAGCTAGTTGGGGAAGGTATTTTGAAGGAAAGGACAGGATCCTCTGGGTGTTATATAAATGTCATCTAAAGCAGAGGTCAAATAGGCAGCTAGATCTAGTTGCTAGGGTATGGCCAGGACCCGATTAAAATGTAACTGGGAAATATTCACCAAGATAAATACTAATACAGTAAAACAGATATTACATTTTAAGTCAATATGTGACCCACAAGGAAAGAATCCTTGTTATTTATTTATATTTAGGTATTGTTTAGTGGCCTCTGTTTCTATTTGTATTTCATACCACCCATCTTAAGAAGGAATCAAGAGAGCATAGCCTGAATCCCAGGACTTTAGTTCAAATATTGCTTACTATGTGTATGACTTTGGGCAAGTCGTTTTTGTTGTCGTTTTCAGTCCTGACTCTCTGTGCCGTCAATTGGATTTTTTTTCACAAAGATACTGGAGTGATTTGCTTTTTTTTCCCCCTAGCTCATTTTACAATGAGGAAACTGAAGCAAGCAGGGTTAAGTGATTTGTCCAGGATCAGGAAGCTAGTGTCTGAGGCTGGATTTGAACTCAGGAAGATGAGTCTTCTTGACTCCAGCATTTCCTCATTTGTGAAATGAGAGGGTTGGATTAGGTAGCTACCAAGGGCCCTCCCACCTTTAAGTGTTATCATTCAGTTGGATCCTCTAAAGGTCCAGCCTTAGCAAAGAAAGGTGTCAGCTAAAAGGATTAATTCTAAGTTGGGTCTCAAATGATCTTGCATTTCTGATGGGCACAGTATGTAATAGCACTACCCCGGCTGTGTCTGTTCACCCATACTAACAAATTGTACAGACATTACTGAACCCAAGTAAGCCAACGAGTATAGAAGGCTTCTTATAACTAAGCACCACTGATCCTGGCTGCCAGGTCCCTGTGGCAGCTGGTATTTTCAATTCAGCCTTACTTGAAACTACAGAGGGTTGCTTTGTTCTTTGAATTCCTATATACCTGTTTTAGTGTTCTGATAAGAAGTTTTCTCAAATACATAACCTCACCCGGCAGAAAATGCCACAGGTTATGGGCAGCTATGGCGCTACTCTTTCAGACATTCCAGGGGTGGGAATGGACTGCTGGCCAGAAGCACCTGTGCAGTCCGTTTACTTAAGAAATATCCTGGCCAAGTGGATGAAGATCCTTATTTCAGACTTTCCAGAGGCTCATTTAGGGACTGATGCTACTTCCCTCTTGTTTCTCCTTTTTTTAAGTTCTTTGAAAGATAAAAAAATTAAAGAAGAAAAAGGCTTTTTTAGCCTTTTCTAATGTGAAGATTTTTGAAGGAGTGTCTTGCGGGATCAGCTTTTATAAGGTAGATGATGAGCTCTGTCTTTCATTAAAGAAGAGGTGGGGAAATAGTTCTTTCTATCTCTGATAAAACTTTTCAGGCAGGCCCACGTTTTGACCTTCTCTTCAGTATGTTTTCTTCCGGGGATAAGGGAATGCTGGCTTTATACCGGCTGTATGTTACTTAGATGAATTTTTTATACCTTTGAAAGATAAAGTGCTTCTCTGGCTTGGGCAGAGGCCTGGAATCTAAGCTTCCCAGGTCTGGTTACAGTTTTGGCACTGACTCATTCTGGGGTTTTAGACAACTCAGTTTCTGGGTGCCCAGGTTTCCCTGATTATAAATTGGGATGTGGTCGGGCTTAATTGATGTTTATAAGACACTATTAGGTCCTTGGCTTAATGGAACAATTGTATAGATCAGCAAGGTACTGTAGCTGTTTTGTACGTCAGAAATTTCTCTTTTAAAGAGAAATACTTAGTATCTTTTTTTAGTCAAGGTTTGTTTTGCTAACTTTCAGTTTTCCTGGCTCTCTTGGTTATTTGGCTTGATTCTGTGACAACCTAATGCACCAAATTGGACTGAAGGATGGATAATGCTCCTGTATAAATTGATGAAACTGCCAATTTCTCGTCTGTTGGGTGAAACTTTGCACATGTCTGGAACTTTCCAAGTGTCTGTGACAACACACCACTTCTCTGCTACATGTTAATTTTTTGGAATGCATCCTTCCAAAAACCTTTGCAATACTAACAAACACAGATCGGGAGATCTGATAAGCAGTATTTCACTAAGGAACAGCCCAAAGACAGAAGTTGAAGAGAGCAAAAATAGATTGGTTTAGGAAAAGTTTTTTGAACTAATTATATAAGCACTTAGAAGAGCAAAGAAACTCAGATTCCAGTCTATAAAATCTTTTTGTCTTAAACTCCAGGAAAATTACTTTAAAAGTGAGAGCAGTAAGTTGTTATTGGAGACTGACTTAGCATTCATTCAGAAAGGATTTGTTTTATAGATGAATACTTGAAAAAAACCTGTGATGTCATCAGGATGGGCACTCTACCTCTGTCCTTGCCTTCACTTTAATAATGGTTTCATTTGCAATTGTAGCCAAAAATTTGATCACTTGGTAGACAACCTTTTAGTGATGAACCTCTGGGAGTTATACAGACTGGTTCTCCATTGATCAATATTCACGTTCTCTCTGTTGCTTAAGTGAGAACACTTTGCAAACCTTAAAGTGTTATATAAATAAATGCCAGCTGCTATTTTCATCTTTGTATTGAACATAGCAGAGATTGTGCCATGCTGGCATGACTTTTGAGGACTTGAGGATTAATGGAAGTTTTAGAAAAGTTTACTGAAAAAAGGGGAAGAAAAATAAATTTAGGTTCAAACGTTGCAAACTCAGGGTGTCACTTTTATAAATGTGCTAATGTTCCAAATAACTCTTTTCAATCGGTTTTTTTTTTTTAAGCATCGTAAGAAATAGAACTAGCTGGTACCTTTATTGCCTTTATTTATGATAGGGAATTGGTCAAGTTTATAGTAAAAGCTGACATTTAAAAGACAAAGTGAAATTGGCATGCATACTCATATGTTGACATTCAGCATTGAAAAAAGACTTCATTTTAGGGATAGAGCAACTTTCATTTTGGGGCCAGATATTAGGTGGAATTTGACTTGCAGATAGAGCCAGTAAAGACATAAGTTTTTACTGGACCTCTAGATTAAGATGAGTTTTCATAGCAGCCTAGATGCTGGAATATGCTGTCATGGAGACTAATCTATGAAATTTGGTTATTTTTAATGTCACAGAGGCATGTATGTTTAATTTTTGTATCCTATGTCTTTGTGTGGTGTAAAATGACTCAAAGTCCATAAGAAGGGAGGTCAAGTGAAAACCACCAGGTTCATTTTGCCAAAGGAAATTTGTTAGGGAATTAAGTGAATGATGGTGAGCAGTTTTTCTGTTTCTGAGGACAAAACTAATGGAAATGAATTTAAATTGTAACTGAAGGGATTTAAACATTAATCCTAGGGGCTAGACATTAGGAATAATTCACACTGTCAGCGTTTGATAGGATTTAGAACTAGAAGGAAATTTAGGGCTTGTTTAGTCCAATCCCTTCCTGCCTACCCCCCAACTGAAATATTTGTTTGGGAAGCCTGAAATTTGTATCTCTGCCTTTGGTACAGAGTTTCGAGAATCATTTTACTGTGACTCATTTTAAATTTGTTATTTTGGCTGTTTCCCAGGGTGAGTATCATAGATTTAGAGCTCTGAAGTGCTTTAGAGGTCATCTAGTCAGACTATCTCATTAAAAAAAGATTATTGATAGTTTTTGCTTTTATAGCATCTGTATTTCTCAGTATATTTCTCCCCCTCTCCCTCCCAGGGAGTTATCCATTATAGCAAATAATGTACTACATTATATATAATATTCCACACCCATAATTCCTCAACATTGCAAAAATGGGAGGAAGGGGCCTTCCCATTTCTTCTCTGGGTTCAGGCTTGGCCATTATAATTTCAGAGCATTGTTTAGTTTGTTTTGTTGACCTTTCCACTTGGATTGTCATCATGTATATTTTCTTGGTTCCGCATACTTCACTTTATCAGTCCTTACTGTATGAAGTCTTCTCCTGCTTCTCTGTATTCATTACATTTATTACTTCTTATTCAGCAGTAACATCCCATCCCATCCCATCCAAATATCACAACTTGTTTAGCCAGTCTCTAGTTAATAGACCTTTTATTTTCCAAACACCTTTATTTTACAGATGTGGGAATAGGTCCCTTGAGGGGAAATAACTTGTCTAGGGTCACACAGATGGTAGTAGATATTGAGGCCTAGTCCTCAGTTTATGAATGCGGCACTTCCTCCCATACCTCCCACTCTGCTCCTCCTACCTTACCTTTCACTCTGGGAAACAGGAGTTGACTCTGGGTAGTTAAAAAAAAGTTAGGTAGTTATCTGAGTTAGTTCTGCCTGGAGGCACAAAATTAGTTGACCCAAAGAATCTGATTAAAAATGTTAACAATCAGTACATGCTTAACAGGCTTTGTTTGTATGTAATTACTGCATGTCAGCAAATTGGAGTTAATGTTATTGTTTTAAAATTAGGTTCTCTTTTCTCTGCCTACCTTTTTTTCTCTCTAGATCTCCCCTGATAACTCTGAACCTTACTGGAAACCTTACTCTTCTCACTCTTCCAGAGAACCTCCCCTTTCTGTGTTCCAAGGGTAGAGTTCTGAGAGTAGATATGTGACAAACAGCAGAGTGAAATGATTGAGAAGGCCAAATATGCCTGAGAGCAGTTGCTTTGAAAATGAAAGACATTTCTTCACATTTTTTAATGTACTGGCTTACTTGCTTATAATGAATTGATTCATTGTTAAGGTATCCAATCCCTATTGGGAGAGTTGCTACTGCTTCCTTCCCTGCCCCCTTTTTCTCACTTTACAGAGAGGTAAAGAATGACATAATGAAAGCTTGGTATTGAAAGTGAACCAGGTTCCAGCTTTCTTTTCCCAAAATAGCCACAGGAATAATAAAGGGAGCTGCCTATCGCAAAAGTAAACTTTGTCACAGTCACACCTTTGAGTCTGTTGTTGGAATGAATCAGTAGGTGGATACCATCGAAACCATTTTAAAAAGTCTTTGGTGTATTGGTGTAAGTCATTTCTTTGTTTTGTAATAGCATACTGGTGTTTCCGCACTGGTCAGATTCCTGCTGCAGCTCATGAAAATGCTTGGTTTTAAGTGAACCCTGCATTAATAGTATATAACCAAGTATACTTAAGTGTTAATAAAAATAAAGTTTGAGAGGCAAATAGCAATTCATTTGATGGATTTTTTTGGCCAATTTACAAAAGACTTTTATTGTCTTAAAGACTTGAATGTCCATGTTTACAGTTTTTATTTATTTCACTTTGCTTTAGTTTTATGTCCAGATCATTTGCAAAGATTGGTGAAATAATGAACTTTAAAGGAAAGAGAGTTTTATAAGTGTGAACTTTCTTTGTAATTATTTAACTACCACAAAGATCTTTGCAGATAGATTAAAAACAGTGTGTCTGCTAGCCCATACTTAGGATCATAAGATCATCCAGATTCAGAGCTGGAAAGATCACCTAGTTCAACCACTCATTTTAGAAGTGAAGACACAGATCTCAAAAGAGGGGAAGTGATTTGCCCAAGGTCACACAGGTGTGATAACAAGTGTGATTCAAACCCAAGTCCTTTGACTCTGAATCTGTCTACTCCTCTTTTTACTGTTCTTTGCCTTAATTGATAGCACTCCTCTGTTCCTACATCACCAAACTAAACTATAACCAAACTGTGGGCGTTCTGAATTTCAGTCTTACTGTATTGTGGGAAGTGTAATACTTTACCCCCTAATAATTCTTACCTTTCCTATCTCCAGAGACCAATCTGATTCTAGCTCAACGCTGGGAGTGTTAGGAAGTCCTTGCAGTGGTTCTATTCTGGGACCTACCCATGATCACCAAAACTTATATAAATTTCTGGAGCTGAATGTGCTTCCCTTGCTGGACAGTCTTAAAACATTAGGTTGGCCTTTCCTTTCCAGACTTCTGGACACCCAGACTTTCAGATTGAGCCTTGAAGGAACCATCTAGGTCTCTAAGAGATCTGACAGACTGGGAAAGACTAAGAAGGTGGCATCAGGTACCCTGGATATGTCTTGTGTGTGTATGTGTGTGGCAGTGTTCTTCCTTTATTGTGGGCACAGGAGAGATGATAGCTTCCTTGATTGAATTTTTACAAGGATACTTTGTTTTATTTCAGTTCTTTCCAGAGGCTTTATAGCTAAAACTTTTGCTAGCTATCAACTTTCTAGGTCTCTGTGTGGTTTTTGCTATCTATGCTTTTACCTTACATCAAAGGAACAAGTGAAGCCCAGCCTCTAGCTATTGAGAGTAAAGAATTCCTTTCCTGCAGAGTGGAAGCCTGTTGGTAATCTCTTTGGGAGCAGTATGGGGATTTAAGTCTCCTGGGAGTCCCAGTGGGACACACTAAGGAATGAGCCTGTTTTGGCAAATAAAAGAACTTTGGTAATTAAATATGGAGTTATCTTTTCCTGAGGTGGTGGTTTGAAAAGGAAAGCTTTGTTTTTTGAATAATTCTTTTATAAGGCATATGCCTTTTAAAACATGCCATGTTCCCTTAGGAGAACAATGAAAATCTTCTGGCAAGACTGTCTAAGAAGACCTCTCCTTGTTATCATGAAGTTTGGGAGAACCTGAATGATAAAAGCCTTCTTGTTCCCCATGTTACCAAAGGAATTCATCTTAAAATATCAAATTGAGCAGGGTTTTATATCAGTTTTTGATTAAATTTGTCATGCAAGTCACCAATATGACTTCTATGACTTGACTGCTTATTCAGCCCTATATTTTTCCCCTCGATCTGGACCTATAATTTAAGAGATATGGGGAACTTGAAGATTTGGAACCCTCTACTGATGCAGGTCATTGGTAACATAGTCCTAGAGAATTCCCTGAAACACTGAAAAGGTTAAATAATCCTTATTCAGGTTCACATAACCACTATGGCAATAGGCAGGGCTTGACTTTAGGTCTTCCAAACTCACAGGCTGACCCTATATCCACTGTGGAATGCTGCCCCTCTCTGAGTGCTGACATTTTGGGATTTTAAGACCAGCACCCTTAGCAGTCATCTTGTCCTCGTTGTACAGTTTGGGAGATGAAGTCCCAGAGAGGTTAAATAATGTGGGAGAGGCTCATAGATGGTAAGTGGTAGAGCCAGGTCTTCTGTTTTTTTGTGTAACAATTTAATTTTAGAGTAAGTCATTGACTATGTCTGTGCCCTCATTCATCAGACTTTCTTACACATTCCAAATAAAATAAGGTTTAATGCCTCTGGTGTGGGCCAGCATTGGTGTCTGTGGCACAGAGAGGAAATTTTTCTTTAGGATGAGTGCATTCCCTGTCTCTCTACCCTTAGTTGCTGTTTGATTTAAATTGAGGATAAACATTTTATTTCCCCCATTTAAAATTTTCCCAACATTGTAGACTGTCCCACTGGACCCCAGAGTCTCCTTAAGACTGCCTTGAGTGAGTAAACATTCATTCAGTTAGAACCCAATGCATTTAAGGTTGCTGTGCAAGATCTGACTATCCAGTATTAGCATCAGCAATCTCTGGATTTGGAATTGAGTTTCCGTATGCACATCAAGTAAATGTTGACAGGAGCAGTGTGGGCATCCATTGCTGCCACTTGAGACCATGGGTTAAGTAGTTGAGTCTTCCCTTCCCCACATTAGTCTGCTGCCAGAATCTCTCATGAAATGAGGGTCAACATGCCTGTTCTACCTACCTCCTTGGATTGTTGTAAAAGGTCTTTGAAAATAAGTACTATATGAAAATGTACTCAATAGGAAAGTATATGTAGAACCTATAGAGAATTGTATGCGGTCTTGGGGAGGGAGGGGGGTAGTGGGGGGTAGGTGTGGGGGGAATAAAATCTTAATTTTATGGCAGTGATTGTTAAACATTAAAAAATAATAATAAAATAAAATTAAAAAAAAGAAAATAAGTACTATACAAATTTAAGGGGACATTGTTATTGTTATGTGTCTTCATTTAATGGATATTCAGGAAAATCTTAAAGTTTGGAGAGTTTCATTAACTTTAACTTGGGAGGGGCCTTCATTTTACACTCGAGTATGAAAACACTGGCCCGATGTATAGGCTTGACTTCTCTGTTAAATTATGAAGCTTGGAAAGAGCTGCAATCCAAGTATTTTTAAAGCTTCTGGTCTCCAACCTCTTTCCCCATTTAAGTAAACAGTAACACCTGACACCCAGTATTTGTAGAGAATCATGAGCAAACACTGCCTGGTACTGGTAGGTTTTTTTCTTCTTTTTTTTTTGGAGGTACTTTCATGGCAATGTTTATTCTTCATTTCAGAAAAGATCATCTTTTTGTTCCCTGTCAGTCATCTGGAAGCAGTAGAGTAGAGCAGAATACCCCTTCAGTGGTGCTCAGTTGTCCCATTTTGTACCAAGGTCCTTCTATGCTCTGTTCCGAGACAAGATATTACCAAGGAGGCCTGGGTTTGCTCCAATGTACTTGAAATCTAAGGCTCTTAACAAGGCTAGAGATGATGGCCTTCCTTTAGATTGGTGAAGGAAAATACCCTGAAACTCTCTTAAAGCAGACAACACTCCACCTTGCTGTCCTGGTTTCCCCCCCACCCCGGAATGCGGAAAGTGAAACATTCTATGTGCCAAGTAACCATTCACCTTTAAAATAGCATTTTTGAGGGCACCACTAGTTTGGGTCCATATTTAGGAGTTTGACAAGCAGAAGCGCACACTGACTTCCCTGTTGAAGAGTTTAAACCCGTCACCAGGGATTAGTCATTACCTCCTTGAGCAGCCCAGCCCAGTGATTGCTTGGTCTTCTGCGGGCTGATCTTCTCTAAACTGACTGCTAGACCTTTAATGGGCTCTTTGTAAAGCTTCAGCTGGGTTGCCTTGAATCTTTTTGCAGTCTCCTTTTCTCCTCCCTCAGAGCTATACTGCTTTGTCTCCCTCTTCTTTCCCAAGCACCTACAAAGCCTCTGATACTTTTAAAATTAACTTTCATTTTATTTCCCTTTTTTAAAATTAACAAACATTTATATTTTGTCTGTCTCTCTCCCCATTAAGAGAAAAAAGAGGAAAATTCTTCCATTGAAGGGGTTGGCTACTTCCTAATTCCTTGGAAGGTTTCTTGATCAATTTCTTATGGTACCAATTAGTTTGCTCTGCATCTTTCAAAAAATCCCAAATCTGTAAGGAGTTGTAGTGTTTTCAGAACCAAATGACAGTGGTAAATTAAAACAAATTAATATTGTGCTTGAATCCTATTCTCCATGCTCACCATGTGCTTAACACAGTTCCTGGCATATAGTAGATGCTTGATAAATACTTACTGACTAATTGACATCTATTGCTATCGTTTAAATTTTGGAATTTTTTCAGTCAGCTAAAATTCTGCTTTTCTTTTTTCCCTCCTATTGAGAAATCCTGTTACAAATATATATTGTCAAGCAAAACAAATTTTTGCATTGGGAATGTCTGAAAGGATTCACTCATTGCCTTTTTTGTTGTTATCACATATTTAGGTGGCATGAGATTAGATAGGGAGTTAGTTTTAGGAAATGATTACCCTTCCTAAACATCATTAATGAATTTTGTGAAAACACAACTTCAAAATAAATTACCTTAGAAGAAACTGTTGGTCCGCACGGACAGTTTTTTTGGAGTGGGGGGTGTGTAGGGGTGTGAGGAGGGTTTGGAGTCTGAGCTTGTTATTTATTCCCTGTAAGGAATTTACAGTGAAGAAACTTCCTCTGTCCAGTGCAGATCTGTAATTGTTCTGCTATTTACAGTTTGAAGCAGGACTTCTTAGCCTTTTTGTTGATGTTATGAACCCCTTTGGTAATCATTTGTAGCACAGAGAGACACCCCTTCTCAGAACGTTTTTATGTATGTAAAATACATAAGATTATAAAGGAAATAAATTATATTGAAATGTAGTTATCAAAATAATTTTTTAAAAATGTTCACAGATCCTAAATTAAGAACCCTTGTTTTAAAATGTTGCCTGGGACACTGGGCTTACTTGCTCAGGATCATACAAGCAGTATATATATTGGGTGGAATTGGAGCCTAGACCCTTCAGCATCTGAAGGCAGCTCTTTATCCACTTGAAGACGTTGCTTCCCAGAGGCAGTGATAGAAATGAGAAATATGTTTCGTAGCAGCTAGAATTAGATCATAAAACATTAAGAGAGGAGGTGAGGGGACAGACAGATGAAATAAGATGTTCCTGGCTTAGTTTTCAGCTACTAGTGCCCTTTTTCTCAAACTAGCTTGAATACCTTATACTTATTTGCATTTATTCTCCTTAAATTTATGCAGTATGTATTTTTATATCCTTATCTCCCCCATTAGAATGTAAGGTCCTTGAGAACAGGGGTTATGTCATTCATTCTGTTTAAGTTGTTCATCCTGTTTGTTAGTATAGTGCCTGGCATATAGTGTAGTATTCATGCTAGTTGATTATTGATTGATTGCCTGGGCTAGGAACTCTTAGGAGGGGTACCATCCTTGGGCCTGCCTAACAACCATTTTGTGATTGGTTGAATTTACCACTTTTTAACCAATTAAAGGACAGATAGGCCCTTTGGGAAAAAGTGAAGGGGGACAGCCACAGAATGAGGTTACAGTTCATTTCAGCAGGTACCTCTGAATTGCCTACTGTGGGCAATGCACTCTGTTAAATTCTTCTGGTAATAGAAAGACAAACAGTCCTGCTCCCAAGGACCTGTGTTCTACTGGGGGAATAAAATATGTAAGCAGATAAGTAAATACAATATAATTTGAGGAAGGAGTAAGAACTAATAAGTAGAGTGTTCAGGGAAAGCTTCCAAGTGCATATAAATGAGGCTTTGAAGTTAGGGATTCTGCGAGGAAGATGGGAGGAGGGAGTGAATTCTAGGTATGAGGGACTTGAAAGAATCTAGAGTTGTGATTATGTTTGTTGATATGATTATCACAAGATGACATTGGGTGTTAAGTGGTATATGCTTTTATTGACATTTTAAATTTCCTTTCAAGGGAGCTGTAGTAGACCTGCTAAGTCAGTTCCAAAACACTCAGACATGTCATTGTAGCTCTTAGTTTTCTGTGTTCTGCCTTTGTCTTAACCAGATCAGAGAGTACTAGATTTGCTGGCTGTAAATAGATTGTAGTCCCACAAGTGGGGTGGTTTTTAGGGATTAGTGTGTCAGAAATTTATACTTCTTTATTTAATAATGACTTTACAAGTAGTTGACAGTTTTAAGGGGTAACCTATATACACAATGAGTTCATGGGTAAGTAGGGTCCAGATCAGTTGACCAAACATATAAAGCACCTACTTTGTACGAAGTGTTGTCTCAATTTGGGTTGATGGTCTAGGTGCAGGTTGAGGAACTGGCTGGTACATATGATACATCCATAAATGGTGTCATGTGCTCAACACCAAAAAAGTGTATGTACTCTGTATGATCTGAGAAATTTTATTATTGACTTCAAGTCAGGGGAGACTTAACAGATCAGAGGGCGTTTGAGTTGGACTTGAAAGAATCCAGAGATTGAGGAGGAAGCACATTCTAATGAAAGGAATGTAATGGGCTAAGGCTTTAAGGTGGGATCATGGTACATATATTTTGGGGACAGAGTGCAATCAAATTTGGAATAAAGGGTGCATGAGATAAGACTAGAAAGGCAAAGGTACTGCCATGTTGTGGAGGGCTTTGAATGCCAGGCAAAAGAGTTTGAACTTGATTCAGTAGACAGTAGGGAAGATTTTTGAGCATAGAAGGGGTATTATCTTCAGATTCCCTGCTTTAGGAAGATTAATCTGGTGGCATGAAGAGGGAGATCATGGAGTTAGAAAAACATATTAGGAAACTATTGCAAGAGTCCAAGTGGGTGGTAACGAAGGCCTGTACTGGGGTGGTGGCAGGATGATAGAACACGTACAGCTTCGGATTGGTTAGTGCAATCTGCGTTCCAGGTCACAGGTAATGATGGCCAGTAACAAAACTTGTTAAGCTACATATCTTTTTATAGGTTTTTTAATCACACTTTTAATAGATTATAAAATTTCCACTTTGTGTTTCTTCTTAGAATCTGTCAAAAAGCATTTATTAAGTAAGCACCTACTAAGCCCAGCACTAACTAAACACAGGTGAGAACAGTAAAAGACAAAAATGACTCTGCACTTGAGTGTGCATTCTGAGTAGGGGTGGGGATATGTAAATAACTAGGAACATAGGAGATATATCCAGAGTAGATGGGAGGTAATCTAAGAGGAGAATATACTTTTTAATTCTTTTTGTCCGTTAAGGTTAAAACAGTGATTCAGTGTTTCATCATTTTGTCCAGGTGGAATGAATCTTTTTCAGAGCCTGCCTCTCTCTTATCTGTCTAGCTCTTCTGAACTTAACAAACGCTCCCCCAAAAGAACATTTCCATATACAAAGTAGGAGAGAAAAATAAGATTATATGTGGTAATTGTGGATCCCTATTATGTACAGCTTTAAAAAATGGCAAATTTAATGTTACTTTCAAAGCCATCCTGCTTGTCTGTTTTTTCCAGAATGCCTGTGCATTTTAAAAATGCTCCAAGAGGCACTCCCTTATCCTTTCCAACCCACCCCTCCCCTCCAACTGAAAAATAAAAATAAAATAAGTAAAAGCAAAACCTTTATAACCAGTAAGTAGAATTAAGCAAAACAAATTCACAGGCTATGTCTAAAAATGTGTGTGTCTTATTCTGCACCTATGTCCATCACTGCAGTGTTAGCAAGTATGGATAGCATGTTTCATTTTTGGTCCTTTAGAGTCTTGGCTAGTCATTGCATTGATCAGAATTTTTAAATCTTTCAGTGTTTTTCTTTACAATGATGTCAAATTTTGTGCCTGCTTCTGCCCATTTCAGTCTTCATCAGCCCCTCCAGGTCTTTCCAAGTAGCATTCAGAACCCTTTCAAATGTACAGTGCTTACAACTAAATGCCTTGTCACTTTTTTTTCCTGGACAAATGAAATTCTTAACAGACTGATTTCTTCATTTCTCCCCACTTGCCACGTCAGATCGTAAGCTTTTGTGACACAGAAGTTGATTACTATGGAGGTGATTGGTGCTGCAAACAGGGGTATTAAGATTTCAAATGGAGGAAGCAGGCATAAATGAAAGCAAAATAGAGATATGAATATCCCTTTTGAAGGAACAAGGAAAATCCTTAAAGTTTTTAAGCAAAACCAATGGGGCTGCTTTTTCCTTCATTTCAGGGAGTCTCTCACTTGTTGAACAGCACCAGATTTAGTGGGTCCTGCAAGCCCCTCAGTCCTGGGAGAGGGCGGGGAGAGGAGGGAGGAAATGAGTAATCTAAAGCATTTGTGTATTCTAGCAGTTAGTCTAGAACACAAGGTGTTTCTTTAGTTTCACAGAACTATTTTACCTTCGTTGTCAGAAAATGGAAGTAATTATTGTAAATGTCACTCTGATTGTGGTGTCTGAAACCTAGAGACTGCCTGCTTTATTTTCCCAAATTTCCTTTGGAGTGGTTTAAAAAGAAAAAGTGTTTCATCTGCCTAAATGAATTTGAGGCATCCTAGCCAGCCCCTTACAGGAATGATTCCTATTGTCTAATAGACTGGGGCTCTGAGAATTTGTATTTCCCAATAGCTGAAACCACACTGCCCTTGCTCGGCTGCATTTTGACATTTGGCTAGACTGCACAGAGGAAGGATATCTGGTATGCGTTTCGGGAAATTTTGAGAAGCTCCACATCCTAAAGGAAAAATGACAGTCTTTATGTTGCAAATGGACTCATTGCCTGGGAAAAAATGTGAGGTTTCAGTGATACCCCAGGGTGATTGAAGTCTTCCCAGATTGCTAGGCTGTGTCTACAAACATGGTTAGACAACTGGGCAGAAAGGGTCCATACTTCATTTATTCAGTTACCAGTTTCTTCTTATCATAGATTCAGAGTTGGAAAGGATTTAGAGGCCCCACTCATTTTACAGATGGGGGACACTGAGGCTGAGAGCCACTCATCTAGTCCTTTCTAAGGCAGGATGGGAGCTCTGGTCTTCCTGGATCCAAATCCAGGGCTCTGTCTACTGTGCCACCTTTACTGCCTGTACCTTTTGTATGCCCACTTGTCTTCATTCTTCTTCAAGCAGGACAATTTTATGGAGACATGTTTCTGTTTTTAAAGCTGGTGTTTTAGGCTAATTAATTGAAAAAAATTGATTTTTAGCCTCATTTTTTCTCCTACTTTCCAGGCCTTCAAAGATTCTCTCATTAGTCTAAGGAATCTTCTATATGTATTTACATATCTGTTTTTCTGACTATAACTTAAAATATAGGTTGGATTTAATTCTAGATAAAGCAATCGTATTTTGATAAACTAACAAACAACAACAGCCAAACTTGTTTTTACTCTAAGCAGTGGTTTTACTATTCATAAGAGTGTAGTGAATACTTTTTCTTAAATATTTGAAATTGATTGGAATTATTCATGTCTTTTAAAGTCATGGCAAAGATTGTTCTAGTTTCTGGGATTGTTCTGGCATAAGACATTTGAACTACTATGACTGTTGATTTTTTCCCCCTGCCTTTTCATCTTTGTGGACCTGAGACTTAACACTCATAATGTCTTTGTGTAGGTTGTAAGGAGCAAGTTAGTTTCCTTGTGAAGCTGAAGGTTTTTCTAACTTGCGTGATTTTTATCAAGGAAGAAAGAAAGAAAAAGACCTGTGGAAAGAAATTGGCATGGAGGCACTGCCTTGTCCTTTGGACCAGGGAAACAGACCCAACCCTGTTTTCTGAGATAATGGAAGCTTTCTGAATTTACCTGAAAGGATGTAGGAGCACTGACATACACCCACACTCTGTCACCACACTGTTGTTTAGTGTATGCTGAATCTTTCTTATGCATGGAGGAGGGAAGGGATAAGTAGTTTAGTAAATGTAAAAAAACCCCAACTAACCACTTGAGATGGAATAAAATTATTTGTGCAGTTGAAGTCATATCAAAGATTGTTCAGGGGTTGTTCCAGTTTGAGACATTTAGCAAGCATTGCTGCTTGCTGACCTTTGCAAAATTGTGTCTGTGACTAGTGTCATTTATTTGTTTAGTCTTCCCGAAGGATAGTGTGTTAGCTGTTGTTTCAGACTTGTGTTTTATTCAGTCAGAGGGTATATGCCTAATAAAGGTTAGTGATGAGGATAATATCAGTACTAAAAAAATTGTATTCCCACTACCTGTTCTTCTTTCCTGTTTGAAAAACAGTATGCATAGCCTCTTTAAAGGACTGGGCTTTTTGCAGGATTAACTTCCCTATTTGGTTAAGGGTAGCTTTTCACATCCTCAAACTGACTACCTTCTTAGTTGCTCTTGGCAACTTGGGGTCTGGTCCTTAACTGGCACAGGAGTCTGTGAAAGTAAATTAACAAAAACAAGTGATGAGTTTCTCTTCACACTTTGAGAACAGTGATGAAGTTTTTGAAACAAATCTCATCTTGGCACTAAGGAATCATACCAGGGATCTGACCCATCTGGCATTAAGTAATTTTCCCCTGGGGAAGATTCCCAAGTGGGTTGTAAGATGTAAACCAACTTCACTGGTATTGTTACCTTTGGAAAGAAGGCCTGTCCCTTATAGCTGATGAGTGGCATTCTTGGAATGCCTGAAGCAACCCTGCCTCACTGTTGAAACCTTTGAAAAGGCAGGCCTCAGTGGGAGAGAGATGACCTGGGATAGCTCCCTGTGTACTTCAGAAACAGGCTTAGCAGATAGGAATTTGGAATATGTGAGGACTGTATGAGGATGCATGGTTAAGAGACTCCTTCTCAGGAAAGGCAGCACCCTTCCTGTCTCAGACTGCCTGAGTTTCTCTAGCAGGAGCTTGGGTGCTAAGGGAGAAATTGTTTTGTCAGACCTGTTCAGTCATGGGAATATCTCCTTCATTCATAGGTAGCTTCCCTTCGCAGGGAAGCTTGCAGTTGCTATTTAAAAACAAAATCCAAACCACTAATTCATCATTACCAAAGCTACCATTAGGCACAGGATGCTTTGGAGAGAAGAGTTTAAATAGTTCAGCTTGTAACTGAAAGAGATGCAGACTCCCTGGCAGGTGTTGTAGAAATGTGTGAAGAAGATATGAGCTACAAGGTCTGAATCTGGTATAAAGTGTGAAACCCTTAGTGAAAAATCATCGTAATCATAACATTTCAATAGCTTTAAGTATGCATTGTTTGGTGCAGCGGGTAGAAGAGCTCTGAAGTCTAGGAGAGTTGTATTCACATCCTACCTCTGATCCAAATTGGCTATGTGGGGAGAGGCCCCTAACGTGCATTGGAAACAAACACATCTGAAGATTGATGAACCTGCACATTCATGCCATCAGTGGACAATGCGTCTATCTATGCAAGGTGCTTTCCACTACTTGCACATTGATACCATCAGTGGACAATGGGTCTATGTAAGGTGCTCTCCATCGATGAATTTAGACATTTGGATGGGAAACTTTTTAACCAAGGCTCTTTTCAATACATCATCTCATTGTACTCTCAAACCTTCTGTGAAGCAGGCAGAACAGACATTTCTATCCCCATTTTATAGGTGAGGAAACTTAAGCCTCTGAGAGATTGACTTGCTCCAAGTCACACTCCTAATTGGCAGACCCAGTACTTGAACTCCAGATATTTTGACTCTAGGCCAGGGTGCTTTTTGCCAAATTGCACTGTTTCCTGAAGACAACAGCATAATGAAAACGAAGGCTGTGGTGTAAAACCACAGGTTTCCTAAGTGTCCACATGGGTAGCCTACCCCATTTTAAGAAGAACCACAGAAAGATTTCATTTAACTGAACTTAATTATAGACTTATAGAACTTCCCTCCATAAAACACCTTAGAGTTTATTTTATCTAGGGCTTTCCATGAGACTGAGAAGAGTAATTGATTTTGCCCAAGGCAATATTAATTAGAACCCTAGTGTCCTAATATCCAGGCTAAGATTCCCTCTACCTCTTTTAGGTTTTACCTTAAAAAAAAAATCTGGGTCCACATTTTTTTATCCGTCATGAAATGCTTAAATCTGATTCCACCTTTAACCTGAAAAATTTGACAAATTAATAGGTTTTAGCCTTGAGTAGAGAGGATTAGCATTAAAAAAAAATAACTTAGACATAAGGGATAAGACTATTCTGTCTCTAAGGTCTCTTTCAGTTCTAAAATCCTTATAAAATCAAATTTATAATCTGAAGATCATGTAATTCAGCTCCTTCCTTTTTAAATTATGGATACAGCAATCCAGAGGACCCAAGTTACCTTTCCAACATTTTACACAGAGAAGTTTGAGGGCAGAGCCCCAATTAATCCTGCTTTATTGACTCTTAGGCCAGGGCCCCTTCCACTCCACCATGATTGTTTCCTTACAGTTACTTCAAAGAAATTTTATTTTGTGTTCTTATCTCCTCCATTTTGGGTACCATTTTGCCAGAAATGATGGAGGAAAAATATTGTGGGAGATAGTTTAGGGAAGTATCATGGCTTTATTTCCTTCTGGGTCATTGACTACCTCATTAATAATTAAATAAATAAATTTCCATGACAGGTGATAATGCCACTGGCTATATTATCAGTCTAACATGACTTTAGTTTATCTAGTAGTGGGGAAGAAGTGCACTTCCATTGGTGCAGTCTTTCAAAGATAGAAGGTCCCCAGTTGAGGTAGAACCTTAAGGAAAAGTTCTTCCATGCCGAGTTCACTGTGTGGTCAAGGAAGTACGATTGTCTTTAGTGCTGTTTGACAGATAAAATATCGCCTGTATATCTTCAAGTGGTTGTGCATAACATATCAGGTGAAATACTTGTAAAATTAGGTAACATTTGAAATGTGGTCATACTGTTCAGGTTTACTGAGCCAACAGCATTAGGCTAGTAGTGAAATGTAATGAATGTCTTCTGTTGCTGTTCTTTTTATAAATCACTTAGCCTTTTTAAAAAAAATAAATAAACCTTGTTTCAAAACATTCCAAAGCTTCCCTGCAGGGACTATTCTTTCTTCCAACCTCTTCATTTTCCTCTGTGATTTGCATGTAGGTTGTGGCATATCATTTATCAAACAGCTTTTGTTTGACCTCTATGCTCTTCCCTTTACCCTGGCTACATCACAGAACATGAGGATAGATTGGCCAGACTGGTTACTGTTTTTTGTTGATTATGAAGAACAAATATTTATTGAATGCCAGCAGTATAGTTGGTGATTTATTAAACACAGACTTAAACATGTTCTTTGCCCAGTGGATTTCTCAAAATAGAATCCTGCATTCCAGATAATTGGGAACTAGGGGTAAGGGTTGGATGCCAGTACATTTGTAAAAGAGATGGGTGATAACAAGAAGGAGAAGGATGGATGTAGTTCACTTTTGGAAACTGTAAAGTGCTTTGCAAACCATTGAGAGAGTTTAATGTCTTTGGCTCTAAGGGTCACTTCTAATTTTCTTTTATTGTAGGTGGTATACTCTAAAGTCAAAACCAGGGAAGAAAGAGAAAGAGCGAGGGGAGATTGAAGTGGACATCCAGTTTATGAGAAACAACATGACTGCCAGCATGTTTGACCTGTCCGTGAAGGATAAGTCCCGGAATCCATTTGGGAAACTGAGAGACAAAATCAAAGGGAAGCGGCACGAGGAGCCTTCTGACACTGCCTCAGCCATCGTCCCCAGCACGATGCATGGAATAGACAGTGATGATGACTCTCCTACAAAAGACAGGAAGAAGAAATCAAAGATCAAAACGTTGTTTTCTAAGTCTGGTTTGCAGAAAACACCACTTTCCCAGTCCATGTCTGTCCTCCCTACAGCTAAGCCTGAGAGATTGACACTCCACCCAGGAGACTTCCAGTCCCAATGGGAAGATGATATGGAGAATGAATCTTCTCCGCCCTCCAACAGTGAGTCCCATTTCCCCTCTCACAGTGCTTCTTCCCTGTCCATCTCCTTACAAAGGAAGTTTACTCGTAGTAAACTACTAGTTGAGCTAGTATAGAGTAGAGCTAGCCCTGTTCTCTGGAGAGAAGACATCTTCCTTTTACATGTTTTTCTCTAGGGATATTGTTGCTGAGGATGCCTTCTATATTTATTTCTGAGTTTTCTTAGTCATCGTCTGGCTCAGTAATTGGTGGTGTAGTAACATGAGTTCTTGGTACCTTGAGGCTGATAGACGATTGTGATTTTTGTCTCTCTGGGAATGCCCAACATGCATACAGCTCTCAGGCTTTTCACCCCTTTACAAGGTCTTACAAGTTGCTATGACCAGGGGACATTGGTTCTCTGGTGACTAATCCTCTGTTGCTCTGAAGTAGTTGGCTGTTCCTTTGTCAATAGCACAATCTCACCTTGGCCCATCCTTTTTAGTCTGGTAGGACCCAGCAAAACTTTTACTCCACTGATATAAAAGTTTTATGAAACCTCTGGGTCCACATTTTTTATTTATCATGAAATGCATAAATCTGACTTCCCTTAACCTGAAAAATTTGTCAGATTAGCCTTGAGTAGAGCATTCGCATTAAAAAACAACAACTTAGACATAAGGGATCAAACTATTCTATCTGTAAGGTCCCTTTCAGTTCTAAAATCCTATAATTTATAATCTGAAGATCCATGTAGCCTAGCTCCTACCTTTTTCAATTATGGATACAGAAATCTAGAGGCCCATGTGACCTGCCACTTCTTCTGAGTCACCTCTGCCAAGTGAAGACTCACAGGAGGAGGATTTTTACCAGGGGATCAGGTAGAAATTGTGCCAGTTACACAAAGGGTCGTTTTTCTGTCATTCAGTCAATAAACATATATTGTGTGCCTACCATGTACCAAGCATCGATCTAAGCCTTCACTGAAGATACAAAGAGAGGCAAAAAACAGAATCAATTAGAGATAATCAGCAGAGGAAAGGTACTTGAATGAAGGGGGATTAAAATATTACATATATATCTATACACACACACACATATATTTAAAGGTATTTAATAACCACCTGGAACATGGACAGAATAGAAGTTTTTAAAAGTATACCCAACGGACAAAGAGCATTGGCCTCAAACTCGGAAAGGAGGGCTACTGAACCTTAAATAAGAATCCCTGAAGGTCACACAATGATTTAGAAAACCACACATTAATGTTATTTAGATTCTATTGTCTTTTTATTGTGCTAAATATTTCCCAACTACATTTTAATCTGATTTTGGCTTAGAATATAATTTATATACTTTAGGATAGAGACTCAGCCTTTTCTTTGTCATAGACTTCTCCCAAGAATAATGTTTTTAAATGTAGAAAAAATCTAAAGGATTACAGAGGAAAACAATTATATTGAAATACAATGTTCAAAACACATATGTATGCATGTATATATATTGTACATACACACACAAGTTCATGAAACCCTGGGTTGTTAAGAGCCTCATCTTTAGAAGGATAAGAAGTTCAGTTCACTTCTTGCATTCATGTTTTTGAATCCTAGACTTAGATTATTGGTCCTATCCTACTGAAGGACCCATCTGCTATTGCCCATTGATATAACATGATGTAACATGCACTTTCTTTACTTGATTGAGATTTCTGTATTTGTGACATCAAGGCTTCCTTGTTCTTCTTCCCATAGGCATGTCTCACAGGAGAACAGCAAGTGCAGATATCAAGCAGTTAAGTCACCTAAACTTGACCCTTCCTAAGAAAGAAGGATTGTCCTTTTTTGGTGGCCTTCGGTCTAAGAATGACCAGCTCTCCCGATCTAATGTGTGTATCAATGGGAATCACATTTATCTAGAGCAACCGGAGCCCAAACATGAGGCTGTGACAAAGGACAGCACTCCATCTTCCTCCCCATCTCCTCAAGGCTTTAGGAAGAAGCATTTATTTTCATCTACAGAAAATCTGTCTTCCAGACCTTCTAAGGAATTGGGGGAGGCAGGGAGGATGTCTCCGGACTGGCAACTCTCTGGGTCTCTCCCAAAAGATTCTTTGAAATCTCTGACTCTGCCATCCTACAGACCAGTTGTTAGTGGTGATGTGAATATGATCCCTGTGAGTATGGAAACTGAGAAGGAAAGTAAGGAGAACAAGAAGCAGGAGAACAAGAAGTCTTTGCTGTCTTTGGTCACAGGAAAGAAGGATGCTCTGAAGAACAGTGAAGCTGAAAGCAGCACTCCTAGTATCTTGGTAAAGGAGAAGGAAATCATTCCTAAGGAAGCCACAGTAAAGGAAAAAGAGGCAGGACTTGTTGAAATTCCAGTGAAAGACCTTCATGAAAAGCCTGAAGAAGATTTGTCAGCCTCTGTCTCCAGACAGAGCAAATCCCTAAGCCCCACTGAGGAGGTGCCCAGGATGCAGTCTGGAGCAGAGCCTGAACCCGAGCTCAAGCCTGAACCCGAGCTCAAGCCTGAACCCGAGCTCAAGCCCGAGCCCAAGCCCGAGCCCAAGCCTGAGCCTAAGCCCAGGCCACCCGCTCTTTCTGCAAGGGGGCCCCAGACCAAAGCTGTCAAACCCAGGTGAGTCTTGGCTCTGTTCATCCATTCATTGCCTTTACACCTTGCTCTAGTGGCACCAGATTCTTGGTCCCCATTCTCATGACTGTGGTTGCACAAAATCTTATAACTGGCACATCAAGAAAACACTGTTGACTTTGGCTTTTAACTGGACCTGATGCTGGTAAATTTGTGCAACCTACAAATTTAAATAAATGAGTGCCAGCCCCAGTTACCAGACCAGGAGTTGTGTTGTGCCAAGTAAACCTTGGTTAGCAAAGTTAAAACCATCCAAGTGAAGTTTAAACCATAATTTGTGAAATACTAAAAAATATTCCTATATGGGAAAAAAACTCAGAAATCTGGCAGGGTTGGCAATCAGTAGAAAGAGACATTAATAAAAAGATCATTAAGAATGAGGCTGCCTCAATAGAGTTCTTTCTGTTGCTTTTTTGCCTTGTCTTTTCCCCAAGATTTTTTTTTAACCATTAATTTTTATGGACACTAGGAAGGTACGCGGCTAACCTGTATTTGCAGTTCTTGATGCCTAGTCAAAATTTGGGTTGACTTGCCTCATATGAAAGAGAAGAGAATATGGGATCAATCATAACTTGTGTTGTTGCTGTTGTGTGTATAGACCTGTGCTAATTGTGGTCTTTCGCAAACTGGGCATTTTTCTTGAACACTAACACTATTTCTTCCTTGCACTTGGATATAAGAAGGACAAGACCTCAGAAATTCTAGTTTGTTCTGGAGTGTGCCTTGGACTACTTCCTTCCATGTTTGCTTGGTGTTTTGTTCCAAGAAGACGAATCTTGGGACATTTCTGCTTCCTGGCATGACTCACATTCACAGCAAAAGTATTTCTGTATTTTGGGCTATGCATTACTTTTTTTGGGGAGACTCTGCTCACTTTTCTCACACACACACACACACACACACACAGACACACACACACAGACACACACACACACAGACACACACACACCATACTTCTTTTCAGACTCTGTCCTTTTCCCTGTAATCTACCAGCTTTAATGCTTTGAGAATTTTAAATATCTTTTTACTGCTATAATAATTAAGTGACATGACTCTGGATTTATCTTCTTAATGAAACTCTTAAGACGTCTTTTACTCTCTGTCCCACGTCATAGCTGACAAACCCAAGTGTGGTAGGCATGCTTGATAACAAAATATTCCTTTTGTGTTTCAAGCATTGGCGTCAATTCTCCTAGGATGTTTAGATTCTTTTGACTTCTAATATAATCATGATACCAAAAGTATAAAAAATTCCTCTTTGGTACATCGTGTGTGTGTGTGTGTGTGTGTGTGTGTGTGTGTGTGTGTGTGTACGTGTGTATGTGTGTATGTGTATGATCGCATCTGCAACTGACCTGCAGATTTTATTTGTCCTTTTCACAGACTGGGAGTGTCTCCAGAGGCTCAATCCAAAACCAAGCTTCCTCCTTCTCTTTGTGATTCTTCTCTTTTCTTTTCTGCCACCACTTCTGGTTCTAGCCTTGATTCCCTACCTTCTAAAATGGGGCAAGACACAGAGACAGAATCCCCCAAAAGCCTTTCTGTCCTTTCTTCTTTCTCACCTCCCACCATAGATCCTGTTTCTACCTCTACTCCAATTGAAAATTGGCCTTTTTCTCAGGGGAGCCAGGTCAGTTCTGAAGGACCTTCTTTCCTTCTTGCAGTGAAATCTCAAAAAGAGGGTTCAATTCAAGTTTCAAATGCTTCTTTTGGTTCCCCAGAATCACTTGATAAGCATTCTCCATTGCCTGAAGGAAATATAGTTTCTGTAGAAGAGACGGGGGAGATAGATGTAGGAAAGAGTAAGGGGAACAGGGAATCCTCAAGACACTCCCTGGACATACTGGAAGATAAAAATGATAAGCATGTCACAAAAGAACAAAAAGAAAAGATCCCAACATTTCCCCAGATTAGCCAACCAGAGTATCTCTGTCCATCTAAAGAAACCCAACAAAATAGTACTCTCAGTCAAGATAGAAGTGGGAGTGGAAAGCGTTTGATGAAAGGAAGTAAAGAATTTACATCTTCATGTGGGTCATCTTTGGAAGACCAAATCAGTGATAATGGAATGGTTTCTGCGGATGAAAGAGCTGAGTTGCCTCATAAAATGGAAGATTTGGCCACAACATTTGACTCTAAAGTTGGAAAAAGCAACTTAACTGGCCTGCATGATAGAGAGGGCTGCAAGAAGATCAAGAAGCGTGTGTCCTTTTCTGAGGAGCTTTTTCTAGAAGAGGAGGTAGAAAAGGAGAAAAACAAACCTCTAGAGTTGAAGTCTAAAGGTATAGTGGAGGATACATTATCTGACAGAGAACCAGAGGAAATTAAGAAGAAAAAGATGGCAACTGAACCAAACAGTCTTTCTTCACCTCTAAATTCAGGATCGAGGACTATTTTTGGACTCAGTCATGATGAACCAGCTTCCGTGCCTGACATCTTTCTCTCCTCTGTTCCACTTGTCAGTAGTATATTGATGCCTGAGTCTCATGGGAAGCATTCTTCAGAAGATCTAGTGATGGAATCTAGTTCAGAAAAGTCCACTCCATCATTCAGGATTGAGCGATATGAAAATTATAGTGAGAATTATCAGAGCAAAGCCAGTGATCATGAAGGCCTGCTGTCTGACCCCTTGAGAAGTCTTGACTCGGTTTCAGATCTCAGATCTCCAGTTATGGGGGATCTGAACCTGACACTTCCTTCTATTCCAGAAGTAACATCAGATGATGAGACAATAGAACAGTTGGAAGATGTCAGAATGACTCCAAACACAAAGAATTATCTGGAAAAGGAAACACCATTTTTTGGTTCATCAGCTACGTCTTCTGAGGAGGAAAACCTGAGCCTATCAGTGGGACAGAACCCTGATGCAGGGGTATCCTCATTGTTTCAAGAGGAAGAAAATGCCCTCCAAGTGGAAAAACAGGAAGATTTTGTGAACTCTTCCATATTGTCTTCAAAGAAGACCACAGCCCTGGGTGTTTGTGAACTACACCATAGGGAAGGCTTAGGTTTAGATAAAGACATCCCAGTCCTTGAGAGTTTGGAGAAGCAGGAATGGAGGGAAGAGGATAACCATACTGAGGAAAGTAGCAGTCAGAGGTCATCTTCCCAGGGCTCTCCTATTTCGGGTCACTCCCTTTCTGAGAACTTTAATGCAACACACTCTTTCCCTGGCTCTCTACACTCTGACACTTATCACACAAATAGAGCAGAATCTCCCCAAAAAACATCAGCAGAGAGCTTGGCTGCTAAAGTTGAAAATTCCGACACGAGGAAGCAGCTTCTACGGGCGTGGGTTTCGCCCTCAGAGCCGCATCCATTCCCAGCTCAGCCAACTGGTGGAACAACTGTGTCTGCCAAGCACAGGTGAGAGACTGGGAAGATTATCTACATAAGTGTGGGTTACATGATTTTTTCCAGAGACTGAGAGGCCCCCAAACACCAACCTTTTAGAAGACTGACCTATCTTTTGGAGATACCTAGAGGTTTACCTAATAAATGGCAAATATGTGAGCCAGTACAAGGTGTTCTTTTCTTTTTTGGCTTTAGTTGTAATAGTTGTAGGGACCAATTTGTAAAGCTAGGTAGGGTCTGACACCTAAAAGAAGGGTCTTTAAGAATGTACTATGAGCAGGTTCTGAACTATCCCCAGGAACTGCTTCAGATATTTACAAGAATCCTTATTTTTAATAAACATTTTAAATTTCCTTTTTTCTTATTTTTCTGGCCCTTGCTCCAGAGTTTGGATTTTGTTTTTTAAGTATTGGCTGAAGGAGATACTAGTATGGCTGTGATTTTCCTTGCCTAACTGTTGAGGTTCAAGATGCAGAGGGTTTGCATGGTGTTCAGATGATTCCATTGCCTTTGTTTGTAGAAATGTCTCTGTTGAGAGAGGAGAGTCTGTCTCTAACTGACTTCTAGTGTGCATTATTAGAGAAGTGGTCAGTGTGTTTTGGAAAAGTCAAAACACCTGACTTGGATAGCACTTGACTGTGCTTCTACATGATTAGTTTTGATCTGTTTTGCTTCTTCAGGAGCTCTAAGATTGAACCATGTGGGGACTGGAGATAAGGGATCATTGTTTTATGACTTCTTTTATGTGATCTAAGGCCTTTCTGGGTGATGTATCCCTTGTCTGAATAGTCTAAATAAATAAATCCACTTTCCTGCTCCTTCCCTCTTTTTCAGAACTCATCCTGTGAAACCAATGAATACCACAGCAACAAAGACCCCTCCCACCAGTTTGGGAACTGCTACCATCATCAGTGAGAACTTGCTTAATGAGGCCATTGTAAAGGTATGTGTCCCCTAGAGTTCCATAATAGCATGTTAGCTGCTCATATTTCGGGGGTTTCTTATTTTTAGTATAAATGTGCTACTATAGCTCAGCCTTTGTGAACCTTGGCCTATTTTCTGGCTTTTTAAATCTCCCTTCCCCGTTGGAATGATAAGCTCTTTGAGGGCAGGGATCTTTTATTTTTGTTTTTTTGTAGCACCACTGCTTGGCAGAATGCTTGTGTTCAGTGTGTGTGTAGTTTTTATAAGCTGACGGTGTTGTATCCCTTAACCCCTCCAAAGTTACTATTTTGGGGTCCAGTTCTTCTTGCACTTCAATAATGTAGGAAAACAAACCAAAACAATTCTTTTGATGTTTGTAAACAATCAGTTGCTCATCTGCATTTGATAGTTCCTCCTTTAGGTGTTAGGTCCTGTCCTTTTCTGCAGAAAAATATCTTGTCTTGTAACAAAACAAGCATGCTCATTGATTTATTATCACATGAATGAGAAAGACTAATTGTTCATAAAGGATCAGGATTCCCTAAAATAAGCAAAATAACAATTCATGTTTACATAGCATTTTATAGCTTGCAAGATATTTTCCTTACAAAAAAAACCACATTGAGATTGTAGGTATTTCCTATTATTTTGTTTGGAAGGTTGAAACTTAGAGCAGTTAAGTGCTGTGCCCAGAGCCAGGAGTCTCGTAAATGGCAGCTAGGTCATTTGAACCCAGATCTTCTGACTCCAGGTGGATCATTCCTTCCACTGTGGCAGATGTTCTGATAATCTGTAAAGGAGGAAAGGTGGTGGGTATCATAGGTAAATCTACCCTGGAAATGTTTGTAGGTATGTTGGGATTGCTAACTGACATCAGTGCCAACACAAAAAGCTTTGTGGCTAGAAGCTATTTTAAAGGTTTCCTGAGAGCTCATTCATTCTTTCAGCAAACCGTAGAGCTTGTACCATGCAAGGCACTCGGGGAATATATAAACTTGAGACAAGACAAAGTTCTTGACCCCATGTAAACTTCCTTATTTTGGGCATCATGAGTCACTGCCAAAGAGGCTAAATTATCAATATGTATAATTAAAAGTGAGTTAGCACCTTTTTGCCCCTTGTCCTGTTTTCCTTTTCCTTCAAGTCTTGACATAGCTGGTAATCATTGTTCCCCATATCATTCTCCTCAGTTAACATTTACTCTGCATTGATGTGTGTGCTAAGCTGGGCTTAACAAGAACTGGAAGGCAGCCATCACATGTCTGTCCACTGACCTTTGTGGAGGAAAGAACCCTGGACATGGAGTCAGAAGACTTGGGTTTAAATACCAGCTCTTTTCTTTAGTAATGATGTGACTTGGGACAAATTACTGACCCAAGGCTGGGATACATATTATATTCAGTATGGTGGAAGGGGCAGTGGTTTGGGGGTCAAAGGTTCTGCTCCATGTACTGTCTCTGTCACTGTCACCTTGAGCAAGCCATTTTACCTCTGGACTTTAGTGTCCTTATCTGTAAAAGAAGGGACTTGATGACCCTTAAGGTCCCTTTCAGCTCTGGGGCCTGAGATGTGTAAAATGAGGGATTGGATCATTTCTCTTAGGGTTTTTTTCGATTTAAATGCTGTGACTTCCCATATCTCTGCAGCACAAAAAAACCCCAACCCCAAATCAACAACTCTACACAACTAAAAAAACTGCCTTTCCTCTAGGAGAAATATAGTTGAGAATAGAAATAAAATGAGCTTTTTTTAAAAAAAATTGCTCTTGACTTAAATTATGACTGAGCAAGGGCCTGCTGGAAGTCTGTGCTAGACATTCAACAGAACAAAGACATTTCTTACTCCCTAAGATGTGACGCCAGCAACTGGTAAACTGGAGAAGAGACCAGGCGTGAAGGAAGGATTCAGTAATAGAAACTAGGAGAATTCTGTAGCTGCCATTCCTCTTACTGGCTCTTTACTTTGGAATGGAATGCAGTTGGATTCCAGAGTGGAGCACCCAGCTCTCCATCAGTTGGAGATGTTGTTTTAGCCTCTCTTCAATGTGTACTTAATTAGAGTAATGTGCTTTGATGGGTGGAATACTATTAATAATTATAGGCCCTTCTCTCTCTTCCCCCCAGTCTCATCTGCAGAAGAAGATGTAGTAAATGCTATTTCTTCATATCACCACGGGGGATGCTGCTTTTATTTTCTTTCTAAGCTCTGACTTCTTTTTGTTTTAAAAATACTTATTGTATTATACTATATTGTTCATATTCCAAATTAATACAGTATTAATGCTTCCTGGAACCATCCAGTAACTGGTCCGAATTTATAATAAGTGCTTTGTACTTCAGTTCCAAACAATATTTATGTTAATGCCTCTCTTTGGAATGTTGCCATAGCAAGGGGGAGGTTAAGCAAAGGAATTGCATAGCTGGAGTTATTAAGACCTTCTCAACTAAACAAGAAACAGTGGGGTCAGGACAGGGGTTCTTTTCTCTCTGCTAATGTGTTAATGCTTTAGCTCTTTATGATTGAGTATTGGGAGCCCTAACCAGACTGAAAATGCACTTGGTACAAAAAGTGACTTAAAACTTCAATTTGAAAGTAGTAAAACTAAATGAATTCCAAAGCCCTGGAGCATTGGACCCCTGCAGGGTTTGTGTGATGCACTACTTTCTCCCTATACCCTGATTGCTTGCAGAAAAGGGTCTGTTTGGGGAAGCAGGTTTTGGGCTATACATGCCATTAAGGCCTGTATTGTTAGACATGGCAAGTGTGTTCATTTGTTTTACATCACTGCAATTCTTTGTTGCAAAAGAGTCTTCTATCTACTGGGGATGAGGCCCCGGACTTCATTGGGGAAAAGAAGATAGATAAAGCATAGGTCTGTTGTAACAGGAGTTTCTGTCTGCAAGAGATGTGTAAGTGACTTGGGCAGCTAGGTGATACAGTGGATTGAGCACCAGTGCAGGAGTCAGGAGGACCTGAGTTCAAATCTCACCTCAGACACTTGACACTCACTAGCTGTGTGACCTTGGGCAAGTCACTTAACCCCAATTGCCTCATCCTGGGTCATCTCCAGTCATCCTGATGAATATCTGGTCACTGGATTCAGATGGCTCTGGAGGGGAAGTGAGGTTGGTGACCTGCACAGCCCTCCCTCACTCAAAACAAAGTCAAGTGCAAGTCATGTCATTATTTCTCTGATGGCATGGTCTTCTTTGGCAACAAAGGATGAACACACACACATAAGTGACTTAATACCCCAAATTGTCATTGAGCTTTCTTTGCATTCTTTGTTAAGCAGTAAAAGGAGAGAAGTGATTTTGTTCCAGTTTTGAGAGTGTAAATTCTAAGAATCACTTCCCAGCGTCTCTTAATTAACTAATAATTGCTTCATTTGGGGTGATGTGGAAAACCCCTGATGCCTCACTGGCTCTCAACTGCTAATGACTTCACTTCCTACACATCTGAATGGAACTTCCTACTTTCATCACACCCACCTCTGCTCATCCTGTCTTCTGGAGGAGGTAGGGGGTTATAATAGCTACAGTGAGGAAAATGTGGATTCAGATCTCACCTCCAGCTCTTGCTAGCTGTGAGCCCTTATCTATAAACTGGGTATAATAATATCTATTATATGTAGTGAAGATCAAAATGAATAAAGCACTTTGGAAATGTAAATGGACTGTTTAAATGTCAGTTCTTATTTTCTTCCTCCAGTCTAATAAAAGCTGTGCTTTTTTCATTCAAGGATAACCCCTTTCTTGTAGTCTCCCCACCAGGATTTGGAAATCCAGCCTTATTTCCATTTCTTTACCTTACCTAACTACTAAATCCAATCACTTTTTCTCTGATCTCATCTATTCTTTCCAAAGTTACCGATGGCATGATCCTCTTCTCAATGCTCATCCTTCTTTAGCCCTCTGCAGTCTTGATATTGTGTTCTTACCCATTAATGTGGGTGTCCTCTAAGGCTCTGTCCTGGGCAGTCTTCTTCCTCTACGCAGTGTTGTTTCTTTTGGTGATCTCATCAGCTCCCATGGATTTTCATCTCTACGTGGATGAGTCTCAAATCTATTTATCCATCTCCAGTGTCTTTCCTTACCTTCATTCTTACATCATCAACTTCCTGTTGAATATCTCAGATTGTCTCATGGACATCTCAAACTCAGCATATCCAAAACGGAATTCATTATCTTTCCTCCCAAGTACTCTCTTTCCCAGCTCCCCTCACTCAAGTCACCAGTCACTCAAGCCCTAGCCCCAGATATCTTACTGCGCTAACTTTTGTTGTTCCTACTTTTACACTATCTCTTGCATACATCCACTTGTCTCCACTGTTGCCATGCTGGTTCTGTCCCTCAACACCTCATGTCTAGGCTACTGTAATCACCTTCTGGTTTGTTCCTTCGCCTCAAGTTTCTCCTCATTCCAGTCCCTTCTCTGCTCAGTTGTCCAGGTGATCTTCCTAAAGCTCAGGTGTGATCATTTCACCCCTTTACTCTCTCAATAATTACAACCTCTGGTATCAGATTACAGAATTCTTTGTCTTACTTCACAGCCTGGCCCCCTCCTGACTGTCTCGTCTTCTTTCACTTTACCACCTCTGAGTTCCAGTGATACTGGCCCCCCTATTGTTCTTGCACAAGACACTCCACCTTCAAATTCTGTTCTCTTTTTTCCCTTCCCTGTAATGCCCCCTCTTCTTTCCTCTGCCTCTTGGCATCTTTCAAGGTTCAGCACAAATCTTAACCTTGTGTAAAGTCCTTTACCAGTTGCTTTTCCTCTGAGATTAACTCCTATTTGTACTGTATATATACATGTTTATTTACATGTTTTCTCCCCCTTTGGAGGGTGAGCTCCTTGAGGGCTGGGACCTTGTTTTTTGCCCTTCTTTGTAACCTCATAACTAAGTACAGTAGGTGAAACATGGTAAGCACTTCATAAATGATTATTGACTGATAATGCCTTTCCAGTTTGACTTCCTTTTTTTACTTTTCAATTCTAAAGAAATACAAGCCATCTGATCCTGAATTCGCCTATACTCAGTTAACCCATGATGAACTGATCCAGCTGGTCCTGAAGCAGAAGGAAACTATAAACAAGAAGGAGTTTCAGGTTCGTGAACTGGAGGACTACATTGATAACTTGCTCGTCCGCGTCATGGAAGAGACCCCCAACATCCTCCGCTCTCCAGCGCAATTAAAGAATAAGGCAGGGCAGATGTGAGTCATGGCCATAAAGGAATGAAATGGTGGTTTTGTGAGTTTGTTTACACCTCCTTTTGAGGTCATGAACTTTCTGTATGACAACCGGCAAGTAGGATCTGAATCTGAATCCCCAGCTAACTCCTTTGTAAGTACCTGACTGAAGGCAGGTTAATTATGACAGTGAATCTCTTAATGTACATTCCCAGAATTTTATTCAAGACACTCTCCTTTTAAGTGCATCATAAATATTTTATTCATACTAAGGGTGTAGTTACAAGATCTAATCTAGGAGCCAGAGATTCAGAAGGCACAGAAACCATTCATGCATTTTTAGCTCTAGGGTTTTCTAACTTTGATGTTTGGATTTCTTTCCTTCCTTTCACGATGTTGATCTGTGAGCCTTTATGGCATAGAGTGGACTCATTTTCTTGACTTTTATTAGCTTAGGTGTAGCTCCCCTGGCCTTAGATGTTAAATTTCGATACTTTAACATTTTTGATACTGTTTCTTGGGTTTGACTGTAATTGTTCATTTAACCTTGGTAAGGATCATTTAGGGACTACTTTTTTAAAGTGCCTTTTGGATATTCTAAATGAGCTGTTTTTTTTTCTGAACACAAACTCGTGGTCTCACATACTGTGCTTTCACTAGACCTATATGATCTTCTCATTGCAGGCCATGAAATTAAGAGAGAAAATGGAGGAATCTGGTAACACAGCTGTCCTTTTACCCTCTTGCATATGGTCAGGGAGACTCAGTAAAAATTACTGGTATCTTGATAGCAGGTTCCCCCTGGGGAGGAAGATTATAGAATTATAGAAGGGAGATTGAGACAGGTTAAACCCTGAGGAGACACTGACAGGTTAATCCTAGCCCTAAAGTCACATAACGATTAAGAACCAGGATTAAAGTCTAGGTCTTAAATCAAAATCCAGCATTCTTTCTATAACACCACATTGCATACTAAGAGTATATTGATGATTTGGGTGGCCTGTGTATCTTCTGTAAGGTTGTGCTTCTTTAATTCCCACAGTGGCTGCACCCAATTCTTCAATTTCCTCAGTAGTCTTATCTTAAGAAAACAGGGTTTATGGTGGAGCATGCCATACAGGTCCTAGAGGATAGGAAATATAGCTCAGTCTGAGAGGCTTCTCAGAGTAAGAGTACTTCTTGGCCCCACTTCTAGTGAAATCTGACTCGTTTCTAAGGGGTTGAGTAAGTTATGGGCTTAACATATTTAGTAATAATTTTACAAAGGCAAGAGAAATGACCCAGATGGTTGATGCAACATAATCTGCCCATCTGCTTTAGTTTGCTGCCACTCCTTTCTCTTGGTTCCATACCATGGGGATAAAAGGAGGAAAAGTACAACAGGAATTCCTGGTGGGAATTGGAAAAAGCAAGACGGGCATTCATTTCTGCATTTGTAGTTGTTTTGTTACTTTAAAAACATTATTTTTTTATAACTCAAGCACAAAACTAGGTCATTTGGGCTCTTGTGAATAGTGATGCCATTGGGATATTTCTATATTGCGCATCTCAGCTCTAAGGTGTTTCTGTGGCAAGCCGTTTGTGGGCCTTTAGTGTGTCAAGGTAGAGAGACCAAGATAGTCGCTGACTGTAGTAAAGGTTATTCAGTTGGACGTAGATTGAGTGTAAAGCTGCTCCTATTTCAAAGTTCAAAGAGTCCATAGTGCTTGGATTGGTGAACAAGAAGGAAATCTCTACTTTTTATAAGGATTGCTTTTGCTGCAGTATTTGTTGTATCAGAGCACTTTAATCTGAAGGGTGGTACTGTAATTCCATTTCGTGAAATAGATTTTTTTTAAAAGTATGAGTGGGTTTGCCTCTAAAACTATAATTATTTAATGTTCTACAACACCAGAGACCACTAGAGGCTTCTTTTCAGATAACTTGTATTTTGTAGTGATACAAAATATATTTATATACACACACATAAGAACCTGTATCTTCTCTTGATTTATGGAAATGTTTATGTATATAATTTGCTCCTTATTTTGTTTCTTACTTTATATAAAACTCATTTTTTACCATGATGACCCAAGTGTGCTGTAAAACTTGGGAGGCAAGTTTATTTTGCAGGGTTTTTCTTTTTTTTTTTTTCTTTTTTTAAGAAGAAGCTGGTATGGAGACATTCAGTACTCCTCATGATAGATGATTGGTCTGATAAACTTTCTGCTAGGACCTCAAGTGTGTAATGGCAATTAGTATTTGAGTGGGACAACTTCAGAGGAGGGAAATGGACCCAGCTGCTACTTGGGGGATTGAGAAGGAGAAGGAGAATGAAGGTGTTTTTGGTTCAAGTGCCTCTAACTCCCCAACCCTGCTGGAAAAAAACTCATTGTCTAGCATTACCTCACTAAGCAGTAGTTTGGAGATTATCCAGTGGATCTCCTCTCATTTAATTTACATACTGGAAAAGCCTTAACTTTTTTTGAGCCATTAGCAGAGTTTGGCAAGTATATAAAAATTGATTGTAGCCACTTTCAGTGCAGGTCTCAGGGGCTTTTTAAATAAACCAGTAGAAGAATGGGGCCTTGCCTCCAAGCTGTGTTTTAAATGACCACCTAATTGGTATCTGGACAGGGATGTGTTCTACATATCTCAGTGGCAGGAGCTGCTATGTTTGACAGTGCCCTGACTACCTCCTGAAAGGAATCAGTGCCTTCATAAACCCCAAATTCATTTATAGTCAGACTCCTACAGTATCAAACCTCTATCCAGAATATTTCTTATACCGTGTGCTTTTTTAAAATTGGACTTTCCCCTTTTGTTTACTGTTTTATTTTGGTACCCTTTCAGGACACAGTAGAAGGGAGGAAGAGAAAAAAATCTTCCCAGGCTGATGGTGAGAGAGAGAATGATAAAATATGAAAGACAGAAAGGGATGGTAGGAAGAGGGGGGAGAGAGAGAAAGAGAGTCCCAACAGTGGGACTATCCAAAAACTCCGGAACTGTGAAGGAAGGTCCTTGATGCTTCTTAGCCAGTAGGAAGATGCATATTAAAGTTATGGAGGATCTAACTCATTTTCTCAGTCACTGATTAAGTTGATGCTGCCTCCAGGGCTGAAGGATTCCTGGCACTGAACTGAGAAGCTAATCTAGATTATGTGGGATTTATTACTTTGGGTATGGTTTCTCATAGTCTGCTTTAGAGATTGGTGAAATGAAAACAAAATGTTGAAGGATCACCTGGTGTCTTTGGATTATATGTTTATGTTTGATGTTTCCTACATTGTTACTTTGGGAATTTTGGATTTCTTTGACTTTGTTTTAAAGAAGTGAACCTAAAATCTCTGAGAACACTAAATAAAATGATCCTGTTGTAAGACCTGTGTCAGTGGCTTATTGGTGCACCTGCGCTAAAGACGACTTCACACAAAAAATAGCTTCTTGTAGGAATGAATCACCTGTATAGGGAATGAAACCTACCTATCCCTTAGTCTTTTCCTACTCATGATCTCGTAATCTGGCCCTTGGTGAGCTTAGAATTCACAGGAAGAACAAATTTTTTTCTCTCCTCCAGCTATAAGCACTACTATCGTGACTAAAGGCACAGACCTTATTTGATGTGACATGATGGTAGATTCAGATCTGGGAGATAGATCTGTTCCATACCCTTTTTGGGATGAGGAAATTGGGGCCCAGGTCACACGAATAGTAAGCAGAAGTGCAAAGATTTGAATGTAGGCTCTAAGATGCTGAATGAAGTCCTCTGCAGTGGAAAGAGCACTGGATTGAAGGTAAGAGAGACCTGTGTCAGAATCCTGCTTCTGACCTTTACTAGTTGTGTGACCACAGGCAAATCCTTGTACCTCTCTGAGGCCTCAGTTTCCTAATCTGTAAATAGGGACTATATCTGTACTAGTTAACTCACTTGGTCTTTGTGAGGGTCAGCCGAAATACTGTATGTATAAAGTACTTTAGAAACCTTGAATTATTATGTCAATGTCAGCTACTGATTGTTAATGATAATTACCTCAGATATTCCACACTGCTGTGCCTTGGGTTATCTATATAAGCTTGTAGACCTTCTTGACCTCCTTCCCCATCCAAAGGGAGCGTTTTATTTACATCTGTAGCCAAAGGCTAATTCCATTTGATTTTAAAACAATTCGTGTTTCTAGGATTATGAGGACTGCTGATTTTGTTTTTACCAGCCAGAATGAAAGTTGTCTTAGGGACTGTTTAAGCAGCAACCCTGTGCTCAACAGTTGAGAATTCCCAACAAATCTAACGAAAAGGAATCACAGTCTCTCATTGGGGGTAAGCAAACCAGGGAAGGGACTGCTGCTACCAACTGTTGACTTCTTTCTTGGTTGACTTTTTTTTTTTTTTTTGGTAGAGCGTTTCACCTTATTTGTAACTATTCCCAACTAACTTGGGAAACATCCAGGTAAGACTTTCAGATCTACTGGTTGGGGACCCCTGCTATGTATATGATGCCAGAAATTCTTTCCCTTCCTTTGGCAGACAAAAGGGATTAGTGACATACAAAGGGGGATATTCCAAACATTCCCCATTATTATTTTTTCTATAAAAAATATAAAGTAATGTAAAGTAGTTTTTTGGTAGTTTGATTGGAATGGCACTGAATAAGTAAATTAAGCTAGAATTGTTATTTTTATTATATTAGCTCAGCCTCCCTATGAGCAACTGATATTTTTCCAATTATTTAGAGCTGACTTTATGCGTGTGAAAAGTGTTTGGTAATTCGTTCATGTAGTTTCCGGGTTTGTGGCAGGTAGACTCCCAAAGATTTTATATTGTCTACAGTTACTTTAAGTGGAATTTCTCTTTCTGTCTCTTGCTGCTGGACTTTGTTTAGTAATATACATAAATGCTGATGACTTACGTGGGTGTGTCTTATATCCTGCAACTTGCTAAAGGAGGTGTTGAGGGAAAAATAACACAGGATTCAATTACTAACTAAACATACAAATATATATTTATATACAATAAAATATAAATGTATATATTTGTATCGATATGTGCACACATATATAAGATGTGTCTGTACAATGGTAATATAGCTATTGGACTCTCCTGGGAGATGGCTGCTTAAATATCGTAAGAACATAAGCTGTTTGGGGGGCTATTTCCTGAATAGATAAGCCACCTTTCCCTCCTGTGCTTTCCCCTTCATGGGAGATTTCTTCTAGTAAGCCAGGTCAGGAATTCATCATTCATTCTTTTGCCAGTGTTCATTTCCAGGAAGTACCAGAGTTATCCAAAGGACTGAGGATCTCTAGATATCTCAGACTTGCCTCTGAAACTCAGATATTTCTGTCTCAGGAGCAGTGCTTGCTCATCTAATACTGAGAAAGAATAAATACAGAAGAGGCAGCCCCAAATCCAGGATAGGCTTTGGAATGGGCTTTAGCTGCCATGTGCTTTTGTCCACTGGGCAGCCTGGGTGGGGAATCAGGGAAATTGCCCTCTCACCCCTCCTAAGGAGTGACACAAGAAGAGAGTGGGAAACATGGATCTCAAAGATCCACCAAGTCAGAATTCTTCCTGGTTGATGCCCAGTAAAGGGATTATGTCTCCCTCTCAAGGATCTGAGTCAGTAAGGGTAGTTTTGCACATTCAAATTGTAGAGATTGAAATTGTTTGCCATTATCATACAACAAATCAGCTTGTCAGAAGTGGAATTTGAACTCTCAAGTTTAAGGCTCTTGAGACCTGAAGTCTCTCTTGATTTCAAGTCCAGCATTCTTGCCATTACACCAGACTGCCTCTCAATGATTATCCTCAGCCTGAAGAGAGGGGAATAGTTTGTACATACAAAAAAATTGAGTTTTATAGATTGGGAAATACCAGAAAACAGAATTCGGTCAGAATTTAATTTGTCCTGAATCTTGACTATACTAGCTTCACCCTGTCCAGGAATGTGCTGGAGCTAGCTCTTACTAGCACAGCAAGCCAATTGTCAAATTTTCAGTGTGAGCGTGTACACTTTGGGAATTGGCAAACACTACAAATCAGGGCTTGATTTATTGTGTTGGTTGTCTAGATTTAGGAAAGTGATGAGAAAATGTTAATAATGCAAATTAAACTTTAAAGTATGTTGCATTACATTTTTGAAGAGCCAGTTGTTAAACATTTACCAGCACACTCTTGCCCTGTACCCTGACTTCATCATGAGTCTTCAAAGAATCCTTAAGGTGGGGAGGAGTTTGGAGAGTTGGTTTGCTTTGTGTACTGGTGGATTAAGTACTGAACTGGGAGACAGAATACTTGGATTTGAACCCCAGCTCAGACATCTATCTCTCTTATTTAATCTATTTATATTTATTATTTAATCGCTTTATATTTATTAGAAAACCAATAGCTAGCTTATAGGCTTATTGAGGAGAGAGGGCTTTGTGAACTTAAAGTCCTATTTTAGTGAGCTCTTGTTGGTAGTAATGAACAGGGTCTGAAGTACCTTCTCCAGAAGCACATTGTGCTATATAAACCCAGCAGGAATATAGCTGGGTATTCAGTTGTTCATACCTGCCATTTAAGTAGGAGATAAGAATTGGGATGAAGGACTTGACCTTGTTTATTTGCAGCTCCCTTTACTTTTTTGGGAGGAGAAAATCAGGATTAAGTGATTTGACCAGGGTCACACAGTAAGTGTCTGAGGTCAAATTTGACTGACTCCAGGGCCAGTACCCTAATCATTGCCCCACCACCCTTTGCTTTTTAAAAGCATTTCATAGAATGCTACAATTTAGGGACTTTAAAGATTGCCTGATCCAATTCTCTCCTTTTATTTAGATGGGAAAGCTGAAGCCCAGACCAAAGAGAAGTGACTTTGGAGATGTACTCTTTTCTTGGGAGCTTCCAAGATTTTTGATGAATGCTTCTTTGATTAACCTCATGGTCTCTTTCAGCTCTTAGCACTCTTCTCCATACTCTCCATTCCTATCACTAGAATCCTGGCCTTTGGCAATGATGACTTGACTGTCTTTTTATTAGCTATGCTTCATCTAGTCTTTCTCTATTCTACTTCAAAACATCTGTGATTTTTTCAGTGTATTTATGCCCACTATCATCTCAGACTGTCATCATCCCTCCAAATGATGGTGTCATCACAGATAAAACAAAACAACAAGAAACTTCCAGGTGCTACTGATGACCCTCTTGACATTTTGCAAAGCTATTTTTCAAAAGACTGCCATGATCACCCTGATTTTCTATTTCAGTAGAATGTTTCAGGATTTCAAAGTTAGCTCCATTAAACATCGAGGCACTGGGAGAAAACAGGTTACCTACTGTAATGCTGCCCATTTCAGCCAGCCAAAATCATCTCCTTCCTTTTGATCATACCTTCTTCCCCATCACCCACCTTTTATAGGTCATTTTTAAACTATAGATAATTCAGTGGAATTGAATGAAATCTAAAAGCCTTAGTCAAGGGCGCCATCTGCTGCCTCAATCATGTCTCCTCACATAAACACTCCACACTGGGTGACATAGGTTTATAGCCTTCCATTCTATTGGGGGCATGGATATGAAAAGCTGAATATGTGTGATTATGTAGGAGAGAACTGTGAGTTCTCACAGAAGGAGGACAGCTTTCATCAGATGAGATTTCCTTTTCACCAATGCAGACAACAACAACCCATCTGTGACTAGGCAGATATGTCCTAGGAAATTTACTGAGACATACTAACTTGTGCAGGGTCATACAGTTAGTGTTAGTCAAAAAGTACTAAATGTTTGTTAATCAGGCAACAGATACTTAAATAGAAGCAGAATTTGAATCCACATCTTCTTGACTACAAGCCCAGGCTCTACCCACTATACTGTGCTGCCTATATGTATGCCTGTATATGTTCACACAGATATAACCTGGGACATATTTGTCTCTTGGCATCTCTTTTCTGACATTTTCCCAAAAACCTGAGGGAAAAAAGATCTCTTTTCTGCGCAGTCCTGTCACTTGGCACAAATTTGACTGGCAAGGGGATGAGGAAAGGAATAAGACTTTGTATAGTGCCTATCGTGTACCCACCACTTTACAAATATTATGTCATTACAGCAACCCAGAGAGGGAAGTGCTATTATCATTCCCCATTTTACAGTTGAGGAAATGGAGGCAAACAGAAGTTAAGTGAGTTGTTGTCCAGGCTCGCACAGATATTAAGTGTCTGAGGTAAGATTTGAATTCAGGTCTTCCTGACTCCAGGCCCAAAGTCCTACCTGCTGTTCCACCTAACTGCAAGCATGTAGAACATCAAGTACTAGAAGGAAGCTATATTAAAAAGAAAAGGAACCTGCAAAAAAAGTTCAGGTAAAATCTGGTAGCTTCAAGTCCCATAAAACATTTTTTGTAATTCAACAAACATTAAGGACGTATTCTATGCAGAGCACTGTGTTCTGCTCTGGGAGAGATATAGATCATGAACGTATTTCTGTCCTCATGTTGCTTAGTGTAGTAGGTAGATACTACACACAAATAACTAACAGTACAAGTGCTATTTGGAGGAATGAATTAAATATTTTAATGAACACTTATTAAACTCCTACTGTGTACACTGAGAATTCAAAGACAAAAATGAAAACCACCCTTGTCCTCCAGGAGCTCACATTAAGTTGCGCAGGATATAAAATGTATTCAAATTCAAAAGAAAGAAAAAGAGAATTCAGTGACATCTATCTAAAGTTGTGTTGATGCCTTTAATTTTTATAGTTCCAAGCCCTTGAACCCTCCCTTTACAAAGAAAACTAAGCAAAATCAGTTGAGACAATAATGGCATCTGAACACATACATGCCCTTTGCTACGAGTTGTCATTGCCATTTCTGGAAGAGGGGAAACCTCCTTCCCTGACTTCATGAAAACTGAGAGATAGAAAACATTGAAAAAGAATCCCAAGGCAAAAGAACATAAAAGAGAGTGTGTACTCTTATAGACTACAGTGGTGGAAGGGTGTGAGGGTAGATTCCTTCAACAGGAACCTGGATGCTTGGCTGCTAATCATCTTTGAAGTAGACCTTCAGTCATCGAAGATCAATTAGGAGTCCTCTGTGTCACTCCAGCAGGGTTCTAGGGCACACATCTCTTAACAAGGCCTTTCAACCTCAGTTTCCTCATCTGTAAAATGAGGATAATAATACCTATTTCAAGTTGTATCAGGTGAGTTAACATTTAAATAGATAAGTATTATTACTGTTACCATTGTATTGAACATGCCCACTTCTACTAGAGGTAGTCAATTCTGACAAAGGTGCAAATCTGTAATCTCATCCAATTGATTAGGGGTTCCCAGATCACCCCTAATGTATGTAAACCCAAGAGCCATTCCCCCTTCCCAAAATAATTGGTGAATGGATACGAATACACAGTTTTCAAAAGATTAAGTACAAATGATCAAGCATCTGAATGGTAAAAATTTAAGTAATGAGAAATACAAATGAAAATAATTGATATTTTTACATTATACTCAGCCAATGCTCAACTTGGAGTCAGAGCACTTGGGTTTGAGTCCACAATACCTGTGGGCAAGTCAATTAACCTGTCTAGGCCCTGGTTTGGGGTTGGATTGGATGATCTCTAAGGACTTTTAGACCTCTAAATCTATGATTCTATGGAAAAAAGATCAAAATGGTCAATGTCAGAGGGGCAATGGAAGGACAGGCATACTAACACATAACTGGTGGAGATATGAAGGTCCAACTGCTCTGGAAAACAGGAATTATTTGAGAAAAGGTTTGTTTTGCCTGTTTCTCTTTGTTCCAAAGGAGAGTTTTATGTGTGTGTGTGGGGGGGGGGGGGGGGAGTATTGGGAACTGACTAATTTTTTTTAAAGCATTTAAAATATTATTTCAGGCAGAGGAGGTTTTAATTATCAAGGCTGAATCAATATCCAGGATAAGATTATCCTGGAGGAGGTCTGACGTTCTTGGAGAGGAGAACAAGCAGCAGCTTATGGAAAATATAAGGAATGATGAAATTTTAGAACCTCAAGAACAATGAACACAATGGCTAGTCAATCATATAGAAAGTGGAGATAACCAGCAGAGGTTCAGCACTAGCATTAAGGGGGATCAGGAAAGGTTTCTTGTAAGACATAGAACCATAATAACGTAAAAATGATAACTATCCTAAATGGCAGCCAAGCTCAACATTGCTCCATCTTAGGCTAGCACAGTAGATGATTTCCTTTTTTGACAGAAGGGTGGGGTACTATGGTTGCTGGATGGTGCAAAGCTGCCAGATGCAGCCCCTTTGTAGGTGGCTTTTCTTCACTCTTCTTTTTAGTTACAAGGGTTTAGTGGGGTTTGGGGATGAGGAAATGGTAGGAATAATCAGGAAATGGTTATAGTGTTTAAAAAAAGGCATCAATAAAACTTTATTTTCCTTTTGCCCTCATCATTCCCTAGCTTGTATTGTATATTTATTTGTGTATATCTAAGTGGCTTTCCCCCCAGTAACATACACACATACATATAAATACACATAAATACATATTTCCCTCTACACACACACATACATACAACCTACATGTCTAATGTTACTTAAGGGAAGATACTTTGTATTCCTTGAGTTTTTTTGCTTCTCCAGTGCTTAGCACAGAATAGTAGGTTCTTAATAAGTGATCCTTGACTGATATTAACACATAGCGGACATTGAATCCATTATTTGCAGAATTGAATGAACAAGGTAAGTGCATGAGAAAGGTAAAAGTAGTGTTGAGGAAGGGCTGGGAATTTGGCTGGGTCTTGAAAGGCAGAGCAAAATATTTTCTTGGTAGGAAACATGGGAATTCTCTTGAATTCATAGCTTTAGTGCTGACTTGCCTAGTGATTACAGTTTGTATAGGTGGGATTGAAACTTACAAGTTGATAACTCATGATGCCAAGTGGCAGATTAGTCCCATTGCATTCAACCCCCACTTTTTTGAAGCTCACTTGCTTCTATGTGTTGGGACACGTTTTTTTCCTTTGCCTTTGTCCTTGGCTTGCCTCAAAGTCACTAGCACTGGTTCCATTTTTAGGTAGAAATGTTAAAACCTTATTTCAGCACTGGTGTCCTACCTATCTCCTTAAAATATGGTACTCTCTCTAGTTGTCAGGAGTTACATAGGCACTCTAGTTTCCTCCTAATTGACTTTTCAGTTACTGGGCAGGACCCTCAGTGACAAATACTGGTCAACCCCACATAGAGCCCAGCTTCCCCAACTGTAGTTAAGGGCATAATCACTATGAATAATGGATTTGCCTTCCTCAATATCTCTAAAACAACTACTGACCAATTGTCACAGATGGGGAGGGAAGCCCAAGAGCCCTGGGAGTGTGGCAGCACCTCTGGGGTCCTGTGTCCAGCCCAACCCCAGAAGCTATTACCTTGGGGAATGACTCTGGAATTGCTTCTTTGGTTATTGAAACTACAACTATTAAAGACCCAGAAAAGATACCAGTATCACAGCCCTTGGCACTGTCAGATGGTTTAACATCAAAAACTCATGATTTTGTCAATGGAAAGGACATTAAAGAAGATGCATTGCCTTACCTTTGACCCTGCCCCCTAATGACTACTGACCTTTCCCATTTGACTTGTAACTGTGACTTAAATTCATTGTTTCCTCTGTGAAATTGTGAACTCCTTGAGAGAAGGGACTATTCCTAATTTTTTCTTTGTATTCCTAGAGTTTAGCAGTGGGCTGTGCACATAGTACGTGCTGGATAAATGTCTTTTTCATTCATTCATTCATTCATTCATTCAATATATTCATTGGAAACCTGCTTTCAATTTTCCTGTAAAGAAGGGTAGAATCTTTGCTCTGATAAAGCTACCAATCTATCCTGATTCATGTAATCAGAGTAAGAAGGGGCTTCTGGTATCCACTGGTATTCAACAGAGAGGGGATCTTATCTATTGTAGGTATTTTATCCATTGCCTTCTGTGATGACATTCCTAACTATGTCCTTCCAGTCATTCTCATTTCACTTCCCAAAAAAGCCTTTAATTTGCTGACTTTATGTGAGATTTGTTATTATTTCACTGGTTTAAAACTGTACCAACAAACAATCTCTCTTCCTAGGCTCAGATTTAGAGGGGGAAGGGACCTTAGAGGCCAATGAGCCCAGCCCCTTCGTTTTAGGGATGAGAATACTGAAGCAAAGAAAGGTTAAGGCACTTGCCAGTGTCAAACAGCTAGGGAAACGTCTGAGGCAGGATTTGAACAAGTTCTTTCTGACTCCAAGTCCAGTGCCCTGTATAATGTGATGTCACACACACACACACACACACACACACACACACACACACACAGTAAAACGGTGATAAAATACTGCCTAGCTCCAAGGGCTGTAACTATCCCAGCGAGATCAGATATCGCATGCTAAATGCTTTCTATATTATATCCGTGTCAGTTATTACTTTATAAGTTTAACTTTAAAAACCTTTTATAAATGTGGTCTGTAATCATTAGCCTCTTGGTGAACATAACCATAGGCGGCCAGTTACCCAAGTTGCCATCTCTCAACCTAACTGCCTCGGGAGTCTCAGTTACACACCCGGCCCGGTGCAAAGGCAGCTTTTAGATCCGGACAGAGCCCAGAAGCAGACCCTGGTGCTGGGTAAACCTTCGGTGCCTAGCCTGGGCGTCATGGAAGTGCACGGAATTGAAACGAGGACAGTTACTGGAGCATCCACGGATGGTTACAGTTTGCAGGCGGACACAAAGTTTCCTTTGCGGACCGCGCCTTTCCTAAGGATTCACGGCGGGGTTCTCACGGTGAGACTGAAGTGGGGGAGGGGGGACGGTCCAAAGGGAATAAACAATGTAGCAAAATCTCATCTGACCCTCGAAACAAGCCGGTGAATTGCAGCGGAGGTAGGCGAGGTGAGCGCTACAAAGTGACCCCGCTGCTGACTGTCCGGGGCAGGGCTTCCTGACTGCGGCTCCGGCGCTCTTCCCGCCGCATCACCTCACTGGCTCGGAGATGGAACCTGCGCGCCTCGTGACATTTTTGCCGGCACCCATACCTTTAAAGCAGGGGCCCTTCTCCTCCTCCAACCAGGATGTGTTGAGAGAAGTCTCCGCCCTCCCCAATCACTAACCCAAGAAGTTTCTAAGGCTGAAGGGCAGGGCCAGGCTCTTCACCTTCCAGCCACCCCAAGGTCGGCCTGCCCGGCACAGGCAGGAGGAAGTAGGTTTACGCCAACTCTAGCTACAGGCAGCCGGCGATGCTGGCGGAACCCCCTCCTCCTGGCTCCCGTTTCCTTCGGAGGCAGCGCGAGAACGGGCATGCGGGGCGGAAGTGACGTCAGGCCGGGCGGGGAAAGAGGCGGGGCCACGATTGGGAGCGGGAAGGTGCGACGCCTAGAAGCGTCCCCCCAACTGCGGAAGATAGGCGTGGGGAGGCGGTGGGAGAAGGTTTCAAGCCGACGCCAACAGCTCGAGCAGCTGCACCCCGAGCTCGGGTCCTGCTCTCGGAGTGAGGCCGAGCCCGCACCCAAGATGTCGGGTGGGGGCCCCGGCCGCTGCCCCGACTGCGGCTGCGCGGAGCTGGTGGAGGACTCTCACTACGCGCAGAGCCAGCTGGTGTGCGCCGAGTGCGGCTGCGTGGTGTCGGAGGGGCTGCTCACCACCACCTTTGCGGACGAGGGCAACCTCCGAGGTGCCTGCGCCCCGGGACGCCCCCTCCTCTCCGGTCCGGCCCAGCCTTCGGGCGCCTTCTCGGACGAGGCTTCGCAGCCTGGCGCTTCCCCCCCTTCCGGAGCGTTCGCTCCTTAGGTTCCCACCTCGATTCCTCGCCCCTCGCTCGGCCTGGGAGGTGTGCCCGGGAAGCCGGCTTTGTCTTGTCCATCCCCCCTGCAGCGCAGGACTTTTTTAGTGGTTCTTTAGGTGGGGAGGTGGTGGCTTAAGGTGACACCCTTTCCATTAGGTGCATGCAATAAATGCTTGTTAAGAGGACTGAATTGACTTTCCCCTGGCCCTTCTGGGTGGTTCCGCTGAGCAGAGGGTGACTAAACGGCCTCTTCCTGACCCTTGTCTTGCAGAAGTGACATATTCCAGGAGTACAGGGGAGAATGAACGGGTCAGCCGTAGCCAGCAAAGAGGTAAGACCCAACCCTTTACCAGAGATGGGGCTTAAGGTAATAGGATGGCCAGAAAATTTATTTTCATTGGTTCGATCTCTCTGAGAAGGGTAGCGGATAATTGGGAGTGAAAAATAAGAGTGACTTTGGTTCAGCATCAGGGAGGACTCCTGATGTGAGGTAGTTGATTAGCCAGGTTGTGCTGGACATTTAGGTCTCATCCAGGATGGGTTTGAGGTGACCCAAGAGCCCTGAATAGAATCTGACTTAGTTCTGGATCAAAGCACATTGTCTTTTGAGTGTGAGGGGGATGTGATCAATGATCCTTACACCCTAGGAAAAACCTCAATTAAGTCTTTCCCCAGCCTTTAGTGTCTGGGGAGGAAGTAATATGAATTGATAACTGAGTTTTGAAGTTCCATTAACAGGACTTAGACTTTGTAGAAACTACGCATAAGCTCTCCTGATACCCAGCCTTTTAAGCTAGTGTTAACATAGAACTCTGAATTTTCCTAGGGCTTCGACGAGTTCGAGATCTCTGCCGAGTTCTGCAGCTACCTTCAACCTTTGAGGATACTGCGGTGTCCTACTACCAACGAGCATTCCAGCACCCTGGCCTCCATGCTGCTAGACTCCAAAAGAAAGAGGTGTTGGTGGGCTGCTGTGTGCTGGTCACCTGCCGACAACATAATTGGCCCCTGACTATGGGCACTATTTGCACCTTGTTGTATGCCAACTTAGAACTGTTCTCTGGCACATACCTACAGATAGTGAAGGTCCTAGGATTGGATGTTCCTGCCTTGAGCTTAGCAGACCTAGTGAAGACTTACTGTAGCAGGTAGCTGGGGGAGGTGGGGAAGGGGGCCCTCTCCTCACCCCTGCAGAGGGATTGGAAGGAAGGGAACATGGGACACATTTCCTAGAACTAAATCTTGACACTTCTGCTTTTTTTAAACTTTTGACCAAAGCCTGCCAGACAAGGTTTTGTTTGTATTTATTCTTATCTTGCCAGTCTTATTGGTATGTATTGTATCCAATATTGCTGAGGAATGGTGATATTATTCCCTCCTGCCTAGAGCTGGCTTGTTTTCCTTACCTAGGTTATACTAGGAGAAACAGCACCCTCTAGTCACTGAATAAGGCCTTTCTTTTTGGTTCTTACAGCTTCAAACTGTTCCAGACTTCCCCCTCTGTGCCAGTCAAGTTCGTGGAGGACAAAGAGAAGATGGTATCCCGCACATTACAGCTGGTAGAGCTGGCAAGTGAGACATGGCTGGTGACAGGAAGGCACCCAGTGCCTGTCATAACTGCTGCTGCTTACCTAGCCTGGAGATCGCTGCAGCCTGGGGGCCGCTCGACCTGTTCCCTTTCCCGATTCTGCAAGTTGGCAGGTGTTGACCTGCCCCATCCCGCATACCTCCGAGTTCAGGAACTGCTGGCCATACTTCTGCGGATGGCTGGGCAGTTGGCCTGGCTTCGGATATTGAACTTAGATAAGCAGACAGTAGTGAAGCATATTGGGGACTTGCTCCAGCACCGGTGCATTCTCCTCCGCCAGGCTTTTCGGGATGAAGCTGAAGAGGAGGGAGAAGATGAGCAGCAACATGAGGAGGGGGAGGAGGCGAGGAGCAGTGCCTTAGAGACCCTCGAAAAGAAGAGGCCGGCTGGCTCACCCCCGCCTCTGCTCCCTCCCTGCATGCTGAGGCCTCCAAAGCGGCCCTGTCCCCCTCCCACTGATCCCAGCATTACTGGGGATGAGGAGATATCTGACAGTGAGATTGAACAGTATTTGCGTACACCTCGAGAAATCAAAGACTTCCAGAGAGCCCAGGCTTTGAGTCAAGCTGCCCCTGGTGCCCCTGCCCCTTCCAGACTAACTTCTTAACTTGAGGACTTTGAATGCATCCTGGGATCTGGTGGAACTTACACTGTTCCCCTCTAGAGTGGTGTGGCAGGAAGAGTGCAAGATTTAGAAGACTTGTGATTTGAGTTCTGCCCCTGCTTGCAGTGTAACCTCGGGCAAGTTATGTCAAATCAGGTGGTGGAACAAATGATCTCAAGGCCCTCTCTAGCTCTAACATGCTGTGATTTAGCAGTCCTACAACAGAGACCAGTCATGTCCAGGGAAGAGTGTATCATTTACCATAACATGATACAAGCCAGAGAGGCGCTTTGTGTGACTGGCACCATGGCCTCCAAGAGTAGGGATGAATGCGTGGAGGACAGCATTGGAGGCAGTTGGTTGCATTCCTCTGTCGACAGCAGGGTGACTTAGTAGAAATATTCTGACTGTGAGTAGATGTGGCAGATTCTCCTTCTCTTTCTTTGAGATCATACCATTTCATCCTGTCCACAGGTTAAAACATTTTTTGCTAAATGATTAAATGGTCTAACATATTACAGATGAAACCAATGGATCTGAGGGTGAGACAGGACAATTTTACATTTCCCCTTACTCCAAGACACAAAAAGATTGAGGGTGAACTAGAGCTAAGCTCATGGGACTTTGCAAATCTTTAATATATTAAAACAAGAGGCATCTGCTAGAAAACATTCTATCGTATAAAACCCGAGTTTTTAAAAAGACACGTTTTCTTTGGCACTTTTCATTCCCTCCCCTCAATTCCCCTTTTCCCAGCATATTGCAAAAGCTCTCCAGTGCTAAGGCATTGGCAGGGTATGTAAACAGCAGCCAGCGTACGTGGGAGAATAATACAAAGCTTTTTTTCTTTCTTTCTCTAATATAGTCTCTGTGCAGCAAGCGTAAATACCAGAACTCAACCTTAGGGAATAGGATCTCCCTCTTTCGTATGCCCTCCTTATGGACCTTGGGTGACACATACAAGGACAAGAACAGAGAAGCATGAACAGAGTTGGTCTCTTTGCTTCTCAGATCTAAACACTATATCCCTCCCTCCAAAAAATCCTAAAGGACTGAGGGTCAGTTTCTTTAGGAGAAAGCTAACAGCCTAAGGGGTAGAAGAATGAAGGCAAAGAACCAAGCTGTGCAGCATGGGTGGGGGAGGATCTCCACTAAATGCTCTGGGGCCCCAGTGAGAACAGGAAGCTGGTTTGACCTCTGAGGGGCATCTTATAGCCATAGAGCTGGGGTCTGGTAGTTATGACTCCCTGGAGCTCTATCATATGCTTTTATTCAAAAAAAGGAAATTCTTTCACTAGGGCCCTCTGGGGCCAAAGTCCGAGAGTGAGAATTAGCCTTCAAAAAGTGTTTCCAACATTGAACACCCAGCATGGCTCCTCCAGGAGTGTTGCTCTTTGAGTTACAACAGCCAGTTCCTGTTCCTTAGCTTTGGTTCTTTTTGCTTTTTATTCACGTCCTTCCTTCAAATCAGATGGTATGATCAACTTTCCAGTCTAGGGATGGTTTATCTGTAACCCCAGTTGTGTAGTGAAATATTAAGCTTGAATTAGGCACTCTTGGTCAAGGGTAGCACCCCGCTCTTTGGTTGTATTTGGACAAAACAGCCTTCTTGCCCTTTTCCCACTTTCCCTCTTGAAGACCACCCTCCCCATTTACCTTTGCATAGTTGTCTTCCAAAGCAGCAGCCTAGCTGGCAAACCAGTGCCCATTATCTGGCTAATCCCTGGGACTCAGGCTCTGGTCCTAAGAAATGAGGCTTTAGGCCTTTACAGAGAGCTGGGGTGGCCAGATAGCTCACCCTAGACCCTATTCCTCTAACCAGTTAACAGGAAAGACAGTTTGGGTAAGAACAGTGGAACCTTCATCAGCCCACACAAGTTGCCCGGCTTCTGCAGGGGGAGGGTTGCTCCTTGGACTAGGTGGCAAATGGTCTTTTCCTCCTGGACGGTATCAAGGCTCCTGGACAGACACACAAAAGGAGGGTAAGGCTGGGTAGAAGTGAAGCTCCAAAGATTGTCATCCTTTCCAGAATCTTCCTCCAGAAAGGGACAGAAGCCTTTCCCATAAGTAAATTGCCTTTCCCCTACTGGGGAGTAGTGTTTGTGGATTGGCATCTGCCTTACCAGCAAGGGGAGGTAATGCCTTGGGCTGCTACCAGTATGGGGAACCTTTTGAGGTTCAGCCAGAGGACCCCAGCGAGTAGGGTGTGCGTGTGACCATGTTCCCTACTGCTCCCACAGGCCCTTCGCGCTTTTAGACGGTGGTCTCGCTCTTCCAGAGACCCGTCTTCATACCGCCGCCACCTCCAGTCTCGGCGCTCCCCAGGTTGATGTCATATTTCCCGGCCTTCAAGGTTCCGTTCTGGCTAGCGGTGTTGAGCGGGTAGGAGCGGCGCTTGCCCTCCTCCAGCAGCCCCCCGCCGCCCTTGAGGTTGTCCCGGCTGGCACAGCGTCGCTGGCCCGCGCGCCCGGCCTCAGGCCCGGGGGCCCCGCTGGTGTCGCTGCCCTCGGAGGGGCTGAGCGTAGGCTCTCCTTCCCGCGGGTCCAGGCCCGGGCCGGCACCGGGGCTGTTGCGGCTGCTGCCGGGGTAGCTGTCGGATGGGCTGTTGTGCAGACTGCCGCTCTCGCTGGACTGCAGCTCCGACGCCGCCGTCAGCGCCGCCGATCCCCCCCGAAGCGCCTTCAGGCGATGCTTGCCTCCCCCGTCCCCGGCACGGTGGCCCTTGGCTCGGCTCTTGTGCCCCCGGCGCCCGTGATGCACGTTGTTGGGGTGTCGGGGGGCCGGGCCTCGAGGGCCAGTAGCTTCTGGCTCTTCCCCGAGGGCACCCACGCCCACGTCGCAGGTCTGGCTCTGAGCCAGCTGCAGGTTGGTCAGCTTGCAGGGACTAGCATGTTGGACGTGGCCGCTGCTGCCACTGGGGGAGGATTTGAGGGAGGAATGCCCCTCGGCAAAGACTGGAGAGCCGTCCTCTATGATGGTGGACAGGGGCCTGGGCAGTGCCCTAGCGGAAGGAGGGGAAGAGGGACAGCACGCTTGCCAGGAAGCCCGAACATCCCTTCTTCTGGCACAGTGGTGGGAGAAAACAAAGAGACCCAGGGCTACAGCTACCACCCCGTACAAACAGCTGCACACCACTCTGGGCAGCCACTGCTGGGATACTGCCAGAGCACCACAGGCCCACAGTGCCAGATACAAGAAGTGAGTGGTCACCAGTGCCCCGAGCTGGGCCCCTGGGGAATAAATGCCATCTCCATCACTTGGGTTCCCTGGGGAAATCACTGCTCCACCCCCAGCAGACAAGAGGGAACCAGAGTCACTCAGTAGGGGGCCACTGCCTTGAAGCCTGGCGGGACATCGGAGGTCCTCCCCTGGCTCCAGTGAGGCCCTGCTGTGGCTCCCTTTGGGGCCTTGCCCCTGGGGGGCCCGTAAGCTCAGCCCAGCACACAGAAAGTAGATCCAGGTGATCAGCAAGATCAGGGCCACGGGCACGTAGAAAGCTCCCAGACTGGGACGCCACACCAGCCAACAGCTGTGGAAAGATGGGGGATAGTTAGGAGGGTAGGAAGGAGAACAATTTCTGGAGGAAACCTGAATGAACGACTGGGGTTGTTCAAAGAGGAAAGGTGCATGTGCAGGGAGAGGGGTAAGCAAGGAGGGGTCCATAGTCATGGGATCAGGTCAAGTTGCTGAGCGGACCTTGCTGGAAGGCTCTGTCAGTGTGGAAAGAGCGGTAAAGCATTTGACTTTACCACTGGGGCAGGGGAGGGTTGGAACTGGGCGTATACTCACTAGGGATTATGATCCCTGTAATTATGGATATTGACAGCTGCAGTAATGCCACAGATGATGAGTGGGATGCCTCCAGCAATAAGATAGAACCTGATGAAAAGAGATCCAGGTTAAGAAGTGAAGAGGGTGAGAAGCCTCATGGTCAAGGACCTTTGTGGAAATTACTTTTTCTGCCCTGTCCTATTCTCTCCTTAGGTTTCTGGTAGGGTTTCACCTGTAGGTTGAGAGACCTTCACAAACTAAGGCAAAGTTGGTTCTCGACATTCATTTTGCCGAACCAAACGGAAGGTGTACTCCTTGCTGTCTGTTCTTATATCAAGACCTAAGCTCCTCCTGCTTCATCTTTCTCCTGGACTGATCATCCCTGTAAGCGTGTGCTCGATAAATCTGGTTTCTATGTGTTGAATGAACCCTGTCCTCTGTCAACTGACTGCAATGTTGCTTTTTTCATGCCTTGGTTCTCCCAAGCTCTGAAGAATATTTAGGGTTTACCTGAGCATTGGACGTGGAGTGGGTGGGGCTGGCTCCCCTTCCTGGGGGGGTGGAGCCCTCCAAGTCAGCTCCTTGTAGAGAACACGAGCCTTCACACCCATCCAGAGCAGTGTGGACAGTGAAGAGTAGTGCAGGGTGATGCCTACCTACAGTGGGGGAGGAGGGAAGATATTACAACTGGGAAGGAAGTCTGGATGGCTGCTGGCAGAATTGTCCCAGAAGTTCAGCGGCTGCCTGGGAAAATTCCTTTCATTTTGCCTTGATTTCCCTGACTCATTACTTATGGTTCTTCATCTTCCCACAGCAATTTGTCTTTCTCCTCCTCCAGGGTCTCTGAGGTAATATCCTAGCTCTATCCTACCCCATGATTCCTTGGAGGTTCCCACAGTATCCATCCCCTTTCCCCACCATGTTCCCTATGGTTCTCATGCATCTTCTCCCTCCTGGGTTTTCTTCTTACTGGGTCACCCTCACCCTTCAGTTCCCTGTGCCATCCCTCTGTGCCCTGCATAACCCTATATTCCCCATTGCAGTTGCACGTGGTACTGTGACTTCCCACTTGTCATTGCCCTAACCTTCACCTATGTTTTCATTCCTCCTTCCCATAAAGCTGGCAGAGGATCTGGCATCAGGTTCATTAGTATAAGCATCCTCTCTCCTTGGGCAGTCCCCAATACTGTGCATAGACTATCACATTCCTCCCTGAGGGCACCTCTCCCCCAATCCTTCTCCCCGACCCTGAGCACTCCCTTCCCCAATCACAGCCTTACCGCCTGACAAACAATTAGGTAGTTGGTGAGGGTGATGCCGCCTGCAAAGACAGCCGAAGTCATAGCCATGTGGAAGCACAGGTTCAGCAGCATATGCCAGCCCTTTCTCGAGACATGGATGGAGCTGCCATAGATATAGGGCATGCTGCTGGCACCGGCGCTCAGCTGGTGGCATCCCCTAGCCCACCTACTCTGCACTTTGGGGACAGCAGGTCAGGAGGTGGTGGGAAAGGAATGGGAAGCCTCTACCCTTAACCCTCAAAATGATGCCCTCACCATGTTGGAAAGGTCCCCAACCCCTTTCCTTCATTCCCCAGAACTAAGGACATCCCCAGCTTAGGGTAATTCCTTTTCCTGTTTTCCATTTTCCCTCTAAGCACTCCCACCTGTGGTTGAGGATATAGGTGATGATGGTGGAGAAGAGGCAGAGCAGCAGCAGGGCAGTGCAGGGATAGACAACAGGATGCAAAACTGCTCCTGGGCCTCCTGCTTCCCGGGGAAAAGTGCTCAGCTCCTGGGGAGGAGGAGATGGGGAAAAGCAAGGAAGCGAGAGCCCAGGGCTCAGAGGAAGGGGCAGACCCATCTACAGCTTCAGTCAGTCAGTACCCATCTAGGAAGCACCCACTGTGTGCCGGGCACTGTGCTCAGTCAGTACCCATCTAGAAAGCTCCTACTGTGTGCCAGTCACTGTGCTCAGGCAGTACCACCTAGGAAGCACCCACTGTGTGCCAGGCACTGTGCTCAGTGATAGGGACCTAAAGAAAGGCAAAAGGGTAGTTCCTATCCTTGAGTAGTAGCTCATGGCCTAATGTGCGTGTATACCCCCCCAGCTGCCTAAGCCTATCTTCTCAAAACTTCCATCATACTCACTCACCCTCTGATTCTCTCTACCTTTCCTACCTCTAGTAAGCCAGCCTTCCAGCCACAGCTGATCTAGGAGCCTGCTTTATGGTTTTCCAGCAGCCTACCCCTTCTCCTGGTCTTCTGAGAAAACTTCCTCCCCATATGAATAGGATCCACTGCCTGTTCAGCACCTGGTGAAGTGAGGCTGGGAGGTGGGGCTGACAAGCTGTGCTGTCCCTAACTCGGGAGCTGTGCATTGTGTGTTTCACTGTTTTGGCCAAAATACAGACACACCCACAATCATATTCTCCCAGATCTATGCATCTAGGCTTTTCTCCTAAACTCCACTCATGCCTCATCAGCTCTGCCTGCTGGATATTTCTTCTGGGATGTTCTCCAGGCATCTCAAATTGGATATATCTAAAACAGAACTGGGGCAGTGAAGTGGTGCAGTGGATAGAATGCCAGGCCTGAAGTCAGGAAGACCTGAGTTCCACTACAGCCTCAGATATTTCCTAGCTATGTGACTCTGGGCAAATCACCTAATCCTATGTGCCTTAGTTTCCTTATCCGTAAAATGAGCTGGAGAAGGAAATGGCAAACCACTCCAGTGTCTTTGCCAAGAAAACCTCAAATGGAGGTGAATACAACTGATGAAATGATTGAACAAGAGCGATGACAACAAAAAACAACTCCTTTGTCTTCCCTCTTAAGTTTGTCTCTCCTTCAAACTTCTGTTTCTGTCCTCTCAGGCATTTGGGCTTGTAATTTCAGGGTCACATTTTTGGCATTTCACTCTCTCTCAGTCCCTATATCTAATCAGTTGCCTCTACTCATTCCCATCTGTCCCCTTCTCTCTACTCATACAACCTCCTTGAAGCCCTTACCTGGACTACTGTATTAGCTTCTTAATTGATCTCACCAAAGTCCTGGAAGGTAGATGCTATTATGATCCCATTTTACAATTGAGGAAACTGAGGTAGACTGACATTAGATGACTTGCCCCAAATCATGGCTAGTAAGGATCTGAGGCTGGATTTGAACTCAGATCTTCCTGACTCTAGGTCCACTGCTCTTTCCACTGGGTCACAGAGTTGCCCAATCTCATTTTATAGAAAAGGAAACTGAGGTTCACAGAGAGAAAGTGAATTACCCAAAGTCACATAGGTAAAATGTGTCAGAACCAAGACTCTAACCAAAGTCTTCTGACTCCTAAGTCCAGGGGTCTTTTTCACTGCTCCATCACTCCTTCCCAGACATCAGGTATGCATATAACATCTCTCACACCTCGTTTTTGCTCAAGGAGAGGAGAAAGGAAGTGGGACAGTTTTGTTTGAGTTGGAGAAAATGAAAGCAAGGATTTGAAAAAACCTGTCTGTATTGTTGCTGATTCATTATCTCTGGGGATAAGAGCTAAAGTTCTGAGAAAAGTTGGCCATGGGTTTGTCCCATGAAAGATGGAGCCACATGGGGGCAGCTGGAGAGATGAGCCTTAGGTCTATCCAATTCTTTTCCTCTGCCTCTGTTTTCTTGTGGGATCAGGTTTCTTTCCCAGCCCTCCTTCCTTTCTCTCTCTTCTACCTGTCCATCAGTTAGTCTATGTCTCTAACACATAGACATATAGACATACCATGAGCACGGCAATGTTGCCAAGGTGCTGGCAGTACAGGGAGCTGACATTGGACTGGCTAGTGTGGAGCTGGCAGCCCTCAGAACTCCAGCCTCCTGGTCCTCCGGTTCCTTCCATGCTCCATGAAGCTGCCACAGGATCCACCCCTTCAGCCCAGTGCCTTAGGGAGACAGCCACTGGCTCTGTGAGGTTCCCAACACCACAGCCACCTAGGAAGAGAGAGACAGATTGACTGGGGAGGCTAGCATCTTCTACACATAGCTCCTGAGTACCTACTATGTGCAGGGGCTCTGTGCTAGAAAATGGGGAAATGCAAAGAAGTATAAGACACAACCCTTCCCCTTGACAGGCTTATGCTAGTTAAGGGAGAGGTGACACTTCTCCTTCAAAAAGTATTGGTCCAAATCTAGGCCACACTCCTAAAATGTAGTCTCTTTGAAAACAAAATATAGAGATCTCTAGGCATAGATTGAAAAATAATTCTATATAGGTGTCTTTTTTTTTTTTTACATAGATACCTTACTCCATAGATACAAATTGTAGACCCTCTTTATCTGCTGCTGTGAAAAACTCCAGCCCCCTGCGTGATGAGTCTCTTGACCTTTATTTAGCTAAGCTGGTCCTCAGGACCTGCGCACACACTGTAGCCCTGGGCCTGTGCTTGAAGCCTTTTCAGTTTTGCAAGTTCGTGGGCCTGCTAGAACCTGTAAGCTGGCAAGTCTTTCAAAACATCAGTCCCATCTATAACTTGGTGAGGCACAGAGGGACTTTAATGTGTTTTATCCATGTACAACATGACCGTATAAAATTCTCTTTGTGTGTGTATGCATATATATATGTATACATATACACACACATATATACATATATATGTGTGTGTATGTGTGTATATATGTATGTATTTTCTAGGGAAGGATTTTTTTTTTAACATTCCTCAATTCAAATAAAGATTTTTGCTCATCTTTATTGATAGTACTCTATATTACATACATTGCTGTTTTCTCAGAGTGCATTCTCTTGCATTTACTTGTATTCATACCACACATGTGATATGCACATAAAAAGATACATAACAATTCAGGGCAGCAAATGACAAAAGTCAAATAAGAGAGTCAGATAATTGGATAATTATTGCCATAGGAAGCTAGAAAAGGGAGAAATCACTGAGGACTGACATGATGAGGAAAGGCTCCTCAGGGATGTTAGGAAAAATTTTGGTCCTTAAAAAAATAAAAATATCAATAAAAATGAATGAAATAAAAAATTATTTTAAAAATGTAAGAGGAGTTGTAAAGAAGAGAGGGTTTGGAGAGGAAAGATAATGAGTTTTACTTTGGATGTGTTGAGTGGGAGAGACCTACAGGACATCTAGGTTAAGATTTTTAAAAGGAAATTGATGCTGAGAGACTAGAGGTCAAAAGTTTAGGGTAGATCTATAGATCTGAGGAAAAAACCTACATAAGAAGATAATTTAACCCATGGAAGCTGATGAGGTGAACAAGGGAGAAAACAATAGAGGGAGAAGAGGAGAGAGCCCAGGATGGAGTCCTGGGGGACACCCATGGTTAGTGAGCATGCCACCAAAGAAGCAAGAAGTGGGAGCTGAACAGTTAGAAGAACGGTGTCATAGAAACCTAGACAGGAAAGAACATTCAGGAGATGGGACTGCAGAGTGGGCAGGAAGGATGAGGAATGAGGACAGGTCATTAGATTTGGTGTTTGGTAGTTTTGGAGAGGATAGTTTTATATGAATGATGGTACCAGAAGCAGACTGCAACGAGTTTAGAATTGAGTTGGGGGAGAGGAAATGGAGATGCCTAGTGTAGACAACTTTCTCAACAAGTTTAGCTTCCAAGGGGAAGGAGAAATATTGATGATAACCAGTAGGGAAGACTTCCCCAACCACTCCACCCTACAGGGATCTCACAGAATCAGAATATCAGAGGTGAAAGGAAGCTCAAAGGTTATTTATTCTTTCACTTGAGCAAAAACAGATGGTACAACACACCCAACAAGCACTGACTTGAAGGTGGAGGACTCTGTACCTTTGAGGCAAACCATTCCACTTTTCTAACAGGTCTCATTGTTAGAGAGTTTTTGCTAATATTGAAGCAAAATCTGCATTTTTTGCAACTTTTACCCCTTGTTCCTGGTTCTGTCCTCTTGAATTAAGGAAAGCACTTTTAACCCCTTCCATATGACAGCCCTTCAGCTAGCATTTCCCTTCTCTTCTCCCCCCACCCCAGTCTTCTCTCTGGGGTAAACATCCCTAGTTCCTTCTATTCCTTCTTTCGTAGTACAGTTTTGAGGTTTCTCACTAACCTGATCACTGTTCAGTGGGTGCTCTCTGGCTTTATCAGGGCCCTACCTAAAAGGTAATACCCAGAACTGAATACCATATTCCAGATGCAGTCTGACTAGCGTAAGATTCCTTCCTCTTTCCGGATGTTGCTTCTGTTTATGCATTTTCTTCTTTGGTCATTATGCTGTATTGTTGTAGTCCATGGAAACCTCCAGGGTCTTTTCAAATTAAGTATGGTTTGGTCACCTCTCATCCCCCTCCCCCATCTTATACTTGTGCAATTGTATTTTTGAACCCAAGGGCTGAACTTTACACTTACACCTATTAACTTCCACTTTTTTTGATCTGGCTCATTTAGAAGGTTATTGCAATAGTCTAGACAAGAGGTAATGAATGAATGAAGCCTGCTGATCCTGTGGATCCTGATTATGCCATCAGCTATATTCTTTCTCTTTGTGTCATCCATAGATCTGATGAGAGTGCCATGAACGTTGACAAAGTCTTCTCCAACTCCACCACTCCTATTTTCTGGACTTGTTGTGTACTTCCTTTTGATCTTGTCTGATTCTTCATGATTCCATCTGGGGTTTTCTTGCCAAAAATATTGGAGTGGTTTGCCATTTCCTTCTCCAGCTCATTTTATAGATGAAGACACTGTGGCAAACAGTGTTAAGTGACTCGCCTAGGGTCACACGGCTAGTGAGTGTCTGAGGCCAAATCATTTTCCTTAATTAGTTGTTCTTTACTATTATTTAATTACTGTTTTGCTCTACGTTTAATGCATGTGTCCTGTTTTCCCAGTTTAGATAGTGGGCACTCAGTACTTCCTGTAGAATTGTGTGTATAGTGGTGGAGATGGGAATGCAGAAGGTGGAGTTGTGTTTGTGTACGTATTGGGGAAGGGACATTTTCACATGCAGTCCAGAGTCCCACAGCCCCTTCTGGAGCACAACACCTAATCTTGCCCAGGAGCTGCTCCATCTTTACTAAGGAAATTTTTCATCCTTTGCCCGCTTTGGAGAACCTCCCTAGGTTGCTTGTTTCAAGCACCAGGACAATCAGATGCTAGAAGAAAGAAGGCTGGGGGAGCACAGGATGCAAGGTACCCACCAAAAATCTCAGTAACAACCTCATCCCCCTTTGCCAAGCATTCTCACCCCCAAACCCTTGCTCATGTACATCTCATCTCATCTGGAATAGCTAGAAGGCATTACCCACTCCTCTTCACCTCTTAATCTGTCCTTCCAGTCCCAGCTCCCCCATTTCTTCTCTGAGGCCTTCCCTCACCACCACCCACAAGCCCACAATGATCTCACCCTCCTTTGGAGTCTTGGGAAAAGAATTTGGGGTCTTACTGGTTCCGGCAAAGATGACAGGAGTGGCCACCCCACGCCTTTTGCTGGGCCCTGAGGTTCCAGGGCGAGAGGTGTTGCCATGGCTACGGAAGAGGCGGCCATTGCGGAAGACGAGCAATTGCAGGGTGCAGTCTGGAGGAATTGGGGGGGCCAGTGCAGCCGGAGGGGATGAGAACAGGCTGGGGGGCAACTGGATGGAAGCCAGGGCCACACTATTCTGGGGAAGGGATACAGGGGTTCCTCAGAGATACCAAGGTTTCTTGGCTCTTTGGCCTCTTGACTTCATTAGCACCCACAATCCCTTGGGTCTTCCTCCCCACTCTCTCCATAAAAACAAACAGATAAACTCAGCCCTCAGCTCCAGTTTTGGTTCTCGTCAATCATCCACCCCTCTTCCCTTTTCTGGGCCTTATTTCTCCTCAGGATCCCTTATCTCACCCCATCCCCACCTCTACCTCTACCTGAAGCCAGTACCCCTACCTTGATGTGGAAGGTGGACAGGGAGATATTGGGCCGCCCAGTGGTACAGCGGAAACGTAGTTGTTGATCAGGTAGGGTCTCATGCTCAGGCTGGGGATCTAGTCCAGGGGTCCCTGGACGATGCCCTGAGACTGCTGGCTCCCATTTTTGGTAAGCTGTACAGCTAAGGCCCACGTAGCTGTGGGGTTTGATGAGGTGTGCCTCCAGTACCACATTCCTTGAATTCTGGGGATGAAGATCCAATCACCCCATAAGCTGAGATACCTCATGAATCCAAGTTACAGTGAATTGTACTTGCCCCCCTGCTCCAGCAGTCCCAAATGGAATGACCTATCAGAAAGTATTTCCCAGGGGTACTTGTGACACTCCCTCACCTTTTACATTAGGAGGATTCTCCTCAGTCTTCCCTCCTAATTCCAGTTCCTTCTAGGCATGGAGACCACTCCTCCCAACTAGCTTCCTCAATTTCCTTTAAGAGGTTTTCCTTGAGGACTTCAATCCATATTGGTTTGTGTCTCCTCTGAATTTCCTTCGTGAGTGTTAATCTCATCTCCCCTGACTGTACTGTAGACTCATTGAAGCCTGAGACTGCATTTTACACATGTATATCCCCCCACTCCCAAATACGTAGCTGACACAAAGGTACTCAGTCAACACAGTTTGATTGGTTCTCCTCATCCATGGAATGAAAGCATTGAATAAATGCTAATCCTTAAACTCATAATAAAGACTTGAAGAACTGAATTGGTTTCTAAGATTTTAGGATCCTCTTCTGCCCCCTTTGTTACCACAGAGATGTGCTGGGCGTGGGGGCTGAGGGCGACCCCTCCAATACGTTCCAGGGCTCCAATGATGCCGCTGCAGGCCTTGTCCTCTCGCTGGGCCAGCCATAGTAGGTGTTCATCGACAAGCATCAGGTTACTGGCCATGTCGACCATCACCTCCACCAGCTATTGGAGAGGGAAGGTCCCGTGCATTGGATGATGACATTGTAGGGAAATGGTTTGGTGATAAAGGCAGTCTTTGAAGGGTTAGGGAACTGAGGAGACTGGGAAGTCAGGAGGTCTAGGGCAGAACTGGGGCTTATAGGGTGAATCTTTATAGAAATCTTACCTCTTTAATCTGGTCAACATAGCCCAGAAATTTCTGGATCATCTGTGCCACATAGACCACATCCATCATGTCTGTGAAGCCTGCAGCCTCTGCCGTGTAGACACGCAGCTGGTGTGCGAGGGTCAGTGCATTGGAAGCATTTATAGGCATCTGAAGGAGGCATTGGAGTGGGGGAAGGAAGGTCCAGATTCCCCTCCCCCCCAACCTCACCCCACCTTGAACCAGAATAGTGAAGATGGAGAATTGCTCTGCCAGATCCAATCCTCTGCCTAGAAGGCTGTCTTTAATGGGTCATGACTCACAGAGAAAGACTGCAGGGGAGCAGGGCCCCTTCAACCAGCTGTTGCTGATGAAGCAACATCTCACCCCATGTGGTCAGCCCATGGATAACTAGCATTATGGGGCTAGCTCAGTCTCTAACCTCCCTGTACTCTACTCCCACACGCCTGAAGACAGGGAAGAGTCATTAGCCTAGGAGCATGGAGCTGCCAAGAGGTCCTTGGTTGTCCTGTTTCTTTCCTTGATCTTAGTTTCCTAACCCATTCATCTATTCCTTCAGCCTCCACTCCTGACTCTCCAGAGTTTCTCTACCATGTCACAGTATCCTCCTCACTCCTGAAGAGTATTCTACCTCTGGACTTTTCACACTGGACATGCACTCGTCCCCTTCTCCAGGTATCAGGAAAAAAATGGTAGTCCCTGTTCACCCCAATCCCTTCCTTCTCCATTTCATAGCCTTACCAGGACGAAGGTATAGAGCACACGGGTGATATCATTGGTGTAGAGGCAATGGGAATAGTCCCCTGGCTCCCAGCGGCCAGTTCGGTCACAGCGTCGAGAGGCCCTGGTGCCTGGAGTGCCTCCACTCAGAGGCACTGAGGTAAAGGGGTACTGAAGGCAGGACTGGTATGCTGTGATGCCTCCCAACGTTCGAGGCCACCTGGGAGAAAGGGAGCGTTGGGGACTAAGGGATCAGAAGGCCTGACCCTCTTTGTTGTAGTTAATCTCACCCTCACCCTTCTTCCCTCTCCTGTCCCTTAACATACTGCTATTCTGCTCCTGTAGCAACAAAGATGGGAAGTGGGCACACAGTGAAGTAGGAAAAGATACATCCCAACGTCCCTTCCCCTGTCTCCCTGCACAGGGCTCTTTGGAATTCTCCCATTTCTCAGGAGAACAGGAAAGATCAGTGGATTGGAGTCAGAGGACCTGAGTTTAAATCCCACTTCTGTTACTTAATACCTGTTATGACCTCAGGAAACATTTCACCTCCCTGGGCCCTGTTTCCTCATTTGTAAAATGAAGGAGGTTGGACTAGGTTTTTATCAATGATTTAAGCACCACAGTCTGGTAGATTGAAAGTAGAGTTAGGAGATAAGGAAAGAAACTACGTCTTGCTAATATCAGTACTAAACGTAGATGCATCAAGTGGTATGGCATCTAAATTCTTAAAGGAAAAGTTAAGTGAGTTATAGGAGGAAATAGCAAAACTCTACAAGTTGGAGACTTCAACTTTCCTCTCTCAGAAATAGATAAATATAACCACAAAATAAACAAGAAATAAAGAGGTGAACAGAATTTTAGAAAAAAGATATGAAAGACCTCTGGAGAAAACTGAATGGGGATAGAAAAAAAATATGCCCTTTTTGCAGCAGTCCATGGCACCTACACAAAAACTGATCATGTATTAGGGCATAAAAGCATCACAATCAAGTTTAGAAAGGCAGAAATATTAAATGCTTCCTCTTCAGATAATAATGCAATAAAAATTACATTCAATAAAGGGCAGTGGAAAGATAGATTAATTGGCAACTAAATAATCTAATCCCCAAGAATGAGTGGGTCAAAGAATAAATCAGAGAAAAATCAGTAATTTCATTAATGAGAATGACAACAGTGAGACAACATACCAAAATTTATGGGATGCAACCAAAGCTACTGCTTAGTACTCTAAGGGGAAAATTTGTATCGCTAAACTCTTACATCAATAAAGTAGAGAAATAGCAGGTCATTGAATTAAGATGCAATTTAAAAAACTAGAAAGAAACAAATGAAAATGGAGTTAGGAAGAATTGGTTTCAAGTCCCTTCTACCCATATCCTGGCTGTGTGGGTGGCTTTGATAAGTCCCAACCCCTCTATGCTCTAGGGCTCTCTAAGACCATATCAATTACTTTTTTTATATCCCCAGCTCTTAGCACAGAGCCTAGCACATAGTGAGTGCTTAACAAATATTTACTGATTCATTGATTTTGGGCTGCTGTTAGACAGGCATAGGCCATCGGCCTATGGGAATAAGGAAATGATAATCTCATTATGTCCTGCCCTGGCCAGAGTATTGTGTTTGCTTCTAGGCACATTTTAGGAAGGGCACTGGCAATCTGAATGATATCCAGAAGAGTGCAACTAGACTGGTGAAGGTCATTCCATGAAAGAACTAGTCAAAGGAAATGGGGATGTTTGGCTCAGAGAACAGTAGACTCAGGGAGGACATGCAAGTTGTTTTCAAGGATCTGAAAGGATGCCATGTGGAAGAGGAATTAGGTTTGTTCTGGTTGGCTTCAAGAGGCAGGGCTAGGAGCATGGGTAGAAGATATGAAGTAAAAACTCCTTAAATGTGATGCAAAGAAAAATATCCTCAAAATTAGTTAAAAGTAGAACAGATTGCCCAGTGGGGGAAGGGGTCATGGTGGGGGTGGGAGTTGGGTTGCAGATCTTCCTACCCTTGCTGGGTAGATTATACTGGCATGGGTTGGATTTAATGGCCCTGAGCTCTCTTCCAAGCCTGTCATTGTGTGATTTTTTGAGTTCTTTTGGTGTAAGATCGCATTTTAGATTTCTTTCATTTGTACATAGCTTAGAACAATCCTCAAATTTTTATTATAGGATCTTGAGTTCAAAGGAGACTTAGAATTCATCTGGTCTCACCCCTTAATTTTACAGGGTAGGAAACTGAGGCCCAGGGAGGGGAAGTTGCTTACTCAGCTTCATATAGCTAGCAACTATTGAAGCCAGGATTCAAAGTGAGGTTCTTTGAGTTAAAACCCAATACTTTCTCCACTGAAATAAAGATGCATGATGCACTCAGAGTGCTAAGTAAACACTGTTTATGGGACTGATGAAAAATAAAGTCACTTCTCCATAAGAAATAGTAAATTCCAGGGGGAAGATGGAAACATAGTGGGATAGTTTGGAGGTATGACACCATACCTAAATTTCCTCTTGGAGGGGATGGAAGAGGATGAGGTAGAAGGGACCATGCTAAATATATTGGAAATAGATGTATATTTTTTGGGGGGGTAACCCTCTCCAGTTCAGCCCTCAAACCTGAAGTCTCCCCGGTTGTTGGTGACTCTCTCGGCAGGGCAGTAGGAGGCTGAGGTCTCCAGCACTACGATCTCCACCCTCTTGCTGGCGTTGCCTTGGGCAGTAGAGACGGAGCATTCCCATTCACCCGATGCCCACACATGGATATGGGACAGAATTAGCTCACTAAGGAAGCACAGGAATTTGTGGTTATGCTCTCCAATGAAAAGAAATCTCCAGTGCTGCTTCTTCATTTGGGTAGGGGGTCTCTTTACAATTTTGGGACCCTCATTGGCATTATTTCTGTCAACTCTTTTATATCCCTTATGACCTCACTCCCCAAGTCATGGGCTCTCCCAGAACCTTCCCTATATAGGGGCTCAAGACCTGACTGGTCTTCTAGGCATGGTCCTTTCTTTACCTCCCCCTGTTCCTCACATTCTCACCTCTTAGGGGAATGTTGGTGAGCACTTCCCCTTTCTTAATCCCACCCTGGGAGGGGGGGCAATCTTCATACCTGGTGATGAAGGTACAGTCATGGACCAGGCTCTCCTCTAGGATGACACCTGCCTCCTCATCCCCCTCCACAGGTACCCGGTTATGGTACCAGCGGATGCGGGTACTACTGCCCAGGTAACTGGCGGTACACTGGAAGGGAAGCCGATCACCTTGGAACACCACCTGGCGCAGCGAGGGGATCAGGTGGTGAGTGTGCAGCTCCAGGGCACCCGCTGTTGTGGGGGGAGCAGAATCACAGTGAGGCCTATGGGCAGAAGATAGGACTGGAGGGCAAATGGGGAGCTTCAGACCCAAGGGCAGTCGGCAGAAATATGAGCTTGACTCCCTCCACCTGTATCCCATAACCCACTGAGCAGGGAGGAGGAGAGAAAACTGGGCAAAAAATGAGACCAGTAGTGAAGAAAAGCCCAAAAGAGTGCCAGGCAGTCATCAAACAATGATAAAGGCTATTATCTGCCAGGCACTATGCTAAGTGCTATGGATACAAAAAGAAACAAAAACACTGTTCCTGCCTTGAAAGAGCTTACATTCTAATTTGGGATGTATATAGCACTTACTATGTGCCAGGCACTGTGCTGAGCACCATGCAAATACTATCTTATTTGATACTGACAACAACCTTGGGAGGTAGATGCTACTAATATCTCTATTTTACAGTGGAGGAAACTGAGGTAGGCAGAGGCTAAATGACTTGTTTAGGATCACACAACTAGTAACTGTCTGAGGCTGGATCTGAACTTAAGTCTTCCTGACTTCAATATATAAATAACTATTTGTAAAATTATGGGCAGGGCTTGGGAAAAAATGGGAGAATGAGGATAGTCAGAGACACCTGGGACAATGTATAGTATGGTAGAAAGAGAATGGGTTCTAAAGTCAAAGAATCAAAGTTCAAATCCCACCTCTGATGTTTACTACCTGTGTGACCCTGGGTTAGTCATTAACTCTCCCTGGGTCTCAGTTTCCTCAACTGTAAAATGAGTGGGTTGGACCAAGTGGTCATTGAGGTCCTGTCCAGCTTCAGCTCTGTGTTCCTGGCATGTCTCCGGTATTCAGTAAGGGGAGTGTTGGGTGTTTTAAGTTGGATAAAGGATTCTTCAGTCTAGAAAGGACCAAGAAAGGTTATGATTTATGTCTACAAAAATATAAAAGGCACAGATCGGGTGGACAGAAAGGTAGTCACCAAATACTAGATTTTTGAATCTCAAAAAAGGTAGTTTTGTAATTAATGTAAAGAAGTAGTCCTATACATAGTCCACTGTCAGTCAGCTAACAAGCTTTCTCCAAAATGCTTCAAAAAAGACAGAAATAAATTAATGAATGACAGCTCCAGAGTGGGTTATTAATGGAGAGTAGGATGTTTAGGGGTAACCTTGCCCTTGAAGTTGCTATATTTTGAGAGAAATCTTAAGAAATTGAACCTGAGGTATCATAGGAGTTTAGAGCAGGGCTGGAGGATTTCTCTGGCAAGTCAGGAAAGGCTAGGAGTTTCTTACCACAATGGAGTTGGGTATCCTGAAGACCTCGAAGGGACTGGGAATGGAGAGAGCTGGGATAGGCACAGAGTGTCCGCTCAGATAGTTGCACAGAGTGATTACGGGCCCATGGCAGTACCCAGTGTAGGTGGCAGTCACAGGTCAGGAATTCCGTGCCAAAGTCCCTAGGGTTGGTGAGGAATGAAGAGGGAAATCATGGTAGAAGGGGAGGGAAAGGGGAGCTTGAGACTATGATCCACAAAGGCCAACAAGTGAGGAGCTCATAGGGATAGGTGGGTGGGTGGACTTTTGGTCAGCAGGAAGGTAGGAGTGATGTATGTCTGAACCCTCCCTCAAAATATGTGTGGCTGGAAAAGAACAGGAATCAGGAAAAAGTTTGTATGTTCACCAGGGTCAGCCCAAAAAAACTGCAAAGTAGGTGGTATATATGAGAGACATCATGTAGTAGACAGATAGTAACATCACAGGCAGGAACACTCAGGGTTTAAGCCCTGCTTTGAAGCTATACTAGCTATGTAGCACTGAGCAAATTGCTTAAACTCTATAAGATTATAAGTTGCAGAGGTGTCTATAGGCATTGGGAGAGGGAGTTTCTTCACTGGGAACTCTACACCAATGAAATCATTCATCCAGTCTCCATCCCTAGGTAGACCATATCTTCAGGGCTTTATCATTCCTTTTAGCTCATATCTCCTGCCCTGGAAACTTGCCTTCCAGTACCTGCTAACAAAAGCCTGACACATCATCCTGATCATTTGTGAGAGTCTTTGCTCTCAGCTACTTCTCAATTAATTCCTTATGGTGTGGGATGATAATGGCTTCAGGTACCACCACTCTGTCTCAGGGGAATTTGCAGTTTAATAAGGAATCCTTTGGGACCTGAAAAATGAATCTCTAATGATATCATGCTTTAAACAGCATGGCAAGCAGAAATGGGGATACTTTAGGGATGGACCTGACTAAGTTGTCCCACATATATACCCTATGTACTCACTTGGATGGTCCTGATGCCCACGTTTGTGCTATTCCAGTAAAGGAAATGTATTCTCACTTTGTGGACAAAGGAGGGGAGGAAGGATTTCTCTTGGAAGTCAATTGGGCTGAGATAAGATACTTACACAACTTTCAAGGCTGGAAGCTCATCAAACACCCCAGTGGGTAGACTAGAGAAGATATTCCCAGACATGTTTCTATGAGGGAAGAATAGTAGGAATGAGTTGTGAGACCTTGTTAGGTCAAGGAATTCTTATTATTTTCTGTGCCATAGACCCCCTTGGCAGTCTGGTGAAGTCTTTGGACTTCTTGGAATGTTTTTACATGTACAAAATAAAATACATAAGGTTACAAAGGAAACACTGAAATACAGTTATCACAATATTAAAAAGAATTTTCAGGGACCTCAGGTTAAAAAATCCTTGCCTTAGGGATGGGAGTTGAGAAGGGGTGAGATTCCAAAGAACCAAGAGATTCAACTTGTTGGAAGTCCTCTCTTGTTTTATCTTAGTCCCTGTTACATCTTTCATTTGGTCTTTCCCGCTGTTGTCTTGACCATTTCCCCCTCGATCCTCCCCTGCTCCTCTAGCTTTTTCATACTCACAATCGGAGAAGGTTGGAAAGGCCCTGGAAGACTCCAGAAGAAAGACAGCCAATTCGGTTGTTGGAGAGATCTCTGGAGAAACAAATACAGCATTAGGAGGATTTATCAACTTATAGGTGGGTTGGGATGGGGGTGAGGGGCACAGGAAAATAATCATAATAATCCACATACATATGATGCTTTAAGGTTTTGCAAAGGACTTTGCATATGTTATTCTTTTTGAGGGTCACAAGTACCCTCTGAGGTAGGTAGTATTTTCCTGTTGTGTGAATGAGGAAAGTGAGGGTCGAATTAGTGACTTGTCCATGGTCTGTGAGTGTCAGAGGCAGGATTTGAACTCAGACCTTCTTAACCCCAAGTTCAACATTCTGTCCACTTACAGAAGCAAAGGAAGGATTGGGGAGAGAGGCTGGTGCCAGATCTGGGCTTGAGATACTTTTTCTGTACTTTGTGATAGTAAGGGTGTTGAATATCTGGAAGGAAGGCAGGGAAGGGAGGCAGAGAAGTCACGGGCACTCACAAGCGCTTTAGCTCTCCCAGTCCCAGGAAGGCACCAGGATGCACTGTACTGATGAGGTTGTTCTTCAGGTCCCTGGAAGAAGCAGAGGGAGGAAGGAGTCATTATAACCCCACCCCTCATAAGTCTTGACAGGCCTCCCCAAGGCAGGATATTGTTCTCTCTTCCCCTAAAAATATCAGGTTCCCTCATGCATTCTCTAGACTTTTTTTTCTCCTGCTTTTTCCCAGCCCCAAAGCTCCTCTCCATTTCCCACAGGGCAGTCTCCCTTTCTCAGCATTGCCTTCCTCAGTCCCTTTGATCACTGGCCAATCAGAAGTTATAGAACTTAATTTTGGAGAGGAGAAGCCAAAAAGGCAGATAGGGTCAGGGAATGAAGTAGGTTGTTAGTCAGCTAATGGGATTCTTCTCCACTGATGGGAGAAATGGTCCTGGGCTGTTAGATATCTTCATTTATTACCTCCCTTTGACAGATAAGGAAAAAGAGGAACCAATAAGTACCTGGCTCTTAGTCACAAAGCTGATTGTGGGGGCACAGAAGAGACCTTAGGGACTATCTAAAACCACCTCATTTTATAGAGGAGAAAAAGCAGTAAGCTTAGTCAATCAACAAACATTTATTAAGCACCTATTATGTGCCAGCCCTGTGCTAAGTGATACAGAGAAAGGTAAAAGAAAGATCCTGCTCTCAAGGAGTTCACAGTCTAATGGTGGAGACAATGCGCAAACAAGTATAAACAAACTATATACAGGATAAATGAGAAATAATCGACAGAGAGAAGGCATTAGACTTAAGGGATCAGGCAAGGCTTCCTGTAGAAAGTGAGATTTTAGCTGGAACTTGAGGGAAGCCAGGAAACCAATAGGCAAAGATGAGGACAGACAGTACTCCAGATATGGAAGACAGGGAGATGGAACCAAGATGGTGAAGTATTAGGAAGCAGTATGGTGACCTCACTCCACAAATTCCTCCAAATAAATCTAGAAAATGTACCAGATAGAATCCTGATGGGGCTATCCAGAAAAAGTTACAGCGAGTCATTAGTCCAGCCCAGCATTACATAGGGATACATGCAGAGAGGTCTCTGGATACTAGTGGTGGAAGTCAGATCAGGAACACATGACATGTGGAGCACTGTACCTCTCAGGGAGAGGTTGTGCACCAGGACAAGAGGATATTCCAGACTCATATCAGGGTATTACCAGGTATGGACTCATACTGGGGCACTGGACTCAGACAAGGGAGAACTGACAGCTTTGCTACCCAACACCCAATTCCTGATGACTGATTCAAGATAGAGTGAGAAGGGAACTTTCTCAAGGGAGTGGTATTCCTGTGTAGGGAGGTTCTGGGCAGCTTCCAGGAAAAGGAGGAAGTTCAAAATGCAGCAGCAGCAGCAGGGTGAGCAGTCTCAGCTCATGGTCTCACTTCAAGTATCTAGCCCAGCCTGCAGGGGAATAACCAGGCAGGGATCCCAGACCACGGAGGAGACTACACTCAGAGCTGCCACTCTGACCAACAGAGCTGTCCCAGCTGTTGTTAGGAATGGAGTCCAGCAGCCATTTTACTCTTGCATATTCTTGACTCAAACTCAAGTCAGGAACTTGCAAAGCTCAGATTGGGGGTATAGGGGTAGTTCGGCAGCAATCAGATTTTGTTCTGAATCAGACCACTCTGGGAACATCAAAAGGTTGCAGGTACCCAGCCTTATCCCTGAGATCCTGGAATATTACAACACTTAATAGCCCAAAAAAACCAAGTATGGGGAAAGCCAGTGGAAATATCCAGTCATTGATGGAATAACTTGTTCAAAGAACAGAAATGAGGTCAGTATCACTGGATTAAAGAGAACATGGAGTGAGGAGGGAGGAAAGTGTAAAAGGTAAGAAAACTGGAAAGGTAGGTGACTGGTTCAAGGTTCATATAGCTAGTTTGTGGCAGACCTAGATTCAAACCCAAGTCCTTTCACTTTGACTGTGGCCTTAGACTCTGCATTTGAGTGTGAGCTCCTTCAGAACAAAGACTGCTTTTCTTTGTATCCCCAGAGCTTAGCACAGTGCTAGCACATAGTAGGTGCTTAAGAAATCTTAATGCCTGACTGATTTTAATTCCACTGTTCTTTCCATAATACTGTCTCATAGTTACAGAATTTCAAAGTTAGAAGGACTCCAGAGATCATCTAGCCCAACCTTAACCTAAGTAGGAATGAAGACTGTCAGAGTTGAAAGGGACTTTAGAGACCAGTCTATTCCCTTCATTTTTACAGATGAGAAGACTCAGAGATCTGCCTAGGGTCACAGAGTTTCCTCTTTCCAGTTTGCTCCTGACATATCCAAGAGCTTTCAGCATTCTTTTTCTTCTTCCATAATTCTCAGGTGACATAAACATTAAATATTAGGTGAGAGAAAAGGGAACAAATGATTTTGCAATCTCCAAGTTGTATTCAGTCCAGGAAATTTACTCAGAAAGGTCACAGACCAAAGCAGAGAATTTGGATTTAGCATCTGCTGAGGGACATCCTGTTTTCTAAGCTTATATGAGGCTCCAGGGACAGAAATCTTTCCTAGTCTTAAAGTTCTCAGTCTGTGGAAGCACAAAAACCTAGTCATGAAAGAAAAGAGAATGGAACCTTGGGGCATTTAGACCCTGGCTCTTGTGGATGGTGACCAGAACCTCAAACAATTTCACTGTGAATAATCCACTCCCTTTCTGAAAGACTCATCCTCCTTCCAGGAGGCAGACAGAGACCCATGCAGTCCTTAGCAACTAAGGAAGGGTACGGTGCTGAAGGGACAGCTCCCACACCTGCAAGAACCTGCTTGGCATGGGCAGGGCCAAAACTCTCCTCCTCTTTTAGAGCAGACAGAGGTACGCAGCCATTTTTCCTGCAAGAAGGATGGGCAGATGTGACTGTTCATTCTTCACTTGTCCACTTTCCCCTCCCTTTCCTTCTTCTTCTCCTCCACCACGTTCTGGAGGGTAGAGAAAGAATGGGGGTTGGGGGGGTGGGGGAAGAGGTACCAGCTGCCCTGAGCTCACTCAGCTAATATTCTCCTGGCCTCAGCACCTGTTGCTGGCGGCTGTCACTGTGGGCACTATTCATATCCTCTTTGGAGAAAGTCCAGTGTCCTCACTCCCTCTTCGCCACTCAGTTGAATTTATTTCTATTTTCTTCAGTACTCTTCCCTTTTGCTCCCTGTGCCCTCACCCTCTCATCTAGTCAAAACAATTAGGAGGTTTTGATACATTCATTCATTCAATAAGCATTTATTGAGCATTTACTACATGCAGCCGGCACAGTGTTATACACTGAGAAGAATAAAGACATTCACAATTGTTTAGTGCTTTATCATTTATGAAGTGCTTTCTGAAAATGACTTTTCAAAGTAGGTGACATCAGTATTATTTCCTCTATTATACAATTGAGAAAAACTAAGGCTCTTCTCAGAGAGAATAAGTGATTTGTCCAATATCATGGCGCCTCAGTCACATCAACCACAAGTCAACAAGCATTTATTATGTGCCTACTGTGTTCCAGGTACCATACTAAGCACTGGACATAAGATGCATTATGATCAAGGGCTACAGCAGAAGGCAGAAAGACCATGTATTATAGTAGGAAAAGCATTGCTCCAGGAATCAGGAAGTCTAAGTGCAAGCTCAAGCTTTACTAGGTGAGTGCTTGTCCTGGGCAGATCACAACTTCTCTGAGGCTCAGTTTCCTTACCCATGAAGACAGTTTGATAGAACTCCCTGCCTCAGAGGGTTGTGGTGAGTAAAGTTTTATATGAATGTAAATTATTATTCACCAAATGGCAACATTTCCGAATTGGAAGGGACCAGAGAGGATAACTAATCCTAACTGCATCTGAACAAGAATTCCCCTCCACAATATGTCAATCAACAAATATCTATCAAATGCCTACTATGTTCTAGACATTTGACAAGTATTGGAATATAAATAAATAGAATGAAGCAATCCCTACTCACAAGGAACTTGTATTCTAATGAGAAGCCGAGTATGTATACAAAAACAAGTAGAATAAATAGAAAGAAAATAAGTATGAAAATACATTAGTTAAATCAAAAGTAGTTTGAGTGGGAGGACACACATTTAGAAGGATCTACAATGACTTCATATAGCTTGTGGTGTTTGAACTTCATATTGGAGGAAAAGAAGAATTCTATGAGGTGGTGGTGAGGAGAAAGCGTATTCCAGGGATGGGGGGAAAGGCCAGTTTGGCTGGATAGTACCAGTGTGAGTTGGGAAGTGATATTCAAATGAGCCTGAAAAGATATCTTGGGGCCAGTTTGTAAAAGTCTTTCCAAGCTAAAAACCTAGAGACAGTAGGAAACTGTCAGAGTTCATTGAGTGTGAGCAACATGGTCAGATCTGTGCTTAAGGAAAACCACATTGGCATCAGTATCAGACAGTCAACAATTATTAAGTTCCTACTATGTGCCAGTCTCTGTGCTAAGTACTGGAGATACACATATAAATAAAATACCCCCTACCTTCAAGATTTAACTCAGGGGCATGATGGAAAAGTGCAAGAAAGTCCAAAGGCAGTACAACTTGTGGAAAATAGGGAAAAGACTGTGCTGTGGCTTCTCCTTAGATGGATGTTTTGGAGTTCATGGCTTTGCCCTCCAATCAGAGGATCTGATCAGAGGGGCAGAGATTACTGATGAGGCTGATTCAATCTTGTAAGATAATGAGATTTACACAAGACAATGAGATAGTGGAGTGGTGAAAGAAGAGGCAGAGAGCCCAATTAGGAGACTGTTCCAATTCACCTAGTGAAATGATGAGGGATTCAAGTTGTAACTATATGAGGAGAGAACATGAGTCTGACATGAGAGATGCCCTGGAGGTAGAAATGACAAAATCTGGAAATTGTTTGGATATGTGAGATTAGGGTGATATAAGGATAATGCATACCAAAGTTATGAACCTGGGGGGACTGGAAGTATAGTGGTGTCTTTGATAGAAACTGGGAAGCTTGGACTGGGGGAAGGTGGGAACAAAGATCATGAGTTCAGTTCTGGACATGCTGAGCTTGAGATATCTCTGAGACATACAGTTTGAAAGGTCCAGTAAGCAATAAGGACTGCAGGTTTGGAGAGAGACTGGAGCTAGAAATATGGATCTGTGAGTGATCTGTGTAGATATTATAATTAAATCCAAGGGAGCAGATGAGTTTGCAAACAGAGAAAGAGGGTATGGCTAGGGTTTCTTAACCTTTTTTTGTGTCACAGTCATTAGTCAATAAATTTTTATTAAGGACCTACTAGTTGCCAGGCGTTGTGCTAAGTGCTGGGGAAAAAATAATAGTTAAAAAAGGAGCTTAAAGTCTAATGGGGGATAGACCACACAAAAAAGGAAGTTGAAAACAGATGTGTGTGTGCTCCAGAGGATACCTTGCTGGGCATGATGGTTGTGGAGTTGAAACCAAGCAGAGTAACTAATGGTCAATTTAAAAAATCTTTTAAAGACAAACTGCCACTTTGTAGTGACTCCTCCATCTGGTACTAGTGGCCTTGATTTTTTTAACCCAAACAAGAGTCTTTACACTTGGTTGCTTCTACCTTAGTAACATCTCTATTACCCCCTGGTGCAGGCCCTCATCACCTCCTACCTGAACGACTACAGGAATCTCCTGACAGATCTCACTACTTCAAGTTTCTCCCCATTCCAGAGTTCATCTTCTACTCAGCTGTCAAATTGATCTTCATCAAGTACAGATCTGACTAGGTCTCCCCCATACCCTGTTTCAGTAAATTTCAGTGGCTCCCCATTACCTCTGTGATCAAATAGAAAAAAATCCTGTGTTTGACTTTTAAAGCCCTTCCAAACCTGGCCTTTTCCCACCTTTCCAGTTTTCCAGTATATATTACTATGGGCCAACTCCATTGGCCTCCATGCTGTTCTCACAAGACATTCCAGCTTCTAACTGTGGACTTTTTCACTCTTTGGCCCTCATGCCTAGTACTCTCTCCCTCATCATCTTTGCCTCCTGGCTTCCTTCAGGTCTCAGCTAAAATCCCACCTTCAGCAAGAGGCCTTTCCTGATCTTCCCCAATTCATTCTGTACGTATCTTCTTTGAACATTGTTTGCATGTTGTCTCTCTTAGATTGGAAACTCCCAGGGGCAAGGCCCAAGTCTGCCTTTCTTTTTATCACCAGCAACCAACACATTGCAGATGCTTAATAAATACTTGTTAACTCGGCTTTCTTTGACAGGGCTATAAGAGGGAAAGTAGGTACACAGTAGAGTACCATGCTAGCTCAGAGGGGGAGAGAGAGAGAGATCACTTCAGGAGAAAGGGGACTGGTGGAGTGTTCTGTATGTCCAGGATGCCATGGCAGATAGGATGAAAACTGCCTACCTAATCACCCCCTCTATCACACTCCAAGCAGGTTCTGGGCACTGCCCTCTCAGAGTCTCTAGGGAAAATCTCATATCCAGGCAGGGGTTAATGAAATCTACTCTGTCCTATTGGGGGAGGGAGTGGGGAGGAAGCTGGGGTCAGTAGGGGGGAGGCCCTGTTCCTACCAGAGGCATGTTTTGCAGAGTTGCACAGTCACTAAACAGAAATAGCTGGAACGAGCAATAAAATACCCCACCCAGTGCTTCCCATCAGCAGGGCACTCACATAGCCGACCACCACCCCTGCCCTCCTCCTCCTTTGCTGGGACCCAACCCTTTCCCTCTAACCTCATCACTAACCCTGAAAGCTAAGCAGATAGAAGAGAGGGTGGGGGCAGGAAGCAGCCAGCGCCAATCTGCCCCCGGAAGGGAAGGAGTCAAGGGAAGCTCTCAGGAGAAGGGACAGACATGGAGATGCCCACACACACACGGTCCTGGACCAGATCTCTCACATACAGATATGCACAGGATCCATCCATGCACACAGATCCTGGGCACACACACTGCTCTCGGAGTCCAATTCCCCATCTTTCCAAGGGGCAGCCTGGTCTGTCTCCCTCCCTTCTCCACTCCAACATTCCCTGGGGCCCAGGCATTTGCCCCCTGGGCCAGTTGTGCAGTCTCAGACTTTGCAAGGGCCTGGCCTCCCACCCCTCTGTAGGGGGGTAAGGGTGGGGGGAGGACTGGCAGAGGGAAACACATTCCTCATTGTGTCACTTCCCTTCATGGGCTGCCAAGGGGCTGAGGCCGCAGCCCCTTCCCCCTCCGCCCCCCACCCCTTCCCTCTCTGCTAGCCAGTATTTATTCCCATTTCCTCCCCCAGCCCCCACCCTGCCTGCCCAACTGATGCTTTGCAGATGGGGGCTGCCCCTCTGCTTAGTCCCCAGTGCCTCTTCCTGCCTTTGGTTTCCTGCATGCAGCCTTTAGGCATTTGGGGGCCTCTTGGAGCCCAGCGGCCTGGGCTGGGGAACCTCATATTCGGGGGAATGGCAGTGGGGACAGCCCCTTTCTGTGGGGACCATCAAGACCAGTAGCTAAAAGAAGGGGAACTTGTGGCCTGGAAATGGGCTAAGCCCATGGTTCCAGACAGAGCTGCTGCTAGCACCCAGATAATCATCTGGATGCCACCTGCCTGGGACACAGCTGAGTGGTCAGCTGGGCCCTACCAGCTTGGGTAGAGGATTTGCATAGACTCCTAAAATATCAGAGCTGCAAAGACTATTAGAGATCATCTAGTCAAGGGATTCTTGATAAAGTTCAGGATGTTTGTGAACTTACATGAAGGAAAAAATTACATCTTTATTTCAACATGATTGCTTTCCTTTGTAATCTCAAGTCTTTCATTTTATGCATTTGAGAACACTATTCTGAGAAAGAGGTCCATAGACTTCACCAGACAAATCCTTGACACACAAAAAGGTTAAGAATCTCTCATCTAGATCAACCCCCTTATTTTACAGATAAGGAAACTGAGGTCCTCCAGGGAGTAGGAGTAACTTACCCACAGTCATATTCAGTGGTACAGCCGGGCCCAGAACCCAAGTGTCTTGATTCCCAGTTCCTGGTTCTGTGCTTTTCCCCTCCCCACCCCACTCTCTTTTCAGAAAGGTCTCCCTTTCCTCTACTCTCATTCCCTCCCCCTTTACTAACACACACATATGGCTTTCTCTGTATCTTAGATAAGATGGAATGTGTCAGTCAAACTCTTAGGAGTGTACCTCACTTATTAACTGTGACACCACACATCTTATACCTTTACAAAGGGAGCCATAAGCCACAGGCAGAAGGAGCCATCCCTCTGACATTCTAGCCTCAGCTCGTCAGCTCAGATGGGTGGAGTGGCCCAGAGCTGGCTCCCTCGAGCCCCCACAGACCTCCCTGCCTGTGAGTTTGGAAACCAAATTACAGGGTCTGAGGCCACAGAACAGCTTCCGCTGGGGCCCTACAGGACTTCCAGGGTTAATTAGAACGTGGAGACTGGCTGACAATTGGTAAAGAACAGCGCCCTGGGCACCCACGATCTGTATGTCTGGGAACAAATCTTCAGGTGGCAACTGTGAAAGCCAAGTGTCCTGGCTCCTCCTCATGGTCAGGGTCCCTCTCCAGGCTCTCTGTCCTTACAATCCTGGGAACATCTTGCCTTTTCTCAACGCCTCCGTTTTCCCTCCTGATCCCTGTTAGCTTCTCCACGAGGGTTTGGTGGAAGCTTCTTTCCCAAATTCCTCCCTAGTTAATATGGGGGTGGAGGAAGGAGGGAGGCGGGAAAGACAGCAGAAGCATCCTTATATCCCTGCCCCCACCCACAGGCTAATAGAAACCACCTGGTCTGTAAGGAACACTCTCTCCTCCTTCCTTCAGCACTGATTCTGTTTCTAATGAGTGCCCCAGCACCAGCCGCATACCAGCCCTCAGGGCTCATTAATCTCATTAGGCAGCTACAAATCATTATGGGGCCCACCGAGTTACCTTCCCCAAGCCCTTTTCCTCTGGTTAGACACGCGTCTGTGTGCGTGCATCGAGGAGCAGGAGCATATAGGAACATGCTGCAAAGGCACAGAGGGAAACCAGTGACCCAAAGCATTCTTTTCCCTTTCCTTGATTCTCCCAGCTGTGGTCCTTGGGACCCTCAGTGGACTGGGAAAAGTTCCTGGGGGGTCACCGCATTCAGTGTTCATAGAGTTAGAGTTTACAGACCATTTTGTCCAACTTTCTTATATTCCAGATGAAACACTGAAGCGCAGAGAGAAGGGTCTTCCTCAAGGTTACGCAGCTAGCGTCAGAAGCAGGATCTGAACCCAGGGCTTCCTAACTCCAGATTCAGCAAACTATATAAATCACCTATTACTGGGAGCATAGTTTAGTTAAAAGAATCTTGAATTTGGAGTCTGAGGACCTGATATCTTCTCTCAGCTCTTCTATTTTACCACTTGTGTGACACTAAACATTTTATTTCCTTTCTTTGAGCCTCGGTTTTCTTCTCTGTAAAATGAAGAGGTTGGAACAGATGTTCCCTAAAGTCCTTTCCTGCTACAAATTCTCTTAATATTCTCCTGTACACTTCTGGCATAGGGAATCACCACCATTAGGGGTAGTGTGTGGGAGGATATAAAGGAACAGAGAAAAGAATTTTCAGTCTAGCAACAATTTTAATTTCATGTGAAAACTGCCTGAGACTAGACTGGGTAGGTGGATTGTAAATAGGACACATTCCAGGGGAGGAGAGGAGGGAGCAGCCTTCTTTTGCACAGAACCAGGCTGAGCCCTTCTGGGTGGTGGGTGCCAGAGGCTGCATCTGAATTGCTCCTCCTCTTGAATGTTGAGCTCTGACCCAGAGCTCCCCAGATGAGACTTCCTGGCCAGGAATCAACTAAACTCCCCTCCCCTTTTCATATTTTTCCAGTCTCTGTGGTTCCCATCCAAAATCAAAGCCTTTGCCAACAAAACTCTGTAAAAGAAGTATTCTTAAGACGATGGGGGTATTTTTCCCCTCTCCTTTCACAGCACAGACCTCTGGAGATCATCCCAGACATTTTTCCTGTCTTTACACACTCACCTTCTCTCCCACACTCATACGGATGTGAGTTACCCTCCCTTCCCTGCACAGACCAGGACCTGTACAACTAAATAGGAGGCTTAAGGTTGTCCAGTGGGACAGCAGAATAAAAGACCAGAATAAAGGACCAGAATTTGACTTGTGGTAGACTGATGGACAGAGAAAGCTATCAGTTAGGAGCAGCATACTATAACAGGAATATTGTTAGACTTGATGTCAAGAGACCTGAATTTGAATAGAGGGTTTTAACACTTCCAGTTTTCTGACCTGGATCAAATTACTCTGAGACTTAGTTTCCTTACCTGTAGAATGAGGAGATTGGACTAGATCATCTCTAAGGTCTTTCTCAGGGTTAATAGATCATTAATATAATAATTAATTAGCTCATTAATGAGCTAATAGCTCATTAATAAGGCAGCAGACAATCTAGGAAGGAGAGCCCAGGTTTCAGGCACTCTTCTAAAGTTAGGAAGCAGCGACCTAGATTCCTAACTGCTTGCGTAGAGAGAAGTAAAGCCACTTGGTCAGCTTTTGGCAGCCAGAGATAGTTCTAAAATCTCCGCTTTTGTGTCTTCTCATTTTCTCTGTCAAATTATTTTAGGCTTATCATAGTATAAGTCTTAGAGAATGTACCAGTTCATGCACACACTACATTTTAACTGCAGAGATACATTGAATAGATGCTGACTGTAAACCTCCCTCCCCCATAAATATGCCCACATTTTCATACATATACACACCCGAATACTAGACATATACATATTCTCACTATATCCTGATCTGCAAACATAGCCTTTGCTCATGGCACCCAAACTCATTTCAGACTTTTTTTTTCCCCAGCTCCGTCCTCTCTCTCTGTATCCAACTACTTCTGCATTCCAGATTTCAAAGATGTCAGAGGGAACTGATCAGTTTTCCCTGATCCTACCAGGACCTGAGCAGGCATAGTTCTGGGGAAGAATCCATTTGATGTTCTGTGGAGGAGTGATGGGGATAGAGAACAGGTAAGGGAAATGAGAAATTTTGAGCTGGAAGGGATTGTTACTGCCTGGTGTTTGTTTCAGTAGAGTAACAGTTAAAGGCATCTGACTTACAAGTCACATCAATAAAACTTTAAAGATCACCTTTTTGGTTGTTGTTCAATGCTTTTTCACCTCTGTCTGACTGTGACACCATTTGGGGTTTTCTTGGCAAAGACACTGGAGTGGTTTGCCATTTCCTTCTCCAGCTCATTTTACAGATGAGGAAACTGAGGCAAAGAGGATTAAGTGACTTACCCAGGATCATGCAGCTAGGAAGTATCTGAGGCTGGATTTGAACTCATGAAGATGAGTCTTCCTGACTCCAAGACCAGTGATTATCCACGCCACAACCTAGCTGCTCTAAGATCATCTTTGCATTTTAGTAAATATCTGTTGAATTAATTTTATTCTCAAACCCTCATTTTACAGTTGAAGAACTAAGACCCAGGGAGGTGATGGATCTAGGTCACAAGACCAGATTTCTTGAAGTCGTTTTCATATAAGCACTGATTCAGTTCAACAGAACCTACTGTGTTTCAGGCATTGTCTAAGTCAGGGGTGGGGAACCTGAGACCTCAACGCCCTTTGTCAAAGGGCCACACTTGAGGACCTAGAGGTCACGTGTGGCCTCGAGGCTGTAGATTCCCCAACCCTGGTTTAAGTGATGGGGGTACAAAGATTAGAATGAGCTGCTCTTAAGGAACTTACTTTCTACACAGAAAACGCTAATACCGAATAGGGAGTGAACAGGACAAAAAAAGAGATCCAATAAAATATGCAAGGATTATTCGAGATGGAAGGCAACACTAACTGGGGAGTTTGTGAGAGATGAGGGTGGTACCTGATATGAAACTGGAGGATTCTGATAGGTGGGGATGAAAAAAGTGTGAATTCCAAGTGTGGGGCTGGGAGACAGGGGGTCAGGGGGTCAGGATTCCTTGTGCAAATGTACAAAGGCAAGAGAGGGAATGCTGAGGTCAGGGAGCAGCTGGAAATGGGCTGGAAAAGATTCTCAGAGGGGAGGAATTTGAAACAAGACTGGAAAGGTAGGTTGAAATCACATTGTATATTAAAGCAGAAAAGGCTTTTGTTCTCTTTGCTTTTCCTTAACAAATTTCCAGCAATAAATATTTTCCTATTTTCCCTCCCTCTACCCTTTAGGCCATCTGACTTAGGGAATGTCTTTAATACTTTTAAGGACTTGTAATTTTCATCCCTCTGGGATCATTCTCCTTCTACCCATGTAGCCCTGTCTAGGCCTTGTTAGGAAGCCTTCTTGAGTTGTACCAGACAAAAACATCCTTTGAACCATTCTCATCCTTCTACAGGAAGCCCCTCTTAATTGCCCCAACTTCTAGCACTACACCTCCTTAACTACCTTGTCTTTCACCTTTGTTCAGTTTTCAATCATGTTCAACTCTTCATGACCCCATTTGGGGTTTTCTTGGCAAAGATACTGGAGAGGTTTGCCATTTCCTTTTCCAGCTCATTTTACAGCTCATTTGTTTGAGGCAAACAAAGTTAAGTGACTTGCCCAAGGTCATACAGTTAGTGAGACCAGATTTGAACTCAGGAAGATGAGTCTTCCTGACCCCAGGTCTGGTATTCTATCCACATGGCCACCTAGCTTCCCAGTCTTTAGCTACCTTGCATTTATTATCATTAGACTGATCATGTTTTGTCTCCCCAGATAGAATGTAAGCTTCTGGAAAGTAGACATTGTTTTATTCTTTGTATTCGTAACCCTATCACAGCACCAGATATGCTGTAGGTACTTAATAAATGCTTGTTGTTTGATTCATTTCTAGGCAGCCAGAGGGATGAACCTCTCTGGACTTAGCTAGTCTGACAAGAAAGACTGTATTTTGCATATACATATGCAAAGCCTTCACAGCTGGGCAAGACATGCAAGAGTTTGTGTTTTCCTGAAACAGTCCTCAATAACCTATGGCCACTATCACATGATGATAAGGGACAGGAGGGAGAATATGAAATAGAGATTGCCAGAGTTGTAACCAGAATGGGGTATGTGAGCCTTTGCTTCAGAGCACCTACATGGAAGGGAAGCAGGATTTCTTTTTGCAACCATGAAAATGCCTCTGAGTTGTATCTCACAGTCAACCCTGGCTACTTTCCAGGGTCCTGTCACTATGGCACCCCTCCCAAATGACCCTCTTACCCTTGTCGGGGTAAGAGCTGGGTTGTCCCCTCTCCCACCATAATTACATCAGAGGATGGCTTGCCCTCTGCATTGCTACTGGCTTCCCACCACCCACAGATTGGTTTTTGTTTTGGGTTTTTTTTGCCCCAGTTGAACATATCCTAGTTGTAGCTCAGTAGTCACTGAGTCAGGAACCCCAAGTGGGATTTGATTCTGGGTTCCAAAGAATGCCCAGGAAGTACTCTACATGGGCTCATGCTTGCAATAACCAGCAGCTAAGAACTGACCAATCAATAAACATTTATTAAGTTTAAGCTTAAGTTTAACATTTACTAAGTTTTAACATTTATTAAGCAGTGTCTGCTATGTTTCAGGCCCCATGCTAAGCACTGGGATACAACAAGAGGCAAAAGACAGTCCCTGTCCTCAAGGTGTTTATAATGGGGAGGCAACATGCAAACAAAATATATATAAAGCTAGCAGCGTGCAGGATAAATAGAAATTAACAGAAGGAAGGCACTAGAATTAAGAGGGATTGGGGAAGGCCTCCTTTAGAAGGTGGGAGTTCAGTTGGGATGTAAAAGAAGCCAGGGTGGCCAGTGGTCAGACTTTGACTATCATCTGCTAATAGTTCACAGAGTCCAGCAGCCCTTCCTCTCCCATTCACATCATCTCCACTTGCCCCTATCCCCTACCAGGGTAGAAGCCTGGAGAGAGACAAAGTTGAGTTTGCCTCAGACACTTACAGTTTCTCCAGCATGTGAAGTCCAGAGAAAGAACCGTTCCGGAGCCCGGTGAGTTTGTTATTGCTTAGGAGCCTGTGAAGGGTGAAAACCAAATGGGAAGAAAATTCCTGTTACCAGCAGCAAAACTGGACAGACAAACCAACAGACGCACCTCGACTCAAAATTTCCTCGCATGCTTGGTGGACTGGTTCACTTAGGTCTCTCCTTCAGATCACAGAGGGCAAGGAGGCTGCCCTTGGATCCCATCCTTTGTACAGAGACTTCCCAAAGAACCTTCCACTGAGAAAGGAAGCAAAGCAGGGAGAGTGGGGACTAGATTTCTTTGAACTGTACCCCCCCTGGAATGGGAAAGGAAGGATTGGTGGTTCAAGGACTCCCAACACTCTCCTATCCTCTGCCACCATTTGGGTCCCCTACTCAAAGGATATGGGAGTTTTAGTCACGTATATATACCTACCCTTTACCCCTGCCCCAAGCCCAACTTCAGTTGAGGATGAAAATCCATCTCCAAGGGATCAGCTGATAGACTGAAGGCTTTGGGAACAGCTCTAGCTCTAAGCTGGGACTTTCCCAGATTTCTTTGGTTTATTTTTTTCCTCAGTCAAGGAGCAGGGAAGCCCTATTTAGATGGCACTCCCTTCTCCCATCATAATGCTCTCTTCTCCTCATCCTTTCCACTAGCCCCTTTTTAGCCGGATCCTCAAAGCTTCAAGTGGAAAGGCCCTGGGTTCATGAGCAGCACAGTCAGGGGCCCAGCCAAGGGCTTTGGTCACTCCCAGCTAATTGGTCATTAAAGATCTTTAATGAGCTTCTTGGTATCTATCCCCAGTCCAGGGCAGTTCCCCTTTCCTGTGGCCTGAGGAGAGATAGGTCAGAGGAGGGAAAGGTTGGGATCCTGAGTCTCCTAAAAGAAGGCCTTTTTAGGAAGAGATTAGGATAGGACAGTCCTGGAGGAAACTTTGGGCAAGTCTTTTAGCCTTAGAGATCACAGATTTAGAACTTATTTAGTAAAAAGTTTAGTAAAAACTGCATATTTTACAAATGGGGAAACTGAGGTCAGGAAATGTTATGTGACTTGTCCAACATTATACAGGTTGTAAGTGGTTCATCCATGACTCCATTAAGCTATAAAACTTTCTGGTCTTTATTTTCTGTATTTGTAAAATGAAGGGAGTTATACGATATCATTTTTAAGGTAGGATTTCTGAAACATTACGGTGTCATGGACTCCTTTGGCCGTCTAGTGAAGCTTGTGGATTCCATTTGAGAGTAATGTTTCTAATTTCACTTAGATAAAAGACATAAGATTGCAAAGGAGGGGTAGCTAGGCAGTTCAGTGGATAGAGCTCCTGCCCTGGAGTCAGGAGGACCTGAATTCAATTCCAGCCTCAGACAATTACTAGCATTGTGAGTCACTTAACCCTGATTGCCTTAAAAAAACAAGATCATGAAGGAAGCCAACTATATTGAAATAGTTATCAATATATATATTTTTAAATTCTTGGACCCCCGTTAATAACCCCTACTTAAAGGTCTCTTCCAGAGTGTGTGTGTGTGTGTGTGTGTGTGTGTGTATGTGTGTATGTGTGTGTGTGTGCGCGTGTGTGTAGTCAATTCATCAGGGTCAGGAGACTGGAGATAGGGAACCATGGAGAATCTAGAGGAGCCCAGCACATTGCATTTCTATCCTTAAAGGGGACTGCAGGGAGGCAGAGTAGGGATGTGACCTCTAGACTACAAATCAGGAGACTTAGCCACTTGTTAGCCATGTGACCCTGGGCAAGTAATTTCTTTTCTCTAAGCCTCATTTTCCTTCTATGTAAAATGAGGCGGGTGAGTGAGATGGTTTCTGAACTCTCTTCTAGTTTAGCAACTGGATTTGATTTCTATTCATATTAGTGCCTAGCATTCTAGGAACCGACATACACTGCCCACTTTGAACCCCAAGTAGGGTCTGCCGGGGGTGAAGGGGGTGCATTTCATGATAGATCCATCCTATTTCTTTCTCCTCAGTCCTCTATCTAGGGGGTGGGTTGGAAATTGTTAGTTCTTGGAGTCTGGAGCACTTAGGAGTCTTGGAGAGTTAGAATTGATAGTGGGAAGGAGTGCATGAATAAATCAAACATAGGCTATTGGAGTAGGGAGTAATGGACTCCACTCAATCCAGGAAAGGGGATTTGTTCTGTTCTGGCCTTGGGAACTAAACTCCCTCATCTGGAGTTAGCTGCTCCATCCCTAACAATACTGACCTCTCCAGCACAGCCCTCTGTGTGGGCAAGTCAGCTTCTGACCACATTTCTAGCTTTGTTAACCAGCCTAGAACTGGACCCTTGGAAGATTGGAGAAGCAAAGTTCCCAGCCAGAATGTGGTTTTTATGACTGCAAAAAGGAAGCACCCTAGCTCGCTCCCCAAAGCAAATGTCAAAGGGTGACAAACCCTCCACCATTAATGTCAATGAGTAAAGACTATTACTCTCTACTCACTGACATAGCCAATACTTGATTGTCACTAAAGCTCTGTCTAGGGGCGTGCTGGTTAATGTTTAACAACTGGCTCTCCAAGAGAAAAACTATGTTAAAGTTTAATATTCATTGTTAACATTTTTCTCCATCTCTTTCATATGTTTATAAATCAACACATAACAAAGCAAGTCCTGATTTGTAGCACAATCCCTAAGTTACAAATGCTTTTACTCTGAAAAATTTAACAACTGGCTCTTTCAAGCTCATAGGAAATGGTTCCAGGATACCTCTGATTCTATCTACAAGCAAAAATGGAGAATTTATGTAAATATAGATTTAGAACTAGAAGGGACTTTACAGAGCACCTTTGTTTAACCTCCTCACTTTCTAAAGAAGGAAACTGAGACCCAGAGTTGTTAAGTGATTTGCCCAAGGCCACAACATGTCAGAGATGGTATCTGAGGTTGTAAGACTCCAAAACAATTGATCATTCCATTGTACCACAAAGGCCTCTCCTTCTAGATCTGAAGTTCCCAAACTTATTTGACCTACTGCCCCCTTTAAAAAAAATTACACAGGGTTCCCCTGGAAATCTACTTTCTTTAACCCTTTAGTTTTTAAAAAAAAAATTTGCATCATTTCAAAAATATAAAATCATTTTTTAAATAACTCATCTTATACTGAATAATTTATTGTAAACCTTTTGATGATGCAATATTGTAACCATATAGCATTGTATTGTAAACAAGTCATCACATGCACATATTCCTGCAGATGCATGCTGGATTTCCTGACAATGTTAAACATGCTCACCTGCCAACACTTGCTTGTTGAGTCCTGTTGGTGGACTTGACCACTGGTAGGTTATAACTTGCATTTTGTGTGTTTATTTGGAAAATAATGTAATCACTAAGACTTTAACTCTGTTATACAACAGATGAAACATATACAAACGGTTTTTCAAAATTATTTTCTCTTCTTTCCTTATGCTTCCACCAATCCCTTATTTTTATTCAATGTCCCCCAATTGCACCCGAGGCTACTACCAACCCCCTGAATCATTCCAGTGCCCAAGGGTTGGTATCAACCACCTTGGGAAACCTATGGCTTAGATGATTCAAGTCCTAGAATCTGCCATGTTTGCTTTAGTGATTTGGGTATTCTTATTTCCAAGAAGTAGGATTTTGTCTTAAATGGTTGTGAAAGTTAGTTTCAAATCCTTGTGAACAGATTTCCATGTGTGCTTAGCACATAGGAATTGTTAGTTCCAAGTAGTTATTGAAGGAAAGAGAGGTCCATTCTTTACAGAGATTGCTAGGATCTGGTATTATTAGAATGGACAGGGAACCTACCTATACTTCAGTTGGCACTGATGAAGATGGTTGTACCAAAGACTCATAGAATATAAGAAGTACAAGGGACTGTAGGTTCCCTTCTCATTTTACAAAGGAGGAAAGTGAAGTCCAGACAAGGAAAGCTTGAGTGGAGCTCAAGAATGGAGTTAGCTAAGACTGGAATTACATCTAGAACCCCCTGCTTCTTATTGTGTTGCTCTTTCTATGACAGGAAAAACGAGTGAATGCTTTTGACTCCAAGGATGCCTCATGGGTCCAGGGGGAGACTGACAAACACAGAAAGCCATCAGGGTAAGAGGGAGGGAGGGAAGGAGAGAAGGAGCCACAATCCCAGACCTTATGCCACTCTTCCTGGATGCTGTGCCAGCCTCTGCCCAGGCTTCATATCCCTCCAGACACCACCTCAGCCTGGCACAACAGGCTTTTCCAACCGCATCAGGGACTCAAGGGGTCAGGTGGGTTTCCTTCCCAACCACTCTGGCTGTGCCCTGCAGCATCCCAGCCTTTCCAGAGTAAATATTTTTAAGAGTTCTCTTCCCCCAAACCCCTGCTTCACCCTACACCCCCCCACCCACCCAATTCAAGTCCTTCCCAGACATAGGGAAGCCAAATACTGGAGTCCTGGGCACTCAAGAGGAGGGGACGTGGGCAGAGTCCATCACAAAAGGCTGGAGCTCTCTTCTAGTTGCTTGCTTCAATCAGAGAAGGAAAAACTTAGTTACCACTAATGAGATCAGAAACCTAAGCAGCAAGGGGCTGGAGGGTTTTGGGATTTTATTTTATTTTTTTACTAAGACAGAAACTGATTAGGTTCCCTTCACAGCTAGGTGGCACAGTGGATAGAGCATGGGGCCTGGAGTCAGGAAGACCTGAGTTCAAATCTAGTCTCAGATACTTACTAGATGTGTCACAACCTCTGACTGCCTCCGTTTCTCATCTATAAAATGAGGATCATACTAGTCCCTACCTCCTGGGGTTGTTATGAGGATCAAATAAAATATCTGTAAAACACTTTTATAGTACCTGGCACATAGTAGGTGGTTAGTAAGTGTTTTCTTCCTTCCTTTCTTCCAAGGAGGCAATAATGAAATAGTAATTATAAAAAGCTTAGAAGTTATAGCCTAGTCATCCCTCATCAGAGAGAATATTTTTGTAGTCATGAAAGAATCCTAAGGCAGGAGAGAGATACATGTATGATATTCATATGGATAGAAAGATGGCCTCAGGTCATGCATCTCTGCACATGGATGTGGACGTAGACTCTAGCCGCACACAAACAAAGGCATCCACAAATAGACACAGGAACAATACCCCTAATCTGACCCAGCTTCTGATCCAGATTCCATGAAAAATCCAGTAGAAAGAGGGCTAGACTTTAGAGAAAGGAGATCCTGGTCCAACTGTTCACCCCAGTGTTTTACTAGCTGTGTAATCCTGGACAGATCAACTCTTTGCATCTGAGTTTCTTCCTGTATGGCATAGTGAAAAAGGCACAAGGCCAGAAGACCTGAGCTTGAATCCAGGCTTGAATCAGGTCCCGTGCACTTGAGCCTCAGTTTTCTTAGCTATAAAATGGGGACATTTTTAATCTATATCCATGACCTTCCAAGACTGTTGTACGGATCATATCTGACACAGATAATATGCATATCAAATATGCAGACAACACAAAATATTGCCAGTTAGAGTAGCAGTTTCTCATCCTTTAGGCTGGGGTGAGGCTACCCGCATCAGCTTTGAGTGTCTAGGAATGAGGGCACAGGGTGTTGGAATGTGAGCACTCTGAGACCAAGGAGATCATCATCCTTTTCTTTTTGGATCCCCTCATTAAGCCCAGTGCTTTGCATATAGTAAGCATTTAATAACTGCTTCATTCATTCATTCTATATGTACCTCTGCACTAGGTGTGTTCTTACAGAAGGCTTATGATGATCAAATGTAAATGGGATAATATCTATAAAAGTGCTTAGCACAGTGCTTGGCACATAGCAGATGTTTAATCAAAGTCTAGTCCCTTCTCTTCTCTTCCCTGTCATTCCCTCCCCTTCCTTGTCTCTCTGGCTACATATATGGTGAACTGCCTAAAGATTTAATATCAAAAGGTCTGGCAGACCTGAGCCTGTACCATGAGGTCAGGATTAGCTATGTTCTCCTTAGCTCTTCCTTTTCTCTTGGTTCTCTTCAGTGTCAAAGTTTATGGGACCCTGAGACTCTGAGGGGCAGCCAGGTGGCACAGTGGCTAGAGCCCTAGCTCTGGAGTCAGGGGAACCTGAGTTCAAGTTTGGCCTTAGACACTTACTTGCTGTCTGACCCTGAGCAAGTCACTTACTGTTTGCCTTAGTTCCTCTCCTGTAAAATGAGCTGGAGAAGGAAATGACCAACCACTCCGGTATCTTTGCCAAGAAAACCCCCCACAATGGGGTCATAGGATTCCAGGGAGTTGGACATGGCTAAAACAACTCAACCACAACAAGAAACTCTGAAGCTTTGTCTTCAGTGCCAAGTCTTGGACCAAGGGCTTCCTGTGTGAGATCCATAAACCAAGACCTTTCTTACCTAGTTAAAAGAAATTAATAGCTCAGCGCACCTAGAAGGAGCCTTAGTGCTAGCAGTCTCATGGTCAAGATACAGGGGTTGGACAGCGGAAACTTTGGTACATGGAATTCAACGGCCACCAATGCACCTGTGGGCCATTCCTACTCCTGTGATAGTGGGAGCTGCATGTAGAATAGGTAATAAGGGATCTGGCAGAAAATACCTTCTAGCATCCCTCTTCTGGAGCAGCAGATTGTGGATTTTGAGCTAACTGAGTCAAAGGAGAGATAAGAAAGAGTTCTGTCTCAGGAGATCCAAAGGCAGCCAGTGCCTTGAGGAATCTTCACTTCTCTCACCCGCTTTTGACCATTCTCCAGATCTCCCCTGCTGGGTTCAGTTGGCTGATCTGGACAAAAAGGGAGCGTATCCGTATCACCACATTGGAGCAGGGCAGCCAGAAATGATCACTGGCTATATCTGTGTGGACACACCAAAATGGTCTGCACAGAGACACAAGCTAAGTGAACCGATCATGGCCATATAAGGGAGTCAATGATACACTTAGGACTTGCATGCAGATCTTTAGCTTCCAGATCAGAACTTTTCACCTTACAAAGGATGCCTCTCAGACCTTCCACAGCATGAGATTGTTGGTTAGTGTTCATGCTTGCCATGTCTCATGCCCATTCCTAGAAGATGGAGAAAATAAATCACTCAAAAGCATCTCCCCACTATCTGCCAGCTAGACTGCTTGAATTTCACCACTAGCAGATAATTCATGGGAGTTAACGAGCATTCTCCTTTAAGAAACAAATCCACCAGGGAAGTTAACCTCATTCACACTTTTATATGATGAATTTGTTTAGACCCTTTCATCCCCAATACCTATCTGAAACCAGGACATACGGTGCGAGTATTGAAGGGTAAGAGAGAAAGAGGGGAATTTTTGAGTGTCAGTGCACTACTCTTCATTTAGGGCTCTGTTGTTCTGTATGTTTTTGGTTAGGTTCAACCACTTATAATTAAATGTTCTTAGGGCTCATTACTTCATCTCTGCATAGCAATAAGGTATAGAGGAAGGCAGAATTCAATATAGCATTGATACTAATAATAATTATCATTTAAATTGTGTTTTGAGATTTGCAAAGCACGTTATAAATGTTATCTCATTTTATCCTCATGACAGTCCTGGGAGGTAGTTGCTTTTATTATCCATATTTTTAAAATGGAGTAACTGAGGCAGACATTACTGAATATCTGAGGCACATTTCTGAAAGACCCTAACAATAACCATTCCCCACCCCAATAAGGTCATCATCCTAGGCACCAGCAGAGAGTAGAAAGAAAAACAGGAATTAAGTTAAGTGACTTGCCCAGGGTGATCCAGCTAGCAAGAATCAGAGGCAAGATCTGAACTCAGCTCTTCCTCACTCCAGGTCCAGATCTCTAGCCACTGTACCACTTAACTAAGATTAGATGACTGTGAAACACAAGCAGATCTGTTCTTTTATACCTGTCTGTTGTCCTCCTTCCTGTTTCATTTACAAAATTTCTTGGACTTGTCTAGACCTCATGCCAATGCCCCATTGACTTATTTTTTCCTTAATTGCTTTTACTGTTTTGTGTAATGATACTGCCTATAGACTTCTCGATTCCCTCTTTGCAGTGTTTTACACCAGAGATTCTATTCAAAAATCAGGATTACCCTGCCATCACTTTTCCCTGCTTAGCAAGAAGATTGTCTCAATATTGCACAGGGGCAATGAACTCAATAGAAGGAGTGTTTTGATTTAGATAGAAGATATATTGCATTTGGAAAATTACACAATACTCTCAAAAATACCAAATTTCCTACTGTTACAAAAGCTCATCTTTTTAACACCAATATTTACGTAACTTTAAAAAAAATACAAATAACCAGAAATGAGTGCGATGTAATGAGAATGAAAAGCAACAGATGACCACCTCCAGATGATGCCTTTTTGTTTTTAATTTGGAGTAGATTTAGTCCCTAAGGTTCCTTCTTGTTCTAAATCTTTGGTTCTATCATTAACAAGAAGGTGGTCCATTTTTGAACATGGGGTACATCCTCCACAGAGGACTTATGGGAAAACAAAGACAACATACACTCAGGATGAAAAGGTATAATGAGGTTTGGATTTATGTAGATACAGGAAGGTCCGTGCTGATGAGATCATGAATCTTTTAGAACGTAACTGATTTGGATTTTCACCTGTTTGGTCCACCTCTCTATTTGTGTGAATATGTATTAATTATTGACCACCTAAATACAACCAGAGTCTTTTTTATACTTCCCATGTTGAAGGAAGCCACCAACACCTGCACTTCCATCTTCAAATGGACATGCCCATGTTCAGGAGCTTCATTTCCCAGACCCTAAGAGGATCATATCTATTCCAAGGATATGAGTTCCAAGGTCAGAATCTGCCTTCTTCCACCATCTTCTTTCTAAGAGATTTGCATAAGAGGGGAAGGTGATAGGAGATGGTAATTAAGATGTTTGATTTAATATCTTCACTGAAGTTCTCCACTACCATAATGTCTCCTCATGAGGTAGAGATGATCCGGGGTTCTCAATGACTATGCTAGCTGACTACCAGCTCCAGAGAGCTCTGCCAGGTTAGAAAGACTTCAAGTATAGGCTTGACAAAGGACTGTATGTCTACTGCCTGGCAGCGAGCCTACCTAAGTTAGGAGAAGTTTCCCACCAAAGGGCTGATCTGCCTCTGATGAATATTTTTGACCACAACAACTCATGAAAACTGTCTCTTAAGGGACTCTCGATGGTGCTGTAGACAGAGCACAGGGATAGTGTCAGGAAGACCTGAGTTTAAATCTGACCTCAGACATTTACTAGCTATGAGACCCTGGACAAGTCACATAACTTCTGTTTGCCTCAATTTCTTCATCCATTAAGTGGGGATAATAATAGTACCTACCTTCCAGGGTTGTTGTGAGGTTACAATGAGATAATAATTGCAAAGTTCACAGTATCTGGCATGTAATAAGTGCTATGTAAATGTTTATTATCACCATTATTATTCTCACAATCATGTGACTGGAGGGAGGATGAAATAATGGGTACACCAAAGTACAGGACAAAGATTGCTGGTGGGCAGGGAGGCACCCAGGAGAACCCAGGCACACGGACACCTTTCAAACCAGAGGTGGCATGATGTAGGGGAGAAGATACACTTGAACTGAGGAGCCTGAGCTCAAATTCCACCTAATTACTTACTACTTGAGTGACTCAAGGAAAATCACTTAACTTCTCCCAGTCTGTTTCCTAGTCTGTAGTTGTTGCTGTGCTGTTGTTTCAGTCATGTCCAACTCTTTGTGACCCCATTGGGGGTTTTCTTGGCAAAGATACTGAAGTGGTTGCCATTTCCTTCTCCAGCTCATCTTACAGATGAAGAAACTGAGGCAAGCAGGGTTAAATGACTTGCTCAGGGTCACACAGCTAGTAAGTGTTGGAGGCTGTATTTGAACTCAGGAAGATCACTGAACCACCTATGGGAATAATAATTATTGCCCTACCTTCTCACAGGGTTGTGAGGAAAGTACTTTGCCAAACTTCAAGTGATCCAGAAATATGAGTTATTATTTTATTGCATGGAATTAACTTTTGAGACATGTAGTTCTTGTCTCCCTAACTAGACCAAAACTCTCTTGAGGGCCAGAATCTGAGTCATACTGGCTTGTATTCCCCATAGCACCTAGTACTATGTTACTGAACAAAGCGATAGATCAACAAATCTTTATGGATTGAATGAATGGGGGCCAAGGCAGGATCAGGTTCCAGAGAGAAGGGAGAGATATAGGAGAGGTCAAAAAAAAGGGAGGCTTTAAGGCAAAGCCTGACTAACTCCTGTGTAGCCTATGGCTCTCACCAATCACAAAGGCATTATATTCCCATCACTCTCCACCACTATCTCTATCAGTGGAAGAATTGGTCTGACTTCTAGGAAAGAAGACCATCCCCTGCTGAGCTGTACAGTCTGGCAGCAACAGCGATCCCATCCCAGGCATTAACTTGCAGCTGTTCTCCCCCACTGGGTGGATAAGCCATGAAGCTAAAAATGGGGGTGGGAAGAGATGCTGGCCAGACTTCTCTTGAAAAGGGGTATGGTGAGTAGGTAAAGCGTTGGTGAGGGGAATCCCCTATCTGGAGCAAAGATGACCCAAAACGAATGAATAAGAAAAACCTTCTGAAGTCCCTAAATCTTTTTCATCACGATAATGATGATGATGATAAGTGGTATTTAAATACTGTTTTGAAATTTGAAAGGCACTTTACAAATACTATCTCATTTCATCCTCACAATAGCCCTGAGAGATAGGTGCTACTATGATCCCCATTTTACAGATGAGAAACCGAGGCAGCCAGAGGTTTAAGTGACTTTCTTAGAGCCACACAGCTGGTAACTATCTGGGAATGTATTTTAAATCTAGTCTTCCTGACTCCAGGTCTAGCGCTCTATCTACTGTGCCATCTTACAACCGCCACCACCACCATGACCACTACCACCACCATATGTTCCTCTAATGCATTATAAGTTACAGGCTTTTTAAAAAACCATACATTCTATCTTTTAAGTCTCCCAACAACCCTGAAAGGTAGGTGAGTTGTGTAAATACTATCCTCATCTTAGGGATGGAGACTAGACCTTGTGATTTCATTGGTGTAGAGAACTCCCAGATAAGTAAACATGCTTTACCAATGCAGGTTGCCACCTTCTCTGCAATTTATATTCTTCGAAAGCTTCCAAGAACATTTGTGAGGTTAAGTGACTTGCTTAGGGTCACACAGTCAGTATATGTCAGAAGTAGGTCTTGAACCCAGGCCTTCCTGGGTCTGAGGCACACTCTCTCCATTACCCCTCTGTTCCCCAGAATACAGATGAGAAAACGGAAGTAAATCATGGAACTGGGAAACAATCCTATACTTCTACCTCTAAATCCAATATTCTTTGTTCATTTTATGTAATCTCTACTTTTATATTTCAATTCTATAAGCAATTATTAAGCACCTTCTGTGTCCAATTTCTTTTTTTGCCTTCCTCTTTCCCAGGGTAAAGGACTCTGCTTTTCCACTCTGCTTCAATTTCTTCATTTAGAAAGTATGTTAATTTGGGGGGTGGGGTGAATAGGGAAGGTTGGGAAAAGAAAGGGAAAGAATTGGTGACAAGGAGCCAGAACCATAACTAGGGAGGGGTGACTAGCATATTGTCCTGGGGTGCCAAAATTTAAAGGGCACTGACAGTATTATTCCTGCTTCAGCAGGCAAAAACTTAGTGTCTTATTAATAAGAATAACTAGTTAAAACAGGAAGATCCCAGATGGTGCACTTTCTTCTCTATTGGCTGTACTCCAGGTGAGTTCAGCTCAGGCCCAGACTTACCCTGGTGTCTCCAGCTGTGGCCTTTCAGTATCCTTCATCTTCCCCCCTCCCTCCTAACTCAATCTGTCTTAAAAAGCTGGATTGAGGTAATAGTGGTTCAGCAGCTAGAGCAGAAGATTTGGAGTCAGGAAGACCTGGGTTTGAATCCTACCCCAAACATTTACCAGTTGTATGACCTGAGCAAGTCATTTATTCTGCCTCAGTTTCCTCATCAGTAAAATAGGAATAATAATGGCGCATACCTCACAGAATTCTTGTAAGGATCAAATGAGTTAACATAGGTAAAGCTTATTATTATTTTGTACTGTTTGTCCCAGGGCTCATAACTGCTGGTTCCATTTCTGCAAAGACATTTCTCTTTCCTGTTTTAGAAGTTTACTTCATATCTCTACTTTCCCTCAGGGTCCACATGCCCATTGACCCCCTTAGCTCTGACCCCTGATCCCTTCACTTTTTTTCTATAAAGACTTATAAGCAATAGAAGTACCTTTTTTGAACTTTGGCAGTAACTGAGTTTCAGGCTGAATTACTAGGACTTTGGGGGTGTATTTCTTTGTTTATCCTACTGAAGGTGAGAAGTGAGATTAGCTCAACACCTAAAAAATTCACAGTATTGGGGTGGCAACTAATCATCTATCAGTCAGGAAGCCTCCTGACTGGCAGAGAGGAAGTCTGTGATGGAAAGAATAGACAAATTACACCAGCTCAGGCAGCCCAGTTGGGCACATTCCAGTCTGGGTTTGGGGATGTTCTGAAGGAAAGATACCATTCTTCTCTGGAGTCAAAGTTGAGTTGAATGTGACATGATTCCCAGCCTAAGGGAAATGAGGATGGCCAGCCTCTCCTCCTCACCGGTGTTGTTTAGTTTTTTAGTAACATCCAACTCTATGTGACCCCATTATGAGATTTTCTTGGCAGAGATCCTAGGGCGGTTTGCCATTTCCTTCTCCAACTCATTTTACAGATGAGGAAACTGAGGCAAAAGGTGTTAAGTGAATTACCCAGGGTCATATAGTTAGTGAGTATCCAAGCTTGGATTTGAACTCAGGTCTTCCTGACTCCACTGAGTTACTTAGCTGCCTCCTCAGGGGTAAGGAATTTTAATTCTAGTATATCTAAAATATGTTAATTTAATTTAATATTTACCATTTAATCTAGGCTACCTAGTAGATTTCTTATATACTTACATAGTATGATTCCATCTTTGTAAATAAAATCTCTAACAATGCAGGCTGCACCCTTCGCACCCTTCTGTGACTTAGTAGATGGTCTTAAGGTTGAGAAATGCTGCCTGTTGTCTACCTGGTAATGGGCCTCTTCACATTTGACTAAGCTGGGACAGCAGATATACAGTCAATTACTGGGCTTCTAATTATTTTATTCTGGTGCACTATTTTCAAATTTGTATATATGCTTTTCCCGTATAAATAAAGACTAAAAAACATATTCCCGTGGCACTGAGTGTGTGGAGAAGGAGGGAAATAGATGCTGGGAATGGTTTCCTGAAGATGAGTGCAGCAGCAGCAGCACAGGAATGGGGTAGGTAATCAGGAATCTGATGTGGCAAACCACTAAACTCAAGGAGCTAAGTGGTTTCATTGGCCAGCAAGGTCCAGGAGCCTCAGTGCTTTGATCAGAGGTTCAGGTATCAGAGAAGTTAGGAGTACAAGATGAAAGAACCCCCATGGAGTTGAAGGGAATCATGGCCCATTGGGGTGTTGGTGTCCTGGGAAGAGAGGCCCAAGGCCCAAGGCTGGATGCTGGCTTCCTTTGCATTGCCTTCTTCCTCTCCTATGAAACCAAGGCTTATGGGCACCTGGTCTCTGCAGAGGTAATCTATTTTTCAGACTCCATTCACCAGAAAGATCACTATGCCCAGCTTGAAGTCAGAGGAGAAAGAGAAATACAACGGGTGTTTGAAAAGGGCTGTGTGAAGGGAGAGTGGGTGGATTGGATCGTTTCCCATAGAGGTGGACATCAGCTGTGGCCTCAGTAAAGCACATGTGGTCCCAGAATGTGCCCTTTTCTGTGAGAGGCACTCCAGTCTAGTTCACCTTACCCCATATACATTTAGAAATGTGGGCCTGCAATTTTTAAATTTTTTTTGCAGCTTAAAAAAAGGTCTTCACACTCAAAAGGTTGGAAACTCCTTGATGAGAGGACTGAAAAGGGCTCTTCCAGCTCTGATTCAAGTTAGTCGTGAGTACATGCAGTGCTAGATACTGCGTCTACAAAGACATAAAATTGTACCATCCCTCAAGGAACCTTAATATATCGTGTTCCAGGTTAACAAAACTAATATAACAGACTGAATTCCTATTATTAGAGTCACTCTGCATTATAAAGTGGGGGAGTGGTGAAAGACCCCTATTAAAACTCTACTAGCAAAATAGCCTGGGTTCATGTATCACTTTGGCCAAACACTACATTTCCATCTTCTAGCTCAAGCCCACAGTACCATTACACTCTTTCAAACCCCCATCAAGACCTTTTTCTTAGTTACTCAATTTAGCATCACAGAAGATTACTAGATTGAGAAGAAAAAAGCCTGGACTTAATTCTTGGTTCAGTTACTCTCTGTGTGACCCAGCACAAATTACTTCCTCTCTCTAGGCTACAGTTTTCCCATTTAATAAGGGCTGAGCTCCTTCCTTTTCCCTTTTGCAGCATAACCCAGAAAAGTGACTAATGGTGAGAACTTCAGACAAGAACTTCAACCTCAGTGTCTTCATCTGACATTTTCTCAATTCTTTCAAGTTGGAAAACAACTTTATATATGTTATTTCATTTGAGTCTTCCAACTACTCTAGGACATGTAGTCTAGGAGTATTGTTATCACTGTTTTGCAAATGAGAAAACTGAGGCTCAGAGAAGTTAATGACATGCCCAGAGTCACACAGCTCTTAAGGGCCAGAGGAACTATTTGAATTCAGGCCTTCCTGATGCTAAGTCCTGCACTCTGCTTAGACTAGGTCACCTCCTCTGCAAAAAAAGAGAAAATACTAGCTCATACTTACATACATTGTAACCATCCCATAAAGTATTATGATACCCATTTATAGATAAGGGAATTGAGACACAAAGAATGATGCCCAAGAAGTATATTATTTACCCTCATCAGGTTGTGATGAGGATAGAGCTTGTTGTAAAACCCTAAATCCCACTACATAAATTGGATCATTATTATTATTACAGATGAAAGAATTGAGAACATGAAAGTGACTTGCCCAGGATTACCAAGTGGCAGAGTCAGAATTGGAATCATGTGGCACCTATAAGGGGACACGTCCAAATGGAAGGGAGGATGATATTCAAGGCACACTTCATTTTCTTCACAAGTTTTTAGATGGGTGTGGTGTCCCTTGCTGGGCTTTGGGATCTAGTAATGGTGACCACATTTTCAGAACCAAAAAAAAAAAAAAAAAGAGCTGACAATGGGTATTCTTTTCAAAGAGCCTTTTAAAAGTACTTCCTGAAATCAGGACTGTCCTGGAAAATCTAGCCATATGGTCACCACTATTATGAAGGACTCTCTGTGATCCAGGGGCAGATTTGTACATCAGACCCAGCTGCCAGATTGCTAGCCTTTCCAATTCAGGCAAGAAAACCCTCTGTGGCCCTCACCATTACCCCGCTGATCCCGCTCCTCTCCCTCACCTGCCCCTATCCATCTCCAAGGCTCATCTGACTCCCTGCCCCTCCACTGGAGGAGGAGGGAGTCTGGAAGCCTCACCCCATACTAGAAACTGAGGAAGCTAGGAGAAACAGCTGGTCCTGGCTGGTCAGTGGCCAGCAAGCGTGGGGGATTCTGTTAACATATTCCCCAACCCCCACCAAATCCTGAGAGTATGAGAATATTTTTGAATCTGGGGGTGGGGGGGTGGGCAGGAGGGAAGGAAAAGGAGGGGGGAGGAGGGAAGTGAAGGAAAGGAAGGGGGGTCATTGATCCACCCCTCTGTGTCAGAGCTGGAAATAGAACTGAGCAGCTAGTCATGGAGAATGAAAATAAACAGCCCCTCTGTGCAGCCCATTCCTAGCAGTTGCTGGATCTTTCTTCTCGTCCTTCTGATCTGAGGCCCCTGGTGCCCCTTCTATCCCTTCCCACATCTTCCTCTGGCCAGTCCTCTCTTCCTTTCTCCCCTCTGTCATTGCTGGACAGTCCCAGTGAAACACAATTAAGATCCTTCCCTTTAGGGGGCAGGAGGATCCTGGTCTCTGGCTATGTGACCTTAGGAAACTCAACTCCCTTCTTTGTGTCTTAGCTGGTCTCAAGGAAAAGAATTTCTGGCCCCTCTATGTTTCATGGAAGGATTAAATATATAAATCTCAAGGTGGTTGCTTCCTTTCCCCTTACAAAGGGTGGGAAGAATCCTGAAGATGCCCTCTCTACCTCTCACCCCCAATGACATAAAATAAACTTAGAAATTTACCCTCCCCAAATCAGACATAAAATGGTGTTATCACAGCTTATGCTCTGATTAGAATAATTGGGTATTATTATCATTCTCCCAAACATACGTTTGGGAGAATACTCTCCCTCATTCCTTTTCAGATCCTTCCCCAATTATCCCTGACAAACTAAGGAGAAAAGGGGTCAAAAAAGGAAAGCAGACTTAGGGTCCCACAGTGGATATGTCTACACAGAACTCTGAGAAATAGAGAAAGGTCATGAGGTATATCAGAGGAGATGGGATGAGCTATCAGAAAACCTGGCTTTATAGTCCTTCCTTGGCCACCGATTAGCTGGGTGACCTTGGGGAAGTTATGTAACTCATCTGAACTTAGGTGTCTTCCTTTACAAAATAAAATATTGAACCCTCAAGTATCTACCTCAAAAGTCAGAGAGTCAACAGTTCTGTAAGAATCAAACCTTCATAAGAATTGTAAGGGGTTCAAGAATACTCCAAGTGGAAAGTCAGGAGTTACAGCCGAGTCTCTTTGTCTCTAACCATGCCTACCAACTTAAGTCAAGGCCTCCCACCTGGGTATGCCCTCCACTCCAGGTCCTCCCTCAGTCCAGGAAGAGGCTGAGATCCCAGAGCTTTGTGCCGACCTCTCCCGTCACTCCTAATTTATGTGGTGAATCTAGTGATCCCTCCTCAGTCCACTTTTTGCAATAAACAGCTATTTAACACAGAAAAAAAATTAATTGTAAGGGATTTTATTATTTGATGATTTAGCCAGGTAATCCTGTGTACCTAGAGTCTACATTGTAGACAGCCAGATGAATCCAGTGTGTGTGTGTGTGTGTGTGTGTGTGTGTGTGTGTGTGTGTGTAGAATTTTCCCTTCTCTTCCCTTTCTTTCCTTTCTTTTCCTTGTAATTTCAATAGCGTAGGGAAATCTAGTAGGAAATTTTCTCTACCAATGAAGACTGGTACTTGTCTCTTGCCTGGGACACTGTGAGGTTGAGTGACTTGTCCAAGGTTACACAGCTAGGATTTGTCAGCAGCAGGACTTCTGAATCCAGTATTCCCTGACTCTTGGGACAGTTCTCTATACATTTAGCCACAGTATTGGAACAATGGGTAGACTTGGAGTCAGGAAGACTTGAGTCCTAATTACGACTCAGATTATTTATTAGCTGTGTGACTGTGGGCAACTCGCTTAACTTCTCACCCTCAGTTTCCGCATCTATAAAATGGGGATAATCATGGTACCGCTTTCACCAGATCAAATATGTAAAGTACTTTGCTAATCTCAAAGCATTATATAAATGCTAGCCATCATTATTATCATCTTTATAGATCACATTGATTGGAAGAATTTTCTGATCTGCATTCTACTTCCCGTCAGTGAACCCAGGAATCTGGCTCTCAGTCCTGTCTTTGCCTTATGAACACGGATATACAAAAGACTGCCTGTTCCCGGGGCCCCCCTCTACTCCACTCATAAGGGGCACCCTAGGGGAAAAGGTTTTCCTAAACATCCAAAGAATAAACTTAGCTCTTAAGGATTAAAACCTGAGGTGAATGCCCCTGATTTGGGAATCTATAGGGAGGAGTTTAGATTTCCCCTGTCACCCCCTCACTGACCACTTTCCCTAGGCATGGAGCTTTAGGGGCTTTAAAGAGAAGCTACATGATGAGACTCCTCATGTGTCTGGAGATAGCTGGTGGGTGGGTAGAAATAAAAAGCCCTGGTTCCCTGTCATCCCTCTCTGTCTCACTCTGTCTGTCTGTCTGTCTCTCTCTCTGTCTCTCTCTCTCTCCTTCTCCCTCTTTCTCTCTCTCCCCCTTTCTTCCCCTCCCCCTCTCTCTCACAAAAGCTCTCTGTACACAGCCACTTCCTCTGGCTGCTGTCTCTGAGCCCAGACGTTATGAGAACCATATGGGAAAAAGAGGGTGGAAGGGAAGGGGGGGTGGGGGAAGTAAGCACATGGCCCCACCCACCCATCCAGCCTTCATCCTTCTAGACTGACAAGGCTGTGGAAAGTGGGAAACGGGCATACCCTTCCCCAAGTGCCTTTACTGAACTCTAAGAGCCAGAGAACTGGGCCATCCCCACTGATACAAGGGCCTGCTCCCAGGCATGCAGTTCAGAAGCTGGAGGGAGGTCTGTGGGCTGAGGGCCACTTCCCAAAGGCCAGAGGATTAGTGATGTGGTGAACTGGTATCATTCCACAGCTTGCCCTGTACCACTCACAAATACTCTATCCCCCCCCAAAAACCCCTAGGGTAAGGTGCAACAGGATTCCTCCCCCAACTCCCTATGCCATGCATACAACTGATCCAGAGGGTGTATTAAGTACCAGCTGATGAGCTGGATAAATACCCCCAGACTGTGGTGGCTGAGAGGAATCGGGTCTTTCTATCCTAAGGCAATCCAGGACAGGTCTCTTTGATCCAGAATGTCCCTTGTGCAGAAGAACATTAATCCTGCCAAAAAGAAGAAATGGTGTTTCTTATGTACACACACACAAACACACACATACACACACACAAACACACACGTATACAAATTACATGCATATATTATACATGGGAAATGTTCCTCAGTCAGGGACATTAAGTCCTGCCAATAAGGAGATATGGTTACTAATATGTATGTATGTGAATAGCATCCATGTATTATGTATGGAAAATGTTCTTTGGTTAGTGAGACATTAAGTCTTGCCAATAAGGAGATAAAGTTACTCGGGAGCATGTATATGAATGGATGTACACATGAGAGACAAAGTTGGGGGGAGTGCACAATGCCTTCAATGATCCTAACTGACTTTCCTCCCCCCACTTCTTTGCTGTTGCAGAAATCCATCTCTTTAATACCAAAGCTTCCTGGGGAGGCTATGTGCCTGCAAATAATGGAGCTCTATGCTCTCTGTACAATTGATATTAATAACAACTCAAAGGTCAAAGAGAAAATGAGAAAACAGCCAGTTACCAGAAATGGTTTCTGACTGAGGAGGGGTACCCCAATAAAAGCCCATTACCAACAACATGCTTGCCCAGAAAAGAGGGTTGGCTGGTCATGGAGTAGGGTTTAGAAACAAGAGAAAACCGAAGTAATATAGTCTCTGCTACTCTCTGAGACACTTAATAAACCACCATTGACCTCTGACGCCCAGGAAGGGATCTGCTGGCTTATAGTGGTCACTTAATAAATGTTGAGTGTATTGGGAGCTTGCTAGGTAGAGGATACAAGGGGAAACATGGACAAGAATTATTCGGGATAAGGAGATATGGTGGGAAGTATCCACACCTAGGAAATCATGAACCTACCAAATAACTAAATTCTTATAAGGTTAAAATTTCCCTGAGGACAGACTTTTATTTCACTTTGGTATACGTAGCACTTAGCCCAATGCCTAGTACTTAGTAAATGCTTAAGAAATATTTGTGCCTCCCTGTCATACCTCGGTAGAGGCTGGGGTGCTTACATAAAGTTGTGGGATGTTACATATATACATATATGTATATATACATATATGTGGGATCTCACATACATACATTTAGGTGTGAGATATTACATGTAGTTTTTCAATGCATCGATCAGTTTCAGTGTATTTTATTCTCTTATTTCCCTTTTTAGAAAAATAAATTCTTTGTTATAAAGGATGACCCTCTGGAAGGGGAGAGGGAGAGATATATAGGGAAATCTACGCAACGTCAAGACAAAAGACATCAATAAAAATCTATTTTAAAATGTTTGTTAAACAGAATTTTTTAAATCAAAGCTTTGTTCCCCATTCACCCCCAATATTTATAGCATGCACATCATGGTCTTGAGCTTTTCCAATTCAAACAAAATAAGGTGGTAGATCAAAAGTTTTAGAGCCAGTTCATTTTATGAAGAACCAATGACTTGCCTAAGGTCACACTTTAATCCACTGACATAAGGGCTTTTTTTTTTTTTTTTTTTACTATATGATGAGGCTTTTCCTTGGGAGAAAGACATAGGACATCAAATTAGGATATTGTTCCACTGGAGGGGAGTGATTCTTCTAATATCTGCAAGAACCATTGAGGTTCTTCCTCATCTTCCTCAATCTGGGCCTAATCACTTTTCTTCTGGGGCCACCTAATCCCTTTCCAAAAGAAGTTCCCCTGATGTGGAAAGAAGGCAATAAGAGCCTATTTTTAGAACCAAAGTGTGACAACACCATTGTATTTGTGGGGACTAAGGAAAGGAGAGAAGCAGGGGCTACTTGATATCTCACTGATCATCCCTCTTATCTTCAGTGTCTTTCTCTTGCAGACTTTGGTGGCCATTCTCCCTGGGGAGAAGCCTAGAACTTTGTAACTTTGGACAAGAATATCCTTACTCTGGAACTGGCCCTCGCCATGATACCATTGCGGATAGTGGGTGTTGAAATGTTATGGGGTCAAAAAGATGGTGGGGAGTGGAAAGGAAAGTGCAGGGGACAGATGAACAAGGAAGGAAATTCTTTGTTTTGCTGTTCTGCACTTACACAAATAAAAGCTAAGGTGGAGGGGGCTGGGGACAAAGTAGACGAAGGACAAGACAGGGGGAAGATGAACATAAAGAAAAGGGATAAACTGAAATGACAAGCTAAGTAGGGAGAAGATGAGTCCCATTTCAGTAAAGAAAGAAATAGGGTACTCTATGCACAGAGTAACTTTTCAACGAGGCTGGAATCCAGTATTAATCTGACTGGAAGCTCCTCCATGGGAGGGACTTCATGCTCCTAGTTCAATGTCCTAAACAATTAGCCCTACACCATAAATGACTTTGACAAATGAAATAGAGAGAAGTTGTCTACTCAGAGAGCCTGATCCTGGAGAAGAGGAGACTAGGGAGCATGGATGGCTATCTACAAATACATGATGGTCCCAAATGGGGGACACCAGGATCCCCGTCTTTCCCCCCACCCTCCCAGCTGCCTCCCCTCCTGCTAAAATTACTTCCTATTTATTTCTCTGTGTTTTTGTTATTCTATCTCTTTTAAAAAAACGCAAGTTCTCTGAGGCAGAGATGGCTTTATTTTTCACCTTTGTAGTCCAGTTCCTCAAATATAGTAGGTGTTTAATAGATGCTTGTTGAAGAAATGAATGAGTGGCCCCAGAAGGGAGATTTGGGTCTGGTAGAAAGGAATTACAGAGGCAAACTTCAGGGCTTAATATAAGGAATAAACAACCTAACAATTAAAATTGCCCAACAAGGAAATAGGCTGCCTTTACAAGGTAGTCAGCAAGCTTCCTGTCACTCGAACTGTTCAAGCATAGATTAGATGACCACTATATTATGAGGATCTTTCTATCTTCATTAAATTCAATGGAAAGTATCAAGGAGGGGAGGTGGTGGAGCATACTTCTTGCTCTGAAGGGGTTTATGAACTATTGGGGTGTGGGGTACACTGGGAAGGAGACTGAACTAGAAGATTATGGCCACTGCCAACTCAGTATTTTATGATTCATCTCCTTGGTGTGTTATTAAAGAAAGCAATTTGCTTCAAGGTGGACTCATGAGTCCTGTAAAAGTTGAAAAGATGTTAATTCCTGAAGTGATCAGGGACAACTTTGAAGTATGCTGAAAATCTCAGAGGTACAAAGAGCTAGAAACAAATTAGATGCCCATTAATAGAGAAATAGCTTTAAAGAATTGTGGTACATGGTATATGAATGGCATATACATATAATGGAATTGTTCCACTGGAGGGGAGTGATTCTTCTGATATCTGCAAGAACCACTATGCTGTAAGGAGCAGTGATCATGATGAATACAGAGAAGCATGGAAAGACCTACATAAACTGATACAAAGTGAAGTAAGCAGATGCAGGAAAATCATAGATGAAACCAATAACGGAAATGGAAAGAACAAGACAATTAAAAAGGAATGTTGTGAAATGATAAAGACCAAATACAAGAAGACCCTTCCCTCCTCATTTACAGATGTCAAGGTGCATTGGCATGACACATTGCACATAAGCAGATTTATTTTTATGGGTTCATTGGTTTTGCTGAATCTTTTTCTTTTCTTTCTTTTAAAAAAATCTTTGTTGTAAGGATGGCTTGCTGGGAAGGGGAGACAGGGAGATCCAAGGGAAAGTTAGGAGATGTAAAAACAAAAGCTATAAATAAAAATGTTTTTAGGAAAAAAATAACAAAGTGAAGGAGACAGAGAATACCATCTATGGGCATCTAATACAACACTCATTTGTTAAGTGCCTACCATATGCAAGGCACTATGCTAGGCATTGGGGATACAAAGGCAAAATGGGAAACCTCTCCTTCCCTCAAACAGCTCACATTCTACTCATGGGGTACAAGATGTAAGCATACAATATATCCACGGTAATTGGAGGAGGGAGAGAGAGAATAACAAGCGGGAGAATCAGGAAAGCATCCTTTGTAGGAGGGGGTCACATAAGCTGAGCCTGGCCTGCTCTATGTAGAACACTGCCTATGGTCCACAAAGCCATCTAGTAGGCAATAACAAAAAGTGAGACATATTAAGGGAAAAAAAATTCAATCCAAACTGATAGAGTAAGGGAGTCCAGAAGTGAGGGTGAGAAGGATTAAAGTACTGTTTTAAAGGAATCTGATGGAAATTGATAAGAACCTTGAACTCAATATCCTTCTCTTGCCTTGCTACCAGGCTGAAATGGCAGCTTTGTTCAATTTTAGGGAATAGGATAGCTTCAGTGAAAGAGGGAAGCAGAATCTCAAATTTGGCATTTTCTTCCATATCAGGTTCACAATGAAAGTGTTGGAGTTTGAGGGGGTGCAGAAATTAAGAGGCCAGACTGGGGACAGACAGAGCCCTAAACAGAATGTGTTGGTGACTAACACTGACTGAAGGGTCCTTCTTTTTTGGCTCAGGGGATCTTAGATCTGATGGTCCATAGCTCTCTGTCTCTGTCTCTGTCTCTGTCTGTCTGTCTGTCTGTCTGTCTGTCTGTCTCTCTCTCTCTGTCTCTCTGTCTCTCTGTCTCTCTCTCTGTTCCTTCTGGGCTTGGGGGAAAGAAGCCAAAAACTATTTCACCTAAGCAGGTGGGGATATTTGCCTATTCCAGGTTGAATGGGCATAAAGCTCCCAAAGCTCATCCTTGTGTATGGAAACCTCTGCTGAGATGACTAGCCCCTTCTCAGAGCTGCTGCCAATGATGCAATTGTCCTCCATCTGGAAGGACTCTGAAACTTCAAGGGCTTTGGACCCATAAAGGGGGAGGACTCCAAATCAACACCCCTCTTACCCCCCCCCTCAAAAAAACCCCAACTAGTTGTCAAACTTACCAAAGAGAGGTTTGGGGTGGGGAATGTGAGCTTAGAGGCAAATTTCAACCCCATCATTCCATGAGTTTTTTCCCTAGGGACTATCTCACCTCCCCACCTTTACCCTCAAAGTGGAGTCAATGAGAATTAGCTATGGATGGAAAGCATTAGAAGCCAAATCACTTTAGGATGTACAGCGGAATGGCTTTCCCATGTTATTCCTTCCCTCTACTTTCCCAGGGCTTATTCCTGTTAGGAATTCCCAGCACAAACATATACAGACAGGGACCCATAGACAGAGAGATATCAATATACGTGTGACGCATGTTCACCACCACAGATAAAGACACACTTAGAAACACATTCAGATGGACATGTATATAATAGGAGCACAAAAGAGAACGCAGAGGGATGCCAGCTCCTGTCTCTCCCCCTCAGGGAGGCAAATATACATACTCAAGGGCATCTTGGCTGAACAGTCACAGATGGCAGGCATTTTTCTTGTCCAGAAATGAGCAGACTGGGAAATACCCTGCCCTGACTTAAACCTCAAATCTCTGGTACCCAGAATCACCAGGTCCTGTTAGCAGTGGAGCACTGCTCTCTCCACAAGTTTCTGCCAAATGGTTGAGCTGCAAGGAAATAGGGCAGAGCAAAGCAGTCCCCTATACACATACACATACACATACACACACACACACACACACACACACACACACGGTGTCATAGGCTGACCAGTTGTGTCCTGTCAGGAAGCAAACCATCCCTAAACTCACCCAATCAGAGAGATGTTACTGTATTGTTCTAAATACAATCTGAGCCAGTTATAAGCCAACCTCCAACTCTGAGGAAAAAGGAAGGTGGGAAAGTGGGTGATTGTTGGGGCAGACAAGAGAAGGGAAAGGGCTTAGTTGATTCTGTGACAGGCCACAGGAAGGGTTGGACCTACATTTCATGGTTCTTGCTCAGAGACTTCCAGTGAATGATCTGCTTAGGAAATTGAGAGTATTGGTGTGTTCCCTAAGTTTCTTATTGATTTTCAGTGACCTCAGATTCAATTATTGGGAGTTAAGTCTGCAGCAATGAAGGGACTTCATGACATCCTTTCTGTAAAACCATCAGCCAGATTTCTAAAGAGAAAACTAGGGCTACATTCAACGAAGAAAGTTTTCCCCACAATCTCTTCTGTGTAGAAGCTACTAAAGAAATACTCAAGGCTTATCTATTAAGCCCAGAGGACAGGAGAGGGGGGAAGGGTGTAGTTAAGGACTTTAATGTGTATATGGATGGATGATGTCTGGATGGAGATGTGTGTGTGTGTATGTGTGTGTGTGTGTGTTTGTGTCTATAGTCATGCTCTGCATATTTAGGTTCTGTGTAAGTCAATTTATTGCCTGGGGGAGGTAAGAGGAAATAGGAATAGTTCAAACATTTATTTGAACTAAGAACATTCAGATCTTTAAAGGACAAGATGAAGCTTAAGGAGGTGGTTTTTTTCCCTATTCCCCTCTTCCCCTCATTTCTCTTAAACTAGGTAGAACCCTTCCCAGGTAGGGAATCCAAATCTCTGATCATTCCTGTCCAGAGCTCCCCTGGTCAGGGCAGGGGGAGGGAGTTCTCTGGGATAGGGGGTGGGGGGGCGTAGGGAACCATCAACCAAATCAGCCATCATCTCCTTCGGGAACATGACCCGTTCCCAAGTCCAAAGCTGCCAACCTAGTACGCAGGGAAAGGAGATGGGGGAATGTCCTAACTTTAACTGATATTGGTGAGCAAGAGCGACATGTCTCTCCCATCCCGAGGCATTCATTTTGGTTTTGGCTAAGCGCCTGGGCCCCCTCTCCAACCCCTAGAGGCCGATGAACAGCACCTCTCTGACCACTCTCCCTCCGAGTCCAGTGGTCACAGAGAACACCTTTCCCCTTCCCAATCCCTCACTCAGCACCCACGGCAGCCTGCCTCCGGGCACAATACAGAGAGGTGAACTGCACGCCGTCTTCTCAGGCTGCCAGCCCGTCCCGTCAGAACCGCGCAGCAATGGATGGGACCGGACGGGATGGGACGCGACGGGCTGAGGCAGAGGCGGCGGTACTTACAGAGTAACGGTGCCATTGGGCAAGAGGCCAGGCTCGGGCGGCTCCGGGAGGTCCCCACCACTGCACACCACTCTCCTTCGAGCCGGGTTGGGGGCGCCGCCGCTCAGTCCTTTGGGCCGCTCTCCCGCGCACTTGCAGCTGCGGATGGGCACCGGGCAGCCCCGGGCACCCCCCGGCTCCAGGACCAGGAGCAGCAGCAGCAGCAGCACCGCGGCCGCCCCTCGCATCCTGCGGCCCCCGGCGCCCATCAGCCCATGGTCCCTCGCGGGGACGGACAGCTCTGGCACCGGGGTACAGGGAGAGGCGGGAGCGGACTCGGGCTAGGGGGGCGGGATTAGCTGGGGCCGGGGGCGCCCATGGGCCGGGCGGGGAGCCCTAGGCGGAGCAGAGCCCGGGGGTCCCCGCCGCCGCGCCCACGGGGCATGTCCGGCGCGCCCCGGAGGGGAGGACGCGGCTGTCAGAGGGGCTCGGGCTCGGGCTGGCCCCACCGGAGCGGCCGCTGCGCCCTGCTCTCCCCGCCGGGCTGATCCCCTGGGCGGCACTCGTCCGCTGCGCACTCCGCTGGGCTCTAGCGGATGGGGCTGGGCTCTTGCCGCCGCCGCAGCCGCCGCCGCCGCCGCTCCGTGCCATGGATGGAGGCAGCCCCGGCGCCTCTCCCACCGCCGCCGCCGCCTCCTGCCCCAGCCCCAGCCCCCTCCTTCCTCCCTCGCTCGCTCCCTCCCCTGCACTGGCCGACCCATCCGCAAGGCCCTAGCGCCTCCCGGATACCCTTGGCCGGCCACTGCGCTCTGAACTTTGGACGCGGCTCCTCCAGACCATCGCCTTGGCACGTTCTGAGCTTCTTCCTGGGTTTTTGTCCCTTCGCTCCTCCAGGTTCGAGTTTGTGAAGATGCCCTAAGGGCGACGCAGACTGGCGGGACCGAACCGACCGCTCCAGCTCTCAAGCTCCCGAAGTGGTGACAGTCCTAGAACCCCAGCATCAGAAGAGCCTCCAAGCTCACTTAGGCCACCTGGGACCTAGAAGGGGAAGACATCTCCTCCACAATATCCCTGACAATGTTATCAGCTGTCCTCTCCTGGAGAAGCTCCTCGGATGCTGAGCTCGGGGGATGCCAATCGGTGCCCTGAGCCCTGGAGAATGCGACTACACCTTTTGACCAGCCTTGGGATTAGTGCCTGTCTTTTCTCCCTGGTCATTGATGTTGTACCCTCTTCCCAGATAGCTAGAGCCACCTGATACTTCTCACCAACTATCTAATTCTCTTCCGGAGCCATTCTGAACTTAAAGCAAGGACATTTATTTATAAGGAAAACCTTGAAGTTGTTTTAGCCATCCCAAATGCGGAGCCAAAGGTGGAGGTGCTTTGCTACTGACAGATACATATAAGAAAGAGGATGGCAGGTCAGGAAAGGGAAGGGTGATATAGCCTTGACTCCTTCACGTAGCTTTTGTTCTGATGAATTGAAATTGATTTTCATGACGGTTAGAGTGGAGCTCAGGAATGTCTAACCCTAAATCAGAGAGTTTTCTGGCCCAAAAGACTGACATTCAGTTCCAGACAGAGGGACTTAAAAGAAAAATCTTAATCTAACTCAGAGATACTCTTCCTTTTGGTGTGATCACTTGTAGTCTCTGTCACTTTTGCCACCAAAGAACTCCATCTTGCCCTTAGAGAGAGGCTTTCCAGTCTCTAGTAATCCAGAACTGAGATGGTCTGCAAAAAAAGGAAGCCTAGAAGTCTGTATCCAAGACTGACACTTAGTAGTGGCTAGGATCCCAGCAGGATGGTGCTAGAAGGAGAGCGGAGAAGTCAAGGAGAGAGACAGACAGACGTAGAGAGAGACAGAGACAGAGACAGAGAGAAAGAGAGAGACACACAGACAGACAGACAGGGCGGGGAGGACTGGGTGTAGCAGAGATACAGTGATGGCCAAATACAGGCCCAGAAAAGAGCAGAATCTATCAGGGAGCAGACCTTAAGAGAACAGTATAATGATATTAATGGAAGAAATCTGTAGAATCTGAAACATGTGTTCCCTTTCTACATGTGTGACTACCTACATGTTCCTTATGTGTGTTTACTAGTGACACATGTGACCCAGATTTATCCAGTAAATGTTATATTACCATTTTTCTTAGTTTACTCTTACTATTCATTAAAATAACTTTGCTTTGAACTAATTGTATCTTCTAGGTAATAAGTAAAAGAAAATATACCACTGGTAGCTTGTGAGTTATGGCTTTGAAGAGATGTGGACGTATATAGTGCCTTAAACCAAGGGTGATTGTTCCACAGTGAGAGGGGGCTGTCTCCTGAGGAACACATAGATAAAACCAAGGGTTTAATCATGGGGAAGGAAAAAGGATGGACCCCATTCACAAGTGGATGACTCTCAAGCTTCGGAAACATGCCTTAGTCCAGCTCTTTTGGCCTGAGGCCTCAGGTAATTCTTAGTCAGACCAAGAACCTAATCCTTTCTGGTCCTAGACCAGCAAATGGCTAATCTCCTTCACGGGACTCTGCCTTGGCTGGTTTTAGGTTTCTCAACTTCCTGAGCCCTGGGGTTAGCTTTCTGATAAATTGAAAAACCTTTGGTTATATATACCTTTGGTCCATGAGGAATCTTCAGCTATGTGGGTAGGAATAGGCAAGGTAACTGGTGTCTTCCTGTACATACCCAGGTCATTACTCGTTTATACAACACTGACATTATTAATTATCAGAAAGGGCCTCTAGCTCACTGGGTGCATCTTCTTTAGAGGATTTTACAGAAAGAGATAGATTATAATGGTGCAGGAGGGGGTATACCCACATTGAGGGATCCTGGATCCATTGAACTATTGAAAGAATATGTAGTTAAATGATACATCACCCAGATCCCTAATTCCATCAAAAAAGTTCTTCACTGATCTTCTCACAAATACTGACCACATTTCTACACACTCCATCTATTATATTCTTGCTTCCCCTCAGAATCTTTTTTTTCCTTCCCAGTGCCCCAAGCTTGGTCCTGCTCAGTTTCTGGCCTCTTTGGCCTTGCCTATTGGTTTGTTTAAAAATCCATAGCACGTTCTCAGCCAATCAGGGATGGCCACAGTAATACCTGGCTGGGCCCTGGCACTGTGCCCACATGCCCACATGTGGTCACTATGTATATAACTAAAGTATGCAAGCCCCCAAGATTACTACTATCCCATCACCAGTCTCACTCCCAAGAATTCCCTAGTATACACCAGAGACTCTTTTAGTGTGTGTGGATGTGGGTGGAGAGCTTTTGCAGCTTAGGTCCCCTTTAGTTTGGGGAACTTTTCTGTTCTGGGGGTGGAGAGCATAGGGAGAAGAAAAGAAGAACTATCTGGATTAGTCTCCTTTCCTTCTCTCCCTCCCAACCCCCTCAAATCTAACTCTCTCCAGTCTGATACAAAAAGCACACACTATATTCTGGGAAAAACCTCCTACTCTTTGCACAGCACTGCTGGGGGGCAGACTGGCCTGTTCTCCATTACTGCCTTTTACTGGCTTCCATACTAAGACACAGATCGGCTCCCCCTGGGGGGTTCCCCCTCCTTGTCTTCTCTTGACTCATTGCAAGCTCTATGATTCTTCTTTATTTTCTCTCTTTCCCTGCCTCCAGAAGACTGTTGCCATTGCAGGCACAGGCTCATTGAGTTTCCTAAAATAAATAAATACCAACTGCAAATGGAGGAATAGAGAAGAGGGATAGACTCCCCACCACTGCAGGGGCCCTCCTCCCCTGGCTAATAGAGACTGTAGCTGCCAGGAGAAATGGAATTCTTTCAGAAAAAGGTCCTCTGGGTTTCCCTCATCTGTGACAAGGAGAGGGAACAGATGCCCCAGTTTTTGTGGAGAATGACTGCCTCTCTGGAGCTAGTAGGTGAGAGAAAGGAAGTTCTTTGGGGTGTCTGAGAAGGGGCAGCACAGTTGTAGCATTCTGTACTAGACTCAGGAAGTCCTGATTGAGTCAGGCCTCTGATATGTGAAGGAGCAATTCCCTTCACTTCTTTAAGACTCAGTGTTTTTGTTGTGTTGTTTCAGTCACGTCTGCCTCTTCACCGAAACCATTTGGGGTTTTTTTTTTTTTTTTTTTTTGGCAAGGATACTGGAGTGGTTTGAGATTTCCTTCTCCAACTCATTTGACAGATGAGGAAACTGAGGCAAGTAGGGTAACTGACTTACCCAGGGTCACACAACCAGTAAATGTCTGAGGTTGGTTTTGAATTCAGTCTTCCTGACTCCAGGCTCTGTGCTCTACCTACAGTGCCTTCTAGTTGCCCGGAAGAATCAGTATCCTCACCTGTAAAATGGAGGTGATAGTTCCTGTACTATGTGCTTTCTTGTTGGAATCTGCAAATCTTTATGCATTAACTAATATTGTTAACGATTTTCTTCAAGTGGAGATGATCTTTCTCTGCTCTGGTTTCTTTTTGTGCCTTGCCTTTGCTCTCTTCCTGAGAGGCCAGCTGGGATAAATGATCCCAGTTTACCAAAGGAATTGGGAAACCCCGACTTGCTGAAAGGGGAAGTGGATTGGTTAACATACCCCCTAGGATTTAAAAAAAAGACAAGCTCCAGGCAAAATTGTGAAACAGGGGAAGGTTATACATCCCAATGCTCTCAGTCCTCTCTTGGCTGCCTCAAGGTCAGCCTCCCCTTCCTGCCTTCGGTATCTAAACTTAGACCAATGATAAGTGTTCAAGTTCTCATTCCCATGAGAATGGAAGTTCCTTGAGGGGAGGGATTGTTTCACTTTTGTCTTTGTATGTTTAGCCCTTAGCTTGGTGCCTGCCAAGTATAGTAAGTGTTTGATGGATTGATTGTTTCATGGGGAACCTTGGCCTTGAGGCCACATGTGGCCCTCTAGGTTCTCAAGGGTGGCCCTCTGACCAACTTTGGGTCCTTGAGAACCTAGAGGGCCACATGTGGTTTCTAAGCCACAGGTTCCCCACCCCTGCCCTAGGATATAGTAGAAAGAGGGCTTGCAGAAGTGTGGGAGGGAGGTCCTGGATTTGAAATCCAATTCTACTATATTTCAGTTTTGCGACATTGGCTAAATCACTTCATCTCTGTGAGCCTCAATTTTCCCATCTGTCAAATGGTGAGCATTCACTGCCTCACAGGGTTGTGATAAAATCACTTTATAAACCTTAAAGCATTAGAATCCTAAGAAATTGTTGAGTCCCAGCCTCAGCTCCTCAAGGCCAGGGTCTTTTAAGCCAAGTCTCTAATTGCCTATCAAAACTAAGGGGCCCTGCATCTGAAAACATTCCACTGAGGTCCCAGACTTAGACTTTTTGTCTTCATGTCTGAACGGACAAGAACTTGTCTCGCTTTAAGGAAATCTGTTTTTAAAAATCCAAGCCTAGCAAAAAAAAAAAAAAAAAAAAAAGGATGGCACAGTAGAAAAAACATGGGTTTAGAGTCACAGCATCTGAATTCATTCGTTCAATAAACACTTAGTAAGTGCCTACTATGTGTCAGGTACACATCAAGGAACATACAATCTAATGGGGGAGATGACATGCAAACAAAAATATACAAAGCAAGTGGTATACAGAATAAAGAGGAAATATCGGGGGAAGGCACTAGAATTAAGAAGGGTTGGGGAAGGCTTCCTGTAGAAAGTGGGGTTTTAGTTAGGACTTAAAGTCAAGGAAGGCAGTAGACAGACCAGGAAGAGAGAAAAAATATCCAGAGCTGAGAGTGTCTTGTTCCTGTAAACAGACAGGACGTCAGTGTCCCTGGTTTGAGGTGTATGTATCCAACTTCTCTTATTTACTCTTTGTGTAACCTCAAGTCATTCTTTAGATCTCCGTTTCCTGCTCTGTAACACCAGGAGGTTGGACCAGCTTACTGATGTCCTATGATTGAAATAGAGAACAAGTGGCTAGTAGAGGGAGGGGGTGTGATTATTTAATTTATTAAAGGACTCTGTAGCAGTTTCCTTCGAATGCCTAGCTACCAGTATAACAAATAGAAAATATGATCCAGTTTATAGAGATTCAATTGACACAGAGCTCTTCACAGGAAAAGAAATAGTTTCCAGACTTTTTTTTTTTTGACCATGTATACCATCAGAAAAATAAACAAAAATCTGAGCACACATTCTTTATAAGGGTACATATATTTATTTATAAATTGTTTTGTATTACTGTACTAATGGTTATATGCATCATAAGATTTATAAAATTAGAAAATTTTTTAAAAGATTAGATACCTGATGTTAGGGTCAATAGGGAATCACTGGAATTTACTGAACAGGAAGAAAGCAAACAAGCATTTATTAAGCACCTACTATGTGCCAAGCCAAACACTGTCCTAAGTGCTTTACAAATATTATCTGATTTGACCCTCACAACCACCCTCAGAGCTAGGTGGTATTATTATCTCCTTTTTACAGTTGAGGAAACTGAGGCAGGCAGAGGTTATGTCATTTGCTCAGGGTCACACAGCTGGTAAATATCTGAGACTGGACTTGACCTGAGGTCTTCTTGACTCTAGGCCTAGCACGTAGCTGATGTAGTTATGACATCTGTCTTTTCCTATTCCAGTCCTCTCTCTTATTTTTTTGTTAGTAATAAGATTCTCACCTTCTGTCTGTGATCAGGTAAATTATACTTGTCCTATAATCATTGGATAGTTTTGGTATCTCTGTTTCCCGAGTGATTAAACTAAATGTTTCCCAATTCTTCATCTCATATTCATATTGCTGAGGCTTACTGTATTCTCTGTTTGCTCCAGTTTCCTATAGCTTATAACATTCAAAATAAGCAACTGCTATCTCAGAACTTAGGGAATTGTTTCTCTTAGAACTCTGAGAAGACCTATGCCTCAGACGAGTGAATTGTCACTTTCCTGTACTGGTGGTCTACTGGAAAGCTATGCATATATATAAGCCTCATCAAAGTCTTAACACAGTTTAGCATTTCCACTAATTAGCCATTTCCCATTTCATCTCTTTGACCAATTTTCTTTCCAGTGGCTGCTTTCCTGGCAACGATCAAATTATTTAATGCTGTCACTTCCCAAAGAGTCAGCCCCTGCTGCTCTGGGAGACACCACTGTAACCATTTCACCAGTGGAAGATGCCAATGACACAATTTCTCCAGACCATGTGGAACCCACATTCGTTAACTCTTCCAGTTTGTCAACAAATCAGGAGACTCCCAGTGAGAATGACTAGAAGCTAGCCTTGCCCCATTCACCCTGAGCTCCCATAATGTCCCCCAGAAACAGGCAGCGAAGAGCTATGCTCTGGGATGGTAATGGTGATGGTGGTGGGAGGCTCCATGACACTTTTCTAAAAAATTCTAAATCATACTCTTATTACTGCATTATTGGTATGTTATGAAAGCTTAGACATTCAATGGAAAAGTAATATTCTGCTGGTAAAGGATAAATCCAAAAAATTCTGACTAGTTACTTCTGCTGCCCTGCCATTCTTCTCAGCATGATAGGTTCTGTTCAGGAGATCAAAGAAATCTACCACATAGAATAACTTATTTTGTCATAGAGTCTGCTTGAGATAGATATGGGGCCAAACGACATCCTCTGAAATTGATGGAGGTCTAATGATTAATATCAATTCCAAACTCATTGCTTCTTTTACCGAAAGAAGAAGGACACTACTGCTTGCCCCCTTGTTATCTCCATGTACTTTTCATGTTCTGAGAACTATGGAAGCAGGAGAAGTTCATTCCTGAAAAGTTGGCAGCTCTCTTTTTGGGGGTACACACTCGCCTTTGCAAAAGGTAAAGGGTGTCTTTTAACTATAACACTTTCCTCTAAAAGTCATGAAGTTGAGCCCTCTTGAAGGGATGGAGGTTTGTGTAGAGTTGGCACATGTAATTTTGAACTTGCGTAAGGAATGGCTAGTGGTGTTGATTTCTATTACAGTCAGGTTACTCAACTTGTTAAGTGTTTCCTGCTATTTGATGAAACTGTCTATAGTTTAGCTATTAGAGTGCCTTAATGTATCCTTAATCAGGGTCTGGATTTCATGTGCCTCAGGTTATCTGAGGCGTGATTTAGCAATACTTAGGTAAGTTCCATGTAGTGAGAGCTGGGCATCAGGGGTAATGTCTCTGTCTTTTGCTCATAATGCCATATCTCCTCCAATTTTTCAAAATCTGGGAGGTATCATTCAATGCTTCTGTCTCTGTTTTAGGTTAATTGCTTACCAAATAGCACTTCCATGGATAAACCAGGATGAAAAGGTCCCAGCTCCCCTCTGATGAGGTAGATATTGTCCAAACTGAAATTGGGTATGATAGTGATTTTCTTTCTTGGCCAGAAACTCCACCTCACTTGATTCCATGGGTTTGGGGTCATCCCATCTACCACTCACCCATCTCAGAGGCCCCATTGCACTTCCATTCATTTATAAAGAAGAATAATGTTTGTTCATCTTTCCCTGTAAAATCAGTTGAGGTGGTTGACTCCTACTATGTAGGACTCTGGACAAGTCACAACTTCTGCCTGTTTCCTCCACTACAAAATGGGGATAATAATAGTACCTACATCCCAGGGTTATTGTAAGAATCAAATGTGTAACACATGTAAAGTACTTTGCAAAACTTAAAATGCTATATGAACACTAGCTATTATTATTATATTATCTTTCCCCCATCAATTCTGGTGGCAAGTTTACTCTGTCCCAAAGGTGAACTACTGTAACCCAAAGTGGCCTGTTGCTACCAGCCAGGCCAGCCCTTTAAAGGATTGGATTCCTATCCCAGAGAGGTCAGATTATGTAATGATAAAAGGGGAAATGGAAGTGAGTGGAGGAGACCTTCCTGACTTGTGAGAAAGGTGGACCCTACGCAAAATTTAGTACTAGCGCATGCCTTCCAAGCCTTTCTCTTTCTTATGGCCCACTCTTTAAACTTATACTGTTCATTCAGCTGCTTTCTCCTGGCCCAACTGTTGTCCTGGGCTCTGGGGATATTCTCCATGGACACTGTACATCCATGGTTGCATGGGCATATCCACTTTCAGCTTTTGGAATAGCTGAAAAGCAACTCATAAATTCATACTAAGGTGTTAATAATTGATATAAACCTTAACATCCTTCCCCCCTGAGAATACATATTTATTGTTTGGTGTTTTTGTAAATCTTTGATTTTAATGGTTTTGATTCCTGCCAGAATCACAGTATCTAGTTGAAAGGGACCTCAGAGACTCTCAAATTCAACCCTAAAACATAGGTCTGACCCTGTCATCCCCTGTTTGTGAAGTTCTAAGGGTAAAATACAGATTCCTCTCTTTTGCATTTAAAGTCCTGCAAAGCCTGACTCCAGCCTATCTTCCAGACTTATTATATATTTTTTTCCTTTATATACTAATAGTTCCAGACAAAATTTGCCTTTCTTTGTATCCACTGTGCTTAACACATAGTAAGAGCTTCATAAATACTTGCTAACTCACCAGTTGACTGTTGTGTATGTACGATGTTTCATCTCCCACCTTCATGCCTTTGTACAGACTTTCTTCAGTGCCTCCTTGGCCTCAGTCTCTTAGAATCCTGAGCTTCCTCCAAAGCTCAGCTTAAGCATTTTCTCCTACTTTTCTTGATCCTCTCAGTTGGATCTTCCAACTCTCCCCATGACTTTGTATGGAATAAACATGCACACACATATGTGTATATATGTACATGCACACACAAATTTACTTATATATGTGTAGTGTGGGTACCTCTATGTGTATCTCATGGGGCAGGAGGGGCAAGAATAGACATCTTTAGCATCTTCTCCCTTTACCCTTCTTCAAGGAAAACTTTGATTCCGAGAAGGAGGAGAAGCATGAAATTAAGGCCAGATCCTGGTCCCTTGCTCTCCTCAGAAAGATGGGATACAAAGCTAGAGTTATATCTATCTGCTCCCTTAAACATTATTCATCTAGGGCACATAATTTTTCAGTTCAAGTTAAACTCCTGATCTCTATTTTTTTTTAAACAAGGAAACCTTTATATCCAAGTTTTCTATTCAAGGTTTGACCTCCTTTCCACCAAATACCATTTCTATAATGGACACACACATATAGTCAATAGCAAAGAACCTACTTTATCCAAGTCTATAGCAAAACAGAAATTAGAGAAAGTGCATGTAGGAGAATATATAGCAGACAATGAAAGAGAAAGAATTCTACCAGGAGCAAGGTAACTCAGCTTGACCATGACAGAGGGTCACAGATTGCAGGCAAAGGGGAAATTGTCTGAAGTCTCTACTGTATCAAGTTGTGGATAGAGACATAATAGAAACTTGTAGTCCCTCTCATGTTGGCTTAGCATGATGCTAAGTGCTGGGGAAACAAAGTCATCAAATAAGCATTTATTAAGTGCCTTTTATGTACATCATGTGCTAAGCATGGGGATGCAGAGAAAAGCAAAAAAAGAGTCTGCTATTAACAAGCTCAAAGTTTATTCTCAGAAGAGTTTACCAGACTGACAAAGGGGTCCATGCACAAAAAAAGAAAGAGATGACAAAGCCCTTATTTAGACACATAAGCACACAGAGAAAGTTAACTAAAGATTCAAGACAAGGTTGGATAAAGTAAGTAAATACTATTAAACTCCAATGGACAGAGAAAGCACTTCAAGTTGGAGGAGTCAAGGAAGACTTCATGAAGGTGCTAGGATTTGAGTTCAGGTTTCAAGGAAAGAGAGGAAAGAAACAAAGGGAATAGACATTGTAGACAGAGACTATAATCAATAATGGGCTGAACAGATGCACAAGGCATGCTACAGAGACACTAAGATTAGGGGATGGACAGTCTATGGTGAGGAGTCATCAGAGAAACGAGGCTGGCAAGGCAGAACCTAGAATTCTAGAACTGGAAGGAATAAAATGAAGGGACATAGAGCTCTTAGAGGTGAAACAGACTTTGTCTAGAGCAGGGATGAGGAACCTGTGGCTTCGAGGCCACATGTGGCCCTCTAGGTCCTCAAATGTGGACCAAACTGAATCCAAACTCCACAGAACAAATCCCCTTAATAAAAGGATTTGTTCTGTAAAACTTGGACTCACTCGAAAGGCTGCACCTGAGGACCTAGACGGTCCAGACAAATGCCCTAGTGTTGTGTTGTAATGAAAGCTCAGAGAAATTTTCCCAACTCCACATAGCAGTAGAGCCTAGATCCCTCAGACCTTTACACCCTTTTCTAGTCTTTCATATGTCTTAGTTTGGTTTTCCCAGCAGGTTTCTAATCTTCTTCAGGGCAGAGATCATGTGTTTCTCTTCTTTGTCATCACACAAAGCACTAAGCTACTTAATAGATTACCTGCTGACTTGAGTGGATTTGATAGGCTTGAAAGCTCATTGGTTTTGCAGCCAGGGCACCCAGGATTAAATCCTGGTTCTCTTATTTATTACCTATGTCACTTTGGACAAGTCCCTTTACCTCTTTTAAGTTTCTGGTCTCTTTATCTAAAATGAAGGCTATAGACAAAACTATCTGGAAGGTCCCTTCTGTTTCTCTACCTATGGCTATGCAGGAATGGAAGGAGAATAAGTATGAGAAGACATGGTCAGATTTCAAGCAGTGGGGTAGGGACCAATATGATGGCTTGGGGCTAGGTGAGAGCAGGTTTAGATTGTTGAAGCAACTGAAAGAGAATATGAAGAATGAAGAAGACTTTTTGTAGATTTCTGTATGCTTCCCCTGTCTTTTTGCTATTTCTGGGGTGATACTAATTGCAATCTTCTGCTGTGCTCCTCAAGAGTGTTTTATAAATGAGTTTGTATTTGAAATCACTGTTGCCCTTAGCAACAGTGATCGCCATGTCTCTCTGTTTCGCAAGGAGAACAAATGTTTTCTGGCCAAGACTGTTTTTGTGCTCTTTTGGCCTTCTCATTGTGATGGATGTTTTAAATCATTTAAACTTTTGTAGAAAATGATAGTTATGAATGCTAATATCTGCACATTTTTTATTTCCCATTTTTCAACATGGAAAGCATAGTTGAATAGACTAGGCTGTGGTTGTTGAAGTTAGAGTCCTCATCTTTATCCTTTCTTCTACTTTGTTGATTTTAGTGGATATTCTGACTACACACAGAAGCTGATTCTTATATGACATACATCTATAATCAGTCATTTTCAGTCTGTTAAGATATACCCAGTCATTTTTTTTGATGATTTTGTTTAGTGCTCAGCATACCCATAATCTTCTAACTTTCATGAGAAAGTATTCATGATCTATAGGCACAATCTATGTCATAATAGCTAGTTTAGAGCTCAGGGCAAACATCCTAAAACACTCCTGGGGCAACCAGTACAAAAGCCACACTCAAAACTCATACGTTAGACCCTAAGGAGAGAGACACTGTGGGACCTTACCCCTTTGGGAGCTTGGAGACAGTAACCCTGCTTCTGAGAGGCTTGGCTTGCTATCAATGTGAGAACAGGACAGGGCCAGGTGATTAGGTGAGCTCCCTTAGCTTCTAGCTCCTGGGAGTATGGGGAGTATCCCCTATTTTAACTAATTATTTTTGCAAACCAGGCACTAAGCTCAACTATTTCTAATTACTAGAGTATAAGTATCATCAATGCCCTCTAAATTTTGACTCCCTGGAGCAAAGCCACCCTCGCCATGCCATAGTTTCACTCTGGAGCATGAGACTCCCGAGTTGTCCATGAGCTACTGTTGGTTTCTTTCTAAAATATGAGACATATTTTCTAGCATGTTTTTTTCTATCCTCTCCTGCACTCACCTTTTCATTTATTGGTGCTACCGCATATCCAAATGTACATTGGTGTGGCTTGGACAATCTGGTCAAGATCGTCTGTTTCTTCATCCTCTGGAATAGGTTTTGGGAAGTCAGTAGTAGTTCTCTTCATGGTGGTCTATTGCTTATGTTCTTCTGGAGCCCTGCAAGATGAGTTAACTAAGTATTCTGAAGAATATTACTTCTTGTTACCGTTGGGTACACAACGAAGTCAACCCTCCCCTTCCCCATTCCTTTGTTTGCCTCTCCCAGGAGAACTTAGGCTTGACTTCAACGTGACTTGAATTTCCTTTTGTTTTCTTTATTGATTTATACGGGAATGGAAATTTGGTGTGGTTCAGCTCATATCTTCCAATAGTATGTCAATTCATTGGTTTGGATAAAGCTCTCACATTTGGAGTACTCACAGTTAAATTCATATTTATAGTGTAAAAGCTATACTGTTCTTCTCTTCTGGTCTCTTTACTGCCATCCACCACTGTGAAAGCAGAAAGACTGAGAGTCATCTAAAGAATTTTATTTACTTGATTTCTCATTGTCAAATAATTCATCACATAGTGGCTTCCCACCCTTGTCCTCCCCAGCTTACTGGGTTATGTTGGTTAGTTTCTGTGTCTTCCTCCACTTACACTTTTTAATTGATAAATTTTGGGTTGCCATGTCATATGAAACCTGGTGTACTCACGATGGAATCCCCCTCAGTGTGTATACTCAAATACTTGAGTAATATAGCATAAAACAGTAATTTAACCAATAACATATGAAAAGTTACCCCTTAGTAGTTCTCTATTTGTTAAAAGAAAGCCGAGGGTTCTGTTTTAGAAGTGAGTGCCAGCATTCTCCAAGGATTTTTCATATGAGTATTTCTGATTAAAGTTGTCTGCATTTGTGTGGCGGTAATGATAGCCATAGTCATTTGTATACATTTGGTCCTACATCCTATTTTGTTCATTCTGTGCCATTTCATCCTGGTCTTTTCATGCTCCTTTGAATTGTTCAGATTATTTTTTTCTTACAGTTCAATAATTAATATTTCATTATTTTAAAAAAGCAATTTGTTTAGCTTTTTCAGTTATTGGTTTGTTTTCATCCTTTTGTTATTACGTACAGTACCGCTCTGAATTCATTCACTCGGATAAGTCTTTTATTTCCAATGACCTCTGTGGGCAGTAGTAGTCCAGTAGAAGGATCACTGTGTCAGAGTGTATGAAAAATGTTGTAACTTCTCTTGCCTAATTCCAAATTCGTTTTTCCAAACAATCAAAGCAATTCACAGCTCTACTAGCAGTGAATGTGTGGCTGTTTTCCTGAATTCAAACCAATCTAAAGTGTAACTTAGAGTAGTGTAAGATGTGTGTGTGTGTATGTGTGTGTGTGAAAGAGAGAGAGAGAGAGAGAGAGAGAGAGAGAGCAAAAGACCCAGTCTTTTGAGTCTCCTCAACTTACTAGACATATTTCTAGGATTCAAGACGTAGGTCTCAGAGACCTTCCAGCAGTGCTAAGGTTTTATCCCTTTCAGACACTGTATTCACAGCTTATAAATGGTGTGAAAATCCACTGTAGCTCACAGACTGAGTGATGTATTACTAGAGTGTACAGGGTGATTCATCCTCGCCCGTAAGGACGCCATGAGAAGAGAAATGCCATGTCTGTCTTTAGCAGGTACCAGAGGAGTGACTCGCCTGAGACATATACATTCTCAATGCTATTATACTCTATGTAACCTGCTTTTCTCACATCACACTATGTGTCAAGTCAGGGGTGGAGTGGGTTGAGGTGGGGAGGCGATAGCTACTGTTCTCAGCCATTCAATAAATTCCTTTCATTTGAGCTGTGTCTTATGACTATCTATTGAAGGTAAGTATATTGTGTATGGCTTGTGAGTTATTATTTTAAGGGTGAAAAAACCACAGAGTACCTTGAAACTTGGATAGTTATCACCCAGGGAGACCCAACTTGCAATTGTAAGCTAGTGGGGTAGCCAACAGGGAAGTCCCCAGGGGGTGACTTGGGTTGAAAAGAACTCTGTAGGTTCATATCTAAAACTCGTGTCCCTACCAATGAGCTTACTTTTAATAGTCAGCCAGTAGAGACACAATTAGCTCAAAGCAAAGGTATTTACTAAGATGGCATAAAAACAGTAGCTACACACATCCTCCTCCCATAAATATGAGGTATACATTCTCACAAATACCCAGACTGTGGGAAAATGTACAGTCCAGAATTCCCCTACCAGGGAATCCTGCATCTCCCCCATAACCATGGGGTGTTCTTTTAATACCAAAGGAGAGGTCAAAGAGCTCCAGATTGATTATAGGTGGTAGTTTAATCAATTTGGATTACTTCTATTTGGGGCAGTATGAAGGATCCCTACCAAGATATCAATCATCCTTGATCTGGGGCAGTAGCCAGACCAATCAGTGAATCCCCTCTAAAGAACCCCCCCTCCCCTGAAAATCCCCATGGTAATTATAGAAAACAGACAAAGGCAGGAGGAGCTAGAGAGCGCATCACTGCTGAGTGATCACTGTTTTTGGTTTTCTGCTTAGTAATGAGCTTGGGAGTTAAGCCAATGTTATGCCCAAACAAAAGTTTGTGTATGGATCATGTATCAGTCAAATATGGGTCACAATAGCCTTATTCTGGCTTTCATAGGTCATGGTTTTGATTCACTGTCTAAAATATAATTCAGGATCTAAGTTATGATTGCAAACAGTTATTTTAAGGCCTATAGGAACCCATAGACACAAACTTAGAGAATAATGATAAATGAGGCACATGTGGCCAAAGAAACTTGCTTCTTGTGGTGTCTTCATGCTATTTCTGCCTTCCCTCCCCCCCCAATCAAATTTCATCATCTCTGCTGGCAAGTTAATTAGTTGGGCTCCCTGGCTCTGCTTCTCTCCATGACTTGACTCCTGACTTCCAGAGCTAGTGCTCCCTGGAATCCTAGTTAGTCAGCTCTCTTCTCTTCTGCCAGAGGTCTCACCCCTTTACATTTCTTCTTTCCTTGAATGCTGACTCTTTGTGTCTGCGTCTTTCTGGAAACTCTTCCCTGCTGGATGCTACATCTGCCGGATGAATACCTCTGACACCGTGGCCAATGACAGAGGAAAAAGAGAAAATCACCTATTCCCCTGCCACTCTCTGGTGAAATGCAGGACAAGGCTGTACTGGAGCAAATTCAAACCACTTTCAAGAGTCAATTGTTAAATTTTGAGTGTGAGCATTTATACCTCTGAAATTGGTAGATGCTACAAGTCAGGGTGTGATTACCTTTTAAGGGTCATCCAAATTGTGACCATTCTGCTCAACTCATGTTTGACTATCATTTCAATTTGATCAGGAAACTTTTTCATAGTTTGTGAAAACTTGACATTTTATCATCACCTTTTGCATTTTTTATTTAAGTCTCAGTTTCCTCATCTGTAGAATGGGGATAGTACCTCTAGTGCCTATCCTATATTTGTTCTGAGAATTAAATGATAAGATGTATGCAAGGTTCTTTTTAAACCTTAAAGGGCTATATAAATGCCAGCTGTCATTTTAAGGAATTGACATAAATAATAATTTTTTATATACTGTTATAATGTAGAGGTAGCATAATGAAGAGGGAAGAACACTTGAATTACACTCTGGAGACAGTTTTATAGGGGCTTACTAAAGGCTTGTTCCATTTCCTCTGAGACAAAATTATTTATGTTATCTATTTCCTATTTTGTTAATTCTGGCATTTTAGGTTTTTGGATGTTCATCTCTTTAGTTTACAGTTTCATTTTTGTTGCCATATCATCTGGTAGGTTTCTAGTCATTTCATTTCTTTTCCATTTGTTGTGAATGATATCTCCCTTTTATTCTTTTTAAGTTTTTTAACTCCTTTAAAATTTTTGCTTAGACATTTTATTAAAAACAACAGTGAAAATGGATACAAGCAACTCTACTTTCCCAGTAATTGTTCATACTTAAATTAATTAGTTTCAGTTCACAAAGTATAACAATTTTTCAGTTATTCTAAGGCCCCATCAGCCTTCTTTATTTATCCTTTTATTTTTTTACTCACATTTCCTTTCTGTGTCATATCTGTGAATCTTATTGGTATCATGGTATTCCAATTACATTAGTGTTTTTTAATTCACATTATTTACAATAATTTATACATTATATACAATAACAATTCACAATAATTTATATTATTAATCCATATTTTTATTCCCCTTTTATTGGGTTGCTTCCACTCTCCCCCCACCTCCAACTCCCTGCCAATAATATATCATACTGCCCTGGAAATCTTTGAACAGGTCATAGAATCATTGATCATAGATATACAGTTAGAAGATACATTTAAGGTCTCCAAGTATCCAGTCTCCTCACTATCCAGATGAAAACTGAAGTCCTAGAGAGGTTGTGATTTGCCCAAGGTCACCCATGACCTCTGACTCAACCATTAATTAATGTGTATTGATTTCTCAACAGCTTTGCTAGCAAGGAGTTCTGCCACTTTTAATTATCTTCCCTCCTTTAATTTTTTCTTTTCTTAATTTAGTTTTGTGTTCACTTTTAGTAAAGTAAGCTGACATAAAAAACCCAATTCTTTGTTTATATGGGCAATTTTTAAAAAATTCAATTATATGTAGCTCATATTTGACTTTCAAAACTTTCTCTTTTGTACTTATTTCAGGACTAATTTGCTTATTTTTCTATGTTTCAAATTTCATAATCAAATTATCAGGCTTCTCTTTTGTTAATATGAGGGCTCAGGAACATAAATTGCCCACTAGGGAATGTTCAGCTGCATTTCATAAATTTTCATATGTTTTGTGATACCCCAATGAAGTGCTACTTCAGTATCTCATTTTGGAGTGGAAATGATCTTGGATCCTCAAATGATGTGATAGAGAGAGAAACATGCAAACAGACAGACAGAACCTTGAAGACAGATCTTGGTGCCATGTGGGATCTGGCTGTATCATGCTCTTTACCTTTCAGGGCTTGTAATTCTAAAGATTGCTAAGAGTGGACCTCCCTTAGGTAAGATCATTCCCTTTCTCCTGGTTTGAGCTGAGATCTTATCTTGCTTTCATCTAAAGAGTTAATTTACACTTGTGTTTTCTTTAATATATTCTAATCTGTAGAACTTCTCCAATTTCTGCTTGCTGTTTGGTTTGAATAAGTGGGTTTACTCATTATTGCTACTCATGGTGGTCTTTTGTGTAATTAGTGTTTAGTGGTAAGGGGGTGCTCTGGAAAATATAAACTCATATATCCTTATGAGCAATCAAAGGAATGGTTTTTCTTCTGAAACTGTAAACATTATACACCTAGACTAGAAATATATGAGGGCTGGCACACAGATTTAATTCTAGAGATTTTCCAGCCTTCTGTGGTTCTGGATACTTCTTGCCCTCCTACTGGAGTGCTGCTGGTTCTGGGGTAGCCCTGCTGTGAACCTCTGCAAAGGTGGGCCAGACTTTTGAATATATCTACCCATGACACCCATGAGGCAATCTATATATTTAGATTGCAGATATACACATATGTTATATATAAATATTAACTTAGGTGTTGATTCTCTGACTGTGAGTTTCTTTCCCAGCGATCAATGAATGAACATACCCTTGCAAGAACTGAACCATATTAATCTTGATAGCAACCCTATAAATGAAACTAGAAGACGTTAGGAAGTTGCAATTAAATGGAAGGGTGACATTTTCCTTAAAGAAGGTTTTCCATTCCCCAACTGATAAATGGTCAAAGGATATGAACAGGCAATTTTCAGAGGAAGAAATTAAAGATATCTATACTCATATGAAAAAATGCTCTAAATCACTTTTGATTAGAGAGATGCAAATCAAAACAACTCACCACATCACACCTATCAGATTGGCTAACATGACAGAACAGGAAGATGATAAATGTTGGAGAGGATGTGGGAGAGTTGGAACACTAATTCGTTGTTGGTGGAGCTGTGAGCTGATTCAACTATTCTGGAGAGCAATTTGGAACTATACCCAAAGGGCTACAAAAATATGCATACCCTTTGATCCAGCAATATCACTTCTAGGATTATATCCCCAAGAGATCATAAAAATGGGAAAGGGTCCCACATGTACAAAAATATTTATAGCAGCACTCTTTGTGGTGGCCGCAAAATCAAGGGGATGCCCATCAATTGGGGAATGGCTGAATAAATTATGGTATATGAATCTAATGGAATACTATTGCGCTATAAGAAATGATGAACAGGAAGACTTCAGAGAGGCCTGGAAAGACTTACATGATCTGATGCTGAGTGAAAGGAGCAGAACCAGGAGAACTTTGTGCACAGCAATGACCACAGTGTGCGAGAGTTTTTTCTGGTAGACTTGGAACTTCTTAGCAATTCAAGGACTTGAAAAAAATTCCCAATGATCTTCTAAAGCAAAATGCCTTCCACATCCAGAGAAAGAACTATGGAATTCAATTGCAGAATGTAGGAGATCATTTTTTTGTGTGTGTATTATATTTTGGTTTGTTATATGATTTCTCCCATTCAATTTAATTCTTCTACACAGCATGACTATAGTGAAAATGTATTCAATAAGAATGTTTGTGTAGAACCTATATAAAATTGTATGCTGTCTCAGGGAGGGAGGGGGGAAGGAAAAAGAATAATCTAAGTTATATGGTAGTGATTGTAGAACACTGAAAATAAATAAAATTAATTAATAAAAAAATAAATAATAAATAAAAGAATATGAAAAAAGGTTTTCCTTAAATTAGAGAAAAAAAGAATTGGAGGAGTTTGTTTTATTATGCATCCAAAAGCAACAGGAAACACCATTTTTATGGTATATTTGGTCACCTTATTTTTGTAGCGCTCAAATAAAAGTTTTCAAGAACTTGAAAGTAATTGCCACTTCCGCATCACTATCTTTCATGATAGGTGAAGAAATAGAAAAATTAAATGAAGAACTCAAGAAGAGCTTCTAAATTAAATCAACATGTATTAGCATACCTAGAGCTTTCAGTTAACAGTTGAATATATACTTTGGGATTAATTGATGGGAAAATATGAAAAAGAGATGCACAGATGGGCAGATATTGATATATATTTTTGTAGGGAGTGCCTGAATTGATAGGATTACAGATCCATTTGTGTGTTTAGACATTCTCATTATCATGATTATGTTAGTCATTCTATGCCATTCATTATTTAAACTATTATACTGATCTTTACTCAGTATCTTTGTATCTTTGTATATTTTGTATCTTTGGTTTAATTGTAATTTCCTAAATATAATTTTTATGTTGTGGTTTATAAAGGGTATAAATGACAGGAAATAAATTACAAAGGCTTTGTATAGCTTTGCCTTTCTCCTTTTGTTTATGAATTATTTGTGTATTTGGAAATCTGGCAACATATATATTCTCTAACATTCTCATTCAGAAGATCTCAAAGGGCTACCAAATTCAGTCTTTCTAATAGTTTTCATCTATAATTTCCTTCTTATTTGCTTTCCTGTTGGATTTTTCAAGTCCTTTCAGAATAAGGCTAGTCATTTAAAATTAGTGTCATACTCTCTATGTCTTTTTTCATTTCAGTTAACTTTTCCTTTATGAACTTGGTTTCTGTATCATTTGCTGCATGTATATTTAAAAATAATGTTTTCCATTACAGGATGTCTTAATAATAATCTTTCCTGTGTGTCTCTCTTAACAGTGTTTATGTTTGTTATCTTATGCAAAATCATGATTTCAACATCTATTTTTTGAATTCAACTACATACAATAGATTTTTATTCCAGCCTTTCAGGTTGGATCTGTAAGAGTCTATGTCAGGGGTTATTAATCTGGAGTGTATGGATAGAGTTGATGGAATTCATGAACTTATATGAGAAAAAAATGACATCTTTCTTTTCACTAACCTCTAACTGAAATTTAGAATTGCCTTCAGTTATGAATGTGAGAAAAAGAATATTCTGAGAAAGAATACATAAGTTTCTTCAGGCTATCAAAAGGATCCATGACCAAAAAAAGTTGAACAACTCCTCCTCTATGTGTGAGTATGTTTCTTGTAAGTAGCAAATTATTGGTTTTTCCTACAATTGGCTTCCTTTTTATTGGTGAATTCAGCCCATTAACATTATTACCATTGCCTTTCCTTCATTAGAGCCTATAATATGGGTTTTTTTTTACTAGTAACATTTTGCTCAAGAAGTTTTTTAATTGCCAAATCTTATTTATTCATTCATTCAAAAAGTATTTATTAGGCACTAATTACGCACCAGGAACTGTGCTAGGAACTGGAGACACAAAGACAAAAATGAAACATCTCTTATCCTCAAGGACCTTACATTCTATGAAGAAAGAAACTATGTACATACATACATACATACATATATATATATATATATATATGTAAATACAAATTACACAAAGTAAATATTAGGTAATTTAAGGGAGGAAGGCACTAGCCATTAGGGGAATCAGGTAGGATGGAGCCTTGAAAGAGGTTAAAGATCCTAAAAGCGAGTTGAGGAGTGAGTGCGTTTTAGGCATGGAAGGCTGTGTCTACTCAACACAGTGACAATATACCATACATCTTTTATGCCAAGGATATTTAAATTAATACTTGAAAGACCTCTGCTTTCATTCAGGTTGGTGTTCAGTTCATGGACAATGATTACAACTCTTTTTCAACTTATCAGATGGTCTTTGAGAGTTGTTGTGGTTGAAAAATTCATTATCTAGGAGAGCTTATGTTCCACTGGCACACAATCCCAGTATATCATATGATTGATTCATGTTGACATTGCAATATACTAAGACCTCCTTTCCTCCCAGTCTTTTTTATAACATTTGAAAAGATAATTGATGTTGCTGGCACAAATATAATGACAAAAGTGAGGAGAGAAGAGAAGAAGGGGGAGGAGAGGAGAGGAGAGGAGAGTCTTTGGATCATAAATTTAAAGTTGGAAGAAACCTTAAGGATTATTTAGTCTAACTCTCTCATTTTATAGATGAAGAAATGAGGTCCAAAGTGGTAAAATTACATGTCTAAAGTCATACAGGTAGGAAGTGGTAGAGCCAGGATTTGGAATCAAATTCTCTGACTCCAAATCCAATCTTTTTTTTAAAAAAAATTATTGATACTTTTTTAGACTGCTGTTACTTTGTAATAACTCTTCTTCCTAATCACTGCCCATATCTAACAGTGTATCAAGTCAAGTCAACAAGTATTCATTAAGCACTTACTGTATGCCAAACACAGTTCTAAGTTCTGGGGATACAAAAAAAAAAAAAGGTAAAAGACAGTCCCCTCTCTCAAGAAGCTCACAGTCAATGAGGTGACAACATGCAGACAACTGTGGACAGACAAAAGATACACAGGATAAAATGGAGATAATGTTGGAAGGAAGTCACCAGCATTGAGGGAAGCCAGGAAAGGCTTCTTGCAGAAGATGGGATTTTTGTGTCTCATTCCACACCTGGCATCCAGCATTTCTCTGTCCAGAGGAGGGAGAGACATTTCATCATCAGTTTTTTGCAAATGCAAAAGTTTACCCCAAAGTTCACAAAATGTAATCTCTTTCATTATAGGTAGAGAGAAGAAAAGAGATAAACTGATTGGAGGGAGAGACCAAAATAGAGACTGGCAGAAGCAGAGGGAGAGACAGGGGAATTGCTGGGATTGGATACTAGTGTGAGATCAGGCTAAGAAAGAGGCCTTGAAATGAGGGACTGGCAGAATAGCCTCCTTAGATTTAAGGGATTCTTTTATTTTTGTCCTCCCCAGCTACCCCCAGCACCTGGCATCTAGTAGGTACTTAAATATCTAGACTTGTTGATGAATTGATTCCCATTGATTCCCTGAAACCAGGGACATTCTCCTTTGAGTAATTAGCAGGAGGCATGGAAGCTTTGAGAAAGGCCCTGCTAGTCTAGGGATATTAGTGATGGGTTCCAGACCCCAAAAGGGACCTCTCTGCCAGGAGACCCTCTAAGAAGTCCCAAAAATCAAGGGCCAGGAGTGGCAGCGTCTCAGCCTGGTCTGCACTGCAGCTGGAGATCCCTCCCCAGCCCACAGCCCAGGGGCCAGTGTTGGCAGGGACTCTCTCCGTGCAACTCTCTGGCTTTTTCTACCCAACACATTGAAACCATCAGTGCTGAGGCCCCCTGACTTTAGCCTTCCCAGCTCCTCAGGCTATACTTTTCCAGAACACTCCTGCCTGCCTTCAAACCCTCACTGGCCAGCTCTGTTGGGTCGGGCACAGTGGGGGCCCTGTTTCTCACTCCTGCCTCCTGTAGAGGCAAGCTCAGATCTTTGTAATTTTGCTCCCCATGTTGGAACACCTCCCCAGGAACCCAGCCAGCCACATCCCACTCCTGTCTCTTTCTCCTCGGTCTTCCAAGGGGAATTTCAGTTGAAGCTATGAAAATAGGGAATCCTTGGGGGCCACAATGTTGAGCCGTCTCATCAAAGTAGTCAATACTCGTCCATGCTTGGTGTTCTGAGGCAGCCTATTCAAAAGCAAACCCTGAATTCCTCTTGCTGGCAGCCAATAAAAATCTTGCTTCAGCAACAGTTTCCTCTGCTGAAATCAGATATCCAAGTAATAAACAAGTCCCAAAGGCAGGAAAACCTACTTCACTCTCTCTTCTGATTAGTTTTTCTTTTCTACTTCATTTTTAAGCAAATTTCCTTCTGAAGTATGGGGTGCCTTCCCCTAGAAACATAAGTACAGAGATTACTCCTAAGCAGCCCCCTTTCCTAACCTCCAAATTACTCCAGCCCCTTTCCTTTTACCCTTATACCCCTCCCCCCACCTCTTTACCTTTTCCCAGGTCTCAACCATGGGGCTGGGTGGGGCCCATTTCCCCCTATTTTGAGACCTGACTTGGGTCAAAGCCAGGTCAAGACTCAGAATTAGGGGTTTATCAGTCCAAGGCTCTTTGTAGACTGGGTCCTCTGACCACTAGAGACAAAAGTTCCAGGTCAGCTCTAGTCTAGATCTGCCATCCCTGTTCTTGGTAGGGGTGGTGACTGGAGATGAGGAGATAGAAATACAGGGGGAGAATTTCCCCAAAGAAGATAGTCCTGATAAATCACTACTTGGTCCTGGCTGCTTCCAGTCACCCTTGGAGGACAGACAGCTGGAAAGCTTCAAGATAGATAGAGGCCCCTTGGAATTCCTCAGCAAGAACAAGAGACAATAAACAAGCAGGCCCCAAAAAGTCGGTGCTGAGACTCTGTTTCAGGGCAGTACTAGGGCCCACAAGACCAGCAGAGAAGGGGAGCCTGAAGTAGTGTCTCATGGGACCAGCTGTAAATGGGGCCCAGCACCCCCTACCTCCATGCCAGCCCCTCCTCTTCCTCCTTCCTCCTCCCTCCTCTCCCCTCCTTCCTCTCTTTGTCACGTCCTAGGGTAAATGATTCCCCATATGTGCCCCGCTGTCAAGGATACTCCCTCCCTAACTCGCTGACATCTCCCCTCTTTCCCCCTAAATAGGTTTTTAAGTGACTTTGTCCTCAGAAGATGCGATTCCGTTTGTTTTTCCTTCTGACATTATCTCTCTGGAGAGTTTCTGGTTGGGAGAATTATGTTGAGGCTGCAGATTGCAAGAGAATTGTTCCTAATAGGGAACAGACAGACAAGACACCTTTCATGTCCAGCCAAGTTTTTCTTTCTTTTTCCCCACCCCCTCCCCCACTTCTCATCTTCCCTTCTTGGCTTCCACGTTGGCCCTCATTTGAGCTTGTTTCTTCAGGACATCTGGTGAATAAGGTCACACATTGATTTTATTTTGGAGATTGGCAGCTGGGTCAAGCACAACCCCAAAGGCTTTTCAGAGAGGCTCACAGCCTTTGTCTCAGAGCCCAAGGTGAGGGCTCGTCTGTCCTGATGACTTGTAGGATAGGTGATATTGGTGGTAGGGAGCTTGAGTGAGCCCATCCTGATAACAAGAGAACAGAGCAAAGCAGACTTTGTTTACATAGGCTATCAGTGTTATAGATTTAGAGGCAGAAGGGACCTTAGGGGTCATCCAATTCAACTGACTCATTTTACAGAGAGAAAACTGAAGTACAGAGATGTTACTATGTGACTTTCTCAGGTCACATAGCTGGTAAGTGGGATTCAAACTCAGATCTTCCTGACTTCAAGCCCAGTACCCAAAGATACCATACTGTCTCTTAAACTAGGTCCTCTGAAACTTGCTTTGATTTGCATTTATACTGACCTCAAAGTTTGAGCCTCAATCTTTAAAAGAAATTAAAAAAAAAAAAAGAATCCTAAGTGGGCATGATGGTGTATGTCTACAATCCTTGGTACTGAGGAGGCTAAGACTGGTTGATCACTTGAGTTTGGGAGTCCTGGGTTTTAGTGGGATTAAAGCTCGTCTAACTTTGGCAGCAATATGGCAGGCGTCTGAGACCAGGCCACCCAATAGGGGGATACCAGCTCAGCTTGAAAATAGAGCAGATCAAAGCCTTCGTGCTGATCAGCAGTGGGATGGGGCCTGTCAGTGGCCCCCTAGGCTGGGCAAAATTGGTAAACCCAGTTTCAAAAAAACCCAAAAAACCCTAGACATCCAGAATGTCAGAAGGAACTTAAAAGATTTTCTATTCCAGGGGTGGGGAACCTGTGGCCTCAAGGCACATTTCTTATCTTTTTTTTTTTTTTAGCAGAAACTGAAGCTTATGACTAGCAGTTAGGCCTCAAACCCTCAATTTTGGACTCCCTAGTTCACCATTCTTTCCACTCTATCACAATTCCTCCTGAAGTTATCAAATCTCCCTTTTCTCAGTCAATTTAGTTTATACTTTTCCAACTTACAAAAAAAATAGTTCTGGAATTTTGATTCTTGGGAATATGGTAATAGTAACAGGGAAGGAAAAATGAGTTATGGGCCCTAGTGCCCTAAAAGTAACAACTGACCCACAACCCACCAGTGGTGCCAAGTGGGTAGAAAAACTCTTTCCCCCCAACCTCCCCTTTCCCCCTTCCACTCCCGCCAGTTTCTCGAAGAGCAATAAAACATTTGGTGGACTGTTTAGAATTCTTTGTACTTAGTCAGGAGGCTGATATCACAGCTTACACCCATAAGCAGTCAAGATAGTCATAGTTCCCGAAGAGAATCATTTCCTATTGCTCCATTTATTGAATCCTGCCCTTGTTTAAGTGGTGGGGGAGGGGAAACTGTTGGGGGAACGTCTTCCTTCCAAGCTTCATGAGGAATAGCACGTTGGCTTCTGCAGAAGAGTCTTAGATACTGACTAGCTTTCCAAGATGTCCTTGATTCCATTTCACCCCTGTACCCCAAAGTGTCTCTAGCTTTTGGGAAACAGCTGTCACTCCAGTCCCTATAGGGAAAGGAGGGATAGAATTCTGTCCATTACCCTAAGGCACCGAGGTGGCACAGTGGATATTGCACTGGTCCTGGAATCAGGAAGACCTGAGTTCAAATGCAACCCCAGACACTTACTAGCTGGGTGACTCTGGGCCAGTCACTTAACTTTGTTTGCCTCAGTTTCTTCTTCTGTAACGAGCTGGAAAAGACAAACCATTCCAGTATCTTTGCCAAGAAAACCCCAAATAGGGTCATGAAGAGTCACCACTTAACACAATTAGCTCTAGGACCCAAGAGATATTCCTAGGGGGAACTGGAGTCAGATGACCTGAGTTTGAGTCCTACTTATAGTACTTATTAACTGTGACCATGGACAAGTGGCTCCTGAACCTCAGATATCTCTTCTTTAAGTAAGAATAATAACACTTTACCTACCACACAGACTGCAATGAGCATCAAATTACATAGTATTTGTAAAATACTTTGTAAGCCTTGCTTTGTCATTTCAGAAAATGACCATAGATTTCGAGCTGAGTTTACTTTAATGTGTAGACTTCAAGTTAAAACCTGCAAATCTGGATTAAAAGCATACCTATTAGGAAATGGGGGGGTGGGGCGGGGCTATCCCCCAAGTAGAAGACAAGTGTATTAAGTGTCTGAGGATGAAATGCAAACCACCTGTCTGAATAGAGAACACTCTCTTTTCCCAAAGCTTATTTGTGTAAAACCCAAGAGCAATTTAATAGTTATTTTTCAGTGTATACCTATTTTTTCTTAACTTTCAAAGAGATCTACATCTTGTGAGATACTGTGACCTTCCCCTTCAAATCTATCACCTGGTCACCAACCTTCTGATGATGTACTTCTCTGTACTTAGCCAGGCAGGTCCATGGACAACAGACAGTGTTTCCAGTCTTGTCCAGTTTGGGAGGACCTACTGGATCTCATGTTTCATTGGAATAGCCAAGAACCTACTGTCACGTCCATAATGATAAGGCATGGGAAGACTTTATTTGAATCAATAAGGCACATGTAAAAAATGCTTGGGAAACTGTAAAAGTGATACAAACATAAGGTTTATTAAGGTTTTTCCTTTTTCGGAGGAAATCACTTGAATATTAAGAGGCAAAAAGACATCTTGGGAGGCAAGGTTGGCTAAAAATACAGAATTAAAAGGAACTTTAGCTTAACACACAGAGGAGGGACACATAAGTTTTATCTGAGGAAAGGAGGACAGCAGGAAAGCATGCCAGACCTTTTGATTCTGACATCAGAGAGGACAACCCCTCCCTCGTAAAACAGGGCTGGGCTAGGTGGACGAAGGATATGACCGAAGGACAATTCTCATGCTCTTCAAATCAGTAGCCCTCCGGGTAGGCAGGTGCCCACTTTCACTCACCAAACCTGGGGGATGTTCTAGACTCAGACTTAGGGGCAGAACCTGCTGGCTTCCCAGGCTCATGTTTCCTTTTCCCTCAAGGTATCTCACAGCTATTCTGCTCCTTTTGGCTTATCCCTGGGTCCCAGGGACACTGCTACCGCCTCCCCAAAAGCCTCAAGCAAAGACAAGAGGACTGCAACTTCCAAACAGCCTCTTGGGCTGTTCAGGCCCCTGAACTTTGCAGGGTTAGGAAATGTCGCCATCTAGAGGCGTGTTTCAGGGACTACAGGATGGCATCTGTTTAAAGCATCAGTCATCTCAATAATTTCTGAGTATCTCCTTGTTCTCCTCTGGATCGATAATCCCTTTTTTGTCCACTGCTGAAATTTGGCTGATTTCAAAGGAAGCTCATTTCTAAAATGGAATGAAGCCAGCTAAGCCACTCTCTATCATTTCAAGGCACCTGGTACACGCATTCATTATACCAGAGTATAGAAAAAATAATCTTTTTAATTACTTTGTAATTGGCACAGATGGCATAATTCAAACTCATGTTTTTATTTGACAGACTATGAACCATCACACTGTGGCTTTAAAAGTGCAGAAATAATACTGGCTTAAGAATTTTTTAAAATTACATTCGTATAATATTCTCAAGGTTAACTCATAAAATTAAATCCAGGGACTGAATAAATTAAGGAAAAAGCTAATTTAAAGGAGGAAATTCCCAACACACACACACACTAAAATCTTTTTCCATTGATTTGTAATAGTGCATTTTGGCCATTTTCATGCTCATGAAAGCCTTGTTCTACTTTGCTAGCAAACAGGAAAATTCACAAAACTATTACTTCAAAATATGGTAGAGTGGCTATGAACTTGGCTGCTGGAGTACTCTGTAAGGAGGAATCCTCAAGGTCAGTCCTATTTGAAGCTACTGTCCTGGTCTGGATTTGAAGGGCTCTGTCCACTTTTGGAAAACCACCATTATTCACTATTAAATCTCACTACCAGAAACAAAGAAGCAGACCACAAACTAAAAAATTCATGTTGTCACCTGCCTGGGGGAGGGCTGTCTTCCGTACGAGGGCAGGAGGTGAGATGTAGTTAAGAACAAATCCTTTTTCAGGACCAAAACAACAGAAAGGCCAATCACATACCAATTCTTCAGCGGCAGCCTTTTCGGGTGGGGAGCACAATGTGAGCCATGAAATTGCCTGTTACAGTTATTCTTCAATAAAGAAAACGAACATCATCTTTGGGAATTATCTATGAAGGGGGAGAGAAGATGAGAGGCACTGATCCTATCTCAGGGCAGATATAGTGGCTGCTCTGGAGGGTCTCCATCTCTATTAAAAGTAGATGAAGCCCCAGTGAACAGGGACTTTCACAACAGTAAGTATAGGCTTCGGTGAACACATTTCAACTTGGAAAAGGCATTCATGATTAGTTAGTACTTCTGGATAGGATCAAGGGTTAATTCTGATTTGGTACTTTTCCGGATGAAATGCCATGACAATTCTAAGTCAATGATCTAAATGGGTCTATGGTGTCAAAGATGCCAAGTAAAGATGATTTCCACCAACACAATAATTAGCAGAGCTCTATGGCCCAGGTTTTAACAAAAAGCACTGCTGTGCCACAATATGGAATATGAACATTAAAATTTGGGTTAGTGCATAGTTAAAGTTTTCCACACCCGGGCCTAGTGGAGGCCTGCTGCTGTTCCATTCTTGGTTCAATGCTCTTGGGCCACCTCCACTGTGGCCTTTATGCTTGCTGTGGCCTTGTCGATAGCTGGTTTCTTTGAGTAATCCCGTTCTCCAAAAATAGTACTTCCTATACGGACATTTGTGGACCCCACTTCAATCTGGAAAGAAATGGAAAAAGCTGACACTGAATCCTGAATGACGACAAATGATGCCCAGGGTATACTTTTCAATCTATATCTTATGTACACAAGGAGGCAAAGAATAATTACAGGGTACTATCTTGTTACAACTGGGGCTCCTTAGAGGTTTCTGCCACCTAATCCTGTCCTCTTGCCTTTGGCAATGCCGCCGAGGCAGATACAGGCAGAGCAGACAGAAGCTTACCGCATGCTGGAAATCCATGGACATGCCCATACTCAGTTCCACCTGGTCAATGGGGATGTTGAGCTTTTCACATAGCTCCTTCCGCAAAGACAACAGAGCCTGGTAGAACAGCCAAAAAGTGGGAAGAGTCAGGTGAAAGAAGTCTTCTCTGAAGTCATCTGAAGGGGGCTGCATTTAGACTTCTGTCAAGAGGTTATTTAGCTCCTTTGGTTCAGGAAGACCTCAGTTCTTGGAAGTTCCACTGGAATGTTTTCTGGTAAACTTTGCTTACTTCATGAAAAGTTTTTAACAAAATAGAAACCAAAGGCTCATTCTTCTCAAAATATATATTCCACTCGAATGAAGAAACGCCTATAGGGCATTTCTTTGAGAAGCTACTCCTCCCCTTTTCCCTAGGTGAGGCTGCCATGTGTTTGACTTTAGAGGATGTTTTGACTTGGCACAGATTTGGCTAGCCTTTGAAATCTGTCATTATAGCAAGCTCTTTAGCAACTCCATAGAAGCCTGTAGAATGTCAGAGCCAGAATGGATCCCAGAGATTATCTAATCCCACACCTCTGCCCTACAGATTAAGGAAGCAATATTTAAAGAAAGGAAGAGCCTCCCTCAAGAACACTTGACTGGTGGGTGCCAAAGCCCAGATTACAGCTCAGGGTCCAGTGTGCCATCCCCCAACATCAATGCTTCCAGGGCTGGTGCCTGCCTGCCACTGTACCTGGAAGTCTGGGTTGGGTCCTTGACTGAGGTCATATCCAAAACTTCCAATGGTCATTAGACCCACGAACTCCAGGCCGGGACACTTGGAATTAATGTGTTCCACTGTGGCCACTGCCTCTGAAGGTGGGAGCCCATGTTTACCTTCATGGAAAGAAAGATGCACATCCATGAAGCTCTAAAGTAGTAGGAGATGCCTTCATTTCCAACCTCCACCCCTCCAAAAACACAAACAAAACACATGGTCCTTGGGGAAATGCTCTTCTCTTTAAGTACTCTCAATGAACGCACAGCACAGCCTTTAAACTTACAGGCAAGTGACTGTCTGGAATAGGGCTGTCCTTCTAGGACTGTACGCGATTTCTTGGACAGAACATTTCATGAGTTGAATTTCCTCTCCTACAGTGAAGAAATCCCAAGAAGCCTTTGTTGGGGACATTGGTGAGAGTTACCATGCTGTATCATAAGAGGAGTTACTGAGTTAGATTGCTCTATATCTGTGCTGTGGAGTTTCTGAAAGTTTTATTAATATTACAGTTCCTAGGATCATAGATTTAGAACTGGCAAGGACCTTAGCAATCAGTCAGGCTAACCCCCTCACTTTACACATGAGAAAACTCAGGCCAAGGAGAAAGACAAGGTTACACAAATAGCAAGTAACAGAACCAGTTAATATAAAGAATACTAAGTATGTGTTTATTAATAATAAATTTGTTTCTATGTATTACAAAGTAGCCTTATTTACTGATCTGAGGGGCCATAATCCACAGGTTCCATCACTTACTAAATAGAGTATCTGGTCTCACATGATCTCTGAACACCATCAAATTTCTGCCAATCATTAAGAAATGGTATGACTACAAACTGTATCTGTAGCTAGGTATAGAGTTGTCCATATGGAGTAGGCAGCAGAATTGCAGTTTGTGGATGTGAATAAAGTGGGGAAGAAAAATATCCAAACTTTGTTATCTCCTGTAAGTTAAGGAAACAGAACTACTAGTGAACAGTAGCTTTATGATGGCTGTGAACAAAGAGTTGCTTATAAAATTAGTGTGGAAAATAATCATCATCATCATGTATTCAATCCCAGAACCTTCAACTACAGAACATCAAAGAAACTTGCTGATAAAATCTACATTGATTTTTCTGTATATGTTGAAGTAGTACTGAAGATGAGAATTTATTTAAAAATTTAATTTAATTTAGAAATAAAATTTCCATTCCCCTTCTGGACTGTTGGCTTTGGTGAGGCATTCTCAACAAGCCCAAATCATCCCTATTCCCCCTCAGTTACTCTTTACTGAAAACGTAAGAGCAACCAAGCCTCCTCTGAGTGACAGGAAACGAGAAGTGACCTGGTAACATCAGCTCTCCCAGAAGATGCTGGTGTGTGATAATAACTTATTTACAGCGCATTTTTCTTATAGCCACCCTGTGAAGTAGGTAGTTTAAGTATTCTCAGGGGAGAGAAAAGTCATTAGTTAGATCTTAGTCACTTACTTTCTTCCCCACTGGTGTTAATCTGGACCATGACTTTTAATCTCTCTGGAGAGCCTTTCTTCTGCCAGGAATTATTTACTTTGTCTGCCAGCTTCACAGAGTCCAGAGTTTCCAGCATGTAGAGATTGGGGACAGCTGCAAGGAGGAAGATGTAATGGAGCAGACTTGGCTTTTCACTCAACCTATTCCTATGGGCTGTTTGCCTTTCCTTACTGAGTTCTTAACCACAAGGATGTTAATAATAACAACTGGCATTTAGATTGTTTGCAAAGTATTTTGCAAATACTATCTTGGTCCTCACAACAACCCTATGAGGTAACTGGTATTATTATATCCATTTTATAGATGAGGAAACTGAGACAAATTAAGTGACTGGCCCAGAGGCAGTTGTTCAATAAGCATTCATGAGACCAGTGTGACGAGTGTAGACCAGACCACTGTGGAGCAGCAAGGACAGGACCCAGAACAGGATTCAGGACCCCACCAGCAGCAGTTCCCAGATTCCTCAACCCACAAATACCACAGATAGCTTCAAAGGTCAGTGGGAGGGCTCCGGCAGCTGCCATTTTCGGAGCACTCCACCTAGAGCCTCTGGGAGAATTGAAGGGCTGATCTAATCTCAGCCCTGAGAGACCTCCACCTAAAATCCCTGGGGGAATTGAGCCACTGATCTGATTCTCAGCCCTAAGCTCCACCCGAGGGTTAGGAGGAGCACTGGCAGTGGAGCTGGTGGAGGTTCTGGAGAGGGAATTCAATTGCATATTCTGGGCAGAAAAGTTTTTGGTTGCTCCCAGAACCGTGCACAGGTCAGGAGAGGAGTAAACATTTCTCCCTTGATTGTGCCACCTCGGAGGAACTGAGAATTTACAGTTCCCTAGAATATAACCTCCTCTCGACAAAGGTCTCAAAAGTCAAGTAACTGGCTGGGAAAATGCCCAAAAAAGGGAGAAAAAATAAGACTACAGAAGGTTACTTTCTTGGTGAACAGGTATTTTCTTCCATCCTTTTGGAAGAGGATGAACAAAGCATAACATCAGAGGAAGTCAAGGCTTCTGCGTCCAAAACAAATATGCAATGGTCTCAGGCCATGGAAGAGCTCAAGAAAAATTTTGAAAATCAAGTAAGAGAGGTGGAGGAAAAATTGGAAAGAGAAAAGAGAGCGATGCAAGAAAATCATGAAAAGTGAGTCAACATGTTGAAGAAAATAGCACTTTTAAAAATAGGCTAACTCAATTGGAAAAAGAGGTCCAAAAAGCCAATGAGGAGAAGAATGTTTTAAAAAGCAGAATTAGCCAAATGGAAAAGGAGGTTCAGAAGTTCACTGAAGAAAACAGTTCTTTAAAAATTAGAATGGAACAGACGGAAGCTAATGACTTTAGGAGAAACCAAGAAATTACAAAACAAAACCAAAAGAATGAAAAAATAGAAGACAATGTGAAACACCTCATTGGAAAAACAATTGACTTGGAAAATGAATCCAGGAGAGACAATTTAAAAATTATAAGACTACCTGAAAGTCATGATCAAAAAAAGAGCCTAGACATCATTATCAAGGAAAACTGCCCTGATATTCTAGAACCAGAGGGCAAAATAAATATTGAAAGAATCCACAGATCACCTCCCAAAAGGGATCCAAAAGGGGAAACTCCTAGGAATATTGTAGAGCCAAATTCCAGAGTTCTCAGGTCAAGGAGAAAATATTGCAAGCAGCCAGAAAGAAACAGTTTGAGTATTGTAGAAATACAATCAGGATAACACAGGATCTGGCAGCTTCTACATTAAGGGATCAAAGGGCTTGGAATAGGATATTCCAGAAGTTAAAGGAACTGGGATTAAAACCAAGAATCATCTACTCAGCAAAACTGAGTATACTACTTGAGGGGAAAAAATGGTCATTCAGTGATACAGAGGACTTTCAAATGTTCTTGATGAAAAGACTAGAACTGAACAGAAAATCTGACTTTCAAACACAAAAATCAAGAGAAGCATGAAAAGGTAAAGCAGAAAGAGAAAACATAAAGGACTTTCAAAAGTTGAACTGTTTACATTCCTATATAGAAAGATAATATTTGTAACTCTTGAGACTTTTTTCAGTATTTGGGTAGTTGGAGGGATTACACACACACACACACATGCACATACAGACAGAGAACACAGGGTGAGTTTCATAAGAAGGGATGATACCTAAAAAAAAATAAAATAAAATTGAGGGGTGAGAGAGGAATATATTGGGAGGAGAAAGGGAGAAATGGAATGGGATAAATTATCACACATCAAGGAGGCGAGAAAAAGCTTCTTCAGTGAAGGAGAAAAGGGAGGATGTGAGAGGGAAAAAGGGAAGCTTACTCTCTTTACATTTGGCTTAAGGAGGGAATGACATGCTCACTCAGTTTGGTATGAAAGTACATCTTGCACTACAGAAGGGTAGGGGAGAAGGGGACAAGTGGGGTGAAGGGGATGATAGAAGGGAGGGCACATGGGAGGAGGGAATAATCAGAAGTAAACACTTGGGGAGGGACAAGGTCAAAAGAGACAATAGAATAAATGGGGGGCAAGATAGGATGGAGGGAAATATAGTTAGTCTTATACAACATGACTATTATGGAAGTCTTTTGCAAAACTACACTTATATAGCCTATGCTGAATTGCCTGCCTTCTCAGTGGGGATGCGTGTGGAGGGAGGAAGGGAGAGAACTTGGAATTCAAAGTATTGGGAATAAATGTTGAGAATTGTTTTTGCATACAACTGGGAAATAAGAAATACAGGTAATGGGGTATAGAAACCTATCTTGCCCTTCAAGAAAAGAGATATGAAGGGGATAAGGGATGGGAGGGGTGTGATAGAAGGGAGGGCATATTGAGGGAAGGGGTAATCAGAATGCAAAGCATTATGGGGTAGAGGAGGGAGAGATGGGGAGAAAATTTGGAACTCAAAATTTTGTGGAAATGAATATTGAAAACTAAAAATAAAGGAACATAATTTAAAAAAAAAAAAGCATTCATTAATCACTTACTATGTGCCAGGCACTATGCTAAGCAATAAGGATGCAAAGAAAGGCAAAGACAGTCCCTGTCTCAAGGAGCTCACAATCTAGCTTATACAACTTGTAAGTGCCTGAAGTAGAATTTGAACTTAGGTCTTTCTGATTCTATGTCCAGCATTCTATTTGCTGCTCATTTAGAAACCCAAGAGATATTATCACTGGGTATGAACTAGAATGCATGTTAGAACTGTTCCAGCAGTAAGGATCAATAAGGGAAATACTTAACGTACAGGATTAGACACCAATATGCATCAATATATAAAATTCTCTTTAGTTCAAGTCAACAATCCTTTGTTTAGGTACAAGGTCTTTGTTTCAGGGAATAGCTTGGGATCATTAAAAGTCCTCAAGAGTTTTCCAAAAGGAATCTAGCTCACTCTCTTCCTTCCATCCAATTCTAGGTCATTCACAGTGTCTGTCTAAGAAGAATGAACATGTACTTTAGATCCCCTGTGAAGATTGCATATCCAACAGAATTTCATAATTAAAGCAACAGGTATTCTTGATCTACTTGTTTTTTTCCTATATGACCTTTTTAATATTAATATCCTTGACATTAAAATAAGAAAGTTGCATGGCTAGAAGGTCTAGAATACCACATTAAAATTGCAGGAAATGGAGAGGTACTTGATGGGAATGAGTAGGCTGTAATATCTTAAAAATTTTTTAAATTAATTTTTTACAAGTATGTATAATCTCTCCTTCCAACTATTCTCCACTTTCCCCTTCTCATTGAACAATTTGAAAAATAAAGCCCTTAAAATCAATATGCAAAACTCAGACAAAAAAAAGGAACCACATTAGCCATGTCTCATATGACACCCCTGGCAGGAGATAGATGGCACATTTCATCATTAGGTTTCTAGACTTGAGTTTAGTCACTGAATTGATCAGAATTCTAAAGTCTTTCAATCTAAAGTCTTGCTTTTCTTTACAATGCTGGCTCTGGTTGTATAAATTATTCTTCTAGATATGCTTATTTCACTTTGCATCAGTTTATACAGTTGAACTGATACAAAATTTGGTTCTATATTCAATAGTTTCTCCTGAAACTGTACATTTGGTCATTTCTTATGGCACAATAATATTACAATACATTTATAGACCATGACATATTTTGTTATCCCCCAATAGGTGGGACCACCATTAGTTTCCAGCTTCTGGTTACTACAAAAAGGGCTGCTAAAAATAGTTTTGTACAAATAGGTCCCTTTCCTCTGTTTTTGGGGAACAGGTCTAGGAGTGGTACTGACGGCTCAAAGAGTGTGCACTTTGGTAAACTTTTAGAGGCAATTCTAAATCACTGTAAATGGCAATATCTAACCAACAAATAACTGTGGACATAAAGGTTATCAAGAGGGAGAATGACCAATGAACAGCCCATGTTTCCACTGGCTGTCATGCAATGTCTAGAGAGTGAGAAGGAGGAATCTAGAATATTGGGTAAACTCCCCATGCACAAGAGATGCACAGGCAGAGAAAGACTGGATGACTTTGAATTTGTGGCACTGACGAGTACATCAGGTACTTGATTATGGTGCCAGGCACTCTGACAGATACTGGAGATGTACAATAAAAAATGAAACAGTCCTTATTCTCAAGAAATATATTTACATTCTACTAAGAGAAATATGGTAAGTAAACAAATTTGTATAAGGTAGCCTATTAAATCTGGGCAAAGCATTCTTAAAGAAGAGGAAGCCACTGTTCAGATGGTAGATCAGGGCTAAGATAACATGTCACATTTGGTGAAGAGCTACTCCTCTAGATAGCTGGAATGTGGTATGCCTGAAAGGAAGCACCATGAAATAAGGTTGGAACCAGGAGTCTGTATTTTATTGGAGAGGCGATAGGGAGCTCCTGAAGGTTGTTAAGCAGGAAGTGCTGTGGTCAGGGACGAGAGGGAGGTCAGGGAGGGGCCAGGCACTCCAGGCCTGGGGGACAGTCTATAGATGGAGTGTCCCATGTCAGACACAGCAAGGAGGTCAATGTGGTTGGATCACAGAGGGAGGGAAGGCACAAGGAGCCTGAAAAGGTAGGAAGTGGCCAGCTTGTGAAGGTGATGTATCATTAATCTGTGGTTAGTAAAAATAAATAAGTATATGGACTACAATTTTTAAAATTTAGTTCCACAGGCATCAAATATTCTGTTTATGCACCGATGCTTTACCCTGACAATATTAAGAACTGGAATGTCTTACCTGAAAGAAATCTCACCACAAAGAGGTGAATCAGGTGAGCTTTCACTTGAGGCTTTTTCTCTTACCTTTCATGGAAAAGTGTTAGTTTATTTCCTTACCGATCAATTTGTTGATATTGTGTTTCTGCAGGTGGCCAATGAAATGCCATTTTATCTCAGGACATGAAGACAGAATCTGGATAAAAAAAGGTGGGAGGAAGAGGTGAAGGGGATGCACATCAGGACTGCTAGCAGTCACTTCCTGGCTGTGGATCTCTGCATGTGCTTGGTTCCATCTCCCAAAACACAATAGTCCCAGGTATGCTTAGTAAACCACTGCTCCTATCCTTTCTTAGCTTCCCAACAAACTGGAGAGAGACTCAAGTATGGTTTTAGGACTCTAGCCTTGCCTGTCCACCTGGCTGGTTCTTGCCCCCATCTCTATCTCACCCCTTGGGTGAACAGTTCTACATTCAAGTTTATCAGGCCTTTTAACTTTCAAATAGATCTCAAGCTCACAAGGGAGAAAAATCCAACAAAGATCCAGTTACATTGTACCATTAGATTCAGAAGTGGAAGGGATTTTGTATGAAAGAGATTTTCCTTTAGCTGGAAAAGACATGGGGCCAAACCAGAACGGGTAACTCTCCAATTTTCTCTACCATAAAGAGCCTAGGGAGAAAGGTCAAGATTTAGAATGAATGTAAAGAATCCATAAATATCTACTTACTTTAGTATTTGATGCTTTTTCTAACAGCTCCTGAACCTAAGAAGATTAAAATGAAAATTATGACTCTGAAGTCCAGCAACTGGGCCTCCTCTAAAGTGCAGTCAGATACTTTCCCAGCAGACACGGGGAATTCAGAAAGGCCACTTACGTAGTTCTCTCCAAAGCTTCGCTGTCCATGAGCATATGCCTCAATTACCATGTCAGCAGGTTTGGTCTTACTCACAGCCACTAGCCGGGGCTGAACGGCTGGGAGATCCTGCCAAGGGAAAAGTGCCACACTTGAGTGAAAGGTAGGGATATTCACCTTGAAGTAACTGGCAGTCAGAAAGAATTATCCCAGTAAATCAAATGGAAAAGTATTGTAACAACAGCCCTGACAATCCCAGTTTTAGTTCTCTGGTTCTATAGGGAGTAGTATACCTTTACTTTTAAATACATGAAACTGCAAGTTAATCTGCTGCCCAAAAAGACTTTTCCTCCTCAGCAAAAGCAGGAAGAAATAGTAAAGAGGCAATCCTTTGACCAGAAGGAAACCTATTTACTGGGCCCTGATGCCTCAGAGTTAAGAGGTGCTGCATTGAATGAATTTTCTGTTCCTTTGTGTTCCCTGTAAGCCTGAGTAACTCAGTTTCAGAACAGGGACAAAGGGAGGGAAGGGAATTATCTGGAATTTATGACTCAGAAATGCTTAGAAGGAGAACAAATTTGAGTTCAGTCAAGAGAGATGTGTTTGACTTCTTAGAAGGGGGTCATGATTGCTGCCAGTTTTAAGGCAAATATTCTTCAAAATTAAAAACAAACAAATTTAACATCCATGTGCAACCTGTTTCTACCTCAAAGAAACCAGGTAAGAAAAGGCCTAGTTCTTAGAAATCTAAAGGTTACAGCAGTGATGAGAGGCCAGCCCCATTTTTACTAGGAAAAGAAAAGCCATCTGTTTTCATGCAGTAATGCTTTGACTGGTCCCCTGTAGATTCCTTAATACAAAGTAATCCAGCACTAGTCAATGGACCAGTATCACTGTGGGGACCAATAAAGAAACAGGCACAGACCAGATCTTGAGCTTTTTGGCAGCTGAGTTTGTGACATACATTAATTTCTCTTGACGTGCTCTCTTCCTCATTAAATGTAGTTTTACACAGGAGATCTAGACAAGAACAGAAGAAAAATATGGTGCTTTAGACACCAGGTGATGGGTTCCTCAGAGTGCTCTACCCTCTGAGGTCAACACAATGACAAAAGGAGCTAAGACAAACCTAAATTTTAGAGGTAGAAGGAACTTTAGGGATCAGCTGGTCCAATCCCTTCACTTTAGAAAAGAGGAAACTGAGGCTTGAGGAACTAAGTGACTTGCTCATGGACATACACAGCTAGTTAATGGAAGAGATGGGACTTGACTTACACTTTGGTGCTTCTTCCACCAGATTAACTGCCTCCCAAAGACCCTCTAATCTCCAAACAGTTTTGCAAACTCTAACACAGGTTCACAACAGTCTCCCCTCACCAACACACACATGCACTTTACTTTAGCCTTCTCATCCACAATAGCCAAGTCCCAAGAAAGCTGAGATAACTGGTCCATGAATCAACTGCTAGTAACAAAGTGACAGATGAGACCCAAGAGTCCTGACTCACTACTTAAGATACAATCTAACTCCTTTCCACCATCCCTACTTACAGAATTGAATCTCCTTTCAAATAGTGAAATCAACAGACCAGGGTAGCTAGGAATAGCTATCACCAAATAATCCCATTCACCCTCAGTATTTTAAAGAATCAGAGAATTTTCAGCAGGAAGGCAATTCCTTGAGGGGCTAAGAAGGTTTTGGAAAAGGTAAGGCAATTAGAAGACCTGTCTCCTTCCTGACTGCTACCACCTGGCCCCACCCCAAAATTTGCCCTACTTAGTCTCTCCCATTCTTTCCAATTTACCTAATTCCCAAAACAACCTCTCACAGATAGGGATAGAAGTGGGACGAGGGGAGGGTAAACAGGATGTTCTAAGTGAGTTGTGAAGACCAGAGTTCAAATCTAGCCTCAGTCTCACTAGCTGTATGACCCTGGGCAAGTCATGTAACTTGTGTTTGCCTCATCTGTAAAAAGGGGATAATAGTAACACCTCCTTCTCAGCACCTACTTCCCAGGGTTGTTGTGAGGATCAGATGAGGTAATAATTGTGAAGTACTTAGCATAACACCTGACCCTAGTAAGGGTTACATGTTAATTATCATCATCATCTTCTTCTTCATAACGATTTGCTGCCAGGAAACATTTCACTGAGCAGGTGGGTGATTTCTACATGAAGGATCATTTATAATTGCGGAATGTTAGAGCTAAGGATCATCAGTTCACCCTCACTCTTATCCCCTCCATTTCACAGATGAGGACAAAAATGCCCAGCTTGTACATGGTTACACAGGCCACAATTCCCTATTTTCTAAGACTATCAGTACAACAGAGGGAGCACCTTTGAAGTGTTCCCTGTCTATCTCACTGTAGATGAGAGGCTCCTACCAAAAAGGGCTGTTAACTTTTGGTTTGTGGTCATTTCAAATGGAGGAAAACCAACTGCAAAGAAAAGAACCCTCACATGGCACTTTTTTGGCACTTCTCTTAAGCACCTGTATGAGAGATGCTATAGTATTCTTGCAAAGTCTTAGTGAGGTATGGTGGTGGCCCTGGCTTCTCAAAAGCAACGTGAACAGAATGCAAAGTCTGGCAGATTTTATAAAATGTGTGTGGGCAAACCTTTCCCCAACTCCTACAAAAGACCAGGCTAGCTAAGTTCTGACCAGACCGGCTGCAGGGTAATAAAAGTCTACAGCCAGAGCAATTCCTGAAGTTGCTGTTCAGTTGTTTTTCAGTGGTATCTGACTCTCTGCACAGGGTTTTCTTGGCAAAGATACTGTAGTGCTTTGCTGTTTCCTTCTGCAGCTCTTTTTCTAGATGAGGAAACGGTGCAAACAGGATTAAGTGACTTGCCCAGGGTCACAGAAGTAGTAAGTGTTTGAGGTTAGATGAACTCACAAAGACGAGTCTTCCTGCTTCCAGGCACTGCACTCTATCCACTGTGCTGCCCAATTCTTGGACTGTCTAATGAATGATAAAGGACTAACGATTTGTATCAGTTAAGAAAATACCCGTAAGAAGAAATAGTATCACTTATGCACATGACAAAGTGGATGGAGAGCTGATCCTGAATGAAGGAAGACCTGGATTCAACTCCAACTTCTGTCACATACCAGCTTTATGAGCCTAGACAAGTCACTGAACCTCTAAGTGCTCTAGGAAATTCTCTTAAGGCTATAAATTCAAAAGCAGGTGCAGATCTTTATTGGTAGGGGGAGTTTTCTACACCAATTACATCAGAAATCTGGTCTACACTTCTGCCTGCTGAACCTCCCACATACATCTAGAAGTAACATTTTATTCTCTCCTTCTGTGGGCCCTATTCACATCAGACTCTGCCCTCTGTCCTAGTCTTTCAAAGAATTCAGAACTTCAGTTCCAGAATTCAGATATCTTTTGATCCATAAAATTCTTAGTCCCTAGGCATTCAACTCTTTTTGTGCCTACCCAGGCCTGTTGTATCCCCAGAATGCAAGGTGATAGGAGTAACTTTTCTATATTCTCTTCTTGCCCAAGGGTAAATTCTTATCAAGTGGTTATTAGTAATTTTCTCAGAAGCTCATGAATTAGAAGGGCCCCTGACTGCATCTGGTCCAAGCCCCACCTGAGCAGGAATCTCCTAAGTGATGGAAGAAGTCTAGTATTAGAGAATCCGCTACCTCCGAAGCAGCACATTTCACTTTCAGGGTGAAATGGTTTAGGGTTCACTTAGAGGGTAAATCTAATGGTTAGGAAGTTTTTCCTTCTCCATACCTAAATCTTTCTCATTTCAGGTAAAACAGGTCAGATGATGATGAAGAAGAAAACATTTAAACTGCACTTACTATGTTCTTACTATGCACTTACACTGTTCTAAATGCATTACAGTTATCTGACTTGATGCTCACAACAACCCTGGGAAGTAGGTACTGTTATGATCCTTTTTACAGATGAGAAACTGAGGCAGTCACAGATTAAGTGACAGGGTCACACCTGCTAGAAAGTATGTAGAAGGAGGCTGGATTTGAACTCAGGTCTTCCTGACTCCAGACCCAGCGCTCTGGGCACTAAGCCAGCTCTGCAAATACCAAAGCCCAGCTTCGATGTCTCTCCCCAGAGGAGGGTGGGAGCCTGCTCTTCTCCATCGTAGACGTCCATCCCCTGGTCCTCCAACCTGATGCTCCAGAAGGCTGCCCTCTTCTGGACGAACCCGATAACTTGTCAAGGCCCTTCCTCGATCTGGGCGCTCCAAGCGACCACAGCCCTCCAGGGGCGTCTGACCACGGCGGGGGAGGGGGTGTCTGTCGCCTCCCTAGTAGCAGACAGGAGGGCGGGAAACTGAGGCCCAAGGAATTTGGATGACTCGCCCAAGGTCACGCAAGGGGATCGAAGTCGAGTGCTCTGGCTCCGGCTTCCCTCACAGGGAGTCCTGGGGTGTCTTTTTGGGGGATGGAAGGGCTGTCAGGTCACATGACTGTCTCACGTGGAGCCTGCAGGTCGCTAATCCCGCAGTAGCAGCAGGGGGTCCTTCCCTCCTGAGGGTATTCCCCAAAAACCAGGAGACATCTCGAGGCAAAGGCTTGGGGGGAGGTCCTGGGGGACCCCCGTAGAGATCAGACCCCCGCATTTTACAGACCCTGGGCCTTAGCCCACAGCCCCGCCACCCCCGCCTCCATCTCCCCGCTCCGCCCGTCACCAGGACGCCCCTGAGCCGCAGGGTCACCGAACCCCAGGACCCCCGGCCCCACCCTCACCCGGGGCCGCCGAGCCACTGCCTGCTGCACGCGTTCTTTCACCGCCCGCAACGCCAGCCCGACACCCAGCTCAGCCGACATGCCGACAGCTTTCCATACAACCCCAGCAGCTACAGTACGAGACCCCGCCTCTCCCCCGCAGCGCCGCCCGATCGCCGGCATGGACCTTTTTCCGGTTCCGCCCACTCCTCGCTAGTTAGACCAATTACAGTACGGCCCTGAGCTCTCCCGGCCAATGGCTATGCGGCTCCTTGACGATGATGACGTCACCGCCTCCCTAGAGAGGCCATATTTAGGGGGCACGCCGACGGCACCATTAAGTGGTAAGGTGGGGTGGAGGGGGGCGGTAAAGCCGAGAAAAGGGGCAGTCCTGGATGAGAGAATCGGGACAGAGGGGCATGGAGGCTGTGAGTGCGCAGGACGTGAACAATCCCGTGAGATCTGTCGTGTTTCTCAGTGGTCTGGGGGGCAGAGCGACGTCCTCCAGGATCCCCTGACCTCCCACCCCCGCTCATAAGATGGATGAGCCCGCTCCTGCCTTCGGAACTCAGGTGCTTAGCGTGTCTCAGGGGCTTGACCTAGTCCATTTCAGACGCCCTGCTTCTCGGGAGCCTGGAGCGCTCACGGACTTTACTAATCCTTTACTCGTTCGGTAACTGTCATGTACAAAGCGCTTCGGTAGCGCCACGTTTTACAGAGGAGGAAACAGGCTCAGAGTCCCTCAATGAAGAAGTGTGGAGCTGGAATTCACCCGGCGTCTTCGGACTCCTAAAGCTAGCACTACCTCGCAGGGTGCCCATGGTTACTACGTGCCCCATTTCAGTTCTAGAATTCTTGCTTTTACATCGCAGTCACCACATGGTTTTACGTGTTTGATCTACCACGCCCACCCCCAGCAGTGCCGATCGATCCCTGGTCATTCTGGACAGCTCTCACTCAACGGGAAACAAGGACATCTCAATCTGAGCACGGACAGCGTGCCCAAGTGCAGACGTGTAAGGCATGGTATAGTCCCTCTTCCGGAGGAAGGGTAACCCTAGAAGGTTACCAGAATAAAAACTAAAACCAAAGTGCCACAGAAAAGTCAGTGCCATCAATAAAAGCATACCACCCCTTTCTGTGGGCCAGTGCTAGTGGGTGGCAACCTTATCCCTGGACTTCAGAAACTTAAGTCAACAAGCATCTGTTCAGGGTCTGCTCTAAGGCAGGCACATAGCACGGTGGAGGAACCCAACAGAGACAGATCGCAAGCTGATGGAGGAGACAGCAATGCAAAACCCTCTGCACAAACAAGACACACACAGGTTAAGTGGTAGATAATAGCGGGAATGCGCTAGCATTGAGAATTATAGACATTCCTTGCAGAACATAAGATTTTAGCTGAGACTTGGAGTCAGGAAGGCTAGAAGGCAGAGAGGAGGAGGGAGTGCATTATAGGCACGCGGGGACAGCCAGGAAAAATGCTGGGAGAGTGGGGGTTGGGGGATGAAACTTAAGAACCACATTAAGAATACTTTAAGGAAAGGAATTTATTTAAAATCCCTATTCTCAAGGAGCTTATATTCTGTTTTTTAGTTTGTAGGATGGGAAGGGTAAGAGGAAAATTCAACTTAATTGAGTTAGGAAACAATCAGTGCTGAGTTTTGGGGAGAAATCAATGTCAGTAAAGGGGATAGGTGTTGACTAGGGTTGCCATGGAATGGCATCCAATATTTTTTAATTGAAGCATCTTGTCTAGAAAAAAGGGAGGCAGTAATCTCATTGTACTCTGCTCTAATCAGACCATTCCCATAGTCTTGTGTTCAGTTGTGGGCCCCACATTTTAGGCTGGACATTGACAACCCGGAGACCATCTAAAAGTGAATGATCAGAATGCTGAGGATCACTTGGGCACCATGATAGTACTTCAAACAGCTTTTCACATACAGTATTTCTACCTTTCCTCCTAGACTGTGAGCTGTATTTGTATAAGAGTTATGTTTTACTTGATTTAATGTATATTTTCCAGCCCATGTGACAGATCAAGTCACAATTTCTCTGGTCTTCAGGAAACTCTCAAGTTTGGACATAAGATGAGATCTGCCTTGATGGAGAGGTATCTCCATGTGAGTTTTCCACAGTTTGATACAAAGGTTCTTGTGTTTCCTCTTAATAATCTGCATATTGCTCTGCTCAGTGTAGGTACTTCATATGACATTTTCTGAAGTTAAAGCTTTTGTCCATGGGAAATTCTAATCAGAAGAACTTGCAACTCTTGCCTCTGGAACTTCTTTGAGTCCCAGGCCATCTGGGGACAAAATTCCAGGTGTTCATGAAACAGGGATGTCATTTGCCCAAGGAAAAGTTAGGGAGTCCTTGCGTCGCTCACTCACAAACTGCTCCAAATGTGAAATCTAGCTTCTTTAGATTCAGGAGAGGATTGGCTTCTAAGGCTAAGGCTTCAGCCAGTAAAGGTAACTGTTTGCTCCAAGAACACTGGGAAGGTCAAAGCAAAATCTGATCTGCTTCCAAGAATGTGAGCAAGATCGCTGGCCACCCTGGTAGATGCTGGTCAGTGTATATCTGAAGAAGCCTAGCAGGGCAGGAGTTTGGTGAATGTCAAAGGGCACGAGGGTGAGAACTTTGGAGTACAATGGTCTGGGAGAGTGCAGGATATTCAAGGTGTGATATGCTTGCTAGAAAAAGGGTATCTTAAAAACTTGAAATATTTAACTCCATGATCCTCAATAAGCAATATTATCATCAAAACAGAAATTCAACAAAAATTTAATATATAGAGCACTGCATTAGACCTTGAGATACAAGGTTTAGATAAGTCATAGACAGTGATCTGTGATTAGACTGATCAGAATGCACATTATTTTATGTTATTTCATGAAATTATATATAGTTAGTACATCTTTTCACTGGATAATAAAAAATAAACACATTGGTGGAGGCTCGAGAGCTTCAATTTTTAGTGGGTTCTGATTCAGAGAGCATCTGAAACCTGGAATATCTTTAGGGGGGACCCATCCCCTTTGTGAAGGGAAGTACAACTGTGCTACACAGAAAGGAAGTCTACGTTGACTTTCTTCACCTCTTCACTAACCATCTGCTCTTCAAAGCTTTTAATTTGGTTTCCAACCCATTATTCCTCTACTGCTATTTTGTGAATCTTAAATCCCTGCAGAAATATGATGCTTATTATGCACTGATTTGATGGATACATGATTCCATGCATGTAATTACAGTCTTCACTTAGTACAGATTGGCTTCTCATCAGCCTGTATAGTTTTTACTTAAAAGGAACCAATGAAATCTTAATTTTAAAATCCACTGGCTTTTTTCCATTCCTTATCTTCCATGATCTTTCTGCACATTCCAAACTGTCCTCCTGTCCTCCCTTTCCTGGATATTATCTCTTCTTTGGTTTCCAGAAAACTGTTCTCTCCTGGTTTACTTCCCTTTCTGACTGTTTCTTCTAGTTACCTGTGATGGTTCATATTCCTTCTTCAGTCTGCCCCTATCTATAAGTGTCCCCCAAGCATCTGTCTTAAGCTCCTTTCTCTCTATACATTCTCTTTCCATTATAATTTCATCAACACACATTTTTTGTTTTTTGTTTTAAAGATTTTATCTATTTTGTTCAGGTTGGAAGTGCCATTACTGTTCAGCACAGAAACTTTCACCTGGACTAGTCTGCTCCCCTCTAAAGTGATTTTCCTAAAACACAGTCTGATAGTCTCTTGCTTCTGGGGGCTTACTATATTGGCACTAGCTGGTGCTACATCAGTGCTAGATTTATTGCCGATACTGGATTGGCTTTAGTTTTATTCCAGCTCAGAACTCTTGAACTCAAACATCCATCATCCTCATCTTCCTCTGTAGTGGGGACTCCAGGTACAAGATTCAACACCCAGCTATTTTGTTCTTGTTATTCAGTTGTGTTTTACTCTTCCTGACCCCATTATGGAGTTTTCTTGGCAAAGATATTGGAGTGGTTTGCCATTTCCTTCTCTGATAGATTAAGGCAAGTAGAGGTTAAGTGACTTGTCCAGGGGGTCACACTGCTAGTAAGGGTCTGAGGCTGGATTTGAATTCAGGTCTTCCTGACTCCAGGCTCAGTGATCTCTCCACTGAGCTATCTAGCTACCTCTTACACCCAGTCATATGTACTTTCAATGATAAGATTTAAAAAATATTCCCAAACCCTCACCCTGCCCCCAAATTACTTTGCATTTACTTCGCATATATATGTATGTATATATATATACATACATATATATATGTATATCTTGCATTTTCTTTATAAAATCTCTTAATTGGAAAAGATCTCACAAGCCAATATTTGATATCTAAGAGGATTTAGTAAAGGGGAAAGAATGCTGACCTAAGATGTTATCCTCTGTAGCTTTGTGACTTCTACAGAACTGATAAGCACGATGTCGTTATCCATGTCACTAGTAAACATATTAAACAAATACTGGGCCAAGCACAGATCCCTGGGGCCCTCTAGTAGAGACCTCTTTCTACACTGATACCAACTTTTTTTTTTTAATATTTGACACCAGCCTATCAATGACTACTCTTTGGATGCAATAATTTTTGGGACACTACTCTCTCCTGGTTTTCCTTCTACCTGACTTCTCCTTTTCTGTCTCCTTTACTGGATCCTCCTCCAGATCACACTCCCTATGACTGTAAGTGTCTCTCAGGATTCTGTGCTGGGCCTTTTCTTTTCTCCCTCTATACTATCTCACTTGGTGATCTCTTCAGGTCCTGTGGATTTAATTATCATCTCTGTGCTGATGATTCTCATATCTACCTATCCTCCCCCAATTTCTCCACTGACTTCCAATCTTACATCTCTGAATGCCTTTCAATATTTTATTTTTTCCCAAATACATGTAAAAACAAATTTTTACATTTTAAAAAAATTATGAATTCCAAATTCTTTTTCCCTCTTCCCTCCCTGAGAAAGGAAGCAATTTGATGTAGGTTATATATGTGCAGTCATGCAAAACATATTTCCATATGAGTCATGTTGTGAAAGAAAATTTAGATAAAAAAAGAAAAATAAAGAAATTTTAAAAGTTGCCTGAGAAAAGAGATACAAAATAAAATCTAAGTTGTTTTCTCTCTTGTTCATTAATATCATTTTTTTTCATCCCAAGAAGCAATTCTATCCCTTCTTTGGCTTTTTTTCCTTAATATTGCTACAAATCCTCCCTTTTGTTTTACTTAACATTCTTTGACAGCCTTGGGCTAATTCTGAGTTTTGGCATGGCTGACACTGCAGGACAGTGCCATGTTTTTATATATATTCATCCTTCACATCTGCCTTTTTAAAATCCAAGGTAGGGAATGAGTTTGCTATATATCTACATCTTTAAACAAGTGTCCCTTTTCTGCCTCATCAGAATTTTCTTCCTTTGTCTTAAGAATTTTATTTGGGAGAGCTTCCCATCCCTTCTGGGCTGACTTTTCCTGTAAAGTTTTAGGTCACAGGTTCCTACCTATCCTGTGAAATCTGTTTTCTCCAGGAATTTGAAATTATTCCCAAAGCTACTAAACTATGCATACCCTTTAGCCCAGGAATGCCACTATTAGGCCCATAGCTCAAGGAAATTAAAAAGGAAAAGATCCCACATATAAATAAATATTTTTTTATCAGCTCTGTGTGTTGTGGTGGCAAAGAACTGGAAACTATGGAGGTGCCCATCAACTGGTAATGGCTGAACAAATCAAAACATACTTATGTAATGAAATATTATTGTGCCATAGAAATAGACTGTTTTAAAGAAACCTGGGAAGATATGTCTAGACCAAGACAGTGTGAAGTGAGCAGAACCAGAAGAACAATTTATATTATAATATCAACATTGTAAAGACATAACAAATTAGAAAAACTTAAGAACTCTTATCAATGCAGTGACCAATCATGGTTCCAGAAACCAAATGAGAAAGAATGCCAGTTACTTCTTGGATAGATGATGGACAGTACACAGAATGAAACACATTTTTGGATATGGCCAATATGGGAATTTGTTTTGTTTGACTTTGCTTATTTGTTACAAGGCTGTTTTATTTATTTTTTTATTCAAGGCAAGAGGTGGGAGAAAAATGCTTGATAATTGAAAAAATAATAGAAATCTGCTTTCCTAAATTCTAAGGTAGACCTAAGTCTGTCTTTGTCTTATCTATCCTCCTTCCTTGAACTTCAGCTTTTTCTCCCAAGTTTTACTTTTTCAGTCCTTTAATCACCTTAGTGTTTCATCTCTTCATTATGCTAAATATAGTATTCTATTACTTAGGTTTTTTTTTGTTTTTTTTTCTCACAAAGCTCTACTTTACAAATCTTTTGAAGTCTGTTCTCACCTATCTTCTACGGTTCAAGGGACACTCTTCAACTCAAGATAACAAGCATATTCTTCCACTATAAGGGCAGAGGTGAAGTCCTTAAAAAAGGAGACCTCTGAAACACCTTATTTTCTTTTTCTAGGCTGATAATTTCATTGATAATCACTGTTCAGATATGTCCTATACGAGCTGCACATTCATCTAATTATTATGTGGTTTCCATATCTTATTTTCCCAGTTTGCTGTTTATTTTATTATATCGGACAACAGAAAAAGCTTAGCTAAAGTCAGAACTGCTGACAATAATTTCCTCTTCAATCATCAAAGTCTGTTAGCCTGCCCTAAGAGATTAGATTAGCATACTGGTTTTATAATTTGCAAAGTCCAATTTGTCACACCATATACACCCTATACTCTCAAGGGTGCTTACAAAAACTCGTTTTGTGACGATTTTTTTCCCTCTAGGATTATTTTTATTATTATTATTGACATGTAGGGATGAATATAAAACTGTGCCATATCAGTTTAGAATTTCATACCATCAGGTTATTTACACAGCTGGTTCCCAACTCAGGCAGGGCCATGATGTCCTTTTCTGCATCAGGGCAAATGGCTTGGGAAATGACTGACCCCCATTGGGGGTGGATTTAGTAGAGAAGTTTCCAGAGTAAAGGCAGGCAATTTCCTGCTGCTCTGTTGTTGAAATGACGAATCTACTTATGCCTGAAAATATCTAGCACGTTTACAGTATGAACCAAAGGGCAGGGGCCTATGTCTTCTTTATATTCTGAAATCCTTCCAATGTTTTGGTATCAAACCTTGCTCATAGAGGGTACAGTCATTCCCTGGTGACTGGGTCATCCATCAAGTGGCACTGGATCCATGAGGCACTGTGCTTGGAGTCAGGAAGACCTGAGTTCAAATCTAGCCTCAGATACTTCCTAGCTGTGTGACCTTTTGCAAGTCATTTAATCGGTGTGCCTCAGTTTCCTCCACTGTAAAATGGGGATAATAATAATAAGATCTACCTCCTAGGGTGTGGTGAGGTCCAAATGAGATAATAATTGTAAAGCACACAGTATTTTGCCTGGCACATTTTTGTTCAGTCATTTTTCAGATGTGTCCAACTCTGTGACCCCACCAAAGAATTCTTTTGGTAAAGATACTGGAGGGGTTTGCCATTTCTTTCTCCAGCTCATTTTACAGATGAGGAAACTGAGGCAAAGAGGGTGAAGTGACTTGCTCAGGGTCACACAGCTAGTGTCTGAGACCAACTTTGAACTCGGGAAGATGAGTCTTCCTGATCCCAAGCCTAGTGCTCTCGCCACTGTGCCATTGAGCTGCCCCACGTGACACATAGAAAGCACTATATGGATGTTAGCTATCATTATTTTTATTATCAGACAAGTTGTTAGGCCTTTTTATAGTGAGGAAACCTGAATCTGAATAGTAGTGATCTCTCCCTAATGAACTCACCAGGAAATGACTAACCTGCCCCACTTTTCCTTTTAAAACAATCACCTTTAACTAGATTTGACCAAGGTGGTGATCCTGACTATACCAATTTGTTACACAAGGCAGGGTGTCTATCAGGGCAAGGGATTTAGTGGGTAGTGATACGATATTTTAAAAAAATGTTAATCAAGGTTACCCAAGATCATAATGGAGAATTCTGACAAAAGGTCATCCATAGGAGAAGGAAACGGCAAACCACTTCAGCATCTTTGCAAAGAAAACTTCATGGACAGTATTAAAAAACATGAATGTGGACCAACTTTGGGAGATAGTAGACAGAAGGACCTGGTGTACCATGGTACACAGGGTCACAAAGAGTTAGACACAACTGAACAACAACCACAACAAGATGAGACATTGCACGTCATTATCCATTATGCCTGTGAATGGAATGTCCTGTTTGTGTTTGCTCTCAACCAAAGGGCTCTGGCATGGAGTGTGAACAAAACTACTGTTAGTGTGGTGGGAAGTTTCAGCCACGATGATTTGTGGGATCAATTTCACAAAATGAAATAGCTTACAATGAAAGCCAGGCAGGTACATAAGGCTATGTTATTAACTTTTTAAAAAAGTACTGAAGCACTAGAGATGAAGAAACTCTGTAGGGCAAGAGTTGCTCCTTAGAAGTTAATAAAACAAATAACACAACAAAAGAGGAAGAACCAGATTACATTAAAATTTGGAATACAAATCTAACAGTATAATCTGTACGCACTACAAGTACGGCAGGCTCCAACCACTGAAACACTGAACTTGAATTTATGAGACAAGAGTATTTGTTTTGGCCTGGGGAAGTAAGAAAAAGATGATCATTTTGTGTGCTCTCCCCTTTTCTCAATTCTTTATGAATGTTTTAAAATGCTTTGTGTGAATATTTAATTTCAAAATTAATTGTTGGTTTGGTATAGTATTTGTTGATGAATGATATAGTAAGCACTAAGCTATTAACACTTTACAAAGATCAGTAAGTTGCCAGTTGCTAATACTTGTTTCAAAACCTTTTTGATTTAAAATAGGCCTTATTGATTTGGTAGGTGTGGGATATACTATAGATTTGAGAAATACTGTAAAACATAAGACTTCTCAGCTGCTAAAGCTTGTTCACTCTTTCTTCTCCAAAGACAAATGTAAGATGAGTAAACCAACTTATTTAATTCTCAGAAAACTGGCTATTTTGTGGACAGATATTATGCTAATCATGAACATTTTTAGCAGGAAGGAAAAAAAGACTAGCCTAAATCTTAACTCCTCTCTTTGCTATGCTATGCTTTTCATTTCATCCTTGTCCTTTATGCCTCTTTATCAGGAACTGGTGCAGCCAAGTAGGTTATTTTCTCCTGTATTAGTATCATTGGGGTTTTTTACAAAATGAAGAAGAGTTCAAAGATTAAGAAAAATTTCCATAAGGGATCTTGGAATTTTAACCAGTATAATTACGTAAAAACTGTTGAGAATGTTCAGGGAAGTTTCTATGAAAACCTTCAGAAGGAGGAATACTTTAACTTATTGTCATGTTAGTTTTACAATTTTTAGTCTTTTATCTTAGACACTAGCTGTGACCCTGGGCAAGTCACTTAACCTTGTTTGCTCGGTTTCTTCATCTGTAAAATGAGCTGAGGGAGGAAATGGCAAACCATTCTAGTATCTTTGTCAAGGAAACCCCAAATGGGGTCATGAAGAATCAGATATGAATCAAAATGACTGAAGAAGAAACTGGGTATAAAAGGAACCTCTTAAAATTTCAAATTGGCTTGAGAATTTCATCTAAAGAATTGTTTTTCTTTAATAAGAGTCAAAGAAAAAGAATGAGAATCCATTTGCTTTAGTCTTTAACTTAGAAAAGAAGCACAGTTTTTTCCTTAATTTGTTATTCTGTCTGAATATTATTTAACCTGAATTTGGAAGATTGTGATGTTGGGGTGGGAAAAAAGAGTTCTTTAAAATAACGTAATTGTGGAGAAGATGGAGTCTGTACTTGTACTAATATTTTGAAGTGGGAGATAATTTTGGATAAGTCCTAAAATATCTTCCTAAGTAGAGCTGACTGAGTTTGACTTGAATTAACTTTGCCTTGTCTGTTTCACCAAATTAAGCATAGTGTAGAATTTTAAAATATACTCTGCATATCAAACTAGCAGAGCATTTTTAGCTTTGAAAATATGGTTAGTTGAAACAGATTGCAACCCAGGGAAAAAGCTCATATAAAGAGCTATCTTTTTTTTTTTACAGAAAAATTAAGCTAAAATAGGTTCTTTGGGCACTTTCTGTGCTGAGATCAGCAGTTATATATAATGCTGTATATTGTGTTCTAACCTTTAAAATAAATTACTCCCTAGAATATTTGGCAATTAAAGAAAAAGCAGTCAATCTACTGTTTACAGGCGCCATAGAGTGGCATTGGTTTCTCTTTCTCTGTATTTTGGCTAGTCACACTGCACAGAGCACTTTGTTTCAGACTCTCCCTCCTGCTACTCCCCCCTCTCCCCCATCAGGGTGGCAGAAAAATTAGTGTTACTGGCCTAACATAGATAAATATAGAAGATAATTCAGTAAAGGCAATTTGTTTTAATATAAGGAAGATTTAATGTCTAATAATTATCTCCCAAATAATCATAGAATGTTTGGTATGCCTTCAGCCATGTTATTCTTTGAAATTCAATACTCTAAAATAAGTTTAAATATCTTTATTGTTCTCTAGAAACAAGGTGCTGCTATTAACTCCCATTTTTGAGTTTCTAGGCCCATAGTATTAAATACTACTATAGGAGTTTCTAAAAAATCCCAAACTTAGAAGTTACAGACTTTAATGTTTGTAAGACTCAAAATACTTTCCTATTCAACTCTATAAAACCCCGTTCAGATAGGGTTGTTCCTTTTGGTTTCATAGCAGTATCAGGAAAACAATTGAGGAATGGTCTAGGATTATTCCAGGAAATCAAAACAAAATAATTTACCATGTACATGCTGTTAATTACATTAAGATATGTATAATGGGTACAGCTTTCTATATAAAATCAATGCATGTAACAGGAAAAAAAAGTATGAACAGAACTTTTTCAGAAGGGCATTATGAAATGCATAGGATGAGAAGCCAACCTGCACAGGTGAAGGCTATACTCTCAGGCATGGAATCATGCATCCATTAGATAACCACATAATAACTTTTCATACTCATGGAAGTGCTTTAAATTTCATAAAGCATTTTCTTCACAATCACCCTCTTTAGTGATTAGTGCAAAATTATCAATCCTATTTCATAGGTTAGGAAACTGAGATTTAGAGGTTAAATGATTGGCCCGTGGTCATATAGTAGGTAAATGTTAATGTCTGGTTTTGATCCATTCCCACTGCTGGAACATTAGCACTGTTGAAGCATTGTAGTTATTTCCAAAATCCCATTTAAAGATGCCCCGACCCCCCTAAAAAGGCCAATCAAAACCAAAAACCCATTTTTATTGAAAGAATGAACAACAAAACCCAAAGACCTTTTTACATTCACATAGGACCCCATGTGGTCCAAAAAAAAATCCCACTTCCAGATAGCAATGTAATACAATCAACTTTAGTTGCATCATCTATAGAATCAATAATATCACACACTAATTTCTCCAGCATAAAGGGTCACCTATTCTTCTGGGCCCTTTGGAAAACAATCATTTGGGACATTCAACCACCTGCTCATAAAAAAAAAGAGAAGAAAAGGAACAGACTGCTGGTCGGCTATCATTACTTTGTTTACAAGGAAATGACAGAAGAGGTAGAAGAGAGAAACGGAAGGAGTTGTGACATCAGTGGAATCCTAGAAGTCAAGAAGAGGTGGGTAAGATATATTGATATGGAGTAGCTACTAGCCCAAATATGGGAACACATTATGAAATCTTCTTGTTAATATAAAATAGCAATTAAAGGGTGAAGTCAGTAATTGTGACTAGAATGCATTCACTGTTTAAGATTTACCAATGGCAGAAAATCCTGAAGAACAGTTTTGATGCCAAGACCCTAAGGGGAAATGCCAGATTTGTTAAAAAAAAAAAATCATTTATTTGTTTTGAAATGGCATTGTTACTAAGGGATTCTTTTGGTCAATATTTTCAACTGAACACAAACCCAAAATGATGCAGTTAGGAACTCTGATTCCCCTTCAGTTCATTTTCCCTCCTTCCCCCACCCCCACCCTGTTTAAACCTCATTAGTTTGATGTGAGGTTCAAGTAGAATAATATATATGAAAATGCTTCATAGAACTATAAGGCGCTAGACAAATATAAGGTGGTAATATTAACTACAAACCTTTCCTGTCATTAGAATCAATGGGGGCGCTGACCCCTTACTATATGATTGCCCTCTTATGTTATAACAGTGGACATATTACATAAAAACTAATAATAATGATGATGAAGAACTTTGGCTCCCTTGCAAGTCTCCTTTGCTAAAGTTAAAAAAAAAAGTGAATGATAATGTGTGAATTAGTTGTTGCAAATCTTAATGAGCAAGCAACATTCATCAAAGATGACTTGACTTTGGAAAAGCCTACAAAAACTTTGAATTCTAAAAATATTGTTACTTATTTTACTATTCAAGAAGTTTGTAAATAGCAGCCATGACTTTATTGCCTGTTCAAATGCCAGCTACTATTGTTTTAATTCCATGTTGAGAATTCAAACATGGTTTAAAGAACAGGTTTTCCAGTAAGAGCTAAAAAACAAAGATGGATAATCACATCTCCAAAATAGACCGATAGGCCAGCTCTCCCATTTTCATCCCGTTACGGAACACACATTGGATCTGTGAAAGCAGAAACTCACAGATTTGCATTATTTAAAGTGAACGTGGGATTAACACTGACAGGGTTGTGATATATAGCAGGTTTCAGCTTCAACACAGTTTTCCTGATGTCAAAGTGTTGCTGGTGCAAAGAACAAGATGGCACAGGAGGCTAGAACTAGAGGCTCCCAGGTTCAAAATGTGAGCATGATGGTCTAGGACATCTCTCCCTTGCCCTCTTCCATCTTGGCCATGGTAATAACCACAGGTTGGAGGATGAATCCCAAAGAAAGTGTCAATCAATTGCAAAATGATTTGAGACCAAAGAATAAGGAATAGAGAGCAAACGTTTGCCCCCACAGGGCACAGTGAAGCTTATAAACAGGCAAATCACTGAAGATGAATTTGCCCAGAAATTGGTATCAACTGACTGCATTCCAAAGGAAGAGTCAGAAGATGGGTAGGCATAGATAGGCTGTGATCTGCACTGTTGAAGGGAATACCCATATTGATAAGATCACAGATCCACTGGAGTCTCTGAATATTCTAAAGGAAGAAGGCTTAGATTCTATACAGAGAGATGTTATGATGGAGCAGGGAAGTGATACTGAGGAAGGGATGTGGCCAGTCTAAATGTGGAGTTTCAAGGAGCCACATGTAGAATGCATCCCTCATTGCTACATGTGGATTTTGCTTCTTGGATAATACATGAGGCAGGGCAGCTCAAAGAGGAGGCTGGGCAGTGGTCTGCAAAGTTGAGTCTTAGGCTTTAGAATGGGGACAAGGTTTACGACAGGAAGAACCAATTACCTCCATAATCCCCAGATCTCTCCCTCTTTTTCTTCCAAACTTCTAAAAAGTCTGAAGCTCTGGGAGGGCAAGGCATATTCTATTTTGGGATTAAATCTCCAGTTAATTCCCTTCTCCCTCCAACTCTCCCTAACCCCTATCCTGCCAGGTCAGTTGTTTAGGCATGGGTCTAGGTATGAGGCCTAGATTCAAGCCCGAGTAATTACTGCTCTTATTCCCTGGGAAGTAGAGTAACCAAAGACGTTCAGGGCTGGTGTAGAAGAATGGCTGAATGTATCCAAACAGCTCTCTCTACTTCCCAAGATAAAGCAAGCTGGACTTAGCCTACTCCTGTGGGCTATAAACCTGCCCCCCCCCCGCCATTTCACAGAATTATTAAAGAAGTCTCTCTAAAAACAAATTAGTAGAATCTCCCAAGATAGCTCAAAACTTTCCAAAGCAGTGTTCTATTTTAAAGTAGTGTTTTGCATTTGAAACTCTTGGTACAAGAGTTCCGTTCCAGAGATGCTGGGCAGGTGCTTTGAATTCTATTTCCAAAGCTACTCCAAAAGGCTTAATAACATCCTACCAGCTTATTTAGTGACTTAAGTGACTTCTGCAATTAAAAACAAAACATAAAAACACACTGCTTAAGGAATGGACTTATTTTGTCTCAGGTAAACCAGAGGATACTCAATTGCCCATGAAAACATTAAAAATGAGCCTAGGAAGAGATCTTCAGAAAAACCACATCAGGGCCATTTTATGTTCCCCATAATATGGGGCTTCTCCTTTGTTCCCCTGAGTAATAGAGGGACATATTTTCAAGGCAAAGACATCACTTTCTGGGTGGGGTGAGGGTGTTTCCTTAGTGGCTTTAGAGACCTGGTGAGTGTTTCTGTCTTCTTGATGCTCAGTAAAGCCAGAAAGTGGAGCTTGCTTACTTTTGTGGCTAGTTTATATGTTTAGGAAAAATCCACAGAATGTTAAGAGGGAGAAAAAAGTTTCAGAAGCCTGTACAGTGACCACATACTGGTCTTGGAAATGTGTAATAAGATTCTGCCCAGCCTCTACACTTTGGGGCAGGGCAAAGAACATGAAGAAAACCTTGCAAAGCCTAGCACCGTTATTATATATTTTAAAACAAGGGCTCAAAGAAAATATATCCCTAAAACAATACATACAGGTGATAAAAGAAATGCCAGTAAAAAAAATTGACTTTCTGCAGATGTTTTTCCATAAATCCACTGGCAAGCCTTGGAAACATATGTTTTGCTTAGTTGCTGGGCTTCACCTCAAAGCCTCCTACTTTGCAGGCAGGGGTGAGAGAACTAGACCATACTTCTCCATAAAACAGAAGAGTCAAATCACCTAGCAGAAACACCCTGAATTTTCCTGCTCTTTAACGACACCATCCCCAATTAAGTCAAGTTTCAAAGAGGCCAAACCTGGAACTTGAAGTCAAAGGGTTTAGAGGAAACCAATGCTTTTCATATTTGTGAGTTCTAACCCACCTGTATCAAGCTCCATATCACAAGTTCCCAGAGCAAGTAAGGGTTTAAGTCTTTTTTTCCCACTTCATCACAGTATTACAAGAGAGTCCAAGAAGGTAGTTCTGGGGAAAGGATATTGTTTCATCTTTGAAAAATAAATAGAAAGATTTCTTTTTGGTGTCCTTCAAGGCTGTATAAAATGTTGTGCTCACTGCTCCTCCGTGGTTGCCCCCCAGCTGTCCTCGAGGTCAGAACCCAGATCCTCAGCCTGCCCCTCAAACTGCTTGGCCAGATTGCCTGCGGTGTCCATGAACATGTTGGGGATGTCTTTGCCAAAGTAAATCTTGCTGTTGGAAGCAATTGCCTTGTATTTCATCAGCTGCAGGTATTCTGGGGTCAATTTCAGCTGTGCAGAAAGAAGATGGTATCCTAAGGATTGATCAGAGAAAGCTTGGGGCAAAACAGGGCTTGTGTCTCTGGAGATATGAGGGGCACATGGTAGTAGCCTTTCTTCTGGGGGAGCTTATGATTTCAATGCATTGCATTGCTTTGTGCTTTATGTTGAGATGTCAGGTCTTATCTGTGTACCTGTGTACTGTTTTCAGTTTAAGGTGCTGTATTTAAAAAAACAAAAACCCTAAACCCACTACCCTTGCTTTGTGCTGGCTCTGGAGGACAAGGGTGCCACATACACTCCCCGGTGAAGCCAAGTCCCTAGGTACCGATGCCCACATTGCCAATTTTGAAAGGCTTTGTTTATTTGAAATTCAATTTCCATTGCAGAAACTGTGTCTAAGGCTGTGAATCCCAGGACCAGTATGATCATTCTTCTGGCTGGGAGTGCTTAGGAAGGCAAATCTATCTCAGCCAACTGAGAAAGAGGCAGTAAAGTACTGGTAATTAACTTGTTCTTGTTGTTAAGGGTAATCCCTTCCCATAAGTCTAAATTGGAGACCATCCTCTGAACTTTTCTTCCTGATCCACAAAACCTGATCAAGTCCACAAAGCTCTGAAACCTTAATGTGATACCCTTTGATTTATAAATAGGGGACAGACTCATAAAAGTTTTAATAGCCCTTTCCCCATTATCTCCCATCTCTATAGACTTTAACACCTGGAATTTGAGAAAGAGAACCTCAAATTTCCAGTGCCAGAGGTGTAAGAACTCTGAGAGGCCCTATATTCACCAAAATCAATTTCTATCAAGGCACTAATGAGGAGAGGTCATACCAACTCTGGCTACAACGGGTTTCCAAGTGACTTACATAAAAGGAACACCCAAACTTCCCCTATCTACCTGCAGTAAGCCTGTTACCTTATTTGCTTCAGCTATTTTCAGGGCTGTGTAGCACTCAGCATCAGCTTTTGCCTTTTCTCGAGCTAGGAATGCAGCATCTGCCAGGAAAGAAATACTGTGAATTAAAGGCAAGGAGGTGGGGTCTGATGGAGACTTTGGGCTATAAATGACAAAATCTGGTTTTGAGGTCTAGTCCTGCGCTAACTAACTTTGCAACCTCATGCAAGTCCCTTTAACCCTTTGTACCTCAATAATCCTGTGAAATTAGGATGAGTGCACCTTTTCTACTTAGCTCACCAATTTGGTGAGTTTGTATGTAGATGGAGACTTGACCTGTGATTTTCTTGGGTTAGTGAGTTTCTGAGAAGGAAATTTCTTCTACCAACATAGGTCAATAACTTCTCTGCAGCCTGTCTTAGGAGGTTCCTGGAGCTTCAAGAGATTAAAATCACTTGCCAGGTCAATCCAGTCAAGATGTCAAAAGGACTTGAACCCAGGTTCAAACCCATGGTTTGAAGCCAACTTTATCCACCTCTCATTTTATTTTAAATACACATAAGGATGTGTCTATATTTGTATCCATATGACAAGATCTACCCCAAACTAGGCATGAGCAGTCAAAATGCAAACTGTGTTACTGGGGAATCAAGCCTGGCTCCCCACATTTAACTCCTTTATAAACTCCTAGTTGGAAAGCAGGACAGCAGTAGTCAGTTTTAGGACTTGGCTTCCCTAATCCTCCCTTCCACCAAAAACCCAGGGCAGGCTCTGTATAAAGCCAGAAACAGATCCATGGCCCCTATCACTGTACACCAGAGACAATAATGATGATTATGATGATGATAAAGATAAAGGGAGTATGTAGTAGCTCAGTAACTTCCCATCTCCCTGTTTTCCTTATTTTTATTTCACTGCTCATTCCCGCCTGTCTTCTAGAAAGGCCTCTCATGAACATGAAAGCACTAGTATAACCAATCCTTTTTCAATTCTTCAAGATTTCATGAATTCATTTAAATGGGCATTCCCCTGTACTGAGGTGGAATAGAACTTCACACCTTAGTAGGGTCTTCATGTGGTAGCTGAAAAAACTTGTTCTCTGGTGGCTGTCCTTCAGGTGACAAGCCTTCCCAAACCCAGCTAGGCTGATCCTCAGAATGACACACATAGGGTCCCTGGGCCCAAACCTGAGGCCTTTCTACTTTGGCAGGCCCTGCTACAGCTTGTGCCCTATTGTCACAGTTTTGAAAAACCCAGGGTCACCTCCAAGCCATTACGAGACATCAGAAAACCTTTAGTGGAAGGCACAATCTTTAAATGAGGTTAACATGCCCTTGTTCAGACTACTCCTGCTTGAATTAAGAGTGGTTCAGCTTCCCATCTGTAAGCAGTGCATCTCCCTAACCTAACTGTGAGCATCAAGTAGATTCTAAAACTCTGGTGAGCTTTACTTCCCTGCCCTGGGAACCTAGCCAGGACCATGGGTAATATCTGTAGCCAAAAGCCTGAGAAGAAAGGTCATTTTGTGGATGGGTGGGTTCTCAATACATACACCCAGCATACCGTGGGGATGGGAGGCAGAAGTGAGGGGAGACTGCAGAATGGACAGGCTTCTGGCTGCCATGTAGCCGACTCAGCTGGCCTTGGCACCTGGTGACATGTATTTATAAGAAATAAAAACTTATTGTCGTTCTGCTGGGAACTCCTTAATGAGGAGCCGCTGATCTGTAAAATCCTAATTGGCTCCTCAATGGGCCCCTGCAAAGCCTGACAGGCCCCATAATGAATGTAATTGGACACAGCGCCTTGTAGCTTGAAGTCTAGGACTCAAAGTCCTGTTTTTGTCCTGGAATTTGCCCGACATAGGGCACTACATGGGGGCCAGAGGTGGGGGTGGGAATGAGGCAGAGAGATGATGGCAAATAATGATTTAAAAAAAAAAGCCAAGAAAACACTTATACCTAGTCATTCTTTTGGTGACTATCATCGAGTAGGGCAGTTTGAGTGAGAAAAAGAAAAACTGTCTCAGGACTCATTTGAGAATAGTGCTTGTTAGCTCTGGGTCCTCGGACAGGAGAAGCTACTGGCTTTTGATATTTCAAGCACAGTTACTTACATAGAAACAGGAAACTGATACAAAAATAGCCAAAATGATTTCCCTGAAACACTGAGTATGCCCAAAGGAGAAAAGGAAATAATGGGAAGTACCGAGACACTTGCTTGAACAGAGGGCAAACGTTGAGACTGAACGACTTAACCCTTGTCTGCCTTGCCCTCACCCTACCCCCCACCCCAAAATGTGATGACAAGTCACATTTACTGCTCCTGTATACTCACCTTCAATTTCTGAAATCTTCTTCTCTGTTTCTTTCTCCATAACTTTTTGCCCATATGTGATTTCTGCAACCTGAGCCACTTTTTCTGCCTCTGAATAAAGTTAAAAAAAGTCTCAGTGAGTGGGAGATTAGGTATATGGAATGCTACCTGAGATATGTTAAACTTTCCCCCACCCCTTTATTAAAAAAAAAATGTCTCTAACCCAGAAATAGCTATGGTATGAAACCAAAAGGTATCAATAAAATTTAAATAAAAAAACCCCAACAAAATAACTAAGTAGTTTCCAATCTCAGAAGTTGGTATAAATAGATCTGGTTGGTACCTCAGTTCTCTCTTCATTTTTAACTGCACACCCATGGTATGCAATGTATAGAGCAAACGTGAATAAAAATCCCTGGGCCAGAGATGGTTTTAAACCTTGCTGGAGTCAGGGTCCAGGCAGGAGATGGAAAGCTCTGGGAGTTACACATATCTTAGTCCCACTGGGCTAGATGACAGCAGTAACTGAGGGGCTTCTGCCACAAGGCAGGTGGGCCAAAGAGATTCAGTCAGCTCAGAGGGAGATCGTAGAACTGACCTCAACTTTTCCCAGTCTATAACAACCAGCCTCTATGTCACCCTTCCCCCACAAGAGACTTGGTTTGGAAGAAATATTTTCTTTCACGATCCTCAACTTCCTCCCCAACACATCAGAACTCAGGATGCACCCATTCAAAGTCCAGGGGAGGCTCCTCTGGCTTGGTGCAGAGGAGACAGGTCTTGAAACAAATACTTCAGAAGTATAAGTTTTTAGAAACGAAGAATTGGAAGAGAACTCATCCATCATCTAGGTAAATCCACCCATGAATACAGTAATCCTCCCTAACTAGTGGTCACCTGGCTTCTGCCTGATGCTCCCAGTGGTACGGAAACTAACCATGTGCTCGCCCTCTCTTTCCCTCCCGACACCCAACAGCCTAATAGAGACCACCCCACTGTTGTAGAGCTGTGTTGTAGGTTCCTCCTTCCTGATGGCAAAGTGGAGCACTGAGCCTGGAGTCAGGAAGACCTGAGTTCAAATCCACCCTTAAGACACTTACGAGCTGTGTGACTCTGGGCAAGTCACTTAACCCTGTGTGCCTCAGTTTCCTCATGTGTAAAATAAGGATAAAAAAGCACCTACTTCCAAGGGTTACTGTGAGGATAATGTGATAATATTTGTTAAGCACTTTGCAAACCTTGAAATGTTATATAAATGCTAGTATCATCATTATTACTGTTGTTATATTAAGCTAAAGCTTGCCTGTCTGCAACTTCTACCCATTGCTCTTACTTTTTTAAAAAAATTTATTACTAGCTTTCAACATTCTCTTTTACAAGATTTTGAGTTCTGAATTTCTCCCCCCTCCCCACAACAGCATATAATCTGAAATAGGCTATATGTGTACCATCATATTAAACATACGTCTACTAGTCATGATATGAAAGAAGAATCAGAACAAAAGGGAAAACCTGTGCACTGCTCTTACTCCTGCCCTTTGAGGCCAAGTAAATCAAGTCTGATCCTTCCTTCACATGAAGGTAGCAGTGGATGTGGAAGAACAAGTTCTAGACTGAGATATGAGCTCAAATCCTGGCTTTACTTAGTACCTGTGTGAGTCTGCTTCCTCACCTGATAACCAAAGGGGCTGGACCACGCTGTTTCCAACCTAAGTTTCTTGATCCACTTATGTCCATCCTTCCTCCTCCCTCCCTCCCATCTCTAAAGTCTTCTCCTCTCCAGACTAAACAGCTTAGTTCCTTGCACTCTCTGTGTATGTGGGGAGAGTGGGGTTGAGGGGAGGAGATGGAGAAGGAAGGTCTCCAGATGCTTCCCCATCCTGCTTACTCCTCACTCTCTTCTGGGCAACTTTCAGCTTGTCAATGTCCTGACTCAAAAATGTGACCTGGACACAGTACTCTTTATCTGGTCTGACCAGGGCACGTCATTTTTCTGGTTTTAGATATGATGTTTCTATTACTTTGGCCTAAGACAAGGGTAGGGAATCTGTAGCCTCAAGGTCACATGTGGCCCTCCAGTCAAAAGGCTGCACCCAAGTCCAAGTTTTACAGAACATATTCTTTTATTAAGGGGATGCATTGTGTAGAGTTTGGATTCAGTCAAAGGGCCACACTTGAGGATCTAGAGGGCCACATGTGGCTTCAAGGCCAAAGGTTCCCCACCTCTGGCCTAAAACCACATTAGCTTTTTGGGTGGCAGAGTCACACAGGTGCCTGGCCATACCTCTCCCCAGGGGTACTCCTATGGCCTAGTAAATGCCTTTATACTCATGGCCTACAGTAACTTAGGTCTGAGTCAACTCATACTCCAAGGGGAGATGTGAGGAAGCCAAGGCAGCCTCCCCAATAGGTTCCTGAGCACCCTTTGTACCTCCCACTTCAATTCCCCCCCTCCCATTTTTTTGCCCAGGAACCGTATCCAGACCGATGAGAGCCTTCTTCCGCTCTGTTTCTGCTTCCTTTTCCACCACCTTCTGTTTCTGTGCTGCAATAAGGAGTTTCGTCTTCTCACTTTCCCTAAAGGGGAAAAAAAATTATCCAGTTGTTATGAAAGGCAGTTTTGGCAAAGCTGGAGAGGGGAATCTGCTGTCCCTCCGAGACAACAAACTCACTGAATGGGCAGAAGCAAACTGCCCGTGTCACATTCTCTCTGGTGGCTTCTGCTCAATGTCCCAGGTAAGAGCTGACCTGTTTCAGATATTAAGGTGGTTCTCCTTTCACTCACAATAACTCATTTGTGGGAAATAAAACATAATTTACTTTTAGGAAAATAAACTCACCTGCCCCCTTGATGCTATTTCCTTCCTACCTGTGGTATGAACCATTAAACACAAACAAGGCCCGCAGGACCCCTTCCAGATCATGAGTGCTTTCCAAAGACTGCTCCTATGGCTTTCCATCGCAGTCCAACAGCCCAGGTGACAGCCCCAATGTGCCTACTTCTCTACCACAGTGAAAGAGACTGCTTTGATTTTTTTTAGAGATGGGGAACAAAGACTCTAGGTAGAACTGAATGCTTATCTTGGGCAGGGGTATCCAGCTTTTATCGGGCAGTGGCAGAGAGAGGCCTAAGGATACTCACATGAGTTCATAGTTTCTCCGGATTGCCTCTGGAATGTTGGGCTTTGTGACCCGTACAGCCTGGAGGAGGGCAAAAAGGGATGGGGTAGTAAGGATTCCAATGGTCACTGTACAGATGGTGGCAAGGAACTCAGTCATCATCAGAATCCCATGCCAAGGCCCTGCCTTACCTGAATGACAAGTCCAGGGGCCATGGAGGTCAGGTCTTGTTGCAAAGCTAGTTTGAGATTTTCATCAATCTGATCTGAAGAGTAGTGAAAAGAAAACAGGATAATTAAACATTTAGACAGAGATAGTTTCAATTCGGGTTATTAGATCATCTAAAAGAATGAAGGCTGAGGGTAAAAAGTTGGTGCAGTGGAAAGAGTGCTAGACTTGGGGGTCACAGGCTCATAGGGATATCACAGGTCATCTGGTCCATACTTTTCTCTACCACATGCCCTATGTGGCAAGTGGGAGTCTACTCTTGGCCTGCAGTCTCTAGTTTTGTAGAACCTGCTACTACAAGAGACAGGCCATCACTCTGGGGCAGCTCTAATTGTTAACAAGCCCTTCCTGATGTTGAGTGACAACTGGCTTCTCCACTACTTCTACTCTCCATTCCTGATTCTCTCCTCTGGCATCAAGCAGGAAAAAAAAAAGTCACATCTCTTTCCCTCCCAGACCCAGGTTCAAATCCTAGTTCCAGCCATTACCAGTCATTTGTGTTAGGGTGAATCACTCTACCTTCTGAATCTCAGTTTCCTCAATTGTAAGATGAGGATAATAATGTTTGCCCAACTGACCCCACAGGATTCTTGAGAGCAAAACACTTTGAAAAATTTCAGAAGCATTCAGAAAAGGTAGAACTAGAAGAGCCTATCCAAACAACCCATCCTTTGAGGTAAGAACATTTTGCTTTGTTTATTGCCACAAGATAAGCTGTTTTTTAGTCTGGGTGGCTTAATCTCAAAGGTATAGTGAATAGAGAGCCTGGAGCAGGAAGGCCTGAGTTCAAATCTACCCTCAGACACTAGCTGTGTGACCCTGGGCAAGTCACTTTGTTTCAGTTTCCCATCTGTAAAATGAGCAGGAGAAGAAAATGGCAAACCACTCCAGTATTTTTGCCAAGAGAACCCCAAATGGGGTCATGAAGAGTCAGACATGACTAAAATGACTCAACAACAAACCTCAGCTTCACCTTAGATGGAGGTCTGACTTGAAATAAATAAAAATGAGATTTATCTAGATTTGAGAAGCAGTTCTCAAAGAAGTGACAGCATGCTCAGCATGCTCATCTTCAGCTGGTGACACATGAAACAGGAGAGTGAACCAAAAGGCCAAGGAGGAAGAAGCAGGGAAATGGTTTTGAAAGAAGCAAGAAAATCTTTCAGCAGAACATGCGAAACTCAACACGGCTGTGAAATGTCTAAAAGGAAAACAAAGGCTTTGGCTTCTATGAAAGCCCTAAGGAAGGCTCTGTTTCCACTGGAATCTTCATCAAGCAGCACAGGGGGGAAATTAAAATTTATAGCTCTGAAAATGATCCCAACTCATTTGGTTCGTTATTTGCTTTGGTCCCTGCTCCCTCGTCTGGAATTCACATGTGAGCTGTGGTTCAGAGAGGAGTGTAGGAAACAGCTGTAATCAGTTTCCTGCACCTGCTTCCAGATGTGGTCATGGAGAACCAGCACCAAGGGTTGTTTTCTATGGCCTGGACCCTTTCCAGATGGTTTTATAGTCCCCCTCAATCTTCCACTTGAATGACCCTCATCCAGACTGTAGGAGGAAGCAGAGAAAGAGGTTTTTCAACAAAACCAAGCCCTTCAAATTGAATCACAAGACTCCACTTTCACTTTTTGTCTATTTTATATCTGAAGCAGGGATGCTCTCTCCAACATCTCAGACAAGTGAGCATCCTGGCTCTGCTTGCAGAATGCTAGTAGTGACAAGAGCCTACTACCTCCCAAGGAAGCCCATTTCATTTAAGACCAAACTGTTACCATGTATGCAATCAAATGCCCAGGGTGTACATAAATTCTTCCTTATACTGAGATGAAACCTGCCTCCCTTCAACTTTCACTCACTAATCTTAGCTCTGTCCTCTGGGGCCCAACTGAACAAATTTAATCCTTCTTCCATGACAGACCTCCATATATTTGAAGACAGCAATCACTCGATTCCACTGCCCTGTCCCCAATCTCTGGTTGAAAGTACATAGTTCTTTCTAAAGATCTTATAATCATGGGGCTTTAAGATCTCTCAACATCCTGATTAACATCTAAGTCCCTTGTCTCTTCTAAAATGTGGTACCCCCAAGTGAAAACCTATACACTAAATGTGCTCTGACTAGAGCAGGAGACAATATGTACACCTCCCTTGTCTAGGATATCACATTTCTGTTAAATAGGTGCAGTATGGCATACCAGAGAGGTCTGGTCTTGGAGTCTGGCAGCCCTGGGTTCAAGTCTAGTCTCTACAAATACTGGACGTGAACCATGGGCAAATCACTTGAATTCTCAGGGCCTCTATGAAAATCATTAATACAATATGCTATGAAAGTGATTTTCCTGAAGTACATATCTGACCATGTTTACTGACCTACTCAATAAACTTCAGTGATTCACTATTGATATATAAAATGCTGTTTCTTTTAAAGCCCTTCACAATCTAGCCCCTTCCCTAACTTTCTAATCTTCTTAAATTATATTCCCCTGTGTATTCTATAATCCAATGAAGTTGTCCCTCTTGCTGTCTCCATCTCCCATCTGTGTCTTCACAGGCTGACCCTCATGTCTCTTGGCTCCTGCGACTCAGCTCAAATCTTACTTTCTGCAGGCCTCTGCTAGTCCCTTTCCTCTGAGATCACACTCCATTTACTACACACACACAAATGTACATACATACATATAAAAAAAAATCAATATACATTTTTACATACAATTTTTTGCATGTTGTCTCCTCCATTAGAATATAAGTTCCTTGAGGGCAAAAATGATTATTTTTGCCTTTTCAGCCCCGCTGCCTAGCCTGGCACACAGTAAGTCAATATTTATTGATAAATACTTGTTGGATGACTGACTAGATTCAAGACGAATTTCTGATCTGTGTTGGTGGAGAGCATCTCCATACTGGTAGCTCCCCACACTGATCAAGTCACAGGTTTGGACAAAAAAACATACATACATGAAGCCTAAAATTGTGCTCTAGATTCCTTTGGAAATCTGGTGAAGCCAGACTTTGCATAACAATGTTTGCTGCTTATAACTGAAGGAAATGCTAGATTTCTATTAGAGATTAGAAAAAAAAATGTAATTTATTTCCCCCACTCAAATTCACAAATCCCCTGAAATCAATCTATAGACCCTTTGGCGATCCATAAACCTCAGATTAAGAACCTGTTTTAAACCCTGAGATTCAATGGAATATTTCATATCTCCATTCTCATTGTCACTAAACACATATCCATATATAGTTTATGTGATGTATATGGTCTGTGTGCATATGTATGTATGTATATATATATGTGTGTGTGTATGCATGTATATTTCAGAATCCACTCTGACTGCTGAGCTCCAAGCATCATAACTACATACTCGTGACACACGAGTATCATAGGACTGCCTACTCCTTACCTCATCTGTCCTCTTACATATGAGTCTAATTAAACAACTCCCCACTAAAGTTCTCCTCTGATGCATCACCCTGGGGCAGGGTGTCCCTAGGTTCTCAAAGATTATGCCAGGGACCTGTGTGATTTGGCAAGTTCTATCAAAACCAAAAAGCTTTGAAGAACCATTCAACGTTAACCATGGGTCCAACAAGCTAAGTCTGAAGTCTCACCAGAAGGTTAGCTGCTCCATGACGACAAGGTCCCATGGCCACCAAAATTTTTACCGCAGCACTGTTTGTGGTTACAGAAAACTAGAAGCAAAGTAAATGCTCAACAGCTGGGGTACAGCTAAACAAATTATGGTACACAAGTGCATACAATAGTACTACATTGCAAGGCATAAGGAATATAATAAATATAAAAGTTACCAAACAAGTTCATTATATGAACTGATGGAAAGTCAAATACAAAGAATCAAGAAAACAATACACACAATGACTTAAAACAATGCAAATGGAAAGAATTACCACGAGACAATCAACACAGAATGCTGATAAATGATAAAGACAAGCTTGAACAAGAGAAATAACCATGAATCTACCTCCTTTCTTTGTGGAAGTAGTGGTCCTAGCTAGAGGGGTGGAAATAATATTGGATTCAGGTGATATTCTGGATGGCTTGCAGAACTTTTCTTTCTGTTATTTACTGTTCTAAGAGATGACTCTAGGAAAGGGAGAAGGGGGTGGGATACATGGGGAAATGTAGGGGATATAAAAACAAAAGACAGCAATAAGGATGGGGGAGGAAGATTAAGTCACTAGGTGACGATCATTATTTTGGTCACAGAAACTCATAAAAACCACCTACTAGGGTGTGGGGAAAATGGGTTTTGTTTCAGTGGACACAACAATGAAATCAAGGTCCCTTTAAGTATCAGTAAAAAGGGAGTGAGTGAAAGCTATTACAGCAAGAGGAAAAACACCATGCCAGCCTAAGAACTGATCATTTAAGTTTGGGAAAAGACAGAGCCATTGTATTTCCTTTAGTTCTGTGTCACTAAAGCCTGTAAGATCATCTGGCAATACTCTTGCAACCCTGGTTCTAAATGACTCTGATGGCGAGTCTTCTACCACTGACTGGAAAGTTTCATCACTTCTCTCGAGGGCATCACTATCTTGTACCAGCGGCCTATTTGCAAGCTGTGCAACATCCTTGTGAGTTATTTTACCAACTTCAACCCTATACACAATCTGCAGAAACCTATCAGCAGTAAGCAAAGAGGCTTAACAGGACACCAAATCCTCCAAAAAGCAATGCCTTGGGTCAAGTATTTCCTGCCATTGTAGCTGAAAAGTAGGGTACATTCCCTGAAGCCAGTTTAAAAAAGCAAGCTTTTGTTGATCAGAAAAAGATCTCTTCAAAATGAATGGGAAAATAACACCCCCACCCCCAAATCCACTAAGTTCCTTGGGATGGTACGATGTATTAGGGAGTCACTGAGCCCAGAGATGAGATACCTCCTGGCCTCACAGAGTTTATAAGCCAGGAAGAGAATGAATAGATTGTTCTTTCCTGGACAGAGGCAGGAAATCTCGTTGCTGTTTCTTCTACTCCAGACTCTTCTTGTGGTCCAAAACAGAACTCAGGAACCCACCTTGTGAGCAGGACCTACAAAATGGAGGGTCTAACTTTTTCCACCCCGTATACAGTCCCAAGTACAGGGTTCTGAATTAGGAACTGAGAAGCAGAAGTCAGTAGTAAAAAGAGGAAGCTTCTTTAAAAAGACTCTTACCAAAGAGTTCAATGTAGACCTCTTGGAGGGTATGTACACTGCAGAACTGGTTCAGCTCATGGTGGATCTTGTTGAAGATGAGGGCTTTGTCATAGTCAGCCGTGTAGTTCTTCACTATGTCATATACTGAAGAAGGGAAGGAAAGACGTTGGAGTTGGAAAGGGCAGAGTCACAGGAGACAGCCTTCCACAGAGACCAGGAGTGGTCCTGGCATGGGAGGGCCATGACAGTCAGAAGAATCCCACACTCAGGAGAACCAGCTAGGTTTTCTGGAGAGCATGAATAGAGGGAGAACTCACCAGCATTTGGTATCAGGAAGTTTACCACCTCAATTCTGTCGAAGTAAATCATCACACCACCACTGTTGGAAGGACAAAGTACACAGGTGTCACAGAGAGACTCGAGGATCTAGGAAAACTTCCTGAGATATGGCATAAGTTAAGTGACTTGGCAGTGGAGGAGTAGGAAAAAAAATCCAAACAAAGACATCAGAGGAAACAAGGTAGAAGTCATTTCTGAACTGCATGTACCCAAATGGCTTATCATCTCTGGGCTCCCAAATAAAGCGTTCCTCCAAGCTTATGATATAAGAAACACCTTAACCCTGAAAAAGTGTTAGTTGACAGTGCCTAATAACAGCTACCACAACTAGTGTTCATATCTGCAGGTACTTTAAAATCTGTGAAGCATTTTCTCTTCCACCTTCCCATGAAGCAGATAGTGCTTTAACAACTGTTTTGCAGATCGGGAAAATGAAGTTCATGAGAAATGAATTGATATACTTGAGATAACAGAGCTATATGGGTTGGAAACAGGATTTAAGCCTCATTTGATTGACTCTAAGTCTACTGCCTGTCACCCCACACAATGCTGTCTCAACTTGACCAAGAAACCCTAGGGCAGTGGGAAAAAGGTGGTCTGATGGCAAGAGAGAGAACTGGAGGGGATCTGTTCCTGGGTGAGCAGCACTTTTTTTGCTAACATGAGTAGCATCGAACTCTTTCCAGAAAAAAAGGGAAGAGAGCCCCAGAGGCCAAAATGCTCCCTGGAAGTGACAATCACAGTAGCAACTTAGACATAGATCCCAGGGCTGTGGCATGCCGGGCATTTTTTAAAACATTCAGCACAAGGTTTGTCACTGAATACACTGGAAGAAGGCATGAATGAGGTGGAGGGTAAGAAGGAAGCTGTATCATTCTAAAAACTTGAGCAGAGACAGAGGATGAGTTTGTGGAGTTAACTAAGTATGAATAGCTATTTGTCCTTTGTGCTTCAGATGTCCTGCAGGCACCTCACACTCAACATATCTAGATTACCTTTCTCTCCAAATTCACCTCCTTTCCCCCCCAAATTCCCTATTTTTGTCAAGAGCACCTTCCACATACCCAAGTTTGGGACCTCTACTCCTCACTCTCCGTTATTCTATCTAATATATCATATCCAACCAGTAGAAAATCTTATTTCCATCTCTCCCATGTCACTACACTATCTCAGCTAGACTACTGATCAGGCCCCCCTCACTGGTCTCCTATCTTTCCTCGCTCCTCCACAGGGTTGCTAAAGTAATACTCTTCAGGCACTGATCTGAACATGTCATTCTTTTACTCAATAAATTCCAATGACTCCTCATTACCTCTAAGGTAAAATATAAACCCTTGTTGGATATTTATAGCCCTTTGTAAGCTGGCCCCAAGCTACCTTTCTAACCTTGCTATACCAAACTCTGAGGTCTGACCAGACTGGCCTTCCAGCTGTTTCTCCCATATGATACTCTGTATATCTTTGCTTCTTAGAATCCTCTATTTCCTTCAAAACTCAGATCAAATGGCACCCTCTACGTAAAGCATTTCCTGATGTCCCCCAGCCACCAGTGCCTTTCCCTCAATTGGTTATCTATTTTGTATATATCTATATACATTTCTCCCCCATAAAAAATTAAGTTCCTTGATAGCTAGGATTATTTGATTTCTTTCTTTGTACACCTGGTGTCTAGGACAGAGCCTGGCACATAGTATAGGCTTATTTAATAAATGATTTTTAATTTACTGATGTGTAATTTCAAGGCTCATCAAAACAGTTTTTTCACAATGTGTTTGGGAGCTAGGCTGTACAACTGTAATTTTCTCTATTTTCCAGATGAGGAAACTGAGGCTCAGAGAGTGGGGAGCAAGATTACAAAGACTAATAAAATGCTGAGCAAGGATTCAAGGAAATGATTTTCAGATTTCATTTATGTGTACTTTGTCTCCATAATTAGATTATGGGCAACTTGAGAGCAGGAACCACAACACTAGGCACCATAGCATAATAGATATAGCAACTCTAAATGGAGTCAGAAAGACTTGAGATTGAGTCCCACTTTGGACCTACTAGCTTGTGTGACCTTGGGCCAGTCCCTTGCCCTCTCTGAGTCTTGGCTTCCTCAAATGTAAAATGAGTTTTACCACATCACTTACCTAAGATGGTCACTGTGAGGATCAAATGTGATCACGCACGTAAAAGGGCATTAAAACATAAAAGAGCTGTGTAACTGCAAGCTATTATCATAATGTTTCTGTAGTCCTGCACACACAGGGGTGGGACACACAACCAGCATTTTGAAAAGGATTTATTGACTTATCCATTGTTTATTGCATTGAGGAAACCAGGTAAGGTAAGCAAGGTAAGCAAGCAGGGCAAAGTGCAGGAAGATAAGAGGAGGAAAAGAATCATGTAGGCATTAAAAAAAAAGACAAACCACTGCCACTAGAAACCTGTTTTTTTACTTCTTGAGGCCCAAGGGTTTCACTCTTGGCTTCTCACCTTGTTCCACAAGGCACATTCTTCACTTCATCTGTCTGGAGTGTGGTCTGCAGAGAGGAAACAAAAGGTTTTAAAGGGGGGAAGCCAAGAGCACTGTCTTCTTTCTTGTCATCTCCAATGTCTCATCCTGGGACAATTTTCTGTATCCGCAAATCAGCAGCGAGACTGGTAGACCCTCCCCTACATGACAGGGCATATTCTGGGTCAGTGACCTTACAGGAAGAAAGGCACCCTATGAATGAGCTGTTAGAACCCTATTGGCTGTGGCCATGGATACTCCTTGGGGAAACCCTGAGAAAGCTGTTCAGGACATCTCCCCCACCTCGGTAGTACTGGTAGTAAGGAAGGTGCTAGGAACTCACCATTCTCTTACCATTTTCATTCTCCTTACCTGAAGAACATTATGCGGGGAGTCAAGAGACCTAGGTCGGAGTCCCAGCTCTGCTGCTAATTCAGTGTGACCTGGGCAAGATGCTTCCTCCCTCTAGGTCTCAGTTCCCCAGTTCCCCCTTCTGTAAAATGAGGAGGTTGGACTAATTTTGAAGGTCTTTTGTAGCTCAAACATTCTGTGACTCTGGGATACACCCAGGGAATGGGGAGTGTCCCTTCAAGCAAAGGCCATTTTGATTTAACTCAGCCTCAACATATCATAGTGATCAAGTGAGTTCTACTTTAGGATATGCTTCCTGAGCTCCCTGATTCCACCCCGCCCCCAACCCCCATCTAATCTTATCTCTGACTCAATTCTGTGTCACATCTACTGTACTATTCTAAGAGAAAACACATACAGGGTTGCCTGAGATAGCTAATCTAGTTAGAACCTCCAGCACCTTGTGAGTACAAGAGCACTTCTCTGAGACTGAATCCTAATTAAGCCAAACCTATCTCAGACTTCCCTCCTCCAAGGTTTCCTTGGAAGTAAAGGGCAAGTCTCCTTTTCACTTTCACTTCAGATTTTTTTTGTGTGGGTTTACCTTGCTGTAAAATAAGAATTTTCAGCTTGGGATATGCCAGAAGATGGCAGCCGTGGAGATGTCCCTAAGCTGATAAGACAAGAACAACAGGTGGGCCAGGGCAAGTAGTCCCAAGTAGCAATTACTAGCACCAGAGAAGACTCTGGGTGAATGTCTACAAGATTGTTGTATTTCTTGGATATCAAAGTCCTATGACTTAGTTTCCAAAGAGGTATTTTTTTCCACCTAATGTCAAGAAAAAAGTTCCCCAAAGTAGTCACTAAAGTAAGCATCACAACACAAAAGCCAAAGTACCTGCACAGACTTATACGACGTGATGAAAGGAAGCATGAGATGGAAACCAGGGCCACTGGTGGAGGTCAACAGAGCACCACCTCTGCAGGAAAGGAAGAGAAAGGCAGGCTGAGTTAAAGCCAAAGGCTCCTAAAAGGGGCCTGAGAACTCGGAAAAACCATAGACACTGCACGTACAAATGTTCTACGGAGTGCCATAAGCCTTCTTCTTGGCAACTCTGCTTCCTCTGGTGTCTTTCTCTTCCCCAACCCCTCCTTCAACTCAATCCTTTTGTATTAGGCAGCATTGACACTCAAATTGATTTGTCTCAAAATGACCAGGGAGCCATGCCTTTGTTAGGAATGAAGTGTACACACATGCTATCTGGAATGAGGCAAAAAGTCTCCATTTGGAGTTGAGCTAAGAGTAGAAGCTGGTTTTGCTCTGCCACAAGTGGTACTTAGTGACTAGCTAGGAGGTGGCAATCCATTATGGAAGCTGAAAGCAGGAATTCAGGTCAACACTTAATGATGCTGGGGAGGAGGGATGTGGCCAATCAAAAAAACCCATTTTCTATGTGGTTTGTAATATAGTCGGGCTATTTCTTGGGTAATAGATTTACTCTCCCCATTTTGTGGTATATAAATGGATATCAGAATTAGTTTCTTTCCCTTAATTTGATGGTGAAGGGAAGTGGGACAAGAGTATGTCGGGGGGGGGGGGGGGGGGGGGGGGGGGGGGGGGGAAGGGAAGTCAATCTAACACTAAAAATCAGGTGTGGACTGTTGACAAAGATGTTGCTAAGCACTGCTCAATAAGTTCTCACTCACTGACTGATGGCCCCTACAGCTCAGTTCACAAAAGGAAGGCCACAGGGCTCAGTAACATGGCCACATTTTAACTCTAAAATCAAAGATTTACTCCAAGGATATGTGATTTTGTTGGTGCAAAAACTCTCTCCTTTGACCAAGGCTGCACTCCCTCCATTCCATAGTGTAGGGGTTCTTTACTTGAGATTTGTGAACTTTAAAAAAATCTGTTTCTTGCTAACTGTATTTCAATATAATTGGTTTCCGTGTATTTTATGTTGTGTATTTAAAAACATGATTCTGAGAAGGGTTTGTAGGCTTCACCAAAAAGGGGACCATGTCACAAAAAATGTCACTTGGCAACAAACCTTCTGGTGATGAGCCTCTGGGCAAATAGTGAGGCTGGTTCACAAATCCCCAGATCATACCCAAAGCCCCTTCAGCTTGGCCGGACCTTCCAGAGTATAGTCAGTAGATATTTTCTGAGAATCCAGAGTCATCTCCCCACCATGATGAGGTAGACTCAAAGATTAAATCTTTTGGATAACAGTGCTAAAAGTGAAGATAATTGGGTGGCTTATTTATTCCAACAGAAATCTCTCAGAAACCTCCTTCTCCTCCACTGGGTACAATTTTTAAGAAGGGCCCCAAAGTCATTGGTGTTTTAATTAGACAAGGAGGTAACACTGCCCTTTCCTGTTGTCATCAAGGGCAGGTATCTAAGTTGACTTCTTTAGGAGCAAGCAAGAAGCCTTTTAAGCCAAATGAACAGAAAACTGACTTCCAGAACCATTCTCAAACCTTTTCATTTTGCCTCTGAACCAGCATAGATTGAGAGAAAAGGTCTGGGTTCCAATTACAGCCATGTGACGCTGGGCAAATTCTCTGATCCTTAGCTACTTCATCTGCAAAATGGGAATGCTATTCCCTCGAGCTACCCACTCCACAAGGTATATATCGTAAGGAAATTCCTTTGTTTGGCAGTGAGCTGTTACTATGACTAATATTGTCACCTGCCATCAGTAGTGTCACCTGAATGTGGCTAGACAGAGTATCCCAGTTTTAGCACAGTTTTAAGCTATTAAAGCTCCAAACTGCATTGAGATTTCTGGGACACCCTGCACATATAAACAGATCTATCAGTAGTTGTTACTATACAGCAGCAGTGTAATAGAATGCTCCTGTCCCCCAGGCAAACGAAACCAACAAAACCAGAACTGAGCACTGGCTGCAGGAAAGCAAAGAACCATCCTGAATCTCAGAGAGCTGGAAGTCTCTGCAGCCCTGCCCCTTCCTCTTACCTGTAGTACACCCCAATGTGCCCTTCTTCAATCTTGTGCACAGCGGAGAAGAGGGCTGCACAGAAGAAACTAGTCGCCACAGCCACCACTGCCCCTACTTGCGCCATTGGGAAGCTTTTACTCTAGAGAAAAGGGTACAGGGAAACACGTGATGGTTAGGACTCAGGAGAAAAGCTACAACACTATTTCACCAACATGCATACCTTGCATCATGCATAGCTGACTCCTCAGATTTGTTCCTGTCCTAATGCCAGTGGAACATAAAACTATATTTGCAACTACTTTCACCTGATTTTTTTGGGGGGGACAGCACAGCAAATTCTAATAGAAAAAATCAAGGAAGTACATGTCATCAAAAATAAGGAGAAACATCATATATTAGAATTTGTTAAATGCAAGGTACCCTAGGGAGGATCTCTGAGCAAATTCAAGAAGGCAAAGATACCTCTTTGCAAGGGCTTGTTCTCTTCTCTATATATTTTGCATCTGAATTTGTCTTTTGGAGTCATCAGTGCAAATGCAGATTCTCTGAGCATGAGAAATCACATGATCCCAGGACTGAGGCTTTTATTCTTGCCAGAATAGCCAGACCCCTGAATTGCTCGACTTGAGTCTTCAGCCTCACTGACTGGATCTCGTGGGATCCAAACTGTCATTTCATCTATAGTATAACATCCTCACTCTCTGAAGCAGAGTTTGAATGCCTGACAAGCATTCAAACTCTGCTTCAGAGTACAACTCTGATGGGCTGGCCATGTTGCTCAAATGCAAAATGTATGCTTGCCAAAAAGACTATTTTATGGAGAACTTGCATGGGGTAGGTGATCACATGGTGTTCAGAAGAAACAATACAAGGACACTCTCAAGAACTCTGGATTTGATTGTGCGACATAAGAGACACTGGCACAGGACCATTCCACATAGCATGCCCACATCAGAAAAGGTGCTACGCTCTCTGAGCAAAGCAGAACTGAAATGGCACAAAGGAAACGCAGGATGTGCAAATTTGGAGCAACCACCGCAAATGTTCATGTGGACTATCTGTGCTCAATCTGTGGTAGGGCACTCTGAGCTCATATCGGTGTGATCAGCCAGTTGTACACGTTGAAACTTCACTTTATCATGGTGATGTCATTTTGGTCCTCTTCAAGAACGAAGGATAACAACTAACCATCTTACTACAAAACCTCTCCAGAGTCTTTATGGGTATTAGACTGCCTCTAATTCTGTTGCTCTTTACCCAGGATCTTGTCTTACGTGGCCCCAAAGATTGTCCCTTAAGGATCAGTAGAAGGAAAACTCTTGAACAACATTTCTATCTCCTAAAAAGTCCTATAATCCAAGGGAGAGCATAGGATAGAATTCAGATTCATCTTTCTCTTCTTGAGAGCCCTGGAGACACTAAACAACCTAGGATCTCATGAGTTAGAGAGGATTTTTAGAGGCATCACTTCTCCTACCACAATAACAAGTCATCATTCAGGCTCCATTTGAAGGCTTGTAGTGATTGAGAAGGCTCTCCTTCCCAAAGTAGCCCATCCCACTTTTGGCATAGTTATAATTGTCAGAAAGCTGTTTCTTGTATTGAGCTGAAACTTGCTGTCCCGCAGCTTCTGCCCAAGGTATCCAGTTGTGCTTTCTGGGACCAAGCAAAATAAGTATAATCCCAATTCCTATTGACAGTCCTTGAAAAACTGGAAAACTGTGATCCTGTCCTTCCTACATTTCTCCTTTGGCTAAACACCCTCAGGCTCTCAACTAACTGATCTTCCAATGGCACAGTCTGAAGGGACATATATTTGTCAAGGGGGAACAGGCCAGCTGCAAGTGCTGACTGACCAAATTATACAGGATGTCAAACGAACAGGAGACTATGGCTATGTAATTCCAGCCAGAGCCACCCAATGCTAACTGCAGGGTATTTCAAAGGAAACTGTTATTTACTCTTTTCACATGCTAGGGTGATAGACAGTATACGCACAGCAGGGTTCCAGGGCAGGATTTTCTAGAGTGCCTCCTCCTCTCTCCTTTCCCCCATTATTCATTTGGCCCTTAGTAGGGTAGGGACTTGTCACTTGGGAAAACGACTGAACACACAGCACTGCCTTATACACGGTACTTGAATAACACTTTATAGCTGATTATTCCCCAAGGATATCTGTTGAGACAAGCAAAAAGGGCTCAGAAGTCTAGAGTCTGGCCATGAATATCCAGCTGAGCTTAGACATCAGAAAGCTTTAGAGAAGTTATTACTGCATTTATTTTTTTGGCAATGACCTTTGAATAATAAGGGTCAACTTTTAACTCTTATGGGCCCTTAGCACCCAAGATTTACTGCCAAGACCATTTTTCATGTCATGGGACTGTTGGAACAAAATAAGTTCTTTTTGAGAGGGTGCACATACTACTGCTGTGGCAGCCACTTCTTAGATTTTCCACTTCTGTTCAGTTTTCCAATCAGGAAAGAGGCCTTGAAGAAAAAAATACCTTTTGTCCAACCATGTGTAATGATTTTTCATTTGGTAAACAAAGTCGCTGTAACTATACTGGTAAGGGCTGAAGGAATACAGTTTGGAAATATTAGTCAGTAGCTGGTTAGTTGAATCCCTATCAGCGAATTTTACCTTCTTCTCCTTCAACAGAAGGTGGGCAGGAGAATGGGAAAAGAAATAGATAGCAGGTATCCTCAAAGCATTAGCTTACACTTGCAAAAAAGCCAAGATTGAGGTCTCTGGATTCAACAGTCCCTATATGCCACCAGACTGGATCAAAAGCTGGTGCAACAGAGAGGTCAAAGAGTGCTATGGATAAGGTGGGGCTTGATCAAGTCCCACTTTGGGGTCCAGGAGGCATGTGGTTGAGGTGTAAAGTATTCTGGATTTGGAGCCAGCAGATGCAGGTTTGAACGTTGGCTCTTCAGTTTAACATTAGGTAGCATTTAAATGGTGCTTTGATGTGGTGAAGAACTTTGCACTAGCTAGCATTTATTTATACAGCGCTCTAAGACTTGCAGTGCACTCCTCCTTCCCTAGCACTAACACAGCGCTTTAAAGCTGGCAAAGAACGCTACACTAGCTGGCATTTTTGCCTAGCTGACTTTGAGCCGCTTCTTCAGTCGTGTCCGGCTCCTCCGTGGCCCCAGGGCGGGTTTTCTTAGCAAAGATCCTGAAGCGCTTGCCATTTCCTTCCCCTTCTCACTTTACTGAAGAGGAAAGCAGGGTTACGGGCTTGCCCCGGGGTCCCCGGCTGGGGAGTCTTCCTGCCCCCAGGCCGGGCACTCTGCCCACCGGGCCATTCGGCTGCCCTCTAGCTACCCTCACCACAGCCCTGGGAGGGGGCGCTCGCTATCACCCCGCTTTGGCGCCCAGTCCGCTGCTCCGGACCGCCTCTGGGCCACGGCACCTCCCCGGGCCTCAGCTTGGTCATCTCGGAAATGGGCGGCTTCTGACGGTCAGTCCGAGGCTGGGCCTTATCCCTCACAACACCAAAGCTGCCCAGGTCGTTGGCGTGGTCCTCGGGCCTCACGTCCGTCCAGGGCGGGGCGGGCCAAGCAACGTCGGGGGGCAGACGGCGCCCTGGGGCAGCGAGTGACCGAGGGTCAGGCGCGGAAGGGGCTTTGGGGATCCTTGAGTCCGGCCCCCCTCCCCCTCCGCGGACAGACGAGGAAACTGAGGCCCAGAGGTGGCAGGAGTCGGGAGAAGGCGGTGGGCTTGCAGACCCCCGCCCCGGAGGGTGGGAGCCCGAGCGGGGGGGCGGGGGGCGGGGGAGGCCCCAGGAGGGGAGAGAGTTGGGGGAGCGGGACGGGGCGGCGTCTAAGGCTGTCCCTCCTGGCGCTCAGTACCTGTCCGAGCTCCCTCCCCGGGGAGCCGCTGCCACTCCGCTCAGCACAGCACGTTTCCTCCTTCCGGGTCCGTCGCCGCCGTGACACGTCATCAGGAGGCGCGGGGGGCAGAATTCCTGTGTCTCCCTCTCTCCCTGAGCCTTCCTTCCCTGCCCCGCCCCCACCGCGCCTCTGCAGCCGGCCGCGTTCACCCGGCCCGATCGGCCACAAGGGGGCGCCCATCCCTCGGTCCCACCGACCCCCGGGAGGGCCTGGGCAGCGAATGGATGGATGGAGTCCTGTGGGGTGGGCAGACGGGGGAATAGAAAGTCGTGAAGATGGGGGTGAGGGGGAAGGAGGAGGATGTCGGTCTTGCCCTCCTGCCCTGGCCCAGGATGCAGGGATCAAGTCTCCCCATTTCACAGACAGGGAAGCTGGGCTCATGTCTTTAAGAGGGAAATCACGGGACCCTTTCGTGTTAGAGAGAAAGAGGGTCTGGAAGGGGGGCGGGCGAGGCCTGGCCAGAGCTTAGACGGGTCACGTCACTTCTCCGAGACTCAGCTTTCTTCTCTCCAGAGATGACTGAGGTGGTAGGACACAACACATAGAGGTTGGCCTTGGTGTTAGGAAGAGTCAAGAGTGGCCAAGGATAGATGGGAAAGTAGAAAGGAAAGGACTGAGCCTTAAGTGCCTATGATGTGCGGTCACTGTGCTAAGTGCTAAGGCTTCACAACATGAAGTCATTCAAGCTTCACAACCTTGGGAAGGAGGTGCTACTATTATCCTCATTTACTGTTCAGGGAACTGAGGCAGACAGAAACAAGTGACTTGCCAAGGGTCACTTAGCTAGTGTCAGAGATGGATTTCAAGTGTAGGTCTTTCCTTACTTCTAGTTTAGTGCACTTTGCGCCATATCCTGCTGTTTTCAACAAATGATCTTCTAGCCTCCACTTAAAGATCTCCAATGATGGGCATCAGGGTAGCTTCTTGTACCATTGGACCGCTCTAATGATTAAGAAGGGGCTGTTCCTTCTGTGGAGTTTAAGTCTGCCTCTCTGCAGTTATCTCTGGCCATTGCAAGTCTTCACTCTGGCCATCATTTCCACTCTTTTCTTGCTGGAAAACTGGGCTCTTTCCCCTTGGAACCTTCTTTGGCTTTTGGTCAACATTGGCCTCGTTTTGCTCAATTCTAGGTCTTTATGGCATTCCCAGATACCTCCATGACAAATGTATTCCCCTTCTACACTCTGTCCTTGTGCAGATCTCTTTTATAGATTTCATTCCCCATTAGAATGGAAGACCCTTGAGGGCAGAGACTGTCTAGCATGCTCTTATTTATATCTCTATGCTTAGCATTTAATAAATACTCTATGTATTTATTGTTTACCCATGTATCTATGTCTGCTATCTCCATCCATCTATCTATCTATTTATCTATCATCTATCTACTCATTATGCCTAGTTCTTTCCCCTGGAGCCTAGCAAAACTGGTTTAATCTCTCTTCCACATGACAGTTGTATAGATATAATGCCTCCCCTAAATATTCTCTAGGCTCAGCATCCTCAGTTACTTGAACAGATTCCCATGTGACATCTTCCCATCCGTCTGTTCTCTGTTCAGCTCCCTTTCTCTGGTTCTTTAGCCTGACAGTTTCCTTTCTACTGCGTCCTTATGAGTTCAGAACTCAATGCAGCATGCCAGGTGTAGTCTGAGGAGAACAGTGTCCCATCACTTCCTTCATTCTCAGTTGTGGCAAAGTGTCTGCAAAGGGAAAGAAGGGTCTTACATCTTCGGTTTTTGTAAGTATTTTGTTAGGTCCAAGATACAAAATTGGAGAGGAGAAGAAAAATGGAAATAAATGCTATGCCTGTGGATGCCTAGAAAGAGGGTGCCTAGAAGGAATGAGGAAGGAACTTAGGTCAGTCATAGGGGAAACTCCCATTTATCCTGGGGGTAGAAATCAGAGACCCATGATCAGGCAGAGAAGACTGAGAAGAAGCAGTAAGACAAGTAGGAGGAAATAGCAGTTCTACAAAATTAAAGGAGGGTATCCTACAAAGCCTAAGAGCTGAAGAGAAGAAGAATTTTTTTGTTGTTGTCAAGTTGGACACAACTCTTCATGGCCCAATTTAGGGTTTTCTTGGCAAATAGGCTGGAGTGGTTTGCCATTTCCTTCTCCAGCTCATTTATAGAGGAAGAAACTGAGCAAATAGGGTTAAATGACTTGCTCAGGGTCACACAGCTAGTGTTTGAGGTCAGATTTGAACTCAGGAAGATGAGTCTTCTTGACTTCAGGCTCAGCGCTCTATTCATTTCACCACCTGATGAAGGCTGGTAGAAGGTCACTGGCTTTAGGCAAGGAAGACAGTTGTTGGTAATCTTGGAAGGAGCAGTTTCACAGAAAACAGGATCATTTGTTTAGGAAGTTGAGAGTGGTGATTGTGAAATATCTCTTCTTATTCCACCACAGAAAGCTCAGTGATTTCTAGATTTTAACATGGTACAGTAGAAAGAATGCCGGGTTCAGAGTCTGAGGATCTGAGTTCAAATTCTGATTTTGCTGCTTACTGACTATATGTCCTTATACAGGTCACTTAACCTTTATGGGAATTGGTTTCTCATCTGTAAAAAGAGGGGATTAGATTGGATGACCACTGAGGTCCCTTCCAACTCCAAATCTGTGATTGAGAGCCTATAATCCTGAGAGTCATATCATAAAGTGGCTAAATCAGAAATGCCCACAATAGGCCATGGTTCAAAGCCACCATAATTCTTACTCATTCTTTATACATTGTAATCTGGTGCTTGGGTCTGCAGAAATAAAGTTGTTAGAAACCTCAGAAAGAGAAGACTTTTTATTTCATCTCCTGCTGGGGCTAGGTGATTTTGTTTCTATTTCATGGAAAGATGTGTAGTATGGTATAATATAAAGAACATTGGGCTGAAAGTCAGGAAAGTTGGTTTTGAGTGGAGGCTCTGACTGTAATTAGCTGTGTGGCCTGAGGCAAACCATGCACCCTCCTCCACCTCAGTTTCCTTGTCTGAAAAATGAAGGAGTTGATCTAAATACCTCTTTGCTCTGTTTGAAAGAAAAAGTTTGGGGACCATGAACTCATCCTAATGGATTGGCTCACAAAGAAGGGAATCGCTTATTCTCTGGAAGGACAGATTTAGGGAGGGGACCTTGTTGTAAATCCAACTGAGAAGGACTTTCATGCCACTTAAAAAAATCAGGCCCGAAACAGCCATAATGTTTGTCAGGCCACATTTTACTGTTCTTAAATAAGTGTGCAGGGTGTGGGAGATGAAATATGGCAGGTATTTGATTTAAAAAGCCGGCACAGATTTAATGTCCTGATAAAATGTATTAAATCTTTTAAGGTTTTAATGAATCTAGTATGTGTTTCATAAATCAAGGAACGCCGGGAAGCCGTCTCCCAGTTTAATAAGAGTAAACTAGGAAATTGCTCTGAGCAGAAGCAAAATACATTTATATCACATTGAAAAGTAATAGATTTTTAAGCAGTGGGGTTTTTCTGGGGCTTTTCTGAGTCGTTTGCTTATTACGTTGCTCTGGTTCCTTCAAATATTAAACCACGGGCAAACACGTGCTTAACCATATAAAGATGTGAAACTGCACAAAGGTAAATATTATTTGTTAGAGCCGGGAAAACAAAGCCTGTGCTTTGCAAAGTTTTCCACCGGAGCCAGACTGTGTTTCTGTACAGAAACCTTCTGGACATGGTTTAACACTGCTGAAGGCAGAGGGGTTTGTTTTTGTTTATTTTTTTAAAGGAAAAGATTATTATTGTTATTATATATTAACTTTTATTAGCCCCTCCTCTTCCCTAAATTCCCTCCCACCTCCCTTTATTCTGAAGTACTACCTTCCCTCTTTCCTACCCTTTTCTCCACTCTCTCTCCGCCCCCAACTGCTTGATTGAAGCGGTGAGTGTATAAAAATCCTCTTTGACTTTTACTGGTTCGCTTTGGAATGGGCTCATTAAGGCAGATTGCCTGTAGTCGGTCAGACTGGCCAGAAGAGGAGTCCAGGAGCCTTTCGTCGCTTTTAAATCCAAGGAAAAGGGGGTTCCCTTCGGTCTTGCTCTTCTCACAGTTTTTGTATACATCTCCCAGTCCCCTCTCCCTCCCACCAGGCCTGGCCTCCTAGTCAAGTTCCCTGGCCCCTGACTGGGGCAATGCCTTCATGTTGGGTGAGGTGGCCCAGGGCAAGGAGACCTTTGCTCTGGGCCTTTGTTCCCAGGTGCCACTGCCTTGGGCAACTGCAGCCTGTGGCGCTGGGGAGGTGGCCTTGGGTCGTCAGTTGGGGGTTGGGGGGCTCCAGCATTCTTGTGCACAAAAGCTGGCAGGGCTCGTGAGCTCTGCAGGGGAGGGAGCGGGGGCCCATAAAGCTCACTGTGGAGAAGCCTGTCCAACCTCATTAGCTGTCACGGGCAACAATACTGATCTGGCAATAAAGGCGATTCCAAACCTGTTGGTCATTAATCACTCGCCTGACAGTTTCGAATGGCGCTGGAAAAACCTCATCCCTTTCCACCACCCCCACCCCCTTCTCCTGCCCAGGCGCTAACGTTTAGAGCTACCTCCATGGGTATATGCGGTTCGTGTGGCTTTTTGTGTTGTTGTCCTGTTCCCCTGGGCCACCCCTCCTCCATGTGCCCAAGAGTGATGGGGGCAGGGGGTGGGGGTGGCGTACCCAGCCTGGGTGGCCTAGAGCTTGGCAGTAAAGAGAAGAACTTTGTAGGGGCAGAGCTGAGAAGTGGGAACTGCAGTTTCCTTGAGGCATCGATCTGGCCACTTTGGGGGTGAGAGGTCTGGTCTCCCTGCCAGATCAGGAGCTTCTCGGGAGCCAGACTCTTGTCATTTTCCATCGTTTTCTTCCCCAGTGAGTAGCTCACAGTGCCCTGACACATAAACTCTAAATCACCTTTCTGGGCCTCAGTTTCCTCATCTGTAAAAGAAAAATCCTGAATTGAAGATCTCAAAGGGCCCTCCTTCCAGTTTTAAATCTTATGATTCTAATAATTAGTTGTTGAATTGAATAGCTAGATTAGCTGGAAAACTTGGAGTGAGTCCTTTCCCTTCCCCCCCAGATATATTGTTTGGATCTCATTTCGTCTGATTCACATCCCACCCATTTTCCTGTTCTCAAGATCAGAGAGCTATGGTGTAGGGCTACAGTGTAAGGCTACCTTCATCAGTGTCCAGAGCACTGGTTTGGAGTCAGAAAATACCTGGGTTTATGTAGTGACTTCTACTTGCTACCTGTCCTTATTTGTAAGATGTGAAAGGTTGGATAAGATATTCTCTAAGCTCTTTTCCAATTCTGTGACATTATGACTGCTCCTTAAATGATCTCCTACCCTTCTTTTCCTACCTATTTCCCCAAGCAGGAGGCAATTCAAAGAGCAACCTCAGACTTTTACACTTCTAGATTCCTTTGCTAGGTCCTGCCCATGACAGAATTTCGAAGCAGGCAGTTTATTTTTAGTTTCCTTTCTTTTCCTTTCCTTTCTACACCCATTCCCTATTCACTTCTCTCCTTTTTTTGCTTTTTAGCTATAGATTACCCTTTCCTGCTTTCTGGAAAGAGAAATGCCATATCAGAATTACTCTAGGGAAAGGACTGAATATCAGTCACTTACCTGAGAGTATGAATTTAAGCCAAAGAATTCCATCTGTTTAAGTTTCATTCTCAGTGGTAGAATTTCAGGGTCTGTAGGTAGGTAGGTGGGTGATTTTGGGTGGGTGAGAAGAGTTCTTTTCTGGGTATCCATGAAATCATAGTATCAAGCCATGGGGAAGGTAATATAGGGTGTAGCAACAACAACAACTCATATTTCTATAACATTTTAGAATGAATGAAGTGCTTCCTTCACAACTGCCTATCATTATCCCTATTTTATAGACGAGAAATGAAGGTTCAGAGAGGTTATCACTTCCCCAAGGTTACTTGGCTGATATGTATCATGGAGGATATAATAATAATTCCTGTTTAGGTAACACACAAGGCTAATACAACCACCTTACAATACTGGTAACATACCTGTTTTGGGGTGAGTAGCATCCACAACTTTAGCTGACCCTCATCTTCAAATCCTTTCTTAGTGCCTTCTTTCACAGTGCCCTGCACTGTGATTAGCCTTATTTTCTCTATTATTGTAGCTGATCATGTCTGTGGTAGTGTGTACAGATACAAAGGGCTTCACCAATGAGTTTAATTGCAGTGACCCCAAACTGTGACCCTATTTAGTTGGTGCCTGTCTCTCTACTTTATAGTTAAGTATGTAGTTAAGAGACCAGAAAAGGTAGGTAGTGGGCTCCTGAGTAAGCCACAGATCGAAAGGAGAGGAGAATTCATAGCCCTTCCATTTTCATGTAGTTGCTCGAGCCTTTTGGAGCTGGGGTACCTCCTTGAAAGAAAGGATCTACTTTTGTCTCATTTTTGTAAGTGATGAAGAGAGGAAGGGCAGGGGAAACTCAGCCAGGAATTTCTGAATCAGCCCTGCAGGTGGTATTCACATGGTGCCCCCTTTGCTCGCAGTTGTCCATATGGTGGGAAGAATTGAAGAGTGGATGGAATGCTGATGGGTTGGGAGGGAAGGAAATCTTAATGCAACCTTGCAGGAAGTATCCAGAAGAGAAAAAAAAATCTGCTCTCCAGTCCATGAAAAATTGGTTTTGATCTCATCTGCATTTACTGTTCTCTCTAGTCACGGTGATCTTCTCATCTTCAGATTCTCTATATGATTAGTGTTCAATTGTTTTTCAGTCACATCCAACTCTTCGTGACCTCATTTGAGGTTTTCTTGGCAAAAATACTAGAGTGGCTTGCTATTTCCTTCTCCAACTCATTTTACAGATGAGGAAACTGAGGTGAACAAGATGAAATGATTTGTTCAGGGACATACAGCTAGTAAGTATCTGAGGCCAGGTTTGAACTTAGGGAGATGTGTCTTCTTGACTCCAGGTCACTGTACCATCTAGCTGTCCCAGTGCCCTACGTGATTAGGGAAACAAACACAAGTGTCTGCCTGCATCTGATCTGTGCAATCACAAACTCTTTTGAGAATCAAATTGAAAGAAAATGAAGGGTGAGGGTATGCTTGAATGCCTGCTTGAATGGGCAGCTAGGTAGGGCGGTGGATAGAGTGTCTGGTTTAAAGTTAGGAAGACTCATGTTCCCGAATTCAAATCTGGCCTCAGACTTAACTAGCTGTGTGACTCTGAGCAAGTCACTTAACCCTTTTTGCCTCAGTTTCCCCATCTGAAAAATGAGAAGGAAATGGCAAAATACTCCAGTATCTTTGCTAAGAAAACCCCAAATGGAGTCATGAAGAGTCTGAAACAACTGAACGACAAAATACTTGAATAGTTACCCCCACCTCCAAGATCTGCTTCTGGATTCCTTTAGACCTTGCTTCCTCTTTAAAATCCTTTAATATAATCTGTTGATTTTTAGAACCTCAGAGTTTGAAGGGACTTTTCCTTCAAGTCTTACCTGTGCTTGACAAGGAATCTCCCATATAACATCTCGAGCAAGTGGTGGTTGAGTCTTTACTTGAAGCCCTCCAGTGATGGAGAGCTCATTATCTCCTGCTGCAGCTTGTTCTATTTATGTTACACTTCCTTATATCAAGTATAAATCTACCTCCCTGCAATTTTTACTCATTTCTCCTAGTTCAGACTTCCAGGGACAAGCAGAACAAACCTCATCTTTCTTCTACATGATAGTTCCTCAAATACATAAAGATGGCAAAAATTTTCTATCCTGTCCTCCCCTCTTTTCCTTCCCCGGATTTCTCTCCTCTCCTGGTTAAATACTCTTGGTTCCACTGATCTGTTGTCAATGACTTTCCTCCCCTTGAAGACTTACAATGCTCTCATAGGATCATTGATTATAGAGTTAGAAGTGAGGTCATCTAGTCTTACTTCTACATTTTACAGACTGAGGACACTGAAGGTTCAGTGATCTGTGCATGGTCAAAAGAGGTAGGAATCGGCAGAGCTGGAATCTGAACTTAGATCATTTCACTTTAAGTGCATCACTCTTTTGCTTCATACTATACCAAGCTATCTTTCCTCTCTACTTATTGCAACAGTGTTTTGTAATCAGTGGTCCAGAGAGCTGATTGTTAAATTTTCATTGTGAACAATTACACCTTGGAAATCATCAAGCACTACAAATCAGGGCTTGATTTATTGTTTTGGTGATTGTCTAGATTTAAGAGAGTGTTGGAGAAAATATTAATAATGCAGATTAAACATAAGTTTGTTGTGTATACATTTCCCCCCTAAAGAGCTACTGATTAGTCTATTAACAAGTATGTATTAACTATGTTAATGTCATTAGCTGCCTGGCAGTGTGATAGTCTGGGTACTTTGAACATTCATGAAACAATAGTGAGCAATATCCCTAAATATCTAATTAATTGCTAAATTATTTGGCACAGGCAATAAGTGCTATAGAATTGTAGCCTGTGAGGAATAATTTAGCACAGGATCAGCTGCCTGGAAGAGAGTGTAATATAGTGGAAAAAATATAGGAAGCCCAAATTCAGATCTGGGCTCTGTCACTTATTAACTCTGCACCTTGAGCAAATCACTTAACGTTTCTAAGTTTATCTGTAATATGGACACAATAACATTTGTATTATGCACATGTACTGTGTACTATGAACGGCAGCATGGAATGGTTGGCTTGAGGGCCTGCCTTGGTGTTGAAAGACCTGAGTCTAAGTCCTGCCCTTGACATATGCCAACTGGTTGACCATAAGCAAATCATTTGATTCCAACGCCTTGGGCAACAATCTGAGACTATAAGTTAGAAGTTACAAAGGAATTTCCCATCTACTTCAGTGGAAGTATTTTGCACATCAGCCCCCACATTGATGAAAACTTAGGTGCAGACCAAAACACACTTTACCAGGTTGTTGTAAGGATCCAGTGAAATAATGTACATAAAATGCTTTGTAAATTTTGAAGAACTATATAATAATAATAGTTATTATTTCTACAGTGCTTACTATGTGCCTGGTACTAAGTAAAAGCTTCATAATTATTAACTCATTTGATCTTTATAACAACCCTGGGAAATGGGTGCTATTATTATCCCCATTTTCCATATGAAGAAATTGAGGCAAACAGTGACTTGCCCAGGGTCACATTGGTAGGAAGGGTTCGAGACCAAATTTGAATTCAGGTTCTGAATTCTAGGGTTCTGCTCTATCCATTATACTACTGTACTGATAATGTATTTTTGCTTATTGTTAATGTAATTTTGTTTCTTAATGGGAAGATCTTTCCCATCCATTAATAGGCCCATATGACCTGCCTATTAGAAGGCAGGAAAGTCTAGTCACATAGAGTCTGAGTCTCATAGAGCCTGGGGTGGGAGAAGCTTGATGAATGGGTAGAATAGGAACGGCTGGAGTTAGAGCAGAGCTGAGAGGAAGTTAATCATGAGAGCAATCAGAGCTGGGAAAGATGCAGGTAAGCAAGCAGCTGCCTGTGAGTGAGAGAGCTTGTTTGTGATTTGTTTAAGGGAGCTGGTTTATGGGAAGCCTAATAGAGGGAAGGCTTGGGGAGGGTGTTGTCCTCTGCATTGTAGTCATGCATGGATATCTTTGTTACGATGATGGATTTGGCTTTCTGGTGTCTGAAAAAATGTGTTGGTTCTGTCTTCCATGTGGAGAGTCTGTTGTATTTCACACAATTTCAGAATTGCTCCTGGATATTCATGGCTGCTGTAGACACCATGAATATCACATTGGCACTACAACTACCTAGCTGCCAATCAGCAGCAGCATCATTGTAGTAGCTCTCACTTATATTGTCCTCCTAGTTTTTTCTTCTAGAGCTCTCATTTCATTTATAATATGCCTTTTAATCTCTTGTTTTATCTCTTCCAGGAATCCTAATAGACCTTGTGGTCAAACAATACCTTTATCTGAGGCTCTGTTTACATTCTTTGTGGAGTTATTCAATTCCTCTAGGCTTGTGTTTTGAATATTCCTCTACCCACAAAGTTTTCTAGATCTTGACTTCTTAGTCACAGAATTTCTAAGTCACTGAACTTCACAGACAAAATTTGGATTCAGTCAAAGAACAGCACTTGAGGACCTAGAGGGCCTCATGTGGCCTCAAGGTCACAGGTTCCCCACCCCTGGTTATTGGATTATAAGGGAGATGGTTCTTTAAGCACACAATAGATATTCCCTGGGTTCAGTGTAAGAAACTTTATAAAAGCTTGGAGTGAGCCTTCTTTTCAACCATCATGACTAAAGGTCTGGTACTATGTGATGATGGATTTGGAATTAGAATATTTGGGTTGAGTATCAGTTCTCATATTTAAGAGTTATGTGATCATGGACAAGTAGTCTCTTCACCACAAGTAAGACTTTACCAGATTTAAAGTTAGAGAAACTAAGTCTGAATCTTGGCCTTTTGTAGTTGTTTAGTCATTTTTCTGTTGTGTTCGACTCTTTATAACCACATTTTGGGTTTTCTTGGCAAAGATACTAGAGTGGTTTGCCATTTCCTTTTCCAACTCATTTTACAGAGAGAAAACTGAGGCATATGGTGTTAAGCAACTTGCCCAGGGTCACACATCTAGTTAGTGTCTGAGATCAGATTTGAACTCAGGTCTTCCTGACTCCAGGCCAAGAGCTCTATGCACCGTGCTACCTACCTTTGGGCTAGAGGTATTGCTACATAACAGATCAAGAGAGAGAACTTTGGTGTCAGGAGGATTTGAATTCAAGTCTTGCCTCTGATACACACTGGCTATATGTCCCTGGGTAAATTAACTTAAACTTTTAGTGTTGCGAGACAACTCTTGAAGAATATAAATTTTAGAGCAGTTGCTTTATTTGTAATGATAAAGGACATTACCTCACTGGGAGTATGGCACCTTTATAGAAACTGACCATGTATGGGGCATAAAATCTCACAAATGCATACAGAAAAGCAGAAATATTAAGCACATCCTTTTTTGACTACAACACAATAAAATTATATTCAATAAAAAGTTATTGAAAAAAAGAATAATTGGAGATGAAATAATTTAATCACAAAGAATTAGTGGGTCAAAGAAGAAATCATAGAAATAATATATAATTTCATAAAGAGAAAATGAAACGAGACAATATATGAAAACTTTGGGGTACAGAGAAAGCAGTACATAGGGAAAAATATATATCACTAAATTAATTCGTCAACAAAAGAGAGAAAGAACAAATCAATGAATTGGCACATGACAATAAAAACTAGAAAAAAAGCAACAAACTGAAAAATCCTGACAACATCAACACAGAAATTTTGAAAAACAAAGAAAGGAATCAACACAATTGAAAATAAAATTAGCATTGAACTGATAAATAAAACTAGGAGGTTTTTTTTGAGGGGGGAATATTAAGAAAATAGATAAACTTTATCTACTGCAAAGCAGTATATAAAATCAAAGGCCAACTTTTTATGTAATGGAGAAATGCTAGAGGCATTTCCAATAAGAACAGGGGAAAAGTAAGGATATCCACTGTAACCACTTTTATTTGATATAGGAGTGGGATATAAAATTAATGTATGTAAATCAATTCTATACATAGGAAAACATATAAAGTGAAATTCCTCTCCATTCAAAATAACTACAAAACACATAAAATATTTAGGAGTTCACCTACCAAGACACAAAATGGGAACTGCTACAAAGCATTCTTTGCAGAAATAAAAATAGATCTAAGTAGCTGTGAAGATATCAATTTCTCATTGTTGGGCCATGCCAATATAATAAAAATGACTATACTATCTAAATTAAGATTTACTTATTCAGTGCTAAATCAAGCAATCTACCAAAGAATTATTTTAGAGAGCTAGGGAAAAAAAATAACACAATTCATCTAGTGGAACAAAAGGTTGTGGTGCTCATGAAAAATAATGTAAAAAAAGTAGGAAGGAAAGGGGTCTAGCAGTACCAGAACCCAAACTAATCTGCAAAGTAGTAATCATCAGAACTTTGTAGAAAAGTTAGTCAGTGGAACAAATGAGGTACACAACATACAGAAGTAAACAAGTATGATTACAGAGTCTTGAATATAATACAAATACTCTGACTACTGAGGTGAGAGCTTGCTGTTGGACAAACACTGCCAAGATAACTGGAAAGTAACATGATAGAAATTAGATTAAAACCACTATATACTAAGATGAGCTCTAAGTGGATACATGATTTAGGTATAAAAAGTATCATCATAAAGAAGTTAAAAGAATATGGAAAGAAATGCCTCTTGAAGTTATGATCAGGGAAGAATTTATGATCAAACAAGGATCATAGAGTATTGAAGAACATAAAATGGACAATTTTGATTACATAAAATTGAAGTTTTGCACAAACAAAACCAGTTCAGTTAAAACTAGAGGAGAAGCAGCTAACTGGGAGAAAAATCTTTTCAGCATATTTCTCTGATAAAGATCTGATCTTTAAGAAATACACCCTACCTACATGATCTAGGTATAAAGGCTTATACTATAAACAAATTAGGGGAGCAAGGGACAGTTTATTCATTTATTTATTTCTCCATTTGAGAATGGAGAAATTTATGAGAAACCAGAGATAAAGAACATTATGAAATGCAAAATGGATAATGTTTGATTACATTAAATTGAAAAGTTTTTTTTTTGTACAAAGCCAATGCAACCAAAATTAGGAGAGAAACAGAAAACTGGGAAAGAATTGTTACAACTAGTGCCTGTGATAAAGGCCTCATTTCAAAAATATATAGAGAACTAAGTCAAATTTACAAGAATACAAGTTATTTCCCAATTGATAAATGGTCAAAGGATATGAACAGGCAGTTTTCAGAGGAAGAAATTAAAAAAAATGCTCTAATCGCTATTGTTTAGAGAGATGCAAATCAAAACAACTCTGAGGTGCCACATCACACCTATTAGAGTGGCTAACATGACAAACAGGAAGATGATAAATGTTGGAGAAGATGTGGGAGAGTTGGAACACTAATTGTTGGTGGAGCTGTGAGCTGATCCAACCATTCTGGAGAGCAATTTGGAACTATACCCAAAGGACTACAAAAATGTGCACACCCTTTGACTTGGCAATATAGCTTCTAGGCCTGTTTCCCAAAGAGATCATAAAAATAGGAAAAGGTCCAACATGTACAAAAATATTCAAAGCAGCTCTTTTTGTAGTAGCCAAGAACTGGAAATCAAGGGAATGCCCATCAATTGGGGAATGGCTGAACAAGTTGTGGTATATGAACGTAATGGAATACTACTGTTCTATAAGAAATGATGAACAGGAGGACTTCAGAAAAACCTGGAAAGATTTATACAAAATAATGCTGAGTGAAATGAGCAGAACCAGGAGAACATTATACACAGTAATAGCCATAGTGTGCAAGGACTATTTCAGATATACTTAGCCCTGCACAGCAATGCAAGGACCTAAAACATCCCCAAAGGACTCTTGAAGCAAAATGCCATCCACATCCAGAGAAAGAACATGGAATTGGAACGCAGAATGAAGCAGACTATTTTCTCCTGTGTTATGTTTTGTTTTGTTTTTTCTCATGGTTCCTACCATTCGTTTTAATTCTTCTATGCAACATGCCTAAAGTGAAAATGTGTTTAATATGAATGTATGTGTAGAACCCATGTAGGATTGCCATCTTGAAGGAGAAGGACAGAGGGAGGGGTAGAAAATTTAAAACTTATGGAAATGATTGCTGAAAACTGAAAACAAATAAATTTTTAAAAAAAGAAAGAAAAGAAATACATCATACCGATTCAAATATAAAACAAAAGTCATTTCCCAATAGATAAGTGGTTAAAGTATATGAACAAGAAATTCTTAAAAGAAGAAGTCCAGTCTATCAACTGTTATATAAAAAAGGCTCCAAAGACTTATATGAACTGATGCAAAGTGAAGTGAGCAGAGCTAGAAGAAATTGGACATAGTAACAACAATATTATATGATGAAACTTTGAAAGAGTTAAGAACTTTGATCAATGAAAGCACCAACTACTATTCCAGAGGATCAGTGATGAAGCATATTAACAACCTCTTCATAGAAAGCTGAAGATCTCAAGGTGAAAAATGAGACATATTTTTGGACATGATCAAAATCTAGATTTGCTTTTCTACAAACATATATTATATGGATTTTGCTTTCACTTTTTTTTTTTTTAATAAGGGGAATGGTGAGAGAGGAAACTAGGAAGCAGCATTTCCTAAAAAAAGGAAGAGGGTCATTGAAGTAATTTTTAAAAATGCACAGAAGCAAATAGAAGAAAGTTCAGAAGGAACTTAGGAGAAAGACAGCATTGAAAGAAGCATATTGAATTTATTATATATTGATTAAAAAACAAAAGATATGTAATAGAGATTTATTGTTTCATATTCAGTCCTCATTATCTGCTCTACATTGTATATGGCAATATTCATTTTATTTAGTGTTTGTTAAGGATTTTAAAAATTATTATTAATTAATTATTAATTATCAAAAGACTTTAAAAAATTTTAAAAAGAAGGCTCTGGTTATAAAAAAATTTTTGTGGCTTGGTAAAAACATTGCTACTGACTGATGGACTAGTGAGTGAGAGACACTGATTTAGAGAGAAGGTTCGAGAAATGGGGCACAGTAGAGTCATCCCCTGATCCAGAGTCATGAAAGGAAACACTAACCCCTAATTAACACTTTCTTAGGCTGACACTCCCACCATTAGGACCCCTCCCCAATAGCTGGCAGTAGGGAAGCTTGGAATATCGTTGAGGAATTTTGTCAGGCTGGGTGGTAAGTGCATAAGGTCTTGGTAATGAGCTGCATTCCTCAGCATGGGATGTTCAGGTCCTAAGCCAGTGGACTGGAATAAAGATAGGGTCTTGAGGGTCAGAGACCCCAGCATGGGGAGGCTGCCCTTGCCCTCTGACACTAACCCTTCAAAAAACAATATAGTTAGACAGAGAAATGAATGATGTCCATAAAACAAGTCAGGAAAATTTCCATGATATCAAATCACTGGGTACTAATTGTTGCTTCTCTATTTCTCTCCCCTTTCCTAATTCCGCCCCTCCAAAAAAAAGAAGTATGAGTGAAAAAAATCAATTCCAATTTTGCCTCAACTTCCTCTCCTCTCATTTCTAAACTTTCTATAGTGTGGCTCATTATTCATCCATCAGTTTAAATGGCTCTCTCCAAAATAACTAATGTCCTTTTAATTTACAAATCTTATGTTGTTGTTTTTTTTAATTCTCACCTTTCCTGACTTCTCTGAAGTGATTACTACTGTTGACCATCTTTTCCTCCTGCATATTCACTCTTCTCCAGGTTTTTGTAATTTTGTTATCTTTTGGTTCCCCTTCTACCTGTCTGACTTATGCCTTCTCAGTGTCTTTTGCTGGATCTTCTTCCATGTCATGACTACTAATTGCAGATGTCCCCCAAAATTTTATCCTGGATCCCCTTCTCTTTTCTCTCTCTCTTCTCTCATTTAGTGCCTAGAGGCAGTAAAAGAAAGACTTGAGTTCAAATCCAGACACAAACACTTACTAGCTGTCTAATCCTGAACAAGTAACTTACCCTCTGTCTGCCTGAGTTTCCTCCACTATAAAATGGGGATAATAATAGCTTACCTCTTAGGATTATTGTGAGGATCAAGTGAGATCATATTTGTAAAGCACTTGGCACCATGCTTGGCACATAGTAGACACTTAATAAATGTTTGTACCCTTCTCCTTGGTGATCTCCTTATGGAAGGAGGAACATGTGTTCCTGGATCCTCTCTATGCAGATGACTCCCAGATCTATAAATACAACTCTAGTCTCTCCCTTGAGTTTCAGTTTCACATTATCATATTACCTGCTGGACATTTTGGGCTGGATATCCTGTAGGCATCTTAAACTCAACATGTCATAAAGAACCAGAACTTATTGGCTTTCTCCCCAAACCCTTCTCTCCTTTGAACTTCCTGTCACTATTGAGGACACCCCCGTCCTTCCAGGCACCCAGGTTCATAGTCTCAGTGTTCACTCATTCTACCTACATAATCCCACACCAAATCATTTCATTTCCTTCTCTACATCTCTCACATATAAGCCCTTCTCTCCTTACATGGGCTCATCACTGAGACTATTGCAATTGCATCCTAATTGGATTCCCTGGCTCAAATCTCTCTTCACACCAATACATCCTCCACAAGGCGATTTTCCTAAAGCCTAGGCCTATCTATGCCATTCCCCTACACAATAAACTCCAGTGGCTTCTTATAGCATGCAAAATCAAATATAAAGTCCTTTGTTTGGCATTCAAAGCTCTTCACCATCTGGCTCCTTATTGTACTTTAGTCTTCTATTCTACTGCCCTCTATATACTCTATGATCCAGCCAAAATTGTCTACTTGCCATTCTTCCCACCACCATGCCTTTGTACTGGCTGTTACCCATGTCTGATATGCTTTCCCTTTCAACCTCCTACTCTTAGGTTCCAGGCTTCCTTTTAGATTCAGTATTAGCATCAGCTCCTACAGGAGGCTTTTTCTGGTACCCCCAGCTGCTGTGCAAATCACCTGGAATGTGACCTTCTGCCTATTCTGTATTTATCTTGTATGTCCTCATTTAAGCGTGTTTTCTCCTTCATTAGAAGGAAAGCTTCTTGAGAGCAGGTACTGTTTCTGCTTTTTATTTTATTTATTACTTATAGATAAACATATAATAAAAATATAAAATAAATAATAATACATTTTATTTCTTATTTCTTTTTATTTCTATCCCCAGTCATTAGCACAGGGCCTGGTACACAGTAAGTGTTTAATAAATGCTGTTTGTAGGTTGATAAGGGGAATCTACAGGAAATTTTATAAATGTTTGATTATTCTCTGAGATGTTTCAATCCTGGCTGTAGCAGAGAATGGTTCAAAGAAGGCACAGGATGAGGCATATGGGGCCACTGACCAAAGGCTTCTAGCTAAGTCGTCAGGGTCTCATTCTATAGTGACATTTTTCCAGAATGAGAGAGGAGCCCAGGTAGTACCAGGTAGAGAGATTTAATAGGCAGATGTAGGTAGCTTTCAAGTATCCCATTTGTAGGATCGACTTCAACATAGCAAAAAAACAATTCATTAGTCAATACTTATTAAGCACCTGCTTCTGAGCAGTGTCAGACTGTGTGTGTGTGTGTGTGTGTGTGTGTGTGTGTGTGTGTGTGTGTGTGTGTGTAGTGAGGTGCGTGAGGGTAGTGCAAAACAGTTTCCCTATCCTAAAGAAACTTACAACCCATTTGGAGAGATAAGATAAATGGATGTTCTAATGATGCCACAAACTCACCGTGGTTAAAATGGAACTTATCCAAACCTCCTTCTTCTGCTTCCACCATTTCTGTCAGTGGTTCCACCATTGATCTTGTCGTCCACTTTAGAAATTGTAATGCTATCTTGTCTCTCCCTAACCTATCACACCCAACTGGTAATCATGACCTTTTAATTCTATCTCCCCAATTTTTGTTAAAATTTTTGCTTGCCCTCTTTCTTCTTACTGCTAAGTGTAGGTTCTGGTACAAGTACTCACTTTTACTGACATGAAAGATTACAGTAGCTTCCAAATTTTTTTTTTTGGTCTTTCTAGTTTCTCCCCATGGCAATCTGTTCTTCAAATGGGCCAACTATCATCCTTCTCCATTGATAGATATGTCAACATTACTTCACTGCTGAACACCTCAAAGGTCTCCTCACCAGAATAATTTACTGTAACTACCAACTCTAGTGGTTTCTACCACTAATGATCGTTGCCAATAGGACCTGTGATGGCTATTCTGACCTTTCCAAGCTTAAAAGATCATAATCTCTTCTGTTCTATCTCCTGTTACTCATTAATCTAAGATCAGGAAAGAATCAGCAGAGAAGTAGCAGAAATGCCATGCGCTCAGAACACATGGTGGTAGGGTGTGAGACAATGATAGTTGTCCTACCTGATGACTTACTGCAATCCTTCTCCCTCAAAAACTACCAGAAAAGAAAGCAAGAGGTTATACATTTAAACCTTTTGTAGGCATGCTCAGTTCTAGTTCAGCCTTTACTGAGTCACTAGTTCTTCCTTCTCCTCAGCCACACAGAAAACACTTAATAATGATGTAACTAGATCTCAGTCACTCATGACAAAAAAACTAGCTTCCTCAAAATTTTCACTTGTTGGACTGGCAGAAAGAGAATATTATGTAAGTTCTGTGTGACCACAAAGTTCATGTACGTTGTAAGGACAAGACCCTCACTGGCTATTTCTCCCATTATACATACATACACACACATACATGTATATATACATACATACATACACATACATATACACATATTTTTTCTGAGGTTGTTACCAGTAGGTTCACATCTTTTGCAAGGGACCAAACCTGGTCTGGTGATAAGTGCTTTGACTGTAAAAGTGTTTCAGTTTTGGTGCTGATACCTATTACTTCTGTGGCCCTTCAATTTGCTGAGCCCGTGTCCTCCTCTATAACATGGGAATAAGGAAGAGGGAATAAGCATTTATTAAGCATCTACTGTATACTAGGTCCTGTTTTAAGTGCTTTAGAAATATTCTTATATGATTCTCACAATAATTCTGCACTGTTATTATCCCCACTTTACAGCTGAGGAAACTGAAGCAGATAGAGGTTAAATGACTTACTCAGGGACACCTAGCTAGGAAGTGTCTGAGGCTGGATCCTGACTCCAAGTCCAGCACTCTATGTACTGTGCCACCTACCTGCCCCAGATCATATTATTGGTGCTTCCTGCCTTGAATCACAGGCTAGAGGTGAGGAAATCTTGGTGAAAACCTTCAGGCTCTATAGAAATAGGAGCTGTTATTCTTGGGAGGAGGAGGAAGTAATTAAGTGCTTGTAAAAAGGAGGACTTCACTTCAAACCCTTTTCCTTTACAGGTCCAGCTGGATTACAGGCTGAGACTCAGAAAGAGTGACTTGAATAGCTGAGAATTTCTTTTGAAAAATGCATTAATAATCTTTTCCTGACATTAATATTATTTTCCTAATGATGTTCCCTATTCTTTGATCCCTCTCTTATAAAAAATTATTGTAACGATTTGTGGTAACAAATATATTTTTACAAATAGATAGACCTAAGCAAAACTAGTTGACCCACCGGTCATATTTGAAAATGTATGTGTAATTCTGCACTCATAATCCACCACTTGTTTGCCCAGAAAGGTGAAAAGAATTTAAAAAGAGCCATTGCATGGGAAAAGTGAATTATATGACCGTAAAATGGAAAGATGATTGTTACTTGGAGAGGTAGGGATGTGAGTGTACAAATAAATACATTGTATTACACAGTTCCTAAGGGGTTTGGAAAGGTCTTCAGGAACTAAGCCTCTTTTCATTCTACTTCATTTGGAATGCCCTTCTCCATCAGAAGAAGGGCCTTAGAAAGATCTAGTACAACCCTTTCATTTTTTTTATAGGTGAAGGAGCTGAGATCTAGAGAGGGAAAATTGTTTACCTAAACTCACACAGGTGATAGGTTTTGGCCCAGCGTATGTTCTACCTTTATCTACTCTGAATATGTTTTATATTCACCTAGTTATTTACGTATAGCTCCACTGTTGGAGTACACACTCCTTCAAGGCTGGAACTGCGTTTATTTGCCTTTTTTTTTTTTTTTAAATATTTCCCAAGCTTAACTCAGGGCCTGCTGTATAATAAATGCTTGTGGACTGGCTTCAGCCTAACTCAGGACACAGAGACCTCTTTGCTTTTGAAGTCGTATAGTATGCATAAATGGACCCCTCATTTGGTGCTCATACATGCCTTGGATTGTGTGTCTTATTTCCCGTGTCCAGTTTGTGTCCCAAACCAGAGTATCAACTCTTTTAGGGCAGGGCCTCAGCTTATCCTTCTTTCTGTCTCCTTGTGTGCCCAGAGTAGGTGCCCGATCAATGTCTGCTCCCTGAATCTCTCTATTTATGGGCAGCCAACCTTCCCTTTCCCGGGTGTTTTGTCACTTGGCCCACTTGGCCCAGGAAATCTCATGGAGCCCATCTCTCCTTCCCCAATGCCAGAATAAGGCTAGCCGTGTTTTGTCTCCTAAGGGTAAATTGAGTTCCAGGCAGCAGGGGAGGTGGTACCCAGAAGTTTCCCTTGGACAGGGAGAAGCTAGCTGTCTTGCAGGGCTGGCCAAAGGGCCATTCATCTGAGAGCAGTGACAAAGTGGCTTCTTAGGAGCCTTGGCCCCAGGCCCACTTCCTCCAATGTGTTTTAGCTTCACAAACATTCCAACTCCCAGCTGCCCCTCAGGGTCAGCTAGCTAGTCCAGCCAGCAAGAGTGAGTAGGAACAGTGGGGTGAAAAAAGGAGTCTAACAATACTTTTCAAAGTTTCCCCGACACAGTATGGGGCTCATATAGACATGCACACCCACGCTAACTCACACTAACACAAATCTCTCTGCTAGCATAAAAGCAGCAGCAATAATAACTGACTTTAAATAGGGCTTTAAAATTTGCCGAGATATTTATAAACATGATCTCGATTGCTTTTCATGAGAAGCCTATGGGCGAGGTGCTATGTGTATGATTATCTGAAACTGAGGCTGAGGAATAAAATTGACTTGGCCATTGTCACATGGCTGGTGAGTGTCCTAGGCAGGATTCTGGCCCCAGCTGTCTTAACTCTAGGTTTGGTGATGTCCCCATTCTTGAATGCTGCCTCTGTTACATGCATAATCACACAACTGCATGCACATACACCTATGCAGGCAAATTCAGAGAAGGGAAACTTCCCTTTTGTTCTTAGAGTGCAGCAGAAAGTGCAGAAGCATTGGGTTTGAATCTTTTCCCCACTCCTTAGCAGCGGTGTGACCCTAAAACAGGGGTGGGGAACCTTCGGTCTTGAAGTTGCATGTGGCCCTCTAGGTCCTCAGGTGCGGTCCTTCAACTGAACTTGGCTTGACCAAACTTGGATTCAGTCAAAGGGCCCCACCTGAGGACCTGGAGGGCCACATGTGGCCTTGAGACCAAAGGTTTCCCACCCCTGGCCTAGGCAAATTACTTCCTTCTCTTCCCTTTAGTTTCCTCATCTGGCAAATGGGAATAATAATGCCTTTGCTTCCTATCTCACAGGTTTGGTGGAAAGACTTTGTAAGATAATGGATACAAAAAGCTTTGAAGCTGTAAAACCCTATGTAAATATGAGCTCTATGAGCTTTCGCCTGCACGTTTTCTCTGTTCCCTTTTTATCCCCCCCTCTCCCTGCTACACACACACACACACACACACACACACACACACACACACACACACACACTTAACCAATTAAATCCGTCGAGCACTATTTGCAGATGATGGTGTGGAATTGTGCTGGAGTTGTGTCCGGCCTCATTAAATGTCAGGGCTAACAATACGGCTTGGCGATCAAGGCCTCTCTGTGGCTGTTAGTCATTAATCACCATCTGACAGCACTGAATTGGAAACGAGGAGCCTGTTCACATGTGCTCTATGTACCTAGTTACCCTCCTGGTAATCACTCTAGGAAAAGTTTTCTTTGACTCTCTGCCTATAAGGGCCTCTGTCCCAGCAAGGGGGCAGAGGGTCATTATGCTTTTCTCCCCCTCTTTCCAATTGGGGATGAGAGCGCAAGTCTTCCATCCCAAAACAAGGAGAGTTAGACTGCCCTGCATTCACTCTTTTTTCCCTCATGTCTATTCTTTTATGTAGCCCTGTTTTTACTTTTGGTCTCGTTGCTCTGCCAAAATTCCTTTTCTCCCTAGGGAAACCTGGGGGTGAGGTCCTGTTCTACTGAGGAGAGAATGAGCCACATTCTGGTGAGTCTGCAAGGCTGCCTCCTCCCCACTCCAAGTTGCTAGTGACCCAGACCAACTGTGGAATCATTGAATATCTGAACCAAATGGGATTGGAATCACATAGGATTTTAGGGCTGGAAAGGTCCTCCAAAGTCCTCTAGTCTAACTCTTACTTCCAAAGTATTCTTACCACAGCCCATCTGACGTGGGATCACAGAGTCTCTGCCCAAGGAACTCCAATAAGGGAGATCCCATTACCAGCCTTTTCTACTTTTGGATAACTTGGATTGTTGGGAAGTTTCCCCTGACAGCAAGTCTGCCCAGTGCTCCTGCTTTTCACTTTGGGAACCTAAGTCTGGTCCTTCTTCCAGTCAGTCTGCAATCATTTATAAAGTGCAAGGCATTATGCTAATTAATCACTGGTACAAAGACAAAACGTTCAGATTCTAAAACAGGAGACTATATGAACGTATGTAGTAATAATGGAGGTTTGCAAAGTTCTTTACAGATATTATCTCATTTTATTCCTGGGAGGGATGTACTATTATTATCCCCATTTGAGAGATGAAGAAACTGAGGTTGACAGAGGTTAAATGACTTGCCCATGGTCACTGAGAATGTTTGGATTACAACTCAAATCTTCCTTACTCCAGGTCCAGTGTTCTATCCATTGTACTACTTAGCTGCCTCACTTATGTAGAGATTGTAACTATACACAGAATACACACAAAGTGAATATAAGGTATTTTGGGGAGAGGTTATCCTGGAAGCTGGGGGACCAGGTAAAGTTTCATGAGGAAGGTGGCTTTTGAGCTGAGTCTTGCAAGAAATCATGGATTCCAAGAGGTGAAAGTGAAGAGGGAGAGCATTCCAAGCATGGGTGAACAGACAATGCAAAGGTATGGAGGTGGGAAATGGAAAGTCTTATGGGAAGAACAGAGAGAAGACCAGTTCGGCTGGAACGTGGAATGTGAGGAGGGATATTAAGAATACTGGAAAAGTAGGAAGAAGCTAGGTTGGGAAGAGCTTTCAGTATAAAACAGGAGAGTTTATACTCTATTCTAGAGTCATTGGATTTGGACACTTGAAGACAAATATCAAATGCTCCCTGAGTCCTTGGTTTGTCAGTCTAAATATCCCCAATTTTTAAGAACTGATCATTATTTGGCATGAACTTTTGATCCATCATCATCTTGGTCACCCTCCTCTGGATATTTTCCAGCTTATCAATATCCTTTCTAAAACATAGACCCAGAACTGAACACAATATTCTAGAGATGCTCTGACTATGATGGAGTACAAAGATACTATCATCTCCTTTTCCCTGGAAACTCTATCTCTTCTCTACCTCTTCATTCACCACCAAATCACATTAACTTTTTGATCACACTGTTGATTCCTATTGAGCTTTCAGTTCAATAAAATGTCCAGACCCTTTTGAGACAAACTTTTATTTAACCATTCTTCCTCCATATTATCTTTGTGAAATCTGTTTTTGAACCCATGTTTAAGAAGACATCCTATTACCTTTCATCTTATTAACTATAGTCTAAATCTTCTAGCCTATCCAGATCTTTTTGGAACTCAACTGTCATCCTATATGTTAGCCATCCCACCTGGTTTTGTATCTCTACAGATCTGATAAGAATGTTCCCTACACTTTTATCCAAGTCACTCATGTAAATAAAAAAACCAAAAAGGTTAAATGGCATAGTACCAAGGACATATCCCTGGGGCACACCATTGGTGACCTCCTTCTAACCATTTATAATTACTCTTTGGGTACAATCATTCAGCAAGATCTGAAACCATCCAATCATACTGTCATCTAGTCCATATTTCTCTATCTGTTCCACAAGAATAGCTTTATCAGCTTTGTTAAACTTCCACTTTCATCTTCTGGTCCCAAGCAGAATAAGTCCAATTTTCCTACAAGATAGTCCATCAAATATTGGAAGATAGCTACATTTGGAACCCTGGTACTAAATCTCAGTTAACACCATCCTAGTTATATTTCTGGTAGGTAGTATAAAATATTATTCCCATTTTATAGATGAAGGAACTGAGATATAAGGAGGTGAAAGGTCACATAGATAGGAAGTATATAAACTGAAACTTCAACTCAAATCTTATTCCAAAACCAGTATTCTATCCATCACGGTGGTAGCTGATCATCTGCTCTCTATTAGGAGAATGGGTAGAAAAACTTGCATATTTTCCCCTTTAGTTAAGGATAGGAAAGAAAAAGCGGGTGTGTTGGGGTATTAGTAGTGGCCTGCCATGCTAAAAGTTTCTTCCTAGAGATATTCTGAGATGGGAACATTCCCACAATACTCAAGGAATGTTGCCAGTATGCTGAGGTATCAGCCATAGATAGAGTACCAGGTTACTTTAGTCTGGGCTAGAATTGAAAATGTAGAACCCTTCATAATGAGCTTAAAACTCCTCTCTCCCAATTACCCCTGCTTCTTCTTCTCCCGAAGAATTCCAGGTTAAGGAACTGGGTATTAAAACACACAAAAAGTTTTGAGATTCAGAGCTATGCTCAGGGCACAGGTCAGCCTCAGGCTACCAGGAACCAAAGAAAGAGATTCCAGAGCAGGAATGAGGGGAGAAGGGATGCATAGGGAACCAAGGGGAGAGTAGTGCAGATCTTAGAGCTGAGCCCTGCAGGGCTGGTCCCAGACAAAGCTGTGAACTAATCAATTTAGTTTTGGTGCCCTCCTTCCACCTCCCTTCTTTGATGCTGATTTCTCACCTTTCCATCCCTCTTCCCTACCAGGTACCCATTACTTTTATACTGTTCTCTTCTCCTCAGTTACTAGAAGAGAACACTTAAAAACTTATTCATACTACGGGAATAGTGATTTCACAAGCTGTTTTTTTTTTCCTTCAAGGTATAAGGGAGAAGGACAGTTTCTTAACTCAAAGGGATGAATCACTAATGGTGGAATTTTAGGCACTGTGCCATCAGGGTGGGGGAAATACTTTGGGGAGGCCTTGACTGGAAATGTTCAAATTGTACCATGTAGGAGAACACCAAACTTCTGCTTATGAGTAAGACCAGCCTTATCCTAAGCTCAGTCTTAAATCCAAGAAAGCTGACCTTCAGCCATTTTCCAGGAAGCAGTTCTCAGAGGAATAGTAGGGAGTAGGGGAATGGGGAGACTGGGAAAGGCCTCCTGCAGAAGGTGAGATTGGAGCTAAGTCTTGAAGGAAGAGTCAGGAAGCAGAGATAGGAGAACATTCCAAGCATGAGGCACAGCCAGTGAGAAAGAATGGATGGCAGTGATCGTGTAAGCATCTTGGAATTAGAACTGCAAGGGAAACCTGGTGGTCTTTCAGTCCAATCCCCTCATTTGTAAAATGAGGAAACTGAATCCTAGATAAAGCAAATGACTTTCTCAAGGTCATAAAACAAGTGAGGGGCAGGATCTGAACCCAGAGACCCTCCTCACCAGAGTTTTCCAAGTTGATAGTGGAGAATACCTTGGCAAATCAAAAACCCTGGGATTGGGGATAAGCATAGGGAGAGGTGCAATTCAGTTCATTCCAACTAAGGAGGCTCAGGGCCCTGTAGTCATATTCTTCCCCACCCCCTCCAATCAGCAAACCCAGCCAGCAGCCCTTGCTGAGCCAAGCCAGGTCTCTCCCTGCAGTGACGTTTAACTTTTTCCATATGCTAGGTCGGCCCCTTGCTTGAGGGAGAAGTTGAGGGGAGGGGTGGGTGAAAGAGAGTAGTGACAGGGGAGCAGTGGGGCTAGAGGTGGAGAGGGGGCTAAAGAGGGGTTGGTGGGAAAGATGGTGGTGGGGTGGGGGAGAAATACTGAAGGAAGTCAATGGCCACACGTTCTGGCCTGTTGGGAGGACGGCTGTTGGCACCAGGAGAAATCCATCCAGTGAAGCCAACCCTCATTAATCATCCGGGCGGCTGAACTGCCAGTTCCTTTCAAGATCTTTCAAGAAGGGTTTTCACCCAAAATAGAGTTGAAAATGTGCTGGGCCCTACTCAGAATCTCATCAGTCTGGGCATTATGGGAAGTGTCAGCCAGGCTGTGACAGACAAGGCCCACTCTGTTCAAGGGGTCTTGACTCCCACAGCCTGTCATATCAAGCGCCTGATCAAATTTGACAGCTTCATTTGTACCTACAGAATAGATAAAAGGGTCTGTTCATTGAAACAAATGGAGGGGAAGGGGTAGAGGTGGGGGTTGGGGGCTGGAGGTACTAAAGTGTGTGTGTGTGTGTGTGTGTGTGTGTGTGTGTGTGTGTGCGTGTGTGTATGCACGTGTGGGGAGGTGGGGGTTTGGGTAAGGGGGCAGAGAAGAGGGGCAGTCTTCAGGAGAGAGGGATGTGGAAGGGATGCTTATCTCTTACATTTACCTCAAGCAAGTAGCAGGCAGAATATGGGGTATATATGTGAGAGAGCTTAGTAGGGGTGGGAGTAAGAGTCTTAGAAGGGTGAAGATGAGTGAAGGCTATGGACACCAGATGGGATGGTCTGTCTTCTGAAATGTGGGATCACATTGGCCCCTTTCCTTTGCTCCACCCTCTGTTCTATTTGGTATCGACTAGTTCTGACACCTTAGTCTATTTAGGAATGTGGACAAGTCAAAGGAGGTCTATATCTGGGATGGTCAGAGACAGCATATGTAGAAGTTTAAACTTCAGTACCTCAAGTGACATTTTGCAAAGGACTGGTCCCCTCAAGTCCCCTCAAGAAAGGCCCTAGTTATTCCCTCCCTTGGTCAGCATTCTAAGTGCCATAGGGTCAATGAGGACAGTAACTATTAATTATATGATCATGCAATCACATGGTTACCTAGTTTTTGCTTGAAGATCCATTGCCTTCTGGATGGATTCTTGTCCAATTCCTCAAACTTAAATTTTCCTTTTATTTCAGTTTTCATTCATTGGAAAAAGCCTAACCTGTTTTACATAAGTCTTTCAAATACTTGGAAACATTTATCATATCTTGATCCCACCCCCTCTTCCAAGTCTTGTCTCTAGAATGACCATCATCAATTCTTTCAACGGTTCCTCATGTGGCATGATCTCAATACATTTTACCATCCAGGTCACTCTCCTCTGTGTGTTCTTCAGTTTACCAAACTCCTTCCTAAAATGTTGCTTCTAGAACACAGTACTTCAGATGTAGATGACATCTCCCTTGTTCTGGATGCTCCTCCTTTCAGCTTTTTTGGCTGCTATTTTCCCCCACTCTTGACACATACAGAGCTTGTGGTCTAGTAAATCCCCTAGATCTTTTTCAGAGGAACTGCTGTCTTGCCATGCCTCACCCATATTTTACTTGTGAAGTTGATTTTTTGAACCCAAGTATAAGACTTCAGATTTAACCCTATTAAATTCCACCTGAATAGATTTAGCTCAATGTTTAAGCCTATCAAGATCTGTCAGATGGTCAAAAGTCTAGAACTGGAAGTAATCTCAAAAGTCAATAAAGTTCAAATCCTTCATTTTACATATGAGGAAACTGAGGACCCAGGAAAGTTAAATGACTTGCCCATGGTCATACAGATAATAATTATCAGGGGTGAGACCTGAGCCCAGGTCCTCTGACTTCAGAGCCACACCACTTTCCACAGTACCATACTACTCCTGCTGTTATCCAATTTATTAGCTATTCTTCCTAAATTTGTATCACTTGAAAATTTAAACATCATGAAATTTATGCTTATACAAGGTATCAATGAAAATGTTAAATGGCACAGTGCCAAGGATAGATCCCTGGGGCACCCTGCTTTAGATCTCCATTCCAAATGTACATGAACCGTGACTAATATTGAGTTATAATTTTCAACTATATTCAATCAGCACTGAAATTCACCTAACTCTGCTTTATTATCTAGCTCATCTTTTCCCTAAGAATTGCATGAGACACTTAGTCAAATGTTTTGCTAAAATCCAGCTAACTTGTATCTATGGCATTCCCTTGATCTAACAATCTAGTAATCTTGTCAGTAAAGGAAATGAGGTTAGTCTGTCACGACCTCGTCTTGAAGAAGCCAGGTGGACTAGTGATCACTGATTACTTTTCTAGGTGTTCATTAGCTATCTCTTTAATAATCCATTCTAGAATTTTATAAGGAATTGAAACACCTTTAAGCCTTTCATTTTTCTGCTGAAGACTCTATAATCTTTAGGAATACTTTCTAGATTTCCTCTGGAAGGATCATTTGTTCCAACATGAATCACCAGAAGTAGTAAATCTAGTTTGACAGCATGTGACCTTGGTGACCATTTGGATCATCCCCATTAAAGAGAATGCCCACGTACTTCTGTGTGTGTGTGTGTGTGTGTGTGTGTGTGTATGTGTATGTGTGTGCCCACTGTCCCACTGTATATATTAGCTAATTGTGAAAGTTGGCAGTCTAGGATAGTGGCAGGTCAGAAAGCGACAGCATGGATTCATAACTCAATGATTCAAGGATCTGTGGTTTTGTCAGTAATACACTCCCTCCATCAATGCAGATTGCAACTCCCCTATGATTTAGCACAGGGGTTGTTAGCCTTAAGAAGCTTAGCTTTTAAGATTAATCTTTTTTAAGGTTAGGAACCCCTGATAGGGAATTGTTATAACTGAATTGTCAGTTACCCTGCAGTCAACCTAGTGATAAGCCTTTCTCTCCAAGTTTTGCTTAGTTGCTCTTTGAAAGACAGATATACAATCAATTACTGGGTCTGTAACTCAAGCTAGTGCTCTTGCTCTCTGGGCATCACTTTTGAGAACTGAAGGTCCACTTGATGTCAAGATGAGCCACTACATGATGATTTTATTGGAGCGGCATGGATGGATATAATGATGACGACAATGACGATGATGATGATGATGATATAGCTGGCATTTACACAACATTTCAAGGTTTACTTTAGATCAGGGGTTCTTAAAATAGGCCCCTTTGGCAGTCTGGCGAAGCCTATGGATGGGCCATTTCTCAGAATAATATTTTAAATGCATAAAATAAAGTTTGTAGGATTACAAAGGAAACAAATGATATTAAAATATAGTTATCAACATTTTTTTTTAAAAAAGCAGAATCCTTGCTTTAACCCCATGAGCTTATATTATAATAATAGCTAACATTTATATAGTACCCACTTATGAGCCAGGCACTATACTAAGTGCTTTACAATCATTATTTCATTTGATCCTTAAAACAACCCTGGGAGGTAAGTGCTATTATTATCGCCACTTTACCAATGAGGAAACTGTGGCAGGCAGAGGTTAAGTGACTTGCCCATGGTCACAGAGCTAGTAAGTGTCTGAGATCATATTTGAATTTGAGGTCTGTCCACTGTGCCACCTAGCTGCTCCTATATTTGCAGTGTACATGCATAGTATTATTTGATACCCACAACAACCTATGATATAGATAGTACAACTGTCATCCCCGTTTTACAGATAAAGAAACTGAGACCCAGAGAGAGGAGATGTCTTACTCAAGTTAGTAAGTGCCTTAGATGGAATTTGAAGGTAGGATATCTTTTGCTCTTTTTTCTGTTAATATAAAAAATTTTATTGATGCTTTTTATTTTTTAATTATCACTCACTCCTTAATGACTCACCCCAAAATTCTCACTTGTAAGAAATAAGTACAATCAATTAAAACAAATCAACGTATTGACCACACTTGAAACTGTGTGCTTCATCAAGTGCTTTTTTCATGATGCCACAAAGATACAGTCAAATAGCCTGGTATAAATGCCACACCTGAGAGAGACCTGTGGTTCATCTGAATTATCTCTCTGACAGACAGGTACCTTGAGTTGGTATATGAGAGAGCATAATAATAATCTTCATGACATTGTGATGAAAGGGAAGATTTCCCTTTAACAACATATTATGATCTGTCATCTGTGAATTTATCCAAACCCTTCTTGAACTTCTTTATATTTTCCTACACATATTGTGAGTATTCCAATATGCATTGGACTATGTTGGGCAGTAACTAATATGAGAGTCTTGGAATAGTGTCTCTTCCAGATCTGATATTCCATGACTCAAATGGGGCAATAGGAAGAGCAATTCAATACAAGGCATACCAACTAGCTGATGTTCCCCTACCCTTCGTCATTTGTCTTTAGGATATTTGGTACAACCCTGCTAACCCTCCTGTGTTCTTCCCAAGACTCCTCCCGCCTTGACTGGCCTTCTTACATACAAATCCTTCACTCTAGCTTTGGTCTACCCACTGTCTCCCTGACATAGCTGGCATATTCAGGCTAGTTCCTTCTTGTTCACATCACCCAAAATGTCTTCTTCCCTTTTCATTCTGTCTTCATTATTTGTAAAGGAGCAAAGCGACAAAAGTCCTGGGTCTAGGGTCAGGAAGGTCTGAGTTCAAATCTAGCCTCAGATGCTATGTGTTTAACTCTGGACAAGTCACTTAATCTCTACCTGCCTCAGTTTCCTCAACTGCAAAATGGGGATTATAATAGCACCTACCTCACATGGTTGTTGTGAAGATCAAATGAGATAATATTTGTAAAGTGCTTAGCGTATTGCCTGGAATATAGTAGGTGCTTAATACATGCTTATTTCTTCCCCTTCCTTCCTAAATTCCAGGCTCAGTTAAGTGCCACCTCTTCTGTGTAATTTTCTTTACCATTTCTGATCGTGGCATTCTCTTATAGCTTTTATTGTCTTTACTATTAATTAGGTCCTTAGCCTAGGCTACTGTTATTATTGGTTATCTTTTCTTGAGTATATACCTTATCTCCTCAACTATGTTGCAAGCTCCTTGAAGGATGGGACCTGGTACTTTCTGCGCTGTGCCACAAAACTTAATGCAATTCTTGGCACAGAGTAGGCACTTAATAAATGCTTCTTGACTGATAAATACTTGTTGTTTGACTTGGTAGCCTACCACAGAAACATGCAATTATTAATTCTGAAATGATCTAGGATGAGGGAAGTTGTTCATCCATCCATCCATCCATCCATCCATCCATCCATCCATCCATCCATCCATCCATCCTCCCAACATTTACTGAGTATCTTTTATGTGCAAAGCATTTCCTTAATTGCTCTGGAAAATGCAAAGAAGAGTGAGACAGTTCTCCAATCTTCCTGGAGCAAATAGTTGAAATAATTAGAATATGAGTGAGAGGATGAGGTGATTGGGATTTCACTTGGCTTTTTCTACTATAGTAATTTTTTCCATTTAGCATGCCTGTCTATTCTGCTCATCATTGAGCCTTCTAGAGAATTTCTCTGTCTCCTTTTGGAAAGTATCCAAGGGACTATGGACTATGCTGTACTTAAAAAGCAATGATACTTAGACCTCAGTCTGGAGATCCACATGGTTCTTTCATGATTAGACCTGTGACTCTTGAAGGTTTCTGATTTCTGTATTAGAATAGTAGACATTAAGTATGCCCAACTTTTTGATGCAAAAAAGCTGCTTATTGATCCTTGGATAGCTGGTACTGGGAAGATGTTGGCTGACCATGAGCCATGGAAAAAGAGACAAAAGTAGCGAATTTTGGACATGCTAATCTTGCCACTAGAAATAGAAAAGGGCCTCCAAAAGGGCATGGTGATAGGTTACTATCATAGATCCAAAAAGTGAAATAGAATAGACATGTATCTCTTCCAATGGTGACTGTAAATGAGCTTCACAATTTGGTTCCAATGGATATTTGACCAATCATACATTTCTCTCCTCCTGCACCTCATATTCTAACCAAATTTACCTCTCATGCCTGGGATGCCATCCTTCTTTACCTCCATGTTCTTAGAATTCTTGGCTTCCTTCAATGGTAAGCCTAGGTGCCACCTTCTACAGGAGGATTTTCCTTATTGTCTATGCCCAGTTAATAGCATTTTCTTCCTCAAATTATTTTGCTTGTATCTATCTAGGTACATGCTTTATCTCCCTATTCAAATATAAGTTCTCTAAGGGCAGGGACTGCTTTGGTCTTCAGATCTTTGATGACTGTTACCCAATAAGTACTCAGTAACTGCTTGTTGATTTGAATTGAATCAAATCTAAGAACTAGATGGGGCCTCCAAAGATGTCTAGTCTGAACCATACATTAAAAGTAACCCCTCTGTAGCATCCCCAACAAGGGGTCATCCAGCCTGCACTTGGAGATCCTTGGTGATGAAAACTCACTACTTCCCAAATGAGTGCATTCCTCTTCTGTGCAGTTCTAATCATTAGGCAGTTCTCCTTTTTATGGGACTGAAATTTGCCTCTCAGCAACTTTCACCCAATGCTTCCATTTCTGCCCTCTGGGACAAATCTCTCTTCCTGCTTGTTATAGTATAAAAACTTCTGGGTTCACATCCTATTTCAGACACTTATCAGCTATATATGAATGAATAAAAAAGCATTTATTAAAGGTATTAATTAAATGAAATATATTTATTAAATCCATTCATTACAGTAGCTTCTTGGCTTATCCTTTATAATCTGTCTCGACTACAGTAGCATGGATACTATGTATCAGACACTGTGAGACACACTGGGGATACAAAGAGGAAATGGAGACACTTCTTGCTTTCAAGGAGCTCATACTCTAATTGGGAGAGACAACATTTATAGTTGCAGTAATGGAAACATGTGAAAGTCCTAAGGGGGCTGCGGCAATGAAAACAAGCAAGACCCTTAGGATGCATTGGCAGGTGAGATGGTAATGCTCAAGGGTCTGGAGGGCTAAGCAGAAGGGCAAATGGCAAAACCTGAAGGTCCCTCCTCTTACTGAATGTATTGTAATGGGTGACTTCTTGCTCATCCAAATGGGGTGAGCGTTTATGTCCACCTTGCATGGCAGAGGTCCTAGGAAGGAGAAAGTGGCCATGGTGGCCAAGCTCTATGACCTTGGGCAAGGTATTAAATTTCTCAGAATCTCATGCTCCTCCTCAGTAGCTTGGGGATAATACTCACACTACCTATTTGTCAGGGATGTTAAGAAGAAAGATCTCTGCGAACCTTATAAAATGTAAGTTTTCATCATCATCATTACTATTATTCCAGATGATACTCTTTCAAATACCTGATGACATTCCTTCTGTCTTCTTTACGATGAACTCCTCTGATACTATTATGGTTATTCAGTCTTGCCTGATTCTTTGTAACCACATTTGGGGTTTTCTTGGCAAAGATATTGGGGAGGTTTGCATTTCTTTTTCCAGTTCATTTAACAGATGAGAAAACAGAGGCAAACAGGGTTAAGTGACTTGCCCAAGGTCACATAGCTAGTGTCTGAGCTGAATTTGAACTCAGAAAGAGGAGTCTTCCTGACTCCAGGCCCAGCACCCTATCCACTTTACCACCTACCTGCCCTTGTTACAGTTGCAGGTACCACTAACATCCCAGTCACTCAGCCTTGAAACCTCAGTATCATCTTCAGCACCTCTATCTCTGCCCCCATCCCCATCCAATCAGTTGTTGTTTACCCCTTCAGAACCTCTCTTGTATATGTCCCCATCTCTCCTCTGACACTGCTATCATCCTTGTAGAGGCCTTCATCACCTCACAGCAATTGTCTTCTGGTTAGTCTTCCTGCCACAAGTCTCTCCCTACTCCAGTCCATCTTCCACTAAACTGTCATATATGACTATGTTACCTCCTCCACTTCCATTCAATCAATTCCAGCAATTCCCTCTTACTTCTAGGATCCAGTAGAAATTCTCTGGGCTTTAAGACCCTTCCCAACCTGCCTTCTCCCACCTACCTTTCCAGTCTTCCTACACTTTGTATATTCCACATAATCTTCCAAGTAGTGACACTGGCATCTTTGCTGTTCCTCATACAAGATATTCTTTCCTGACTACATTTTCACTGGTTGTCCCCCATGCTGGAAATGCTCTCCCTTTTCACCTCTTACTTTCTCAGGCTTCCTTTAAATTTCAGCACAAAGCAGAAAGATGGGAAACAACTTTTACCACTAGTGTCTCTGATAAAGGCGTCATTTCTCAAATATACAGAGAACAGTCAAATTTATAAGAATACAAGTCATTTCCCAATTGGTAAATGGTCAAAAATATGAACAGGCAGTATTCAGATAAATTAAAACTATCTAGTCATATGAAAAAATGTCCTATATCACTACTAATTAGAGAAATGCAAATTAAAACAATTCTGAGGTATCACCTCATACCTATCAGATTGGCTAGTGTGACAGAAAAGGAAAATGATAAATGTTGGAGAAGATTTAGGAAAGTTGGGACACTAATGCATTGTTAGTGGAGTTGTGGACTGAGCTGACCATCATGTAGAGCAATTTGGAACTATGCCTAAAGGGCAATGAAACTGTGCATATCCTTTGATCCAGCAATACCACTACTGGGTCTGTATCACAAAAAGATCATTAAAAAGGGAAAAGAACTTTTATGTACAAAAATATTTATAGCAGTTCCTTGTGTGGTGGCAAAGAATTAGAAATTAAGGGAATGCCCATCAGTTGGGGAGTGACTGAACAAATTGTGGTGTATGAATGTAATGGAATGCTATTGTATTATAAAAATGATAAGCAGGCAGACTTTAGAAAAACCTGGAAAGACTTATATGACCTGATGCTGAATGAAGCGAGCAGAACCTGAAGTACATCGTACACAGTAATAGCCACATTGTGTGGTGATGAACTATGACTGACTTAGCTCTTCTTAGTAATACAATGATCCAAGACAATTCCAGAGACTAATGATAGAAAATGCTATCCACATCCAGAAAAAGAACTCTTAGAGCGAAGCGTACTATTTTTACTTTGTGTGTGTGTGTGTGTGTGTGTGTGTGTGTGTGTGTGTATGTGTGTGGCTTTTCCCTTTTGTTCTGCTTCTTCATGAATATGTTTATATGATTACACATGTACAACCTATATCAGATTGTTTGCTATCTTGGTGAGGGGGATGGGAGAAAAATTTGATGCTCAAAACCTTATAAAAAAGAATGTTGAAAACTATCTTGAAATGTAATTGGAAAAAATAAAATACTATTTACTAAAAATATAAAAAATTAAGAATCTCTGTTTTAACCAGGACTAATATTGAAACATATTTTGTGTGTCTGTACATGTATAACCTACAGCAAACTGCTTACCACCTCAGAGATGGAGGAAAGAAGAAGGGAGAGTATCTGGAGTTCAAAATTTTTCAAAATGAATGTTAAAAATTGTCTTTACATGTAATTGGCAAAACATAAAGTATTATTCTTTTTAAAGAAGAATCCCTGCTTTAGGTTAAGACTAAAAATCTCAGAGAATCCCTTCTGGATAATACTAGACTATAATATAACTCATGTTGCCTTTTATTATTAATCATATTAATGATATATTTATATAGAATTTTAAGGTTTATAAGGCAATTTCCTGGCCACAACCATACTGGTGTTGTAGTGCCAATCTGTAGTTAATGACAAGGGAAAAATAAAGCATTACATTAATTTATTTATTCAAGTATGATTATCTTCAAATTCCAAGTGAGGAAGTTGAGGCTCGGGGAGCTGAAATGACTTTGAACTCATAGAGCTAGTGTCAGAGTTTGCATTTATATGCCAGGTCTCCTGACTCCAAATGCATTGCTACTTCCACTACTGCCTAAGCAGAACAATTATCACTTTATATATTGCTCTGTTCTCTAATTGCCTGTACTATGCAATTTAGCACTTAGTGATATCAGCAGAAAATAAGATTTTATGTATCATCCTGTCTTGTTTCATCAGTATATGACTTTCTTCTCAATCAGAGTGTCAACTTAGGGGTAAAGACCATTTCTGTTTTCTACCCCATAGTTCAATACTTCAAAAGATCTCTTCTCCTTTTTTCTTTAATGTAAAATTTTTATGAACTACTGCAGCCAAAAAAAAAGCATCATCCCCTGTTGGTCAGCTGTCTAGTGATAAGCCTCTCTATACTTAGACAGGCTGATCCTCTGATGATGGACACAAAGTCTATGTCTAAGCCTTCTACTTGAAGCCTTTCTAGGCTTCGGGAAGGCCTGCCAGATCTTGGGTCTCAGTGCTGTGGTCTTTAAGAACAGTCACCTTCAGGCCACTATGCAGCACGGGAGGACATTAGTAAAGGTTTTGTGTCCCCACAGCACTGAGTAAATTACTTGGCATGCCATAGATTCTTTGCTGGATGCTAGATACTGAAGTGTGGCTGTTCCCTTCATTGGTATAGATTTGCAGCTCCATACTTTCTGCCCCATGCAGTTTTTATCCATACCTCTCTAGAAATCCTCCAGAGTTTCCATTGGACACACTAGAGCCCTTTCAATATCTCTAGCATCCAGTCTCTCCATCACTCATCCCATGTGTCTTCAAGGACATTGAAACACACAATAGAGGGACTATAAATTCTTGCTGATGGAGTGTTGATTGACTAATTGAAAATACAACCTGTAATGAAAGAACTGTATTTTTAAGCTAATAATTCTCCCTGTCCTTGACATCTAGATATATCATTGTCAGGATATGAATTGTAAATGTGGAAAGAGCTAGAGGTAAATGTTGTCCACTAGGCTGGGTTTTTTTTTTTTTAATATTAAAAATACTGAAATGAAGAGTGGTCTCCCTACCAAACTCACTTGATGCTTCTGTACTTTGACTACTTAGTAGTGACTTCTGTTCTTTGTCCTTTTACCCCTTCTAGTCTAGAACCATTTTCTCTCCTTGGACTTGGTCCTCATCAACTCCTTTTGGGACAAGGGGAAAAAAATGTGGGCATGCCAAGTCCTTACAATAGGGTTGACTTTGTCTAGGGCTGTGGTTTGTCCCCATTGACCTTGGAACTCAATGACTAGGGAAGACTCAGGGGAGGGGAATTTCCTTCCCTCTCCTGGCCCCAGGTTTTAATGTGGCTTTTGTTGGTTGGAGCCCCTGGAGAGGGAGCTGAAGGGAGAGCCTTTAGCTTGCCCCTTCTCTCCTGGACAAAATGGTACATGCTTTTCCTGTTTAAACAGCGCCCAGTCTGTGAAGTGCCCTGACTTTGCACACACCAAGGCCCCGGCAACTGCTGCAATAAATCAATAGGAAAATAGAAGCTGCCAGTTAGACTAAACAAGTGCATTTGCAAAGACGGCTAGCCCTCATTAATCACTCTGACAGTCCTAAAAACACATTTCCCCTTTAATGACTGTATTTGGATAATCAGTGCTTTTTCCTCCTCAGTCAGAGTTTGAGTAACAGACAGCTGGTGTTATTACAGCCATTCGAGAGGGAGTGCTGGGATTAGGGTCGACTGAGAGTCAACCACTGGAGGTCTCCTGCTATGGGGGCTGGATGGAAAAACAGTTGTTACGCAATAACGAAGGCACTTTTGCTCTGCTTATTTGGGTCTTATACATAGTCATATGTCTCTCTCAATCCCTCCTCTCTCTATCTTGACATCCACCTGCACCATCTGAATCTAAAATACTCTCATTGAGGATCATGAAGTTCTTTGGGAAATGCTTTGTTCCCCCTTAATGGTGGTGGTAGAATTTGGGGAGATGGACTGCTGTGACTAGGTTTGTTTCTTTTAGGTGACTTTGCCTTTCAGGAGAAAGTTTGAAACCCAGCACATCTCTCTTTATAAATGATGTAACACATTAATGCACAGCACATTATGAAAATGGTAATTCAAACCCATAGTGCTCCAAATTAAACCATACATTATCGGATGCGCTCAGCCATCCATTCTGCAGAAAGACAGGGTGAAGTCAAATCTAACAGAAAACTGGAGAGCAGCTTCCCCTACAGAATGATTAATAAAGTGCAGTGCAGTGGTATTATTGTAAGGCAGATTCCACAGTAACCAAGCTCTACATCAGGAATGGAGTTAACTTCATCTATTTGGAGACATTACCATTCCCATCACATAAAATCAGAGTGTATTGGCCCAACCCATTTGACTCTGGCAGGACTAAGATGATGAGTTCAGCATCCCCTTCTCTTCCAGTTGGACCATGGATTTCCTTAAGAGACACAGATGACTGGTTGGGAAAAATCTGGATCCTAACTCATTAAATTAGTCCTATTAAGTCCTTCTTCCTCACCCTTCACCCCCACCCCAACCCTGACTCCCTCCAACTGCTGCCCACAAGGACACAAATATAACCAGGCAGGAGGTGTGAGAATATGTCCTGGAGCCAGGAACATCCTGTGTCTCAAGTTCAAAGTCTTTCTCTTCCTGGTGCCTTGGGGACATCAGCCCCAGTTTCTGGCTCCTGTTGAGGGAGAGGAGAGAGGGAGAAAAAGTAAGGAAGGAGGGGAAGAGAGAAGGAAAAGTGGAAGGAGAGAGAAGGAGGGGAAAAGGAGGAAGAGGAAGAAATGACAGAGAGGGAGGGAGGAGATGACTCCCTTCCAAAGGGATGCTGGAAGAATTAATTGGTGTTGATTCAGTGTCTTTGTAGAAGTAAAGCTCAGATATGCAGTTGGTAGTGAGTATCATCTCTATTAAAGTGGCAACTTTGTTAATGAGAGTTAAGCTTCCTGCAAGTGGCAAACTCCCCACTGTCTAATTAAAGCAGCTCACATATATCACCAGCTCACTAGCTAGGAGGAAGACCAGGCATTTCCCATCCTTAAGTCAGACATTCCAGGCAATGTCACCAGTCACTACATATCAGAATGGGAGTTTCGGGGTGGCCCCTTCCATCCAGGACTCATCTTTTCTACGTACCATGCCTAACTAGGACAGTCAGTCTTATCGAGAAAACCCAAGGGAACTGACCAACTTAACTTTGATATTCACACCCAAGGCTTGAACAGAGTTACTATTTAAAAGGAGTCCTTTCACTGCATGGATAATGAAAGAATTTTTGGTTTTGAGTTCATCCTTTCTTCAAAGCACATATTTTGATTCAAGAAGTGGGAGTTTTCCATTCATATGTAGTATAGCATAACTCTCATTAACTATCTGTGTGACCTTGGATAAATCACATACTTTCTGCGCTTCAGTTTTCTCATTGTCAAAAAACCCAAAACACCAAAGAATAAAAAACCCACCCAAACCAGAAAAATCCAAATCAATTAACCAAACAATCACAAGAACAAAAAATGAGAGTGTGGAACCAGATTGTTCCTTCCAACCCTAGCAATCTATGAACTTACTTTAAAATTGATGAAACAAAAATATGATTTTGGAAGAGGGAGTATTTTTCCAGAAAAACAACCAGTAAGAGAGAAAAAAAAATAGGGAGTCCCAGTGGGCTGGGCAGAGGGAGGGTAGAGAGAAGCAGTTAGATTTCAGCTTCCCTTAGATAGACATATTTAAACTCTGGGAAATCTGGCAATATTGTTTCCCTAGGAATATCCTGAGATGAGAGCTGGATGTCCTCTTGGGACCTTCTCCCTGAGTCATTTCCCTTTGATTCTCTGAGTCTTGCTCTGTGGCATCACCAACTCCCATCAGTCTAGGCTCTAGTGTTCCTTTAGAAATAGAGTAGTTATTCCCAAAGTTAATAAACTTTTCTAATAGAAATGTGAAGCCTTTTCTGTAGAAAAACTCCAGTGTTCTGTTGAGGGCATAAGGACTGAATTTTGCCCGATTTCCAGGACCTGGGTCAGGGAGAAAAATAATTTACCGTGAAATTATAGCAGCACTATGGATTCAAACGACCATTTTTGAAAAGTGATGTGCATGTGGGGAGTAGTGGAAAAAGTTAGAGGTTCTGTAGTCAACTGAGTAGGCTTCATTAATTCCCCTGTTGTTTGTGTGCTCAATATTAGTCATTTACCCTCCCCCACCCCATGCTTAAATTTTGTCATCTGTAGAAAGGAGTTGGATCTGGATCAAATGAGAAAGAAACAGTTTTGCAGGCTCCTGCCTGGCATAATCTTTAATGTAGCTCTGCCCTTTTTCTACTCAGACTGGGATCAAAGCTAGGTTATTTGGTCCTCAATGTGTCCCTTTCTCCCTCTCCTTCAAAGGCACCTTCAAAAAAAAAAAAAAGGGATGTGTCACTCTGGGTTTAGGACTTACCCTGAGTAGCCTGGGTTTTTCCCTGACCTGTTTCTTGGATAAGCAGGGACTGTAAGTGAAAAAGAGAAAGTGGATGATTGAAAGGAAGGCACCCTTCACTTCCTTGGCTTTTTAGTCCACCCTCACTCAAGGATCAGGACTAGGTTGGACCCTTCCCATTAGTCCATAAGTAGGGCCCTTTGGACAAGTAGTCCATAAATGGGCATTTGGACCACGTTTACATGGGCAAGTTTAAGTGAGGAACAATTATCCATAACAAGCCAGATATCCATTGATGCCTTCTGACTCATTTCATCAATATTTAGATATTTCAGCCAAAACTGAGTAACCACAATTGTCTATTTATCTGATAATGTATTGCTTGGAGATAATGGAGAGCAAGAGGTCCCCCCTCTTCATTCACTAAGCAGTAAAATTCTCCACACCTTCCATCCTATCCAGCTGAATCTGCAATAATTTCTGCTCCACATTTTCAAGGTCGAAGGAAGTCTTTCACTACAGTTAGAAACCTGACAAAAGGCCTGGCGTGGGTTGGCACCCATTCACTCACTCCACCCCAATTCAGGTTTAGCATATAGGCTGAGAAGGACCCACCTTAGCTCTTGGTTGAGCCAAGAACATAACCTCGGAAAGTAAGGAGGCCATGTCAAGGATCTAGTGAATCTGATTCCCATCAGTTCAACCTGCCTGGACCCAGTCACTACCAAGGAAATACGTTCTCTCAGTGAGCAGCGCTTCTTTCTTCATAGAATTGGTGGAGACTGGACCCAGAAAACTGAAAACAAAGGTACAAGAGCAAAGAAGCTGAAAATAAGAGCATGGAGACTGTTTGAGATATGTATCTTGGATTCTTTGGTCACCATCGTTTTGGAGGCTGGTGTGGAAACTTCAGTTCTTCTGGTACTTCCTACCTTCTCTCTTTATTCATAATTTCTCAGAGCCTCCCCCATTGCTCTCTGGGTAAAAGGTTAAGGAAAGGCTGAAGATGTTATCTCCTTTCGCTCCCATACCTCAATCTGAGGATTGCACTGCAACTTGGATCCTTCCTGGTCAGTCCAGGACAAGCCAGCGTCAATCGTGAAAGCTAGAGAAAATGGGCAAGCAAGAAAGGAAACAGAGTAGCCTGCCCTCTCCTTTCTGAAAATGGCTTCAAGTTCAGTTTTAGCTGCTGCGTCGGCACAGCAATACCAGGGCTCCACACCTGTTTCTGAAAAAATCACTGGCCTTGCAAATTTCCCCAAGGCTAAAAAAACCCGGCCTTGGCTCAGTGAAATGTGGAAGCATTGCTAGGCAGCCGCTCTGAGCACTTGGCTAACAAAATTTGCTGGGGAAATTGTGGGACAGGCGAGGCACAAGAGAAACACCCCCAAACAAGAAACAGGATCGTCCTGGATTTAAAGGAGTATAAATTGTCCAAGTGTCCAATTGTCCAATTGTCGGGGCTCCAATCGACCTCTTTCGTTTTCCTATTGCACTGATACATGCCGCTAGGTGGCACCAAAGGCTTGTTATCTCTGGGCACAGCCGCGCCTCGCCCAGCTCTTGGAAGGTGTAGCTGCTTGGAGTTTGAGGAGCCCTCTTTTCCCTTCTCAGCCCCCTTCACCTCGGATTTGGCCCAGAGAATAGTCCACATTCACACACGCCCTCCACCCAGGTCCCCGGAAATGCCAAGGCTTTTGAAGTGAGGTTGGGAACTAAATAAAATAAATAAATAAAAATGATGTTTTTAATATTTGTAACACATTGGGGCAAGGACACCCCCTTCACTCCTCCCCCCCCCCCCCCCCCGCCTTTCCCTCTTCTTGGGGACTCCATTAAATTCACCTCTAAGAATCTAAAGAGGTAATCATTAAAAAAATTAAACAATAAAAAGGGTAGCTGTGGGGGGGCAGAGAGGCAGACGATGAGGAAGGCAAGAGAGAAAACACACCACGGTGTGAATATAGCCAAGTATTCCATTTATTAACAAAATAAGTCTTACCAACGGAGAGAGCTCTATTCATCCAAAACTGGCCCCACAGCCTCCGCGCTGCGCAAGACTGTGGGAGAGTAAGGGGAAGAATGGGACGGGTTAGGGAGCAGGCTGGGGAGACGGGAGGGAGTGTCCTACGTCACCTAGCAAGCCTTGCCCCCTTGCCTGCCCGCTCCGGGGGAGCTGACCCAGGTAGGGACGGAAAACTTGAGACCTGTGGAGATGGGGGTTTCTATCTAGTTTGCTCCCTCCCTCCAAATGTTTTCTCATATGTATTAAGATGTCATTGAGATTTTAAAATGTGGACTGGTCTCCTGATCTGGAGATGTCTAAGGAGAGTGTCCCCCTTTCTCTCCTACACATCAAGGGTTGCTGCCCCAATAGGGGATTTAAAGAAAGAAAGAGAGGATTATAAAGCACTTGGTAGACTAGAAAGAGCCAGGCTTTGACGCGGCAGGCCCATCTAGAACTTTTAATTAAGGTGGGCCCTGATGGTTAGGTTCTCTAGGGTATTGTATTATCCATCCCTTTTGGCAGGGAGAATCCTGACCTTGTATTTTTGGGGTGTAGGGGTGAATGGAAATGCTCAGTTGGGTTGTTTGGGACTCAATACCGGGCAACTGCTGCCGGGGACCCAGAGGGGCTCCTTGGCTGCAGGTCAAGGAAAGTTTCTGTGCCTTCAGGCCCAGTGCCTCGAAGTGGAGCATGGAGGGAGGGAGAAACAGTGCCAAAGGAGGGAGGGGCAGGCAAAGCCCAGGAGCAAAAAGACAGCACTGCCGTCAAACTTTCGGCTTGCCTGACTCCCTTTCCCTCCAACTATATTAAAAAAACCCCACCTCTGTTACCTGTACAAAGGGGAAAAAAAAAGGAAATGCCAATGGAAATAGGAGGAAAAAGGTGGGCAGAAGGAACAATGTCGTTTCAAATGTCAAGAATCATGCAAGAAACTCCCAGAAAAGGAACAAAAAAAACACAAGAATCCAAGAACCCCAATTCCCCCTCCTCCCAATAAAAACAAACCAATCAAAAAAAAAAAAAAAGAAACAAGGGGGGAGGGTAGAGTAGAAGCAACTCTAAAACCCAAACCTGACTAAGAGAAAAAAGAAAGGAAGAGGTGTGGGGATCTTTTGTTCACTTGATAATTATCATTATTATTATTATTATTATTTGGGGGGGGGGGACACAGACTTTTTGCATAACATTGACTCGTGGGCCATTAATGCACTTATATTCCCAGCTTGTAAGCTAATAGTACAGTAAATAAATACACAGTCCAGGAGGGTGGGGTCAGTAAGGGGAATGCTAGGAGGGAGGAGCGGTAGTGGAGGCTGCTGCCGGTGGCGGTGGTGGTGCCAGTGAGGAAGTGGAAGAGGAGGCTGGGCAGAGGGTAAGGGCGGGGAGGAGAAGAGGCTGTAGTTACTGGTATCCAAGAGCGGAGGCTGAGGCTAATCTCTGTCCGTAGAGCGCGTATGGCGAGTAGTAGGGTCCGGCTGTGGGTAGGGATGGCACAGCTAAGCCCCCAGCTGTGGGTAAGTGGCTCTTGCCATAGGGGTGGTACCGGCTTAACCCCAAAGTATGTGGACTCCGCAAGGACAGAGACCCGGGGCTGCCGGGAGCGGCGGGTGGAGGGAGGTGTAGGTGACAGGAAGCTGCAGCCGCAGCGGCGGCCGCGCTGCTCAGGCCCGACCCCCCAGGGTAAGCGGCTAGTAGTTTCTCAGCGCCGGGGAGGGCCGTGTGGGTCCGTAGGTGGCTGAGCAACTCCTCCGAGGTGGCGAAGCGCTTGTCACACGGCCCGCTGGCCGCCACCCAGTTGCAGCTGTGTGGTAGCGGTTCGTTCTGTAGCATGAAGCCGTAGGTGTAGAGAGGATGTCCCGGGAGCGCAGCCTGCGCTGCACTGGAGGAGAGAGCCGCGGGCTGGAGAGGATGGCCTGGGTACACCAGCGGGTAACCCCCCGGCTTTAGGCTAGGCCCGGCGGGCTCGTGCGCACTGCAAGTGGAGCAGCTAGAACCGCCCAGGTGTGAGGAGGCGCTGTGGTAACCGCCCAGGCAATAGGGGTCCCGGCATAAACCCTGCAGGAATGAGGGTGGCGAGGCTCCAGTCAGTGGGCTGGAGCTGGGAGGCTTGCCGGGAGGCAGGCCCAGCCCCCCGGACAGCTGGCCCCCCACCAGCCCAGATTTGCTAGGATCCAGACCAGGCACGAACTGGGACGGGTAGCCGGCGTAGGCGCCCACGATGGAGCCATGATAGCCGATGCTGGAGGGTGGCAAGGGGAACACCGAGTGGCCTGGCTTGTACGGAGACACCGGTGCCACGTGGCCGGCGCCCACCAGCGCCGCGGGCGGCTCAGACTTGCGCCCTGACGACCCAGCCTCTCCGCTGTGCGATGCGGGCTCGGCACTCCGGCTCCCGCTCCCCGCCTCCGGGCTGACTTTGGGTTCTTGATCTTTCTTGTCCAGGTCCCCTCCGCCCCCGCCTCCGCCGCCTCCACCACCGCCGCTGCCCTTGCAGTCCGTGTGGTGCGGCGAGCCGCCCCGGGAGTTACCGGGGGAGGAGGAGGAGGAAGAAGCTGAGACGGGAGCTCCGTGAGGGGGGAAAGGAGGGCAGGCTGCGCTGGGCACCCTAAACCCTGCCTTGTCTGCAGGGGAGGAAGAAGAGGAGGAGGAGGTGGTAGAAGAGCCTCCGTCTTTGCGGGAATCCCCGCCAGACCCCTTGGAGTAAGGTTTGAAGCTGGACTTGTCTTCCGTCGGTGAGTCCCCTAGCTGCTTGAGAGCCGCCGAAGCGGAGGAGGCGGCTGAGGCGGAACGGCCAGAGTCCTTCTCCGCCCCAAGCCCGTTGGCCGCAGCCGCCGCCGCCACCGAGTTGAGCTTGGAGGAGGGCGGTGGATCAGGTTTGCCGATCTGCGAGCAGGTTTGGGCCAGCAGCGCCAGCGGGCTTTTCTTGGCGTCCAGCTGTGAGAGACAGCGGTGGGGGGTGGGGAGGAGGGAGAGAAAGGGAGTAAAGGGACAGCATGAGACAGCGAGACTAAGCGGGTAGAGCGCGAGGGAGCCCCGGGGAGCTAGGGAGGACGGTGGGAGAGAGCTAGGGACAAGAAGTGCCCACGAGAAGGGTGGAACAGGGCGAGGGGGGGTGGAACTGGGCGAGGGATGGCCCGAATTCTCCCTCCCCCCACGGGAGTTAGCAACCGAGATTTCTTAGGCCCAGGAGGAAGACGAAGGGGAAAGGCCACGTTAGGGGTCACTTTCCCGGCCTGTTTGTGACTACCCTAAACAGAATTGCCCGGGGTGGGTTTCTGGCACTTTGGGCTCGAGGAGAATGAGAACACCACCGCCCCTCGGAGGCAGGGAATGCAGGGGAATAAAAGGGTAGAAAATAGCCAGTTGTGGAAGGGACTCAGCTTTTCTTTGCCTCCTAAATGAGGAGAGCAAGGATCTGGCTCTTCCTTCCTCCATCCCTCTTCCCCCCCCACCCCATACACTCCATGCCCCGGGGAAAACTTATCCCCCAGTTAAGCGAACTTCGGAACCTGGAGGCCACTGAAGGCGCCTTGGGGCGTTGGAATAGGGGGCGTGGAGGATAGCATTCCCAGCCAAGGCCGGCTAGTGCACCCACTGCAGCGCCCCAGGGGAGGGCGCCCCAAGAACAGAGTGGAGAGGATTTTTAGCGTTTCGGACGCAGCCCCCAGAGTGGACTAGACGGGACTTGAAGGCGGAGAGGTGTTTATGGAGGGGGAAAGGGAGGGCGGCGGTAGTGGGGTCAGAACAGCACTTAAGCGTCTTTGGAGTAGGGGTGAGAGGTGGGGCGGTGTGGGGGTGGGAGGAACTGAGCCCATCACAAGATCGCCTCTAGGACCCCAGAATCTGGGCCCGGCTCTGGCCAGGGAGAGAGTGAAAGAGAAACAGGGAGCAAAGAAACTGGGCAGGAAAACCTGCTGCTGGGAGGGATAAGCCCCGAGGTGTGAGCCGTGCTCCTGTATCAATCACTGGCCCGAACCCTCACCCCCACCATCGGTCCACAAGAGTGACTCGGTTCTGCTAAGCGGAGCTCCGAGGTCCCAGGGCATAAGGATAAGGAGCTGGGTGAATGAGGCGGCTGTTTCAGGCAAGACCTGGGAGGAATAGGTCGTGAGGAGTAGGGGTGGCGGGGGGGCGGGGGGGGCGGTGCGCGGAGCAGAGACTGACCTCGATGGGGCTGACTGGAGTGGAGGAAAGCGGCTGCAGGTATTCCGGGTGCAAGAGGTGGCCGGTGTGCGCGCTCAGCATCTTCAGTACCCTGATGGGGAGTCGGTTCGCCTGCCGCAGGGGGTCCGCCGGAGGCAGGAGGGACACCGCCGCCGGGACCGCTGGTCTCTTCCCTCCGCCGCCGCTCTGACTGCTGCCGCCGCCGCTGCCGCTGCTGCTGCTTTCCGGTGTCCTTGGGTTAGATCCAGCGGGCGAATCGCTCATTTGGAGGAGGCAGCGCCACGGGCGGGGACGGGGGGGCGGGGAGGGGGAGCACCGGGGAGGCGAGCTCCCGGGGCGGGCGGGCTCGCTCCGCAGTGCCGAGCGGGGTGCAGCGGCCAACCGCTCCTCCTGCACCTCCCCTCCTCCGCTGCCGCCGCCGCCGCCGCCGCCGCCGCCGCCGCCACCGCCGCCGCTGGCCCGGGCGAAGAACACAAAAACCTTCCCCTTCCCCTAGCCACACGTCAAATAGCCGCGATCGGCAGCCACACTTCAAAGGGAGAGCCGCGCCCGCCCAATCGCTGCTCTCCCAGGGACCCCGGGGCGGGGAGAGCGGGCAGGCGGGGGGCGGCCTCGCCGGGTGGGAGGGGAGATCCTTAAAGGAGCCCCGCGCCGTCTCCCCCGACGCCTCAGCTTCCCGGATTCCGCGGTGGCTCCCCCTTCCCCCCCACTCCCCAGCCCTTCACCTACCCTCTCCCCGCTGGGCGTCCCTTGCTTCGGGGGTCTCTATAAGCACCAGGGCGCCTCTAGGAGTCAGGAGAAAAGCGGATTTCTGCTGCTGCTTGCTTCGTGCCTCTGGGTTCTCACCCGTTCCCCTCTTTCCGCAGCGGGAATGTCATGCGGGTCCAAAGAGGTTCCGGGGGGCAGCTGCGCCCCAAGTTGGGGGGGGCTCCCTAACAGGTCCCCAGCCTCTCTCGGATGCTGACTCCAAAGCGCCCAGGGTCAGCCGGAGAGGGGGCCGCGGTGCCCTCCGCTGGGGGCGCGTTGCTGGTCCACGTCTTCGTTCGGAGCCGAGCTGGGAGTGTTAGCTCGCTCGGCAGCGGAGGGAAGAGAGCGAGAGCGAGAGCGCTGCGCCCTGGACTCGGAGGCACCTCCTGGCCCCTGGCGGCGGTGCGGAGCGGTCAGCTTGAAGTCCTCTCTAATGATCTGTCAGGTCCCAAGCAGGCAAGTTAGGGAGAGGACCCACGCTGGGGTGATGTCATCGCCGCGGCATTACCTCTCCTGCCCAGCTCAGGCTTCTACCCGTGGGTAATGCTCGCCTCCCTCGTTCTCCCTTGCCCTGGCCTGCCTGGTGCTCTGTAAGCGAGCGCTGATTTATTGCTCGGATATTTCAAGTGTTTCGTGTTTCCTTTCATGTCCTCTCTAGAGGCAGAAAATTCTTTCCCTCACTATCACGCCTGGCGGCTGTTGGCTGCTGCTTATGGAGTTCCAAGCACTGGTGAGACCCGAATCCCAGGGAAAAGCTTTCTCACCAGCTGGGGCTGGGCACCCTCTCCTACTCTCCTCTTTCCTTCCACAGTTATAGAGACTTGAGTTTATATATATGTAGGTATGTGTGTAAACACTTTCCCCCGTTATGTATGTCCGTATGCATGTGCTTTTTTAAAATATGAAGTAAGCATATGGAAATTTTGGAACTGTGTGGAAAGAGCCCTCTGTGGGGTCAGAAGACCTACGTTCAAATCCTTCTCTGATCCACTACTTATGTGACTAGGGACAAATCACTTCACTTAGGCCCCGATAACTTCTGGGAACCAGCTACCACATATGTAGAGTTGGAGGTTCCTCCTTGAACTACGATCCTATATGTATATATATATATAACCACAGAGAACCCGTAAGATCACTAAGATGGAGAAATGCTTTCCTATTGTGCAGACAGCATTCACCACAGTCATTCGCTTTAGTTTTTATGTTTTTGACACCCGGCTGGATCTCCTAGCCTGATATATCATTTCTACAAATCAAGGCTTTAGTTTTAGAGTTTTCTTTTGGAGGGGGGGGGCGGGGCTTGTTGCTTGGTCAGGGTATTTTGAATTAGGGTTACTGGAGAAGAGAGATGTAACAGAGAGGAGTATTGTCAAGATACAGTTCTTAGGACCACCCCTCTAAACTCCAGGCACAGAGATACCTTTTCTTGGTCCTTCCTTCAGCCACTGGAGGGAAGGTTCTATCACATGCTTACCCCAAGTACTGCTGCTCCATCAGCCATCATCAGGCACTTCATTAGAAAAAAAATTCTGAACTTAAGAAATAAAACAAGCTTTTCCATAACACAGTAGAATAAAAAAAAGAGATGATTGTACAGGAAATTGCAAATCTGTTATTTACAACTTGCCATTGCTTTTAAATATATAATAAAGTTATCATGTAACTTGCTGTTTTTCTTTTTTTTCTTTCCTCTCTCTTTCCCCTTCCCCCACACCATTTCCTCCCACAACTGTCACTTTGGATGTACAGTATTTCGTGACGGGTCCCAGTCCAACCCCAAATATACCCTTCTGTAGGACTTAGTTCACATGGATTCAGCCTAAACAATCAAGATATATTTCTGAAATCATAGAATTTTAGAGCTAGGAGGAATTTAAAGAGTCTTTAATAAAGATCACTTAGTTCTACATATAAGACAATAGGGAGGGAATGAAATATTTTTCAATTAATCAGTTAAGTATTTATGAAACACTTGCTATGTGCCAGGTACTAAGGATACAAGTACAAAAGAATGAAACAATCACTAATTGAAATAAACTTTCATTATAAAGGAGGAAGACAATAAGTACATGCAATAAGTACATGTATTTGTATTAAGACTTTTGGGATACCCTGTATAAAATTTACAGCATAAATAGAAATATAGGTATATTTCTATTTATAAATACCAGTATCAGTATACTGCTTACAAATGTACACACAGAGGGGCAGCTAGGTGGTGAAGTGGTAGAGTACTGAGCCTGGAGTCAGGAAGACTCAGTTCAAATTTAGCCTCAGACACTTCCTAGCTGTGTGACCCTGGGTAAGTCATTTAACCCTGTTTGCCTCAGTTCCCAAAATGAGCTGGAGAAGGAAATGGCAAACCACTCCAGTATCTTTGCCAAGAAAATCCCTCAAATGGGGTCATGAAGAGTCTGACAGGACTGAATAAAAATTGAACAACAACATATGTAGTAGTTAAATAAAAGGTGGTCTGGGAGGTAGACCTCTGTCGGTTGAGGGGTTCAGGAAAGAAGCTTGGTTAATGCATAGTTAGCACAAAAGCATGGAGAAGGGAGATAGCCACTTTGGCCAAATCTCAGAATGTGGGAGTGAGAGTCATGTCCAGCGAGAATGGAAAGATAGTTTGATGCCAGGTTTTATAGGGCTTAAAAGTTAAAGAGAGGCGTTTCAATTTGATCCTATAGGCAATAGAAAAGTCACTGACGGTTGGGTAAAGGAGTCACGTGGTCAGATCTGCACATAAGGAAAATTATTTTGCCAGCAGTCTGGAGGATTGGAGTGGGGGGAGACTTGAGGCAAGGAGACTAATTTTTAAAATTAATTAATTTTTAAATTTATGGAATAAAACAAGCATTTACATAACATAGTATAATAAGAAAGATTGCACACAAAACTGCAAATCTATTATGCACAATTTGCTACTTCTTTTAAATATATAATAAAGTTATCATGTAAATTTCTTTTTTCTCCCCCCTTTTTTCTTTCCCCCCTTTCAATTAGGGGGCTGCTTCAATAATCTAAGTGAGAGGTGATGAGGGACTGAATTAGAGTGCTAAAGAGATATTGTGAAGGCAGAAAAGGGTAGATCTGGCAGTTGTTTGAATGTGTAGAGTGAGAAGTTGAGGATAATGCTGAGACTATAAATCTGAGGTTTGTGGTGCCTTTGATAGAAAGGGAAATTTGAAAGAAGGGAGAGTTTACAGGGAAAGATAATGAGGTGAATTTTAGATATGTGGAATTTAAGATGTCTTTGGAGTTTTAAAATGTTTCATAATGGGACTGAAGCTCTGGAGGGGAAGACTGAGGCTGGATATACAGATCCATGAGTCATCTGCACAGAGATGCTAGTTATACTCATTTGAGCTCATGATGTTCCTAAGAGAGAGTAGACTGATAAGAATAGAAAGTCCAGGGCAGAACTTCAGGGAACATATACGGGGAATGATATGGATGATGAGCCAGCCAAGGAGTTGAGAAGAAACCAGGCCATAAAAATCCAGAGAGGAAAGAGTATCCAAGAGGAATGGTTGGTCAGCAATGTCAAATACGATGGACAGGTTGAGAAAGACTGAAAAAGTCCAAGAGATTTAGCCATTAAGGGATCATTGATAACTTTAGGAGAGCAGTCTTAGTTGAATAATGAGGTCAAAAGCCAGATTGCAAATGGTTAAAGAGTGAGTGAAAGGTAAAGAAACAGAGACAGCAAATGGAGACAACTTTTTTTTTTTTTTTGCCTGAGATTGTGAGAAGAGATACAGAAGATAGCTTGAGGGTATGTTTGAAGGGATTAGGGAGGGAAATCAGCTAAGAGGAAGCTGTGGAAGCTTTAAGAGATCTGCAATCTGCTGGAGAAAACTGGAGGGGCTGGGATCAAATATACATATATAGGGATTGGACAAAGAAAGGCTTGGACTCTTAGAGTCTGGGGGAAATGAGGTCAAGGATTTTGGAAAAGGAAAGAAGGAGGAAAGAAGAGAGCTCGCTTTGAATGGCCTCAATTATTTTTCCATTAAAGTAAGAAAAGAGAAAGGGGAGAGGAAGAGAAGTGAGGAGGGGTTTGAAGAGGAAAGGGAAAATTTGAATTTTTTTTAAAATAGGGAATGAGGTAGGGATTCCATTAGGGAGGAATAAAAGGACTGCCTTACTTCAGTGAGGGCCTAGTTGGATTGGATGATATGATTTTATAATATAGTTGATCAACAGGATTGTGAGACTTTCTCTTATAAAAATTATTTGTATGAAATGAAATTCAATTCAATAAAAATTATTTGTATTAAATGAAATTCAATTCAATGGCCATTTATTAAAGATACTAGGATAAGCCCTGGGGAATTTGAAGATAAAAAGAGAGAACAATCCCTGTCTGCTAGGAGCTTACTTTCTACTAAAGGATAAACTTAGGATCATAGATATAGAGCTACCTGGGACCTTAGAGGTCTCCAACCTCTTATTTTACAAATGAGGTATTTTACAAGCACAAAAGTGAGTTTACATAGATAGAAAAGATAAGAGCCAGGATTTGAACTTAGATCCTCTCTCTAAACCCAGAACTTTTCCCACTAGATCACCCTATTTGGTGAGTAGAAGCTCCAGGTAGGAGATTGCACCTGAGCTGAGCCATGAAGTAAATTAAAGGTTTCAAGACATAAAGGTGATGAGGGCGTATATTCCAGGACTCAAAGGCAAAAGGGATGAGGTAGGAGATGGAAAGGCAAGTTCAGGGAGCAACAAGTAGCCCAGCCTGACCAGAATGCAGAATAATGTGAATGAAGTAGGTCTGGAAGACTAGAGTGTAGACAACTATGAAGGGCTTTCAATACCAACCTAAAGGTTACATTTTATCCTTGATGCAATAGAAAGCTATCTTAAGCAGAGGAAGGTAATGTTTTCATTGGATTAGAAGGGGGAGAGATTGGAAGCAGAGAGATTAATTAGGAAATTATTGCAGTAATTCAGGTAAGAAGTTATGAGGGCTTGATGTAAGGTCATGATTATGTGAGTGGAGAGAAAAGAACGAGTATGAATTAAGTCATGGAAGGAGAGCCAAAAAGATTTGGCAACCGATTGAATATAGAGGATGAGGGTGAGGGAGAATAAAGAGTGGAGGCTGATCCTGAAGTTGGCAACCTGGGTGACTGCAAGAAGGTGGTGACTTCAGTGGAAAGAGAGAAGTTTGGGGTGGGGCAATGGATATGATGAATTTGAAATATCTATGAGACATCTGAATAGAGACCTCTATTAGACAGTTGATACTACGGAGTTTAGAAGAAAGTCTAGGGCAGAGTACATGTCTCTAAGAGAGATAGTAAGTAAACCCATGGGACCTAATGAGCTAAACAAGAAAACAGGGTCTGAAGAGAGAAGTCTAACTGCCACATTCTAGATATACCGCGCTGCTATAAAACATATAGGTACAAGGATTGGGAGGTTATGAAACGTCTTCTTATAGGCTGTCACGTCTGGTAACTGGGATCATTTCCAGGAGTGCCTGATTTAACTACTTGTCCCCTCACCAACATTCTTCCTTTTCATTAATTTAATTTTTAATTTATGGAATAAGACAAACTTTTCCATAACATAGTATAATAAAAAGGATGATTGCACATGAAAAGGCAAATTTATTATGTACAACTTACTATTCCTTTTAAATATATGATGAAGTTATTATGTAAGTACCTAACATTCTTATACAAAAGAAATTAGGTTAGAATGAGCCTCAAAAATAGCCTTGAAGGAAAGGTTTAAGGACAAAAAGACATGTTTAAGGAAGAGGGGGAGGAGCAGCCCCAAACTTTGCCTTGGTCATGCTCATAGGATAATAGATTTAAAAGTGGAAGCCATTTTAGTTGTCGGTCTGGTCAGATCCTGAGGAACTGAAGCCCAGATTTGACCAGAACCACCCATGTTGTAAATGGCAGAGCTGGGTCCCTTGGTTCCAAATCAGTGACTTGAATGAAAGTATAGATAGTCAGCTTATCACATTTGTGGTTGAGAATCAGAACACTATAACAATACTGTAAAAACAAACAATCTTGAAAGATTTAAGAACTCTCAACACTGCAGTGGTGATTCCAGAGGACCCATGATGATAAATGCTACCCATCTCCTAACAGAAGTAATTCACTAAATTATGGAGAATGAGTTACACATTTTCTTTTGGACATGGCCAATATGGGAATTTGTTTTGCTTGACAATGCATATTTGTTACAAGGATTTTCTTTATCTTTTTTTGTCCACTGGATTGGGGGGAAGGACATTGGAGGGAAAAAAAAGAAATGCTTGATAATTGAAAATAATTAATTAAATTTTTGGATGACATGAAGCTGGGAGAAATCAGTACTAAGTTTCAAGACATTATTAAGATGCAAAAAGATTTTGACAGGCTGGTATTGTGGGCTAAAAAAGAAGATCAAATTTATTGCCGTAATTGTAAAGACCTGTCCTGGTTTTTTTAAAAAATTAGTTTTAAAGATGGGGGAGGCAAAGCTAGATATTAGTTTCTATGAAAAAGATGGGGGTGGGGGGAAGTGGACCATGAGCCTCTGGGATTTTGTTTTTTTTAATAAAGTACTAGCTATTATTTTATTGCTGTACTGGTCTGCCTGAATCACTTCCTGGTTAATATGTATGCTGAGGACTGAAAGCAGAAAAAAGGAAACTCAAAGTGAGATATTCTGTGCTCCTAAGTGTTAAAAGTATCTCCACTGTCTTTTAATTTGCTCACCATCACCACCTTCCAAAACTCCAAATAGAACCAAAACTCAAAAGAATGTATGCCTGGCCTTTGGAAGACCTGATCCACTGGGTAGAGAATACAAGAGAGAATCCAGAATGGAGCAGAAAAGAGCTGGCCCTTATGGGAACCCTGTAGGAGGGAGGAGCTGGGAAGAGGGAAGACTTTAGGAGACAGTAAAAGATGAAAGATTTCTTGATTATTGCAACCAGCCCAACTGCGAGGGTAAACCAAAAAATCCTTCTAGGATCCAAGCAGATGTGTGTTAGGAATGATTAATGGGGAATTAGTCGGGAACAAATTGGGGTTGGAGAGAGGAAAAGGGAGAGAAGAAGGAAGAAGGAGAGGAGAGATGGAGACAGAAATAAAAGAAAATAGAGAAGGAATAAAAGGGAGGAATAGAGAGAAAGAAGAAGACAAGACAGGGGAGGCAGTCCTGCAGAGAGGGGAAGGGTTTTGCTCCTAACAATAAACTAGCTTTTTTTTTACTATTATAAATATTAATATTTATTCATTATTATTCTTAGAAACAACAAATGTTGTACTATATTTTCAATCGCAGTTTTCAGGCAATGGCAGGGGCATGGGCTGTTTCCTTTTCACCATGAAGCAAGCCACCTGGATCCATCAAATAACATCCAGAAAAGCATAAGTACAGCTCCCCTTCAGGGTCCCTGGGCTCTTTGCCATCAATGAATGAGCCAGAATGTTGGAGAGAAACTAGAAAGACATGTGCATGGAGGCCAGAAACCTAATTAAAATATTTGGGAGAGGGACTGGACCCATGATTTTATTGGTATAGTAATCTCCCCACCCTTACCCCCAGGTGAGAAAATTTCCTCAACTAACCACAAGGGCCCTTAGCTGAAGCAGTGGATAGAGTGCTAGACCTGGAGTCATGCAACCAGTATGTGTAAGGGGTAGGATTTGGGTCAAGGTCTTCCTGGTTTTGAGGTCAGCTTTTATCCACTAGGGCCAGGGTTTTTTAAAGTTTTTTGGGGGGCCATGGACCGCTTTGATAGTCTGAGGAAGGCTATGATCTCTTCTCAGACAAAATGTTTTTAAATGCATAAAGTAAAATATTGAAATTTCAAAGAAATCAATTATATAGAATTAGTTATCAAAATATTTTTTTAAAAAAAGTTCATGGATCCTAAATTAAGAACCCCTATGGACCAGGCCCTCCTGCTATAATAGTTTGTAAATGAAAACTTTACCAAATGGTTATTACAATCAGCATTGACCATTCACTTAGCTGAAACAAGAACATGTGTTACCCTTAACAGTGCCCTAGTAGCCTGACAATAAATACAACTTCCAAATAGGTTTAATTTAGTGCAAGGGATAGTTTATAGATTCATGCAAGGTCAGAGCTGGAAGAGACCTTATATTCAAATATTCACAAGGATCTCTGACCCACTCATGAAAGTATTCACTCCAATGATGCAGATCGCAACATATCAAAACCTTTCCATCCTGAACAATTTTTGCCTATATATCACCCTCTGCCTCCCTTTTCTACTACTTTGCCACCATCAGTACAGAAATGGATGAAGGTTGCATAGAATGAGGACTATTTTGAGGTTTTCATTTTTTAATAATAGTATCTTATATTTATATAGCATTTTAAAGTTTGTAAAGTACCTCACATATCTCATTTGAGCTTTGCAACATCTACTCTGTGAAGCAGGTGCTATTATTTTCCTTTTTTTTTCCTTTTTACATATAAGGAAACTGAAGCTGAGGACTTGTTTGGGGTGACATGAAATAGTAGGTGTCTGAGGAAGGAATTGAACTCTGGTCTTCCTGACTCTAAGCCTAGAGTTCCACCCATCTAACTACCAAGGTTGCCTTGACCAAAGCACTGATTACTTAGTGGCCAGTCTCCTGGTGATTAACCTCTTCATACTTAACTAAGGCTGTTTCTTGGAAAGCAGTCATAGTCAGTTACCAGTTTCTTAGGACATAGCAGTCGGGGTTGGAAAAACATTATTAGAACATAAAACATAGCATTTTAGCGCTAGAAGGGGCTTTAGAACTTAGAACATAGAATGCTGGAATTGAAAGAGAACTTGTAGATCACAGGCTGACTCCTTTATTTTACAAATGAGGTAACAGGCCCAGAGAAGGAAGCTGACTTACCCAGTAACATAGCCAGTAACTGGCAAAGTCACATTTGTCCACTGGGAGAATCTGGCTCCATGGTCAGCTGGTCAATGTTTATTAAATGCCAGCTATGGGGCTTTACAGTCCTTGCTTTGAAAAACAGCAAAGGCACAGTTCTTGTTCTTTTTGACCTAAGGAGAAGAGAGACAATTATCTGGGTCATTCTATAAAAGTTCTTTTATAACATTTAAGCAATCTCCTTGCAACAACTTTATGAGGTAGGTTGACTAAGAATCCTTGCATTTTATGCATGAAGAAACTAAGGCTTTTAGGAGTTAAGTGACTTGCTCGTGGACACCTAGCTAGCTACCGGCAAAATGGGAACATGTAACTAGGCTTCCTGACACCCAAGTCTAGCAAACTTTGCTCTAGTGTCATGGTATCAGGCTGCTCCTTTCTGGGCAACTCCTGCTTGCTTTGTCTTGGGAATTCATTCAATTCACAGAGCATTTATTGAGCAGTCTATCAGTTAATAAGCATTTATTGCATGCTTACTATGTGCCAGGCACTGTAGTACTAGAGATACTAGAGATACAAAGGCAGTCTTTGCACTCAAGGAGTTCACATTCTTCTATGGGGAAACAGCATTTACAGATGTGTGTGCATCAAATATACTGAAATGAAATATGAAATGATTTCAGTGAAAGGAAGAGAGTACTCACAATTTGGGGAGAGGGAGCAGGAAAGGAGGGGGTATCTGAGCTGTACTCTAGAGGACTGTGAAGTGGAGGTGAGAGGAGAGAGCATGGCAGACCTAGGAGAGAGCCTGTACAAAGGCATACAAATGGGAAATAGAATCTCATGTGGAGGGAGCAGTAAGCAGATCAGTCAGGTATCATCATATCAGGGAGGAAGAGGTGAGAGTTACTCATCTGGACTTGGTACAAAATTAGACTAGTCAGAAATCGTCTCTTTTAAAACCAATCTAGCCAACCATTTACTACTGAAGAAGACCTCGTATTACAAGGACATGAGCTTCAAAAGTAGCATGAATATTAAAGCAACAATCCACAAAACAACCAGCCAAAATGAGTTATTTTCTTTGTTTTGTTTGTTTGTTTGTTTTTAAATATGCCTGGGTCCCCTCCCCTCAAAACAAAACTGCCATGGAAAGACCTTCAGGAGATTCTGAATATTTATGAATTTTCTTTTCTCTTCGCCATTCCTATTTACATAAAATTTGCCACCCTGGGAAAAAAATGCCTGAGTCAGGTTGTGTGTTAGAGATGGTAGATTTGTTGTGTAGGGTTAATGCATAGTTTCAAGCCCTTGCTGAGGCAGAATTGCCTGAATGATTACCTCTCTCTGCATAACACTCAGACCCTAATGGCAGCCACACGAAATAATATCTCACTAGGTAACTATTTACATTTTTTTATACAAACTGCAAGAACTTTGAAAAGTCGGCCTCACAGAGAACTTTGATTTTCCTTTTTCTGGTGTTTAATATATTTCAGTAACTGACAATTACAACCTTGGCAAGGTTCCCTGATTCAGCGCATACCACTCAGGGAAGCTTGAATGCGATCCAACTGAATACCCCCTTCCTGTGGGTTTTAGCTGCTATCTACCGTATCATAGGACACCAGAAAAGCAACAGCGACCAAGGACAATTCAGTAGCACCTGAAGATTGACAAAGCAGTTACCTCACCAGGGTCTTCTTGTAAGGAAAGAAGATGCACAATACCAGGGCTGGCAGGGTATCCCAGATATCATTTACTCCACTGTGAACCAAGTTTTTTATGTTCTGAACTTGTGAAATTGATTTTTTGAGCCCAAGCCTAACATTTTACATATATCCTCATTCATTTTCTTTTTATTAAATTGGGCTCAAATTTTCAGTGTGTCTCTTGGTGACTTAAGTGTTATCTTTACCAATTATGTCATCATTCAGGTCTTTGATAAGTATGTTAAACTGCTCAGGCATACAGACAATTCCCTGAGATGTTCTGTGAGAGATCATATTGTAGGACTGTTAAGGACTATGCTTGAGGTACAGCCTTTCAACCAGTTCTGAGTACTATTGTCTGACTTACATCCCTTCATCTCTTCCAGAAGAAGTGGATGAGATAGTCTGTCAAAGTTTTGCTAAAATCTAGATAAGCTACATTTATAACATTCCCTTGGTCTACCAGTCCAGTAATCCTGTTAAATATCAAGAGTTGCCTCATTCCTGGGATACTGGGATAAGATGAGATAATATGTGTAAAGCCTTTAGCACAATATCTGACATATAGTAGGAGCTTAATAAGCACTTATTCCCTTCCCTTCCCTAATAAATGTGATTAGTGCTGCTGAAAGCTCTGGTTGGGTTGGCCAAAGTAGCGACAAATTAAATTTTTTATAAAGCATCCTTTGCAAAGGATGCCTGTGTGAGACCATTGCTGTTCAGAAACAACCTTAACAGAAGTCCCAGTAAATCCCATCTGGTTCCCTCAAAATCTGTGATTGGTAGGTTTAAAATACTATTGGTGATGTCAGTGGCTTGGATTAGGGGTCCATAGCCTTTTCTGTGTCACGGACCCCTTTTTGTAGTCTGGTGAAACCTATTTCTCAGAATCATGTTTTTAAATATGTAAAATAAGACATGTAGTATTACAAAGAAACAAAGCATGCTGAAATACAGTTTTTAGAATATTTTTTTAAAAAGCCCAGATTTATAGACCCCAGGTTAAGAACTTCCTGCTTAAATGAAGGCATTGTCTATCAAATTTACAGATGACTTGAAACGTGGGGAAATGGCTATTTTATCGGTTGATAGAATTAAAGTTGGAAAAGGTATCGACAAGTTTGTAAAAGAATTGACAAGGTCCAGATCTACTAAGATGGCATTTAGTAGATAAATGTAAATTCCTATACATGGGCTCAAAAACTCAGGATTGGGGAGATTGGGGAGAAGTTGAATAACCAAAAATTAATGTAAAAAAGATTGGAGATTCTAAATGAACTACAAGTTAGCAGTGTGACATGGTAAGGCCAGTGCTGATCTTCCTAATTTTAAGGAATTTCTTTGTAATGGATATTCCCACCACTAATGCAGACTGCACAGTGAGGTATATGGGAAATAGTATTAAATCTAGAGTCAGAGGATCATGGTTTCAATCTCGGCTTTGCTTCAGTCTTTTACTATATGAGTGACCTTGGGCAGGTCATTTAAATTCTCTGGACCTGCTTCATTTTCTTATCTATAACAATGGAGATATAATAGCACCTGCCTGTCAAGGTGGTTGTGAAGATTAAACGAGATAATGTATGTTATATATGATAATAATAATGACTAATACTTATGTGTACTTTAAGATTTATAGACAAATAAAAGATTTATATACAAATAAAATATATTAGAGAATTATGAAGATACCTATATTTATATATAAAGTACTCTGCAAATTTTGAAGTACAACGTACATGTGAGCATTGATTATGTATCATAGATTGTATATAGTATGTTATCTACATATAAAGTACTTTGCAAATTTTAAAACACAACATGCATGTTAAATTATTATGTATCACACATTCTATGTAGTGTGTTATCTTTGTAAAGTACTTTGCAAATCTTAAAATGCTACGTAAATATTAGGGATTAGATAATATTAACAATTTGTCATAGTAGTGGTAGTAGTAAAATGAGGGGGTTGATCTAGATGACCTCTAGGGTCCTGTCCAGCTTTAAATCTGTTATTCATTAATTCTTCACTGTATCCTTAGTAAAGGGTAAAGGGTCCTTGTGAGTTCCTGTGGACAAAAGAAACCATTACATTATGGTCATTTCTAGTGATAAGCCTGTTCTCATCTAGCTAGGCTGCTCCTGGGACAGAAGAAGTATAATCTCTTGTTGGGCTCATACCTGAATCTTTTCTGTCTTGTTAGGGCCTGCCCCACTTTGGGCAGCAAGGAGTCACAGTGGATAAAGTGCGGGGCCTGGAGTCGGGAAGACCTGAGTTCAAATGTGGCCTCAGACACTTACTAGCTGTATGATCCTGGGCAAATCACTTAACCCTGTTTGTCTTGGTTTCCTCACCCATCAGATGAGCTGGAGAAGGAAATGACAAACCACTCCATTATCTTTGCCAAGAAAACCTCAAATGGAGTCACCAAGTATTGAACATGACTGAACTCTTGTCTTCCTCTACCTGCATGGCCTTCAGGAACCCAGGGTCATTTCCATTCCATGAGGAGGAGTTTAATTCAACTCAATTCAACAAACATTTATTAAGTATCTACCACATATAAGGCACTAGGCAAGGTGCTAGGAATAGAAAGAAAAAATCAACATCAAAGCAAAGCAAAATAAAACCCTTATCCTTATTAACAAGAAGCTTACATTCTACTTCAGATGGGGAGGATACAACATACATTTAGAAAATATAATAATCTAGATCAGGGCTTCTTAAATTTTTCCACTCAAGAAGCATTTTTGTGTTTCAGCAGTGCTCATTGGCATTGTGTGGTGTGATGGCATGCACAGTGCAAAGTGTGCCTGCTTAGTGTTCAGAACCAAGGCTGCAGTGCAGTTGAGCAATGCATCATGGACAAGAGCTGCCAGAAACACATTGGATTCATTACATGTTTGATTTTTAATTAATTTTTGGTCCTTGTGCTTTCAGAAACCTTTTATTGTTACCAAATTTTTCGTGACCCCATATGGGGTTGTGACCCATAGTTTAAGAAGCGCTCACTAAATCATCATTATCATCACCATCATCATCTAAATAATAATAATTTAGATAATATAATAATAAAGATAAAAAATAATGTAAAGTCTGAAGCTAGGGAGATCATGGAAAATTTCACTGAGGAAATGGAACTTGAATTCACTCTTGAAGGAAAATAGGGAGACTGAAGGGGGAGAGATGGGAAAGAAGTACATCCTAAGCCTGGGAAGGTCACGAGTGTTCAGCAAAAGCTGAAATTTTGGAGGGCCTAAAAGAAACATAGGAATCTAAAGAGAAAAATTTTTAGATGCAAAATAGACATTCCTCACCTTAGGGTAAGATGAAGCTTGAATAGTTCAATTGCATATGAAAAATCCAGTGAGACAAAGAACTAATTTCTAGAGCACACTTGTACTTTTGTCTCAGTTATTTGAGTAAGATCGCTAAAAGAGCTTAGGAGTGTAATTGACTGAATTGGGATTGATCACCTTAAGGCAAGGTGGAGTGCCTTACTAAAGGAAGGAGGTTTTGAACTAGGAAGAATTCTCTGAACTGGAGAGACTAGTTCTCTTCACCTCTTGTTTGGACGTGACAAACCTCAAAAAGAGGTTTTGAAGGAGTTAAGAAGATATTTCTGCTGATCCTAAAGGGCACTAAAGTACTCTACCTAAAAAGAGGACGATGACACTATAGCCAAAGAGAATGCAGTATCATCTAGCTGTCCATTGAAAAGTCTAGCAGATTAATCTGTACCTCAAAGATACTGTGTTCTAAGAAGAGATCAACAGTGAAGTTGTTGGCCAAGCCAGATATTCACAAATTGATGTCTGGCAATTTCCAGAAGAGAAGCCCATTATCTCCATTCATTAGACACTATCTTGGGAGGTTTGTCCAGTACAGGTAAACAGCAACCCTGTGAGGGTCTATAGGAGCAACCAAGTGTCTTACTTAAGTTTGTGTTCACTCTTCCTTCTGTAAACTCTGAAGGTATCTGTGTGAGAATGAGTCTTTGGTTTGTGGAGTAATACTTTGTAACTATTACTCTTAGTATGTCATTTGAATTATATCTTTGCTAATTAACTGAGACTTTTGGCTGTTAAAGGGAAGCATAGTAGTGGGGGCTTGTGAGTTAGCTCACAATCAGAGGTTACTCCTAGATCCTTGAAAATAATAGCATCCACCATTCTGGGGGCCCAGTCTGCCAATGCCAGTGCCAGTGAGAACTGGGTCAACCTGGGGGTGGTATTACATAGGCATTGGGAGTGGAGGTGGGGTTAAATCAATATGTATAGGTAAGAGGTAGCACGTTGAGTTCAGGTAACAGTTTAGCAGTAACATATTTTCTTAAGGAGGAATGTTTTGTAATAAGCCTGGAAAAGTAGGTTGAGAAAGAACTTACGTTCTAAATGAAAGAGTTTTTATTTTATCCTAGAGGAAAGTTTTTTATTAGATTTTTGAGTGACATGATAAAAACCTATGCCTTAGAAAGATTATTTTGGTAACTCTGCAAAGTCTTGTGTAATGAGAACTAAAAGAATAATTATATATTCTGCAAAAGAGGGAAATTTGAAGGAGTGACAGATTTGGAAGATGGAAGATTGAGTTTGGGGAACCTATAGGATATTTAGGTAGAAATGTCCAGCTGGTAGATGATTAAGGGATCAGAATTCAGGAAAGTGATTAGATAGAGATTTGGGACATATTTACATCAAGATGATAATCAAACCCATGTGAATTGATGAAACCACCAAGGAAGAGAACAGGGCATGCAGAATGCTATGGAAACTGGAAATGATGCCTAGAAAAATCTTGAGGGTAGGATAAGGAAATGCATGATAGCTGTCTTCAAGTTTTGAAGTCACCGTCATGTGGAGGAGGCATTAGATTCCTTTTTCTTGGTCTCTAGAGTCTAGAACTAGAGAGGCAATTTTTGGCTCCATTTAAAGAAAAACTCCCTAGAAATTAGAACTGACCAGAAATGGAATAGTCCACCTTGGGAATGGGGAACTTAGAGAGTTGCCCATCACTAAAGTTCTTCTAGCAGTGGCTGTCCAATCACTTGTCAGGGGTGTTGCAGGTGGGATACCTGTTTATATTTCTGTAAGACTTGAATCCACTCCCCTAATCCTACCCCAGAGTTTCTTCCCATTTTATGAATGCATCACCTCTGAGGCCTTTTCTACCTTGGAGAATTTAGGATTTTAATTTTTGTACAGGTTGTTTTTTGTCAATCTTCCTTCCTTTCCCCCCCACCCTCTGACTTCCTTGAACAATGTTTTCCCCATTGAATTTGGGGAGTTGATTCTCTTGGTTTTCTTTCTTCAGTCCCAATCCCCTCCCACATAGGAATTTTTTTTCCATCTTTCCATCTTCTGGGTCCATCATCCTGGGTGATTTTTTCACCATTGTAGGATGAATGCATAAAGATAATCTGATTTATGACAGGAGACATGTTTTAAAACAACTGACGAGCCACAAGATGGGAAAAGACAAGGAAGTGCGATTATTTTTTTTTTTTGGTGGAGTTCTGGCAAAGGAAAGCAGTTTTTTCCCTGAAAGTTGGAATTCATATTTCTCTCTCAAGTAAATAAATAATAATAAATAAGTTCAGCTGGAAAACGTGGGTGGGGATTTTGCTACAGACTATACGCTAAAACAAGAGCACTTGGAGTTTGTTTTTCCGTTGAAATTACCTTTAAGTGGACTCTTTAAAAAATCCTTTTCTTTTGTTGTGACCAAAAGGAAAGGCCTCTGATACCAATATTTTGAAATGGCAACTGACCATCTATACTTCTTCTCTCCCTTGACCCCATAAAGATCATGGGGCTGGAGGGAACAGAAAAAGAAACCTCCTCAGGCTGCTTGCTTTGATGATTGAGGGGGAAATAAAAGAGGAAAAATAGCAGGTAAAAGAGAAGAGGAAAGAAGACCAAAGAGGTAAAAGAAAAAATTATACTTGGGACAAAAAAAAGAATATTGTCTGCTCTCTCTGATGGTGAATTGATTCAGACTTTCTGTTAGTAGCACCTGCCCTAAATTCCTCCAGGAAAAATTCTCTTGGTTTGGGAACCTCAGTGTGACCGCGTTCAGGGGAAGTCCCAGGAGCAGTCAGCTGACTTGAAGGGGCCCTTTGGCTCATTCTTGCCCTGGCTCCTGCCAGACCAGGGTCTTCTGTAACTTTGCTGTTCCCTGGTTTCCAGTGGGTACAGAGGGTGAAGATTATATGAGTGGTAGGTACTCTTGGGTAGGCTCCTACAAAACCACACTGAATGGTTTCAACTGGCAGTGCAAGGTAGGAAGATAGATAGATAGAACGAACATTTGTTAATTGCTTACTAAGTGATGGGAATTCAAATACAAGCAAACCAGATAGTGTCTGCCCTCAAAGAGCTTATATTCTAATGCAGAATATAACACATAAAGGCTTGCTTAAAAGGTGAGGAGTAGGTAGAGGGAGGGGACATGGACAGGAGATTTCAGGAAGTGTCGTGTAAGCCTGTTTCCTAGCAGAATGTTCACCCATGAGAGCTGGGGCTGGAGTCACCATGATATAGAAAGCAATCATGGTACCCCCTGCCCTACCCAGACTGTCTTGGTAATTGGCACTGAAGAGCTACTCACTCCTATAGCAGACCTGGGTTGGGTTGGGTTGAGCTGGGTTATACCATTCTCAAAGCTACCTTTTAGCTGAGGCTTGTGCCTTGTTCCTGGATAGAGGAGGCAGGGAGTAGTTGAATTACTTGGTCAAGTTCTCCTTTGGGGACATGAATGTAGAACTTTTTGGAACAAGCTAGACTCTCAAACCAAAATCATAAACATAAGGAAAACTCAGAACAACCTAACATTTTTCACCCAATGATGAAAAATAAATGTTTTCCCCTATTGATTATGATTACTCAAGGCATCTTTTCTGAGATGTCAGCAGTTTAATAGAGGCAATAAGTCAGGGCTGCCTGTGTTTTCTTTTTCTGCCAGTATTTAGTTAATTAAAGCATGCAAATTAAAACACCTTAATTTATATAATATCAATACCAATGCCTTAAAACATTTGGCATAACTGCTTTGGCACGTCCCTTACATAAACTCTTTAGAGCAGTACTAATAAAAATGAAAAAGGCTGTAAATCAAATTTAATTTATTCATTTTCTGTTTGGTATGAAAGCATATGCCAAAATCAGATTATTTATGAGTGCTTCATAACAATAGGCATTTTTATTGGTTGCAAATGACAAAAGGGGTTTTCAGAGGGGTGTGTATATATGTGGGTTTTAATTTTGAAGGCCTCAAAAACCATTCATTTTCTGTACTCTGGGATCACTCAGAATTACATCGGTGCATTCATATCTCCTGAAAAAATTTAGATAACAAAAAAGAATCACCTCAAACTTAAAAATATGGTACCAACCTCCATCTCCTGAAATACGTGCAAGAGTATATGTATATGTATACAAAATACATCACTTAACATATAGGGTGCATTCTATAGTGAGATAAAAGACGGGTGATTTATATCGGATTTCTTAAATATTCCATTAAGAGGATTATCACACTGAAGCCTATGATACAGGCAGGGCTGCTTTCTTGGAAGCCTTGGAGTTGAAACTACATCTGTGTGAATGAATAGCCTATACCCCCTTTCACATTTTTCCTCCTTTGCTGATATATCTCTCTTTGTCTGGTTGGATCTGGGCCTAACAAACACTTTATTCGTTTCTCAAAGCAGAATCAGTGGCTCTTTTCTGAGGTAGATGGTATGGATTTCCTAGCCCTTCACTCCCTCCCTGCTTAGCTGTCTTCCATTTTTCTCTTCCCTTTTTCTTCCTCATTTCCTCTCCCCTCCCCCTATACTCCTTTACTCTTTCTTTTTTCTGTAAAAACACTAACAGGCCCCATGATGATGAGAAGGTAGTGGTAGAGTGCTGAGACAGCAGAAGGAAAGGTTAGGGCAAAGACCATCCTAGCTATTGTGTATGAGTCCCTCTCAATTTCTCCATGAGAAACCAAAGGAAATTCTGAAAAGCAACTATTCAACCACCGTATGTTGGCTTTGTCTGACATCTCGTGGGTTTAACAATTCTCACAGAGAACAATGAGGCAGCAGTAGTGGGAACTCTCAGACTGAAGGGACCTCAGAAGAAACTGGAGGATGTGACTAGGCACCTCTGAGCTGAGCACGCCTCTGCCCACAAACCGTTTGAATCTGGTGATGATTCTTTGGGAATCATTGAGATGATTCTATGACTAACTTGACACTCTGTTACTTCCCTGGTACTGGGCTCTTGTAGCTTGAACTCCAGACTTTGCCTCTCCCCAGCTTCCTCTTAGATAATGTTTGCTGTTCCTGGTTTGGACCCCCTTCCTACCCCGGACACTATCTCCTATCTTTAGCCTCTTCCATTAATGACTACTCTGTCCAATTCTTGATCTTGGCTTGTTCACACTATGATTTTGATCTCTATTTTTGCAGGAGCTTTTCCCCAGACCCCTTTCTTCACTGCCCCTCCCCCCCATCCTGCCCCAGCCCCAGCCATATTTCTCAAACCCCAAGGATTCAGTCAGCTCCCTGGACTTCTCTCATTCAAAGCCCTTGACAAGCCCTGCCCAGGGTGAGGCTGGGGGAAACAGTACAGGCTTCTCATTAAAACAAAAACATCTTTTATTTATTATCTTAGTACATTAGCATCAGAAGTTTGGCTGCGGTAAGGGGAAAGGAGGAGGAAGGGCCAAATGACATTCCTTTTTGTGGTCCATCACAGTCATGTGTCTTGTCCTGCCAATGGGATGATGGGAGGATAGGAGTTTAGGAAAACAAAAACCAGAAGCATTCTAGCAGCCTCTGTTTCCTGATAGGAACAATAGTGGTATATCTGGTGACCCATTTCAAATATTCTCCATTTGTAGCTGCTGAGTTCAGTTTTCTCCCTTCCCTAAACTAATGATAAATTTGAAATTTAGGGACAAAGATTAACTTCTTAAGTCTATTTAGTATATTTATTATGCAGGACATGAAGGGACATCCGAGTAGGACCTGAAAAGGTTGACAGATATCCCTAAACTCACAAGTTAGGCATGATTCCCTCCTAAAATCATCATATATGCACTCATCTATTGGCACGTTATATCCCTCCAGCAGAATATTAGCTCCTTGAAAGTATGAACCATTGTTGTTATATCTTCTTACATCCAGTGCTTAATGTCTGTGTATGTTAGATCCTTAATAAGTGTTTGTTGATAGGCCTAAATTTAATTAGTTGAAATTTAATGGAGCAAAATGCTGTAAAGTCTTACATTTGGTTTAAAAAAATCAGCTTCACAAGTAAAAGTAAGCATGACAAGGCAAGCCTCAACTTCTCTGGAAAAGATGTGGGGGTTTTAATAGATTACAGGTCCATATAAGTTAATAGGGTGATATGGCCAGATAACTATAGAGGGTAGAGGATGTTTATTCCATGACCTAGAGGATAACATTCACTTTTTTTTTTCACATTTTTATTAGTATTAATTTAGGACTTACTTTGGTTTATACAGAGGCAGTGGACAGATCTCTTGTCAGAGGACCTGAGTTTGAATTCTGGGCTATGCCACTTTTTCCTATATAACCTTGAACAAGTCATTTCCCCTCTCTAAGCCTCAGTTTCCTTATCTGCAAAATGAGGGAGGTAGTTTATATGATCTTTAGTGTTCTAAATGCAGGATCTCTATAAAAAGAAAGATGATTCTCCAGCACTGTGAAATTGGCTTTATTTGATTCTTATATGTACATGGCGAGGATGAGGTAGTTCGGATCCGAGATGTTAGCAAGTCTGCTTTGTGATGTGGTATGGCAAGAGTAATATCTCCTAATCTGGTTGGGATCAATGGAAGTACATCCACAAGGTCTTTGTTGCATAGGCTAATTTTTCCATAAAAGTGATGAAATGTCCAGGCTTAATTGGTCCAGGGGACTTGGAACTATTGATATAGCTTCCTGGACATCTGAAGTATAAAAGGCTAGTGCAGGGGTGGCCAGTGCCCCTCAGGTTTGACAGATTTCCTGCTGCCAATCTGGCCAACAAGTTCTTCTAACCAAGTTAACTACTGTGGCAAATGTAGAGGAAAGGGACAAAGAACTCAACTGAACCAAAGCTGTATCTTTTCTGAATATCCTTTTCATTCTTTTGCTGAGTAAATTTCTTTTGTTCAAAAATGACATGATCTATGAGTTTCTCATTTTGTTCTGTCTTCAAGCCTCAGTCACTGGAGTAGTTTGAGTCAGGCCTAGATTAGAGCACATGGAAGTATGAGGATTTGTCTTCCTTGTTATGGTAAAGCCATCTAGCCCAGGGAATAAACCAGTCTTTATGTATATGGGTTCCAAGACATATACTTGATGTTTTTAAGAGATCATTTAGGATCCTAAGTCTAGATCTGGATTAGATCACCTAATTCAATCTTCCCACTTTACAGATGAGAAAATTGAGGCCCACAGATGCCAAATGACTCAGCCAAAGTCACACAGGTAGTAAGTGACAGAGAAAGATTTTGAACTAGGTCTTGTGTCTCCAATTCAGCACTCTTTCCTATGCACTGTGATTCTAGACAATCATAATTTTCAAGGGTCACTTTGGATTTGAGGCAGAAAACAAGGGAAGAAACTTTTCACTTGGCCTTCAAAGACAGGTGGTCATGGTTTCTCTTTGGTGCTATGGAGTATAACAGTCAGATTCTGTATAAGATACACATAAAAGAAGCTTGTAAGGTAAAAGAGTACCCATCTACTTTGACTCACTCAAGACTCTATATAAAGAAGAGAAAGGGAGGAAATAGAAAAAAAATCAAAGGTAAATATCAGCCTTTAAACAAGAAAAATCTTGATTCAAAAGAGATAGCTTAACCGTCTTTGTGCTAAGCTGCACCTCTGCAACTTATTACTTCCTAGGTAGGTATCTTGATAAGTGAGCTCTACCAAAGCGGAGGGAAGAAAAGAGAGAGAAAGTGGATTGTCCAAGGTCTTGCAACAGTTATTATAATTGGACTGGTATTAAGAGTCCTGGTATTATGCGTGATATTTTAGCTAAGCGATCTCAGTGACTAACTGCACCAGACCTTTGGGTTTGGGAGTTCCTTCTATAAGATTCAATTAGCTAATTAACCAGTAAAGCATTTCTTAAGTTCCTAATATCCAGCCCTTCTTCTTCATCGCGTCAATGTCCTGAACTGTCCCCTTTCCATCTTTTCAGTTTTCTTACATTTTACTCCCCTCTGCGAACTCTATGGTCCTGTCACACTGGCTTACTAGCTGTTCCTCAGATGCAGCATTCCATTACCTGATTTGGTGCATTTTTATTGGTTATCTCCATCCTTGGAATGCTTTTTCTTCTTTCTTCTGACTCCTCCTCCCCTGGTCCCCTCTCACCTTCCTCTCAAAATTCCTCCTCACCAGTTCCTTTCTTCTAAGATTATTTTCCATTTGCATTTTCTATATCTTTATGCTCATGGTTCTTGACATGTTGTTTCCCCCATTAGGATTTGAACTCTTTAAGAGCAGAGACCACATTTTTGCTTTCTTTATATTCCTAATATTTAGTCTAGTCACATAGTGCCTGGAAGGAGTATTTTTTAACTCACTGATGTCTGGATTTCACTAGGTGCTATGCTAGAGAATAGGCATGAAAGACAAAAATAAAACAAGCTCTGCCATTAGGGAGTTTATATTTCATAGGGAAATAATAGGTTTACATATATAATATAAAAAGTAAATACTAGTATAATACAGGGGGATTAGGTTCCTTCTCTTACTGTTCTCCCTCGGTAGTTGAGTTGAAGTAGTAACAGACAGCAAAGAGTAAACGATAGAGGTGTTCAGATCATAGCATCATAGACCTGAAAGGGATCTTAGAAGCCAACATTTTCCTTTTCACAGATGAGAAAACTGAGGCAAACAGAGGTTAAATGACTTATTCAGGGTCACACAGGTCAAACAGTCTATGGCTGGACTTAAACCCAGGCCTTTTTGACTTCAAGACCAGTGCCCTATTCACTACATCATGTTTTTAATGTATTAACACATTGTTAACACCAGGTGATCCTTTCATGAGATGTAAATTTTTTTAAATAAAATTTAAGGGAACAAACTCCCTTAGGAGGATGGGTAAAAATTAGGCACTCCTTTTCAGGGATTTAAATAACAAGGCCCCTCAGAAGTTCAGATGAATTCAGCCAGGAGTTGGAAAAGAAAGAGGACCTTGACCCTTGAAAAGGAATTACTCTCACGAAGGAAGCTTGGCATTTCTCTCTACTTTTCCCCCAATAAGCCATATTTCTTTGAAGTGTATATACTCAATCAGTAGGAGACACTGTATTTAGCAGGGAACAGAGATATAGATTTCTGACAGACCCAGATACAAAGAAGCAGTTTCAAGGAGTGGGATATGTGGCAGCAGAGAAAAGAGCCAGTTATAGACTCAACAGAGTTATCCCTGGCAGTCCAGAGTTGGGTTGCAAAGAGGACTCCTTGAAGAGAGGAGTTGTGAGATTTTTTCACCATATATTTTCCCTACATGTGTGCCTCACTATCATATTACTCTCTCTTTGTTCATACTTTTCCTACAGATGTTGTATATGATTTGTGGGAGAATGTGCTTCAGGTTTGGAGGTCTTTTGTGTTACTTTCCTTACTATGCCTTTTTACTATTCTACATAGTAAATGCTTTTTCTTAGAACTACTGGCTTGCTGTTAGGGGAAGAACACTGGTCAGGGTTCATGACCTATAATTTTAGTAGTAGCACTTATAAGATGTTTCTAGAATTTAAGAGTAGTTGCCACCCTCTGGGTGACCACCCATCTGGGGACTCAACCTGAGTAGAGTACAAGTTTGGAGAAGTAACCTGGGGGATGCTACAAGTCAATTGGAGTGAAGTATCCATACCTGAGAGGATCAGAAAAAGCCTAATATGTGAAATTGTGCATGAGTTGAGCCTTGAAGGAAGCCAGGGATTCTAAGGGATAGAGGTGAGGAGGGAGTTCATTCTAGGTATGCAAGACAACTTGTGCAGAGTCAGGGAGACAGATGGAATTTAGTGTGTGACAGCAAGAAGGACAGTCTGACTGAACTGTAGAGTACAGAAGGGGAATAATGTGTGCTGAGCCTGAAAAGGCAAGTTGGAGCCTGGCTGTGATTCTTTTTCATAGAATAACAGAATTCTATAATTTCAGAGATGGAATGCAGCTGAAAAGTCCTCCATATACCATTCCCAACTAGTGGCCAACCAGCCTCCAAGTTAAGATCTCTAGTGATGGGGAACTCACTTCTTTTCAAGGTAACTAATTTCATTTTTAATAACTCCAGTTGCTAGGATTAGGGCCAGTTAGGTGGTACAGTGAATAGAGGGCTGGGCCTGGAATCGGGAAGATTCCTCTGAGTTCAAATCTGGCCTCAGACTCCAGCTGTGTGACCTTGGGCAAGTCACTTTACCCTGTCTGCCTCAGTTTTCTCTTCTGTAAACAGAGCTGAAGAAGGAAATAGCAAACCACTCCAGTATCTTTGCCAAGAAAACTCCAAATGTAATCTTGAAGAGTCAGATGTAACTGAAAAAGGACTGAACAGTAAAAATTGCTAGGAAGATTTTTCTTATATTGATCCAAAATATGCTCACCTGACATACTCAGTGTTCTTATCCCTTCTCTTTGGAACCAAGAAAAACAAATTCAGTTTCTTTTTCCACATGAAAATCCTTTGACTGTCTGAAAACAGAAATCACATCACTCCCTAAGCCTTTTCTTATTTCATATTAAATTATTCTCATTGCCTTCCCATGATCCTCACTAGCATCATTTCTGAGTCCTTATACCACCCTGGTTTCCATCTTCCATATGATCTTTAAGTTCTTCCTGAAATCTGGAACCCCAGCTTCCAAACGCTAACAGGTGAGTCCCTTATTTTGTCTAGTATTCTTAAGATGCTAAGCTTTTATTTTTGTCTACCACATCACGCTGTTGATGCCTTATCCTATAACTGTGCAGTTGATTTTTTGAACCCAAATATAGGAGATGACACTTATACTTAGTAAATTTCATCTTTATAAGTTCAGACCTTCATTCTATCCAGTCATTCTGTCATCTATCATATTAACTCTTACTTCCCTCTTTATGCCTTCCACAAAATTTGTAAATATTTTTTCACCCAAACCAATGATAAAAAGTATTGAACTAAAAAGTAGCCAAAGTGGAGGCAGTGAGGGGCAGCTAGGTGGCACAGTGGATAGAGTATTGGCCCTGGATTCAGGAGGACCTGTGTTCAAATCCAGCCTTAGACATTTGACATTGTACTAGCTGTGTGACCCTGGACAAGTCACTTAACCCCAATGCCTCGAAAACAAAGTGTAGGCAATGTGGTACAATAGAAGGTTCACTGGCTCTGGAGTCAGAGAACCTGAATTCAAATCCCAGTTCTCTCACTTTTGTTGTTCCTGTTTAGTTGATTGGTTATGTCCAACTCTTTGCAACCTCATCTGGGGTTTTTTTGGTAGAGATTATAGAGTGGTTTGCCATTTCCTTCTCCAGTTCATTTTACAGATGAGGAAACTGTGACAAACATGGTTAAGTGACTTGTCCAGGGGCACACAACTAGTACATGTCTGAGGCAGTATTTGAATTCAGGTTTTCCTGAATCTAGGCCGGGTGCTCTATCCACTGTGCCACCTAGTGAAGCCAGGAAGCCCTGAGTTCAAAACCAGCCTTAGACACTTACTGGCTATGTGGCCCTGAGAAGGTCAACTGACCTCTGTTTGTCTCAGCTTCTTCAAATGCAAAATGAGGATAGTAATAGCACTGCTGCCTGACAACGCTGTTGTGAGGATAAAACGAGATCATATCTGTAACACACTGAGCCCAGTACCTGGCACATAGTAGGTGCTTAATAAACACTTGCTTTCTTCCTTTCTTTGAAGGACAAGTCACTTCATGTCACTTTACCTCCTCAGGGAGTAGTTTATCATCTGACAAATGAAAGGGTTTAACTAGATGACCTTTGAGTCCCTTTTCCAAAGCTCAATCTAGAATACTATGACAGAATGCTGTGGCTAGATACCTACCTGTATGTTGATGTTAATCACTATTCTTTGGGTCTGGTTTTTCAACCACTTACAAATCCACCTAACTGTAATGTCATTCAATCCACATCTTTTCATCTTGACCACAAGATTATTGTGAAAGACTTGTTAAATGCCTTGCTGAAATACAAGTTCACTCCATTTCCTCCACTCCCTGATTTACCAGTCTGGTAACTCTGTCAAAAAAAGGGTTTATTAAACTGTAATCTTCATGAGGGATCAGCCTTTAGCTAATATTTGCATCTTTCTCAGCACCTAACAACGAGCTTTGCAGAGAGTAGATGTTTAATAAATGTTTATTGCATAGAATTACATTTCATTGAATCTTCTAAAGGTGTTGAGATTGATCTGACAAGAATTATTCTCTTCTTTTCCTCCTAGTTTGTATTTTTATTTTTTTTCCCCACTTAATAGTATTTTATTTTTTCCCAATTACATGTAAAGATAGTTTTCAATATTTACTTTTATAACATTGAGTTACAAAATTTTTTTCTCCCTCCCTTTCTCACCCCTCCCCAAGATGACAAGCAATCTGATATAGGCTATATATGTACAATCATATTAAACATATTTCCACATTAGTCATGTTGTGTAAGAAGAATCAGTACAAAAGAGAAACCCACAGGGAAGTAAAAAAAAAGAAAATAGTATGCTTCAATCTGCATTCAGATTCCATAGTTCTTTCTCTGGATGTGGATAGCATTTTCCATTGTGAGTTTTTTGGAATTGTCTTAGATCCTTGCATTGCTGAGAAGAGCTAAGTCTATCAAAGTTGGTCATCATACAATGTGGTTGTTACTGTGTACAGCATTCTCCTGGTTCTGCTCACTTCACTCAGAATCAGTTGATGTAAGTCTTTCCAGGTTTTTCTGACATATGCCTGTTCATCAATTCTTATTGCACAATAGCATTTCATTACATTTATGTACCATGACTTGTTCAGCCATTCCCCAATTGATGATCATCCCCTGAAATGCCAATTATTTGCCACCACAAAAAGAGATGCAATAAATGTTTTTGTACATGTGGGTCCTTTTCCATTTTTTAATGATCTCTTTAGGACACAGACCTAGAAGTGGTATTGCTGGATCAAAGGGTATAGATTATTCTTGAACCCATATTCTTATTTGTCACACTTGTCTTTTTAAGGACACGTTTAGTGGTAGACTCTAGAATTTTGTCAGTAATTAAAGTCAAACTTACCAGTTTATGGTGTCATGGACCCATCTTCCTCTTTTTGAAAATCAGATTAATATTGCTTAGGATCTAATCTCAAATCATCTCATTCTAATTATCCACTGAAGTTTTAGGGACAGTGCTGCCATATTTTTCTTATTGTTCATACCACCTCTACCTCATTAGATGGAATCTGAGATAGTGACAAGGCTTTGTAGATTTTTATCCAGGCACTTGGACTGAACTGTGAACCAAAACTCCAAATGAGTCACACAAATTTATTGAATCCTAAACTGAACCAAAATGAAATAGCAATCTCTTCAGTGAACTATGGAACAAGACATTTAAAAAAATACTTAATACTTAGGGATCTAATTCTAATAGAATTTGATTGTTATACATTATTTTTATTTTTATGTTTTATCAATGCATTTGTAGTTTTGATCTCACTATCCCAGGCTTCTCTATCTCTCCTTTGGGGTTCTAGGGGTACCCTGAGGGATTTAAGTGTCTCTGTTCTACTGCCATTAGCTCAAGCCCCCATTAGCTATGTTTCCCCACTATCAGCTAACAGTGACTAGAACTCCATTTCTATTTAATTACTTCATATCAATTGGTTTTTACAAAGACGCAGCAATAACACAAGTATAGTCATGCCCCCCTAATATCTCTTGGGCATACTCTTGCCCGTACCAAGAAAAGGGTTCAGTCCTAGCACAGTATCCACCTAACATTTCCACACAACAGGTTCATGTCTAGACTCCTGGGTAAGTCCTTGTCTTAGTTATCACTGGACTCAGTATTGAAGGTCACTCTTAGAGGTCACTTCTTATTCCTCTCAGCATTGATGCTGAGCCAACTGCAAAACCTGGCATGGAATCTTGGGGGCTTGCTCACCTGACACAAGGTCAGAGCATCCAGATTATTCTCCTTCACCTAAAAGCAGAGGAACAAGTATCAAGGCAAAGGACTGAGACTTATTTTCAAGGGACCACTTGTCAATCTTGGGAGAAAGCCCAAGGACTCCTCCAAGGCACTATCATTTACTGGATGTTGTTAGTGAACGAATCTAACCAAGAACCGTGATCCACTCAGAGAGTAGACAAGAGAATGACCTGGGCCTTGGTCCACCAATTCCTCTGGAAATTCCCTCTAGTTTCATCTCTACGGCCAATTGAAAAAACTTTTTTACAAAAAAGTGCTTAGTGTGGTATAAGGCATATGGTAGGCACTATATAAATGCCTATTTCCCTCCTTCCTTCCTTCCTTCCTTCCTTCCTTCCTTCCTTCCTTCCTTCCTTTCTTCCTTCCTTCCTTCCTTCCTTCCTTCTTTCCTTCCTTCCTTCCTTCTTTTATCATCAAGAATTTGTATCGATACAATAATCCACTCTTTGAATGAGTCAGTTTCATTACACATTTAGTTAATATATGTGAAATTCTTTGTAAACTTTAAAGGACTGTATAAATTCTAGCCATTATTATCTTCTCTTATTTCATAATCACCTTCCAATCATCCCACCATAAAACCCTCCCTAATAAAAAAAAAAGTAATGATAAACAGTTGAGGAAAAACTGGTGCAATGACTTCTCCTGAAAGAATATATGACATTCTGTACCCATGTTCTATCATCTCCAATGAATGGAAAAAAAGATACCTCCAATTTCTTAAAATATTGAAATAGAACAAACTTACTATGTCAAAATGGGAACAAAATCTATGCTTTGGGATTTTAGCTCTTAAACTTTATTTGGGAGAGGTGGGAAGTGTCCTTTGTAGAACTGGTCTCTCAGTTTTAGGGTGTTCCTGAGACTGCTGTGGTTGTTATTCATTCTTAAACCAAAGCCTGTCACATTGGAGAGGAGAGGGGCTAACTTCGAAAGAAGTGAATTTCTAGGTGGTGTCAGTGAGGCCGAGTTACCAGGGCCCTAGGCTTCAAGTGACCCTTCTTTTGGGAGGAGGGAAATGGGAGAAAGAAAAAAGGGAACCCCTAGGGAGGGGATGGAACTACACCGGAAGAAGAGTGAGACAGACCAGGCCAAGAGAAAGACTGAAAGGGCAAAGGATTAGAAGGAGGTTGGTGAGGAGGAGGAGGAAAAAAATAGGGTTAGAGAAGGAAAAGAAGGCAGAGGAGGTGCTTTTTAAAAGTATCTTCTTTCAGTGTGACCCTCTGCTGCTTTTCCCAAACTGCCTTCCCCTTCTCCCAGACCCAGTCCTAGCCTCTTTCCTTTCCTACTCGTCCTCATCCTTCTCCCCCTCCGGGAGATGTGGGGGCCTTCTGAGCTGGGTTTGCCCCCCTTGGCAGCAGACAAAAGGCCATTGCTGAGTTGTACAGAAAATGTTTCACTTTGCCAGAGGGCCCTGGGTAAATGCCGGGCAAGACACACCTCCCACTCCAAGGGGTTGCCTTGGACCAATCCTGGCTGAGCCTGGGAGCCTTAGCATCCTGGGCCTGTCAGTCACTGGGAACTCTCAGTGAAAGGGGCCCCTTGTCAACTTCCCCTGCCTTTGAAGTGACTGGGATGGAGGTGCTCAATTAAAAGCCCATCAGTCTGTAAGTAAATCAACGCCTATCAGCCTTGTCACATCAAACAAACGATTATTACCCCAGCCCGCCCACCCCATTAATCTGGCTGTTCCTTCTTGACAGCTCAGGGTCAGGGCACCGTAAATCCTGTCCTGGATCACAGCCACCTGGATCAGGATTAAAGCGGCCCAACGACATTCTCTCAAAGAGGGAGAGAAAGAGAGAGCGAGCAAGAGAGAGCAGGGAGAACAGAGATGGTGACAGAGAGAACAGGCGGTGAAAAAACTGAGGGAGAGACTGGGATAGATAGACAGGAGAGGTAAAAAGGGTCCAGGTCTTAAAGACAAGAACTGAGCCTTGCTCCACATTTTGAGATGAGCTGAGTGACCATGGGCAAGGCATTTAAATTTCCTGGAGCTGCAGTATCTTTATTTATAAAGTGGAGATAACAGTACTTGTACTAGGGAGGTGTAGTCTGAAGAGCTTTGTGTTTGGAGTCAAAGGATCTGAGTTCAAATTCTCACTCCACTGTTTACTACTTATGATCCTTTCTTCATCTCTAAAATTAAGGGGTTGACTTAGAATCATCTCTAAGGTCTATTCCAACTCTTAATCCTACAACCTTTTAAAATTCTGTGAACCTACCTCATGAAGTAGTTAATAAGGAAGTGCTTTGTAACCTTAAAACACCATAGAAATGTGTGGAATTATTAGAAAATGAACTTGGTTTTTTTTTTCTCCAGTGAAAAATGAGAGGCCGAGTGATGGGTCAAGTTCAGCTACTCGATTGAGTTTGTTCCACAAGTAACACTTTGTTCCAGGGTATTTCTCCCAGGCTTTGGGGGTTCGAAGGTTCTTTCTGCCCCTGAGATCAGGAAGCTGGCTTTTCCCTCTACAGCCCAGAAAGGGTGGGTAAGGGGTGTGAGGGAAGCAGTACCCTAGACTCAAAGCAGAAAAGGGGGAGGAGAGAGGTCAAGTATCCTTATCTGAAAGAACAAGGCTTGCTTTTTAAGAGAAGGAAAGGCAGTCTTTGCCCAAAGAATTATGTATGACCTGACACCAGAAGAGCCCCAAGGCCTAACCCTAACTTGTGATTTTCCATGTTAAGAAAGGGCCATCACATGCCTTCTCTTTTTCTAGATGCAGAGGTGGCTTGAGCCTGGGAGCAGCAAACTTTTAATCCCTCCAAATACCAAGAGATGGAGTAGAGAAGAGGAGGCATCAGAAAGTCTCTTTCCCTATTGAGTCTACAGTTTTTCTTTTACCTCAAAGGTCGAATAAACTTTGATCTGGAAAGAGAAAATTCTTGAAGAAAATCAACTTAGAAATAGCTTTTTTTCTACTCCCCTAACGCCCCCACTTTCCCCTTTCAATTAGCCAAGGGTGTGTGTGTTTGTCCTTCGTTGCCGAAGAACACCTTGCCATCAGAAAAATAATTTCATGACTTGCACTTGACTTTGTTTTGAGTGAGGGAGGGCTGTGCAGGTCACCATCTTTACTTTCTCCTCTAGAGCTATCTGAATCCAGTGATATTCATCAGGATGACTGGAGATGACCTAGGATGAGGCAATTGAGGTTAATTTGAGGGCAGCTAGGTGGTACAGTGGATAGAGTACTGGGTTTGGACTCAGGAGGATTAGCCAAAGAGTGAGTAGGTAAATGCAAAATGCTCCATAAAAAGTATCCCAAGGTCACATCCTGAAGTGGTCAGGAGTCATTCTCATACTCTGCCCTCCCCCTCTCCCCTGCGTGCACACAACATTCATTCACCTTTGCTATCTTCTTTCATCCTGCCGTGGAAGACCTAGTCCAACAATACCCATCCATTTACATGATCTGAAGCAGAGTAAAGTAAACAGAACTGGGAAAACAATTCACGATTGCCTCAGTGATACAAAAGAAAACAACCCTGAAAGACTTCAGAACTCTGATCCGTGCAGTCCCCAGTTGTGACTTCAGATGACTGACAAAGAAGCATGCCTCCTGCCTCTTGTCCAAAGGGTAGATGATTATAGGTATGGAATGAGGTGCATGTTGTCAGACATAGCCATTGTGTTGATTTGTTTGAACTATTTCTTTGTTACAAAAGGAGGGTTCTATTAGGGGGTAGGTCACTGGGAGATAATAATTTTAAGAAAGAACATCAATTTTTTTTTTAAAGGAAAAACTCATCAAGAGCCCCAAGCCTACTTGTTCTCTCATGCTACATGCTATAGTGGAACGACCATGGCTTTGGTTTTGGAATTAGGAGGCAGGAGGTGGTACTGGCATGAACATTTATTAGCTAGGTGATGTAGGTCAAGTTTCTTATTGACTGTATGCTTTCATCTGTCTGAGTGCCAGTTGGAGCTCATGAGTGAGGCCAAGGCCCTCCTGTCCCAAGTACTGACAGCTTTAGGCTCTGGGAGCCTTGATAAAGCTTGATACTATACTATCTAAGTCTGCTACCTCATTGAAGTTCTCTCTCTCCACCTGAGCCATTGTGTATGGAAACCAGCTGCCCAAAGCTTTTGAACTCATGCAGCTACTTTCTCCCCTACACCACAGTACACAGCTGTTCAGGCTTATAGTCTAGGGGGACTCTATTGGCCTTAGATACCTCTGGGTGACTGTGAGCTCATGTGGACCACACAAGACATGCTCTCTCTTTCTGTCTCTGTCTCTTTCTGTCTCTGTCTCTTTCTCTTTTTTCTCTCTTTCTCCATGTCTCTCTCTGTTCCTTTGTTTCCCCGTTTGTCTCTCTGTCTTTGTTTCTCTGTTTCTCTCTGTGTCTGTCTATCTCTCCTGCCAAACTAGCCTGTGCTAGACAATTATTTCTTCCACTTTTTTCAAGGGAAAACTTCTCTCAGGCTGTGCATGCAATAGCAAAGTTGGCTCAGTATGAATGACATTAAGATTTATATAAACATTTTAGATAACACAGAAATGAAAGTGAAATATAACAGAAATCCGATGTCCCCCTCCCTATATTTAGCAGCTGAGGAGCACAATGGAAAAAGCAGGAGTTTGAGGAGGTTGACTGATAGCAGGAGAAGCTTTTTCTCTGGGTAGACAGAAGGGGTTGAGAAGGAATGGTTAGCTAGGCTGAGGTCCCTCACTGCCCCAAAGGCCTCAGGTCATCTTCTCTGCTCCTCCTGTCTTGGATCTGGTCATTAATATAGGTTAATTACCATTCTGTGCTCACAATCTGAGCACTTTCAAGGTCTCCTGCTCCTGGATATTCCAGACCTATAGTGTCCCACCTCTACAAAGAAGGGAAGGAGTTTCATTTTCTCAACTCCTTCTTGGGGAAGGAATATGCTTTCTTATTGTTTTTTGTTCTTCTATTTAACTTTTGTTATTATGAATGCTGCTTTCTTGGTCCTGCTAACTTTGTCTTGCATCAGTTTTTAAAAGTCTTCCCATGCTTCTCTAAATTCTCCGTGTTTGGAATTTCTTACATTGTAATAATATTCTATTCCATTCAGCTACCACAAGCTTGTTTAGCTATTCTCCAGTCAATGGCTACCTACTTATTCCCACTTCTCTGCTACCATAAAAAAGTGTGTGCATACATATCTTAGCATGAGCAGAACCTTTCTATCTTTGACTTCATCAGGGTATATGACTAGCAACAGAATTCTTGGTTCAAAGTATACAGGCATTTTACTCTTTATTCAATTAAAATCAATTCAGTAAACACTTATTTATTGAAGTAGGGTAATTAAACTAGAAGGACCAGAGTTTAAAAATACTTTGAAGGACCAAACAGATTTTTTAGTCAATTGATGTACCTGGTCTTTCTGATTTAATTATCCTATTATGTACTAGGTACTATGTTAGTCACTGAAGATGGGTGTTGTGAATCCCTTTTCAGTTATGTCTGACTCTTGGTGACCTCACTTGCAGTTTTCTTTGCAAAGTTGGCCATTTCCTTCTCTAGCTCATTTGACAGATGAGGAACTGAGGCAAACAGGATTAAGTGACTTGCCCAGAGTCACACAGTAAATAAATACCTGAGACCAGATTTGAACTCAGGAAGAGTTCCTGACTCCAGACCTGGCCTCTATCCAAGCAAAGACAATGGGAAAGAGTCTTGGATTTGGAGTAAGGCAACTTGAGTGTAAATTCTGACTTTGAAATTTTCTAACTGTGACCTTAAGCACATCTCATCCTATTTCTGGGCCACCTATAAAGTGAGAGAGTTGGATTGGATGATCTATCTTGAAGACCTTTGAGACTGACTGTTATACTGCTTTTGCTCAAGGGGTGGGGAGCATAAGAAGGCCCCGACCAGATAGTAGAATAAAAGGAGATAAGGGTTAAGAAGAGGGCTAGATAAAAGGAATTCCAGGAACATATAAGGAAGGGGAGGTCATTTTCAATTTGAAGGATGATGGGAGACTTCATGGTGGAGATAGCATTTGAGCTAGGCCTTAAAGGAAGAGAATTTTAATAGTGGGAGATGCTTCTGCAAATACACAGGGATGGGAGAAAGCAAAGCAAGATTGGGAAGAGCAAGTACGTCCAATTTAGTGTCAATATGGAGTGTGTGAAGAGGAGCAGCGTGATAAAAATAAGGCTTGAAGGTGTAGATTAGAGCCAGATTTTGAAGGTCTTTAAATGCCAGACTGAGAAGTTTGTGTTTTATCTTACATGTAACAAAACAGTTTATTTTTGTGTGAGCTCCAGTTCTTTATGCATAGCTTGCCTTAGGTAGACATAAATGTTTGTGGAATGAATGAATGATTGGCAGTCAATCTCAAGAAGAAGATGGAGGCATATCAGCCTTCACCAGGGAAATTCACACACAGCTCAAGATCTTCATCAGAGATATGGAGGTTAATGCTTTCACTGAATTCAGTCACCCTTTAGTACATTGACAGATGATATACTGATATGCTAAGAAACAGAAAACTGGTTTGGGGAGACTAGCAGGTAACGATAGTATTAACATGCCATCAAAACCCCAATCACGTTGAAGGTCTACAGAGTAATGGCCTTGTACAGCTTCCTATATATTACTCCTCTGGCCTCTATACTAGTGTCCTTCCTCTCCGTCCATTCTGCATATGCTCTTTTCTTCCAAAGCAAATCTTCCAAAAATACTTCTTTCCTTGTGTCCCCTTGTGCTAGATTTTTCAAAAATCTCCAATTATATTCTTACCAGGTACAATTCTGTAATCTTTTGTTGGACTTTGAAGGCTCTCATATTTGGATTAACCTCACCATCCAAATTTCTCCTCCCCTATTTCCCAATATGTACCTTTAGTTCTATCCTGGGACATTTTATTGATATGCCACTGTTGATAGGACAGCTAGGTGGAATAGTGTACTGGGCTTGGAATCAAGAAGGCTCATCTTCATGACCTGAAATCTGACCTCTCACACTTATTAGCTGTGAGACCCTGGGTGAGTCATTTAACCCTGTTTACCTCAGTTTCCTCATCTATAAAATGAGCTGAAGAAGGAAATGGCAAACCACTCCAGTATCTTTGCCAAGAAAACCCCAAATGGGATCATGAAGAGTCTGACATGACTGAAGAATGGTTAAAACACAACAAAAATTAATTTTTTGCCTATCTAATCCCAACTCATCCTGCTAGATCCAGTTCAAGGCTCTACTCTTCCACGAAGTCTGCCTTCCTTGAGTTCATGGGTAGCACTAGTGCCATAGAAGGGAGAAGGAGATTGTGAGCACATTGACCTCATATACCTTTAAGAAGGAAGTCCTTGAAAATTGGAGTCTACCTGAATCAGAGCTGACTGCGCTGGCTTTAAACAACTGTTTTGGACTCTTGTTTCCTGCCTCATCCATTCGCTTGCCATTCACCACAAATATAGCAGGGTCTCTTGTTTTCTCTCTTTCAGATCAGATCAATTAGTCACTCATCAACAGGCATTTATTAAGTGCTTCCTATCTGCCAGGTACTGTGCTTAGCACTGGGGAGAGATTATACCTTGGACCATAGCTTTTTCCCCTTTGATGGGTCTTCTCTAGGGGCCAAATAAATTCCTTTAATTACTACTTTGTTAGGGTCCCATTTCCCCTTAGGGGTAGGGATTTGACTCTAGTGGAGTGTTGGAAACATGAGAAATAGAGCATGTCTGAATATGTCTCTCTCTAACATAGGCCACATCCCTAAAATGAGATCCCTTTGAAAGAGAGAGGAATAGACAGAAAAGTAATCCCAATTAGAGGGTGTCTTTGGAGCTTAAACAAATCAGATTTGGAAGAAAGGTATGGTATATATTTATCCCTGTTCAATACTTAACTGAGTGACTGATTGATACAGGTATAAGACTTTTTTCTGTCTCAGGTGTCCTATCAGGCCTCTTGAATAGTTCTATCTATATCAGCTGTTTGTTGGAGTTGATGTCAGATGGCAAGATGAAACCATAGTCTGAGGTAGTCCCATGTTGGCAGCCCATCGGCATGCTTTGCTGGGCTGGGCACATGTCAGGGTTGGATAGCTGGAGTGGAGGCAATGTATGGGCAAAAGGAATACTCCAAAGACATAGATCTTGATTACCTGGAGTTGGGGGGAAGAGAGGACAGGTAGGACCAGCTGTAGCAATTAGAAATCAGCTGGCCTAGTTCAAGCTTGGATGTTCTTTGCCCTGTAGGATGAGTAGAAGAAAGAAATCCTTCAGGAAAATGGAGATAACTGATAGCAGCCGCCAGAGGCTGAGGAGATGCAGGAGAAGGGGCTGGTAATTTCACTTTCACCTTCACTGTTATATTTGAGTACCCACTGGACTTGAAGTCAGAAGACCTGGGTTCTAATCTGGACTCTGCTCCTTGCTTCCTGTGTGACTTCAGTGACTTGCCTGCCTTCTCTGTCTCTCTGCTTTTTCTTCTGTGACAAAGGTGGGGAGGGGAATTTGCCCCTAGATCAATGATGTAAAACTCAAATAGAAGTGGGAGACACTCAACCACACATAAAGACCCTGGGAGCTCATGTTCACCTGGTTCTAAACTGTGATATCACCTGTGGTTCATTGTATCTTTTATTTATTTTGTTAAACATTCCCAATGACATTTTGATCTTGTTAGAGCTGCCCTCTGGATTCTCATGGGCTTCATGGTAACATCTTTGCCCTAGATTATTTCTAAATATTTCTTCCTCAGGACCCAACAGTTCTTCAAGTAAATAATAGCCAGGGATGTGCTGGTAAATGTTTTAACAAGGGGCTATCTAAAAATAATTTTAAAAGCTACCCACCAATACATTTTTAAGTTCAATTTATATTATTGTTATCCCCATCACTTTCTTAATTCTAGAGAATCAATAATCAAGTCTTGATTTTTAGGTTCATTGATTTCCAAGGTGAAAATGTCCACACTGAAAATTTAACAATCAGCTCTGGCTCTTTACCATAGTACAAACTAGTGGTAGTATGCCCCTGGATAACACCTTCTAACATCTTTTTTTTTTCTCTTTCTGTTAATACAAAACAAAAAGACACAACAAACCCTGGTGCTTTGCTGATTTACAAAATTAACCACACTGAGTGAGGTTCAAGTCATGTTGTCAGTATTGAAACAACCTCACCCACTGGTGAAATGGGGGCTATCTATCCTTATGAGTTATGTAGGAAAGCAACATGGTGCAGGGGAAAGACTTGGAGATTTGCAATCAGAAGGCCTAGGTTCAGATCCTCACTGCTGCTTATTACCTGTGTTGATTTGGAAAAGTCACCTATCCTCTCTGGACCTCAGTTTCTTGATCTGTAAAATGGAGGACTTAGGCTAGATGACCTTTCCGCCTTCCCTTTCCCAGCTCCCTTCCAGCACTCAATCTTTCATTCTCTGATTAGGGCCACTAAAAACTCCCCTTTACCTCAGATACAGGAGTGTGCCCAAGCTAGCTGGAATCACCTCTTGAGAGGGGATTGTTAAATTTGCAGTGTGCAGATGCTACAAATCAGAACTTGACTTATTATTTTGCTGATTGTCTAGTCTTAATACAGTTTCATGTTTCCTTTCTCTATGTTTCTGTTTACTTTTCTGTGACAGGGGCGCAAAGGGGCTAGGGTAAGGGCTTGAAGAAAAATGAATGAAGAAAATGTGAATAATACAGATTTAAAATAATGCAGTTTTAAAATGTGACATACATGCATTCCCCACCCCACCCCAAGTCAGTTGTTAATCATTTGCCAGCACCCTCTTGCTCAAATATACTAGAACTTCTGTAGTGTCTGAAATGTCCACATCACTAATTTCTTTTTTTTGCCCTTGCTAATATGTATATTTTTTCCAATTATATGTAAAGACAATTTTTAACATTCATTTTTATAAAATTTTGAGTTCCAAATTTTTCTCTCTCCTTCCCTCCCTTCCCCTCTTCCTAAAATGGTAAGCAACTTTATATAGGCTGTATAAGACATCACTAATTTCATAAGTCCAGTCTGATGCAGTAGAAAGGCTTACCCTTTGGAAATGCTGGACTTAGATTCAGAAAACCCCTTTCTGGTTCCAGATTCTGCTAGTCTTATCGATTTGACTGTAGGAGAATCATGTGATTTCTCTCTCAGTTTTCTCATCCATGAAATGGAAATAATAATTTTCCCTCCTTCTGCTAAAGAATCAAATGAGATGCTTATGTGATAGCTGTCAAGTGCACAAGGAAAATGCACATGTCAGCTTAAGGGGCATACGCTCAACCTTTCTCAGCTATAAACACCTGAGCTGGATTCTAGAGCCTGTGATGAGTTAATCTGGTTAGCCAATCACCTGGGAAGGCCCTGAGGGAACAATCCAAGAAGAGGCATGGGGATGAGAAAAGGCACCCAAAGGAAAACTTGGAAGGCTTGAAAAGCACTGAAGGCAACCTTAGCAGTGTAGACTTGATCTGTCTCGCTTTGGCCCTGGGCTAGCCTTGCCCACATTCAGAAAATATGTTGTTGCTGTAAATCGCTATATAAACGTCAACTGTCATTTTTATTATATATAGTGTGTTTCCTATCCTGACACAATGCTATGACATAGTCCTACCACGTGAATGTTCCCTATTGGAATGAAATTGTCAGCACCAGTTGAGACCCATTAGCCCTATTTGGGTGAAGGCAATTTGAAAAACAGATGGCTCCTAGCAATCCTCAGGGAGCTACACTCTAGCCACTACCCAGATTCTTCTCCAAGTCCTTACAGTTCCCATGATGCCGTCACTCTTGTCTAACTGTTGTTGCTCTTGGTCAGCTCTTGTCGGTGTTTTATACCAGGATTTCCTTTTGTCTATTATAGCATGAATTCCAGACACAGTTCCAAGCTTGGACTTAGCCTTCAACTCTGCTCTGTCCTTGGCATCTTACACTCATGTTCCCTACTGCCTTTCAAACAGATTTTTTTTCATGATTGGACCTGTAAGTCAGTTAACTAGTTTTATTAAGCACCTACTATGTGTCAGGCAAAGTGCTGGGGTCTAGAACTCAAGAGTTGAGATTCTTTGCACTTAATCAGCAACAGGGGCTAGACCAGGCCATAGCAAATAAAAGCCATATTCCTGTGGCCTATTACTATCTGAGTGCGGCCTGTAATTGTGCTCTTGTCATTAACAATAATAAAAAAATCTATCAGAACCATCTTTCTACCTGGAAAAGCATCCTCCAGACTGACCTCCAGACCTTTGGTCTCATAGATGGGGAGGGGGCAAGGAGAAGATGAGGAAAAGCTTCTTGCAGGAAGGGGGACTTGAGACTGTATACTTTATGTACTTCACTTAAAATGTACTTTATTTCATGTGCTTTATTTAAATGTACTTTATTTAAATCTATGTCTACCTTTTCTATGGATGCTGGGTGAATTTGTGGAAGAGTGAATCCCAGGTTTATGGAGGGTGGGGGTGTGTGGGGTGTTTTGTAACTATTGTTCTTAATATGCCACTGTTAAAGGTAAGTGAATAAGGAGAGAGGGAGGAAGGGAGGTGGCAAAGTAGAGAGAGTGCTGGCCTAGAGTCAGGAAGACCTGAGTTCAAATTCAGTCTTAGACACTTACTAGTTGTGTAACTTTGGGCAAGTCATTTAACCACTGCCTTAATTTCCTTGATTGTAAAGTGGGGATGTTAGTATCTACATCCCCAAGTTGTTATGAGGATCAAATGGTATATATTTGTAAAGTATTTAGCATGGTGCCTGCTACATAGCAGGTACTATATAAATGTTATTATTATCATTATGAGTTTAGGACATTGAAGCATAGTTTTCATAGTGTGGACCCACAGAGTACCATTAAACATGAAATGGTAGTTGCTCTCTGGGGGATCCTGCTCATGAATAGGTGTTATCCCAGATTGGGGTGCTATATGCACAGAGTGGCTTAAATCTGAAGGTAGCTGCTCTTTGGGGGACTCAACCCACAACTTGCCAGTAAAAGTGAGAATAGGGGAGATAGCTCAGCAGGGAGTGAGATATATATTCATATATTATATGTAGAAATAGAGCATGAAAAGTATATAAAATATGTGTATTGTTGAGTTGTATCTGATTCTCTATGACCCCATTTGGGGTTTTCTTGGCAAAGAGATTGGAGTGGTTTGTTATTTTCTTCTCCAGCTCATTTTACAGATGAGGAAACTGAGGCAAACAGGGTGAGGTGGTTTGCCCAGGGTCATACAGATAGTAAGTGTCTGAGGCTGGATTTGAAATCAAGAAGATGCATCTTCCTGACTCCAGGCCCAGCACTCTATCTACTTCACCCCCCAATTGCCCAATTTAATGAATTAATGGCCTTGTCTTAGTCCTTATGCTTTTTGCCCTCTCTAATATTTGATGCTGTTGCCCATCTTCTCATTTTAGATCCTCTTTCCACTCTGGGGGTTCATGATTTTTCTCTGCTTCGTTCTCTTCCTATCTGATGGACCATTCCTTCTCATTCTCTTTTGTTGACTCATCCATATCGCTGCTGCTAAATGTGTATGTTCCCCATACGTGCAAAATAGAACATGTCTGCCTCCCAAATTTTCCCCCTTTCTAAGCTTCGTTATTATTGTCAAGGGCACTGCCATCGCCATCTTTTTTGTCACCTAGCCTCACGACTTCACTGTCATCCTTGACTCCAACTCTCTTGCTCATCCCACATATCCATTCAGTTTCCAAATCTTGTAATTTCTTTCTCTAGGCACCTCTCACACATGTCCCCTTTTCTGTATTCACTCAGTCACCACTCTGGTTCAACCCCCCTCACCATCTCTCTGTTGGACTAATAGTTTTGTAGTTGGTCTCCTGCCTCACATCTCTCCCTATACCAATTCATCTTCCATGTATCTTCTAAAGAGACGTTCCTAAAGCATCAGTCTGATCGTGTTATTTTCCCTACTCAATAAACAACAAACAGCGGCCCCCTTTCACTTCCTTTCTAGTATCCAGTCTTTACAACCTGACTCCATCCTATCTTTCCAATATTGTTGCATTCTGCTCCTTTCCATGCACTCTATGATCAAGTCATATTGGCCTACTTGTCTACCTCAAATATCACACTCCAGCCTTCATCTCTCTGTCTTTTCACTGCTTGTTCATCATGTCTAGAATGCTTTGCCTCCCACCCTCCGACTTCTAGAATCTCTGGCTTCTGTTTAAGATTCTGTTCAAGCAGTATCTCCCCCAACAAGCATTTCTAAGTCCCCACCCCCACCCCCAGCCATTAATAACATCACCTCTAAGGTTATGTTACATCGACTTGTATGTTATGAATGTCATATACATTCTAGTTCATTAGATTGTAGGTTCCTTGAAGGCAGAGATCATTTCTGCTTTTTTATGTGTTTCCAGAATTTAGTACAGTACCTTTGTACTTAGCAAATGCTTGTTGATTGACTGATATCACTTGTCATAGATATGCCACAGCTTAGCAGTTATACAAGATTCATTCACTCATTCATTGAACAAATGCTGTGTACAAAACACCATGATGAATGTTAGTAGATTTGGAGGAAAATACTTTCAGCCTACGGTCAACAGATATCCACAAGTAGTCTTTCTTTGCTTACTGCCACACTTTTATATAACACTTAGCTACTAGATTTTCTACTAGAGGGGAAATGTCTTTCGTGGCTTTTACTTTTCATTTATTTATTTTTAAATACTTTCCCTTTTGCAAACTTATTTTGAGATACTTATGGAACAGTCAGCCCCAGGGGAACAGAAAGGGTTGGGATATCAGAGAGTGGGAAACCAATCTATGACCAAGGTTTAGAGGGTTATTCAGGGATCACACTGATAAAATCCCAGATTTACATACTTTACTTGCCCCTGGGGCTGGCAGAGAAGGATCTGGCCAACTACAGTGCCCACATGCATTTTTCTCTCAGTTTGGAGTTTGTCTCTGCTTGAACTTTCCAGGTTTCTTTTAATCTTGGTGAATTCCATCTTGCTTCAAACACAAGAAGCTTAGGCAAGCTGTCTTGGACATCAAATAACTCTTACAAAACTAGGATTTGATGAGTTGAGTTTAAATGAATCAGAAACATATGGATTTTATTTCCTTTGAAATCTACAATGGGTTTTAAAATTAAGGGAGAAATAGCTTAGGGTGAAATGTGTTTGGGGGTTAGCCAGATCCAAGGTGTTGGAAAAAATAGTTCAAGATGCTGGGGCACAGGTCAGCTTATCTTGCCTCTAAACAAAGTAGTATCTCACCTTTCAAGATAGATTGTATTTGACAATGGTAGCAATGAACATATGACATCACAACTCTTAGGGGAGCTGGAAGCCACCTCAGCTCTCAGAGCATCATTTCCATGTCTTTAAATTGAGGGGGCTGAACTCTCAAATAAATTAAATGAGTACCCTTCAGTGATTTGGTTCCTTAATACATACAAAATGTTTTCTTTATAAGTATTATTATCCATATTTTGCAGATGAATAAACTGAGGTTTAGGGAGAAAAAATGATTTGTCTCCTGTACTAGCTCTCTTTGCATTACCCCACAATGCTTCACCTGGCTATGGCAATACTTTGTCTCTCTCCTCCTGTGTTTCCAGGTCATAGCAGGAAAGATGGCAATAATGCAAATTATCGATTATGTAGGCATTTCTAAAGATCTGGAAATTATTTTTTGGGGGTACGCCTTCCTTTGTATTCTCTACACCCTATTAGTCGATTGTTTACGAGTTTTTGTGGACAAAAGAATGAATCCCCTGGAGATTAATGTTTTGGTCACTAATTTGAGATATGGCTTAAAACACAAAAGGTACTGGAGGACTGGAGTATGGGAAATGTCCTGAATGTCCAAAAAAAAAAAAAAGGGGAGGGAGAAAGAGACTGGAATCTTTAAATTATAAACCAGTGAACTTGACTTTCATTTCTGACATTATAAAAACTATTATTAAAGGGAAGATTAGTGAACATAGAGTAAATAATAATTTAGGCTAGTATTTAAATAGTGCTTTAAGGTTTGCAAAATGCTTTATATGTATTATCCCATTTGATCCTATCATGACAACCTTGTAAGGGAGATGTTGTTATTATTTTCATTTTGCAGATGGAGAAACTGAGGCTGAGAGTTTAAGTGACTTGGCCAGGGCTACCCAACTAAAAAATTCAGCCTGTGAATTCAGGTATTCCTGACTCCAGGTCCATTGCTTTAGCTACCATGCCACTTAACTGCCCTGAGAAGGAAGCAGGGATCACAAATAGCCAAGATGATTTTATCAATACAGAATGTTCTCTCTCTCTCTCTCTCTCTCTCTCTCTCTCTCTCTCTCTCTCTCTCTCTCTCTCTCTCTCTCTCTCTCTCTCACTCTCTCTCTCTCTCCGTCCCTGCCTCCCTCCCCTCCTCTCTCTGATGGGGGTACAGTTAGAAAGGCTATAAAGGCAGAGCAGAGGGATGCTATAGATACATCTCCTTAGATTTTAGCAATGCCTTTGACAAAGTCTCTTATTCTATTCTTGGGGATAACACAGTTGAATTTGGTACTGTGGTACCCAAAGAGTAGGATTGATGTCACTTTGGAAGGAGGTCTCTACTGGAGTGTCCTAGAAATTTGTCCTTGACCTTGGGTTGTTTCATCCTTTAACCAGTGACTTGCATAAATAAGTGCATAAATATGATTATTCCATTTGCAGATGGCACAAAGCTGGGAGGGAAAGCTAATAGGTTAGATTAGAGATTTAGGATCTCAAATCTGGATGGGCTAGAATGTTGGGCCAGATCTAATAAGGAGAAATTTAATAGGGATAAATGTAAAGTCTTACATTTGGATTAAAAAAATAAAATATATAAGTTTAAGATGGGGGAAGAATGGTTAGACAGAAGTTGGTCTGGAAAATATCTATGGGTTTTAGCAGATTGTAAGTTTGATGTGAGTCAACAGTATGATATGGCAGCCAAAAAAATACAGAAATGTGATCCTCTGCTGAATTGGAAAGCATAGTGTCCAGGACTAGGCAGTTGATGGTTCTATTGTACTCTGCCTGAGTTAGATTACATCTGGATTATTATGTTCATTTCGGGAAGGACACTGATAAGATGAAAAGGGTCCAGAGGGTTAGTCCAATTGCAAAAGGCCTTGAACTGGTACAAGTCTATTCTGGAGAAGAGGAGACTTGCAAGGATGGAGAAGAGGAGGAGAAATTTATAGTTGTATTCAAGGATTTGGTGGGCTATTTTATAAGAGAGGGATTTTGGTTGTTTAGCTGTTTCAGTCATGTCCCACTCTGTGACTCCATCTGAGGCTTTCTTAGAAAAGATACTGGAGGGGGTTGCCATTTTCTTTGCTAGTGGATTCAGTTTGTCAGGCAGAGGTTAAGTGACCTGTCCAGGTTCACACAGCTAGGAAGTATATGATACTGGATTTGAACTCAAGTCTTCCTGACTCCAGGCTCTATCCACTGAGCAAAAAGCTGCCTCTAGAAGAGGGATTAGATTCATTCTATTTGATCTCAGAAGGCAAAACTAGGGGCAATAGGCAGAAGCCAACAAAAGGCAAATGCAGGACCATGTCATCAATTAGTCACTCAATTTATTAAACACTTATGTGCCATGCCCTGTGGTTGGTACCAAGGATCAAAGACAAAAAAGACAAGTTCTTGACCTAGAGAAACTTAGGTTCTTTTGCTGGAGCTTACATTCTCTTTCTCTAAGAGAAAGCATTCCCCAAATCAGAGAAAATGGTTCTGTTACTGAGTTTGTTTGTACCCCAAACATGTCAAGAGCTTCTTGTCACTGGCCTGGAAGCGGAATTCCACAAAATAACACTATAGTTTTGTTCAAGAATGAAAGGTATTTAATGGGAACTATAAAGCACATAGACTATAGGGAAAATTATTATTAGCTTAATAACATAAAGTTAGTCTAAGTTGAGACCTATCAAGCACACGGGAAATTCCTGGCTTAGGACAAATATGCAATTCTATAAAAAATAATTCCTATATAATGAAAATAGAATCCTTAACAATAATCCTCTGCCCCTAAGGCCCCTCCTTCTGATTAGAAGGTAGAAGACTCCTTACAGAGCTTCCATTTAAGGAGGACACCCAAACTAGCCATCTTTTCATTGCCTTCTGGGCTGCTTTCCTCTACCCCCAAATCATGGGATACTTTCCTCTCAATTTCCTTTTAGGTTCTGTCTTCCCCCATAGAACATGAGCTCTTTGAGGCCAGGGACTGTCTTCTTTTTTGCTTGTATGTATATTCCAGGAATCAGCACAGTGCCTAGCATGTAGTAAATGCTTAATAGATGCTATTTCTTAGTGTTAGTCCTTAGGAAACCAGACACACATTCCTGAAAAGAGGCTGGGTTAACATCTGACAAGTTTCTAGTTGAGGGGTAGTGGAAAACCTGCCTGGATGTATAAGGCTAGTTGGATTTCCCAACTCATAGTGGAAAGACAAAAAGGAAAATCAGAGGCTTTTGGTTGCTTGTCTGTCAGCCAGAAGAGTAGCCTTTGGTCCAAGTCCTGCCATAGGGCTGTTATGGAACCACTGGATGCTCATGTGCCAGAAGTGAAGAGAGGTTCAACAAAGGGAAAGCTCCATGTCCTCTGAGGAAAAGGAGCAGGACTTGATGCAGAAGCAAGAAGGAAGCTGGTACCCTTGAGGAAGCCTGAGAAGGAACAGAAATACTCTTGAAGACCTGCATCTCAAAACTGTGTCTATTTACTGCTGGTCAAGTTAGGCTACATGCTTCTAGTTATGTTTCTTTTTGTTAGATTCCAAGGTTGTTTCTCGATTCCTACCCTGAGGCAATATATTATCTACTTTCTAAGGTCCGGTCAATGGAGACCAGGTCCTTTTTTCTAAGGAAAGAATAATTTTTGAATCAAGGGGTTCCAATTTTTTTTTTAATGAATGGAAAGGTCCATATGATCAATACAGTCCCATAAGGCTCACTGGGGAATCATAATGTTCACTCCAAGGGGTCCTGCCATATTCAGGATAAATAGTTTTCCCAGGTCATAAACATGTTGGCAACCATTCCCATACTGGTTAGAACCAAGTACAGAAGGGGTGAGTTATTCTATACTGTCACCCCATTTAAATAGCTAGAAGGTGTCAGTTATCACCTCTGATATTACCAAGAATAACTGGGTTGAGGAAGTCCCATAATAAGACCGCCTCACTAGACACCTCCTAGCTAAGGCTGATTGGCCTTACAAGTGTAAGGTGTAGTATAAAGGGTATTCTATAAAAATGTTAGTTATTATTTATTCAGGTCTGGGTTGTATTAGATGTTTCTGAAGTCCCTTCCAACTATGTGATTCTATAGCTGATTTGGAAATTAGAACTCATTGAAATCTCTTATCTGATGACCAGGTTATGTATGGAAAAGCTTTCCATTAGAAGTCTGACCACCAGATAGCAGATTATGTATTTTTTTGGGGGTAGGGTGGAAAAGCCATAAAACCATCTCTTGAGGTAGGGAGGGGTTCATGAGATGATTATGCATAGTGATAAAAGCACAGATCTTTGAAGTTGAAGTTTTGAAGTGAGAGCAGTATGCCCTCAGGCAGTTTATGTTCTAGATGTAGGGGATAAGACTACCTCTCAGAATACAATCAGAGCCCAGTCCAAGAAGGGTTTACTCTGTCAAGTGATACATTGTGTGTTTTAGACCTTCCCTTTCCTTTTAATCCACCTGTGCCCCGAGGCACTGGAGGGCAGAATTTCCTTTCCTTTTTTTTTTTTTTTTTTTGGCAGGGTGGGGGGAGGGGATGTAGGGAGAAGGGAAATTTCCTTTTTTTCTTTTGGAGCTCTCTCACATACAACTCCTAAGTGCCTCTTTCCTCACTGCCCTTTTCAGGCACTTGAATTAATTACATTTTTTGCTCTCTGTGCTAACGTGGAGATTGAGCAGTTCTTTCACCAATTTGATTGATATAAATAACTAGTTTGGATAATTCACCTCACTGTCCCACAAATAAACAAATCACTTGGACGTGTTGGGAGGGTAGGAAGGAGAAGTGAGAGGGCAGTGGGAAGAGATGCCCAAGTCAACTGGATTATCTATTTTCCAAAATAATTTTAATAATGATAGCACTTATTATACCCCCAGGGGTGGGGAGCCTGTGGCCTTGAGGCCACACATGACCATTTAGGTCCTCAAGTGTGGCCTTTTGACTGAATCCAAACTTCACAGCACAAATCCTCTTAATAACAGGATTTGCTCTGTACAGCTTGGACTCAGTCAAAAGGTTACATCCAAGGACCTAGAAGGCTACATGTGGTCTTGAGGCTGCATGTTCCCCACTCCAGACACTGTGCTAAGTGCTTACAAATATTAGCTCTGATCGTCACAACAACCCTGGGAGGTAGGTGCTGTTATTATCCCTGTTTTGCAGAAGAGGAAACTGAGGCAGAGGGAGGTTAAATTACTTGCCTAAGGTTACACAGGCAGTTTGTGTCTGAAGCTGGATTTGAACCAGGTCTTGTTTGACTCCAGGCGTAGAGCTCCCTCCGCTGTGTCACCTAGCAGAATCATTCACAACAGCTATCTAATTTTCATTTTAGAGTGTGTATAGACACTGTTGTGACTGGTAAGCATTATAACATTAGGTCTCCCAGACCTTTGCAATTCTTCCTTCTCCATAACTCCCCTCCCCATCCCTATTCATAAACCAATAAAAAGGCTAACAACAAACCTTAGGTTGTTTAAAAAAAACACACACAGTGAATTCCAAACCAATGAAGCTAATAAAAGTTTCACTGCTTTTTTTTAAACTTAGTGAGTGTGTTTTTAATTAGTTTCGTTGTTCTCTCAGTCTATTAAGTCAATAAAATGAGGGTTTTAAGACTAACTTAAAACTCACTGTTTTAAATTCAATAAAAAAGAATTTCAAAATTAAGGTCATTGTTTTTTTTAAAGCTCCAGCTAAGTCTTTTATCTGTGTTTGGACATGTTCTGTTTGACAATGTGCAGATGGGCCCATTTACTAGAAGGCTTTTTTTTTTTTTTTTTTTTACCTGGCATGGTCGGGGCAGTTGTTTAGTAATCAAAACCCTAGTTTTGGAACCTGAGTTTCTTGTGTTTGTTTCCTAGCTCTGACACTTGACCACTGAATGACCTTGAGTAAGTCCCTTAATCACTTTAAACCTCAGATTCTTCATCTGAAGCTAGCCACTACCACCACCATCACCACCACCACCACCATCATCATGATCACCCATCATTTTTATATAGTCAAAGGTGTGCTGGTAAATATTTAACAACTGACTTTGCAAAGGGAAAAATTGTATGCTTGACACACTTTTGAGTTTAATTTGCATTATTTTTTCATAATCACTCTAAGCCTACACAATCCATAACACAATAAGTCAAGCCCTGATTTGTAGCGTTTGTTGATTTCCTAGGTGTAAACGCTCACGCTGAAAATTTAACAATCGGTTTTCAGCAGAGCCTGTACAGCATCTCCAGCATACCACTGTCACTTCAAAGTTTACAAAGTGCTCTTATCATAACCACTGTGTAAGGAAGGCAGCGTAAGTATTCTTATGTGTTTTTTAAGACTGAGGAAACTAAAAACATGAGGTGACAATCTCCCCCATGGTCACACAGCATGGAAATAGAGAGTCTTTCCACTCCTCATAATGCTACCAACTTCACAGGGCCGTTGTGGGGAATCAGATGAAATAACAGATATAAACTGCTACGTAAAAGGCAATACTCTTTTTAAATCTCACTTGTCATTATTATGAAATATGTCATTTCTTCACTAGCATCCTGGCCAGTGATAACCCTGAATTCTTGAAGATTAAGCCAGTGTAGCCAGATTTTAGCCACTAAGGGTTAAGGGCGTTCAGGATGGGCCTGGGGACACGTTGTGGATCTGTTATCCCAGCACAACTAAACTCAGACAACATTATTTCCAGGTTGGCTGAAGGAAGACACTTTTTTTCTAACCACTGAAACTTAAGAAGATCTTCTAAGTTTTATAAATGATCCTTCCTCCTCACTTCCACTTCCCTGCTTCCCTCGTTTCCTTCAAGTCCCACCTAAAATTCCATCTTCTGTGGGAAGCCTTTCCTTCTCCCCCTTAATTGGAGTGCCTTTCCTCTGTTGATTATTTCCAATTCATTCTGTATGTAGTGTGGCTGTACATAGTTATTTGCATGTCTTCTTCTCTATTAGACTGTGAGCTCTTTGAGAGCATTTCCCCTCCTTTCTTTGTATCCCCAGACCTTAGCACAGTATCTGGAACAGAGTAGGTGCTTAATGAATGTTTATTTCCTGACTGATTCCAAAGAGGTTTTGATCTACTTTGATGTAGGTAACCACAGGACCTTGAAATATTATCTTTACTAAAAGACCATGCCTTATTTATGTTTTTATTTTCCCTGGCATCTAGCATAGTCCGTTTCATACAGTAAGGATTACATTAATGCTTGTTGACTGAGTGAATGGTTGAAGGAGATGGTGACATATATGTACTGTACCCCCTTCCCCATTCTCTCCATGAGAATGACCAGTGTCATCCTTCTTCCCACCTTATTCTATTACTCTCTGATTTACAAAATGTGCCCAGATAGCACATTAAGGATATCATCACAGACCATTTTCATCTCAGCGTGGTAAAGTATGGTTTGGAACAAAGACCTGTCAAAAAGTAGTGTTGTTCCCCTCTGCAAATATCTGTTTCTATTCCTCTAGATCATGGGGTCCATGAACCCCCACAGATACATTTGAGGGGAGGGTCAATAAGCTTAGGTGGCAAAAGAAATTTCATATTTGTTTTCATCAACCTCTAACTGAAATTTAGCATTTCTTTGAATTATAAATATAGGCAACAAACCACAGGAGTGTTAGCAATACTTGTGACTTTGTCACCAATAAAACCCACAGATAGTTCCCTATCACATTACGGTTGTAGCACATATCTGGAAATATAATTTATATTAATCATTACCTTGTATTTACTGTGGTTAGACACACCACTAGTTTTCATGTGATTGCAGACTTCTTGTCTACTGAATTTCAGTATAATTGATTTCCTTTGTAATCCTATATATTTTATTTTATACACTTAAAAATATTATTCCGAGAAGAGGTTCATGTCACACAAAAAAAAGCCAAAAACCAAAACAACCAACACAATCTGTCCTCTACACAGAGAAGGAGGAATTTAATTCAACTCAGACAGTGAGCAACTAGATAGTACAGTGATAAAATACCTGGCATGGAGCCAGAGAGACCTGAGTTCTAATCCAGCCTCAAACTCTTAACTGCTGTGTGATCCTGGGCAAAGTCATTTAGCATCTCTCTGACTTTTTAAACTATAAAATGGGAATGATACTACTACTTTGAAGGGTTGTTGTAAGGATAAAATGAAGTAATATTTGTGAAGTCCTTATACAGTGCCTGTAAGGGCTTACAAAATGTTTATTCACTTCCCATCAAGGATTTATAAACCACTTGCTGTCTGCCAAGCCCCATGCTAGGGGCTGGAGCCACAAAACTAAGAATATCTTGGTCCTTAAGGAGTTCCATTCTTCTGGGTAGTGCTTTCTACCTCTTGTGACCAGAGCTCAAGTTCTAGTGAAAAGTACTTGGGTGGATTATTTTGAGCTTTCATTTCAACTTCTCAGCCTCCACCTATTCAACTTTCCTGCCCCACCCTACTCACCTACAGGATTTCAGCACAAGCACATGTTGTGGTTCTGGGTTATACAGTCAATTAAAAGTGTTTTTATTTTTAGTTGTTTTTTTTTTTTTTAATTTTAGGAACCCTCTCTTACCCCTTGGAGGAAAAATCATCATAGGGAGGTGTCTGGGATATGGGGCAATGAGTAAATACTAAGGATTCAACTTCTCCTAATCTCTTCATTAAAAGCTATGGAAGAAAGGAAGGAAGGAAAAAAGGGAGGGAATAAGGAAGGAAAGAAAATGGAAGGAAGAAAGAAAGGAAAAAAGGAAGAAAGGAAAGAAAAAGGAAAGGAAGAAAAAAGAAAGAAAAGAATGAAGGAAAGAAGGAAGAAAGAAAAGAAAAGGGCAAATGACAAGAAGAAAGGTAGAAAGAAAAAGAAAGAAATGAAGGAAAGAAATCTATAGTAATAACATTGAGAAATTAAAATTTCTCTGGAATATGTGGACTCATAGGATTTAGAGCTAGAAGAAACTGAAGAGATCATAGACTGTCCTGCATTTGGGAAAGGAAGAAATTCAGAGAAAGGCAGTGATTTATCTAAGTCAAGTGGGCAATATAGGTATCATTTAAGGTTTGCAAATAGCTTGACTTACTTTTCCTCATTTAATCCATTACTTTCCCCTCTCTTCTCCAGATGGGGTTGGGCAAGGGAAGACCCCAGGGCAGTCAGGGATAGTTTGGGCCAAGGGACTTTGTATTGAACAGTCTTTTCATACAGTAAAGGGAAGGGAAGATTCGTGGGAATTATTGAGGGGCATGCTGGTGGAGTAGGGAAAGGACATATTAGATTATTTCTGCCTTTGTTTAATGTTTCTGGAACCTGCTTTTCCTGAAAGTTATGGAACTAGTGTGGAGGTGGCCAATAAAATTCTGAGCCCACTGAAAGCACGTGTAGGACTCTGTGCACAACTTCAGCAAACATTTATTAAGCACGTAATGTTTTCAATCACAGGTGTGACCAGATGTGCTTGGCCCACTTCTACACACAATTACATGTGCAAGGCATTGTGTTTAGGTACTCTGGCCACAGAGATATGCCTCACTTAAATCCAATTCACCAGCAAGTCAAAACATCCCCTATGATGTCATCAGTCCTCTTTGAAAAAAGAGGAAAAACAGTAAAAAAAAAAAAATGAAAGAACTTTCCCTTAAGGAGAATACATTTTACTAAAAGGACATAACATGAACACAGAGTAGGACGTTGCTGGGGAGAGAGTGAAGAGGGGCAAGGGAGAAACTAGATGTTATAGTCTTATATATCTTACAAGGGATGGAGCATTAATAGCTTAGAGTATTTGGGAAAGCTGTTTTGAAGAGGTGGCATCTGAGTTGAACCTTGAAGGAAGAAAAGGCAGAATTGAGGAGGAAGTATGTATTAGGCAGGGGAGCTGTCTTTTGCAAATGCCTGTAGGTGGGAGATTGCATATCAGATTTTGGGGTAATAAATACTGGTATGTGGGCTGGAATGTAGAGCGTGTGAAGGGGCAGGATGTGAAAAATAAGCCTGGAGACGCACACAGGTTGGAGTCAGATTGTGAAAGATCTTAATGCTAGGCTAAGGGGTTTACAGTGTATTCTGGAGACAACAGGGAGTGATGGAAGATGTGATCCATGCAGTGACATATTCAGACCTATGCCTCAAGAAGAATATTTTGGTAGATAGAGATTGAAAAGGAGAAAGTAGTGGCAGAGATGCCAATTAGGTGAGTAGCAACAGGAGCCTGTGGCAGTGGAGTAGGAAAAAGTGAGATGTTATAGAGGTTGTTCCTGTCCTCCCAGTCACCCAACTTCATTACTTGAAAATCTTTTGAGACAGCTAGGTGCTAGACTTGTATTCAGGAAGACCTGCATTTGAAGTTTGCCTTAGACACTAACAACATGACCCTGGGCAAGTCATTTAACCTCTGCTTGCCTCAGTTTCCTTATTTGTAAAATGGGGATAATAATATCACCTTATCTTCCAGGATTGTTGTGATGATAAAATTAGATAATATCTGTAAAGTACTTTGTAAACCTTAAAGTGGTATATTAATGTTAGTTATTATTATTAATGAGGATACTTGCATAGACATTATAATTAGATCCATGGCAATTGATAAGATAGGTCATCAAGGGAAAATATGATCAATCAATCAATCAATCAGTATTTGTTATGCATCTACTGTGTGCCAGGCACAAATACAAAAAGAGACAAAAGACAATCCCTGCCCTTATGGTCCCCTAATGGTGGAGCTTATACACCAATAAATATTTTCAAAGTAAGCTATATAAAGGATAAATAGGAAATAATTATCAGAGGAAAGGCACTGAAATTAAAAGGGTTTTGGGAAGGCTTCCTCTAGAAGGTAAGATTTTATTTGGGACTTAAAGGAAGCCAAGGAAGTCAGTAGTTAGAGTGGGGGAGGAAGAGTGTTCCAGACTTGGGGGATAGCCAGAGAAAATGTTCTGAACTGAGAGAGGAGTGTCTTGCTCATGGAACAGTCAGGAATCCAGTGTCATTGGATCAGAGAGTACTTGGCAAGGAATAAAGTGTAAGAATACTGGAAAGGTAGGAGTTTATAAAGAGCTTTGAATACCAAGCAGAGCATTTTGTATTTGTTTCTGGAGGCAATAGCGAGTCACTGGAGTTTGTTTGTTTTTTCTAATAGAGAGGTGGTGTGATCAGACCTGTAATTTAGGAAAATCACTCTTGTGACTGAATGGAGAATGGATTGGAGTTGGAGAGACTTGAAGCAGGCAGACCCACTAGGAGGCTATTGCAATAGTTCTGGCATGCATGAGGTGATGAGGGCCTGCACCAGAGGAGAGAACAGGACATAGAGATACTGTAAAGTAAAACTGACAGTCCTTGACAATAACTTGGATGGGGGTGAGAGATAGAGAGGAGTCTAGGATGATTCCTAGATTGAGAGGCTCAGGGATTAGGAAGATGGTGTTACCCTTGATGGTAACAGGGAAGTAGGTGGGAGGATTTAAGGGGAAAGATGTAAGTTTTGTTTTGAATAAGTTGAGTTTAAGATGTAAACTTGATATTCATTTTGAGTTGTCTGAAAGGAAGTTGGAGATGCAAGATTGGAGGTCAGCAGAAAGTTTGGGTCAGGATAGGCAGATTTGAGAATCCTCAGCATAGAGATGGTGATTAAATTCATGGGAGGTCATGAAATCACCAAGTGAAGTAGTATAGAGGGAGAAGAGAAAAGGGCCCAGGATAGAACTCTGAGGGACACTCATGATTTTAGAGGGCATGATCTGGAAGAGAATCCAACAAAGAGACAGAGAAGGTGTAGTCAGATAGGTAAGAGGAGAACCTGGAAAAAATGGTACTAAAAACTTAGAAGATAATTTCAAGGAGGAGAGAGTGATCAATAGTGTCAAAAACTTCTTACCTCAAAGAGAATGAGGTAAGAAAAAAATATGGGATTTAGCAACTAAGAGATCATCAGTAGCTTTGAAGAGAATAGTTTTGGTGGAATGATACAGTCAGAAGCAGGATTGTAAGAAATCAAGAAGAGAGTGAGAGGAAAGAAAATGGAGACTCCTATTGTATATAACCTTTTTGAGGAGTTTAGCCCAAAGGGTAGAATCAACATAGGACAATAGTTATCAGGGATTGAAGGATCAAGAGAGGATTTCTTCAGGATGAGATAGAAATGGGTATGCTTGTAGGCAGTAGAGAATAAGCCAGTAGACAAGGAGAGATTGAAAATAAATAAAAGAGTAGGAATGACAGAAAGGGCAATCTGTTGGAGGAGAAGGAACAGGATCTCTTGAATAAGTAGAGAGATTAGCCTTGGTAAAGAGTGACTCCACCTATCCACCTGTGAGATAGGGGTGAAGGATGATAGTGTTAGAAGGTATCTGAGTGAGAGAAGATGAGGAAGGGAGAAGAAAAGGGACCTCACAAAATATAGCTTCAGTTTTTTCTTTAAAATATGAGAGAATGGAGGGAGGGGAAACCATGGGAGATTTGGGGAGAGATGAGAAGGTTTAGAAGAAGAGTTCTGGATAGCAGGATAGTGAGTTGATAAGAGAGGTATAATTGGATTGCCTTGTAATAGTGAGGGCCCATTTGAGGTTGTATAATATAAATTTGTAGTAGATCCAGTCGGGATGGTTGTGTGATGTTCTCCATATTTTTTCAGCAGTATGTATATAGGAGTGAAGGTGGTAAATAGTGGGAGTGACCCAAGGCTGAGGCTTGGCTGGATGTAATTGTCTATAATTATCATTATTTTCTAATTATTAGTTAATTAATTTTTAGTTTTCACCATTTACTTCCATAAGATTTTGAGTTTTCTCTGCCTCCCTTCCCTCCCTCTTCTTCAAGACAGTGTGCAATCTGATATAGGCTCTACATATATATTCATATTAAACATATTTTCATATTAGTCTTATTGTAAAGAAGCATTGGAAACAAGGATGAATCATGAGAAAGAAGAAACAAAACAACAAAAAAAAGAAAGACAGCAAATAGTATGCTTCTATCTGCATTCAGACTCAGCAGTTCTTTCTCTGGATGTGGATAGCATTTTCCATCATGAGCCTTTTGGAGTTGTCTTAGAACCTTACATTGCTGAGAAGAGCTAATTATAGATAACCTATAATTATAAGGGGGTTAGGGATTCAAGAGAGGACAGTGTAAAATTGAATCTGTTCACCGAAGGGATATAAAGAAAGAGGGAAGAAGGTCAAGGATAGAGTCTCGAAGGAAATGAACAGAGGAGATATGTGATGATTTAGCAAATGAGGCTGAATTTAGATAGGTAGGAGTTTACCCAATAGAGAGCAGTGTCATGGCAGCCAATCAAAGGATATCCAGGAGAAGGGGTGGAGAGGTGGTCAAAAGTGTTGAAAGTTTCAGAAAGGTCAGGGAAGATACAGAGAAGACCACTGGATTTAGAAATCCAGGAAGGAATCATTGATCACCTCTGAGAATGCATTTTGGTAGAGTGGTAGTGTTGGAAGCCAAACCACACAATATTGAGAAGTCAGTAGAGAAGTTGATGGAGACAGTGCAGATGACTCATTCTAGAAGTCTAATAGTAAAGGGAGGAGAGACATAGTATAATGGCTTGAGGAAGTGTCAAGGTCGACTGAAAGCTTTTTAAAGATAGGGAGGGCTATATTTGTGTAGAGTCATTACAGTTGTGTCTGACTCTTTATGACCCCCTTTGGAGTTTTCGTGGCAGAAATGCTAAAGTGGTTTGTCATTGTCCTTCTCCAGCTAATTTACAGCTGAGGAAACTAAGGCAAACAGGGTTCAGAGACTTGACCAGGGTCGCACAGCTAGTAAATGTCTGAGACCAGATTTAAATTCACGAAGATGAGTCTTCCTGATTTCAAGCCTAGTACTCCATGTACTGTACCACCTAACTGCCCGGTAGATGGGGAAATACTGGAGTTGAGAGAGAAGAAATGATCTAGGGTAGAGCTTCTCAACCATTTTTTTTTGTCAAAAATATTCTATTAGTCTGGGTGAAACTTCTGTACTTTTTCTCAGACTAATTATTTTATTTTCAATTTTTAACATTTTTATTTAAAATTTTGAGTTCCAAATTCTATCAATCCCTCCCTCCCCTCTGCTCTTCCTGATACAGCAAGCAATCAGATATAGGTTATACATGTGCAATTACGTAAAACATTTCTATATTATCAAACTAATTATTTTAAATTTATAAAACAAACTACTTAAGATTGCAAAGGAAACCAATTGCATACAGTTACATAGATACACATTCATGTATATACATATATATACACACACATGTAAATAAAACAAGTTTGTGGACTGTACCCCAAGAGCCCTGATGTGTGGGATAGTCTTCTGAGGAAGATGGGATGGGAACAGATAAAGGGCACAGGGGTTGGTCTTAGTAAGAAGGACCACCTCATCATCCAAAACCAGAATAAGAAAGGAAAGATGATGAAAAGAGTGGCATTTTCAGGTGTGGGTACAGAGGAGGCAAGGGAGTTCAGGATGGATGCTGTTTTCTTAGAAGCATGGTACTGTGGGTATTGTGCCACTGAAGCTCAGAGTGGAGAGGAGATAGTTGTTTGTATACATATAACTTTGGTATCCATCCCATCAAAGGATTTAAAGCAGACAAGTACCTCGAAGTGTGTGCCTCTTCCATCCCCTAATTTTTTAGAGCAGAAACTGAGCCTGAGAGAAGAAAAGTGATATTCCCAAGGTCATAGGTCGTAAATTGTTGAGGCCAGATTCCAACCTGATTTTTTAATTCAAGAACCAATATTCTTTTTGTCACACCAAAATGGAATTAGGATGACTCAGGTCTTTCTGAATGGCAGTTGCATTCAGCCAGCAATGAATAACAATGAGAAAATTCAAGGGAAATGGATTCATTTAAATATTCTGCAGTGTCAGAGAAACAAGGGACAAACTTCAGAGGATATATATCCTGAAACAGTATCAGAAACATCCCAAGAAATGCTGGGGGTGGGGGAGGGGAAGGAGAGGAGGGCGTGGAAGGGAGAGAGGTTTGAATAGATAAAAGATACATACCCTAAGGAAATTAAGGAAAATATGTCTTCTGTCAAAGAACTCAGGGAAGAGATAAAAAAAATTTCAGAAATAGAAAACAATATAAAAGAAGTAAAAAACATTATTGGAATCAGAAGCTCAAATATTTAGTGCCTACTATGCACAAGGTCCCGAGTTTGGTAGTAGGCATACAAAGATGAAACAAGACACTTGTCTAGGATCTTAAGATTTAGGGCAAGAAAGGACCTTAGTGAACGTCATTGGACTTTGAGTCCAATCCTCTCATTTTACAGATAAGTAAACTGAGACCCAGGAGATTTCAAGTTATGTTCCCAAGGTCACCTATGTAGTAAGTAGCAGAGCGGGGATTCTAACTCAGGCTGTCTGACTGCAAATCCAAGGATCTTTCAGCTCCATTGTGACAATTCTTTCTGTCAGGCATTATATCCTAGCTGGGAAGATAAGGCACAAACACATATCATCCTAATATGATCCCGTATAATTTGTTAAATGTCTAGAAGAAGGTCTAAACAGAATGGCAGGAGATATTTGAGAAAGGGGGAAACAATCACTTTTAACCGGAGGGAATCCAAGAATGCTTCAAGGTAATACCTTGAAGGATGGGAAAGAGGTCAGCAGATTTAGATTTTAGGCATACAAATAGACCCAGAGGTAGGAGAGAAAAGATTGAGATTGGGAACAATGGATGGCATGATTTGGCTGGAATGTAAAGTATGTAAAGGGGAGTAGTACCTGATAGTGAAGGGGAATAAAAGTAGATAAAACTGGTCAGAGAGGATGGGGATCAGTTGTGAAGGGCAGAATTTGTTTTTATCTTATAGATATGGAAGGAAGGAAACGGGTTTATTAAAGCACCCACTATGTGCCAGGTACTTTGTGCTTAAGCCTTTTACAGATACTCTGAATTTGATCCTTATAACAACTGTGGGAGGTAGGTGCTATTATTATCCTCATATTATGGTTGTGGAAACCAAGGCAATCAGAGGCTAAGTGACTTGCCTTTAAGTGACAAGAGATTAAATGTCTGAAGCTACCTTTGAACCCAGTCCTTCCTGACTCCAGGCTCAGTGTTCTATCCACTGTACCACCTAGCAGCCCCGGTGTTAAGTGTGGGTCACAGGGAGGACTAGAGGGAAAAATACAGCAGAAATAGGGCATTTGGGAAGAAGAATATTTTTAAAAAGTGCTTTTAGACATGTTGAGTTTGAGTTATCCATGAGAAACATAGGCAGATATGTCTAGTATTCAGTTGTCAAGGCAAGGCTGGAGCTTAGGGAAAAAGTTAATTCTGGGGAGTTTGATTGGGGCATCATCTACAGAAAGCTGATTAACTGGAGCTTTAGGAGTGGGTAGTAATGATAATAATAATGTTTCCTCTCAGCAATTCTGTGAACTGTTAGTGTAAGTATACCTATCCCCTTTTTTTAAAGACAGGAAAACCTGCTTTAAGTGTGGAGACTTTCTAATGGTCACACAGCTAAGAAGTGTCTGAAGTGTCTTAGAAGGAATTTAGACCTAGTTCTCCTGGTCTAGTACACTTTCCACTATGTCACACTGTCTAACGAATGAGATCACCATGAGACGAGAGAGAGAGAGAAGAAAGATAGAAAGAGACAGAGGGAGAGAGAGAGTTAGAGACAGAGCACAGACAAAAGTACAGAGAGGAGGAGGAAAGAAAGACAGACAGGTAGGGAGAGAGGCAAAGAGGGAGAAGGACCAAGTAGTGGGGAGAAACAGAGATAGAAGTAGAGAGAGAAAAAGGAGAGGGAAAGAGGGAGAAGAGAGAGTAGAGAAAGAGAGAAGCAGAGATAGAGAGGAGAGACAGAGACAGAGAAGAGAGGAGAGAGAGAAGGAAAACTGATGCAGAATAAAGAACAATAGATATTGATAACAAAGTGGATAAGAGTCATGAAAGGAACAAGATTACATTGTGTGGAAAAAGGGGTTGCCCCCAAGCTAGATGGAGAGACTCAAGCTTTACAAAAACTAACCATGTTCTAGGGTGCAAAACTCACAAATATATGCAGAAAGGAAGAAATATTAAATATATCCTTTACTGGCCAGCACATAATAAAAATTATAATCAATAAGTGGAGTTTGAAGAAAGGATCCAGGTTTAAATGGAGATCATCTAATCTAATCCTAAAGAATGGGCATGTTAAAGAGCAGATCATAGAAACAATATATAATTTCATCAAAGAAAATGATAACAATGTGCCAAACTTTTGAGATGTAGCCAAGAATGTCACTGCACTTTCATCAACAAACCCCCTAAAGTAAGCACAAAAATAGAAATTCTGAAAATTTTAAAGAAAGGTAAAACCACAAAAAACCCTACTGATTTGATAAATAAATATAAATGAGCAGTTTTTAAAAAGTCTAATGAAATGATCAATAGCTAATTTGATTTTAAAAAGATAGCTCAAATTACTAAAATAAAAAATGAAACAAGTAAAATCACAGCAGGTGAAGAGGAAATAAAGGAAATTATTGGAAATTATGTCATCCAATTGTGTTCCAAAAACAAATTAAGCAGCCGAATATTTATAAAATATAAAATGCCTAGTTTAACAGAACAAGAATTACAGAACTTAAACAAATCATGCTCATAGAATAATCATAATTGAACTACCAAAGTGGGGAAAAACAGTTCCAGATGAACTCAGAAATGAATTTTTTTAAATGGTCAAAGAACAACGAGCTTCAACATTATGCAAAGTGTTTACGAAAATAGACATAAAGGCACTTAACCAAGGGTGTGCTGGCAAATGTTTAACAACCAGCTCTTTACACACTTTTAAGTAACTGCCTTATTAATATTTTCTCTGCCATTTTCTTAGGTCTAGAAATCAACAAAACAATAGTTCAGGCTCTGATTTGTGACATTTGCCAATTTTAGATGTGTGAATGTTTATAGTGAAAATTTAGCAGTTAGCTTTTAGGAGCCAGTACAAGTTAATACCACCATACCCTTGCTCATATACCACTCTTTCCCTCCCATCTCCCATTTCTACCGTACCCATTTGTACAGGTTCCACCTCATGGCTGGGATGTACTCTCTCTTGTAACTGTCTACCTTTTAAAATCCCTAGCTTCAAATCTTGACTCAAATGCTACTTCCTTCATGGAGTCCTTCATGATCACCCCAAGTGCCAGTGATTCGCCTACGAAATGACCCTTTATTTACTTTATACGTACTTAAATATTTACATGGTATTTCCCCTTTCTGAGGTCAGGGACTATTTCATTTTTGTCTTTGTCTTATTCAACATAGTTCCTGCTATAGGAAGCCATAGAAGGTCAATGATCTATGGCTGAAACAGACTTTAGAGATGATTTAGTTTGTCTCCAAGTCCCTTATTTTACAGATGAGGAACATGAGGCCCAGAGTGGCTAAGAGACTTGCCCCAGGATCATTTGGTAGTAACTGAACTCTGCTTCTGTATTTTCAACATCAGTGCTCTTTCCACTGTCCTACACTGCCTCTATAACAACAGGACCTTCATAAATACTTGTTTATTGATAAACGGAGACTTGTCTTGCCAGACTTTAATATACATTATAGAGAAGTAATTATCAAATCTGTTGGATATTGATAAAAATTTAAGAACAGAATCACAGAAAGTAGAGATGCCAAAAATAGATTAAAATGTGTACAAAGGTTAGTGTTTGATGAACATATTGATATTAAACAGAAAGGAAAGGAATCATTATTGCATAAATGTCATTGGGCAAATGGGATAGCAATCTAATAAAACATAAATTTAGATCCTCACTTCATACCATATACTATAATAAATTCCAACTGGATCAATGAGTTAAACAGCAGAAGAGAGCCATAAAAATGTTAGAAGAAAATGGAATAATATATTTGTCTCACTTATAAAGGGGAGATACATTCTTCTCTATCAAATAAGTAGAAAAAATAATTGAGGACAAGGGAGATAGATTTTATTATTAAAAAATAAAAATTCTGTATAATGAAAAATGATTTTTTACCAATATAAAATAATATAGCAAGTAGGGAAAAATCCTTAAGGCAAATATATGGCAAGTATAATACCTCAAATTTAGAAGGAATTAATACTAACCTGTAAGGGCAACACCCACAGTGAGATTTGTATTCTTCATATCTTTTAGTTAATTATATTGTAAAGATGTGGTCTGTTTTAAAGTAGCTTTTACTTGCTTCTTCCTTTTTCATATTTTCTTAAACAATGCCCTCAATGTGTGTATAAATAATTCTTGTAAAATTTTTGTAGAGATAGGAAAGTGGCATATAAGGCAGTTATTATTAATATTCTCTGTTACATTTATTTTGATAACAATGATGTCTGAGATTTTTTTCCAAGTCTTTGATATCTTCAACTTCCTAAGTACTTTGAGAATTAATCCTTTAATGTCTTCAAAATTGTATTACCTCCAGTACAGACCTCTTCTCTATCTGTTCGGTCTGTTCAAGTTTTTCTTACTGTCTTTGTTTTTTTCAGCTCCATTTTTATGTCCTCATGTAGCACATCATGGAGTCCAAATATAGTGGCTCCATTGTAATTGATAAAGAATTTTATATAAAGCATCTTTATAGATCTTTTCCATCTTTTATATGTTTGTTGTCTTCTTTTCAGTTTCATCCTTAAATGCCCTTGACATGATTTTGTTAAATTGGGTCTCTTTCTAATCTTTCTTAAATTATCCAGGTCCTTAACTTTTTTTATGAAGTGATGCTGCTCGTAATCTTATCTTCCTTTGTGAGATCTTAAAAGCAAGTTTATACTCTGAATCAGTGTTCTCCTTACCTGCCATGTCTTTCCACTTGGCAGGAAAATAAATAAAAAATTGTTGACAAAGGTGATTCTTGAGCTCTTTTGGTTACGTTGCTGTGTTGATGATTTACAATGGTCAAACTTTCTTATGAAATGTGATAGTCTACTCTTATGTCTTTTCTTTGATTTACTTGCATTTTTTTGCATCAGGTATTTATTTAAATAAGTTAGTTTGGTATTCTTTCAATCACATACTGTGTCTTCTAATTTTCATTCTTTCCTTCTTTTGACAGAGGGAGTCTCCTTCACGTTTTGGAATTTCCTGTGTCACAGGTCCACTCCCTATCCCCATTCTTCAAGCTTGATGGTTTATCTCTACAAAGACAGTTGACTTAGAAATTACTTTCACATGGATAATCAATTGTTTTTAATCTGTAAAATATAATCAACCTCACTTTTCACAATTTTATTTGGAATCTGTCATGTTCAACACCTCCAAAATATCTTCTCAAAGAAATAATTCATATTAAACAGGCTTGGAATTTTCTAGTCTACCTTCATCCTCTTTTCTTTCTTATTCTTGAACCACACTTTGCAGCATTTATTTCATTGTTTGTCTTTGTGTCAATCTGTGCATTGACATCACCAAATATTAAAGTATATGCTGTTTTAGTTTGGAGGGTCTCATATAGGTCTTTATAAAATTTGCCTTTCCTCTTCTTCATGCACAACAATGGATGTTGGTGCATAAACTGCAATTATTTTCATGGTGGTAATCTTGTAAACGATAATCATGAGCACTGCAGTAAGATATCATTAATTGTCCATGAAGTGATGTTTCCTGTAGCCCTTGAATGTACAATAAAGCTAACTTTTCTAACTCCTTTGTTTTTCTTCTTCAAGGGCCACTCTGCCAGGAGGCTTTTTATCAATTTCATACAAACTGATTGAACCAATCTGTAATACTATTTGGAATCATGCAAGAAAAGTTTACTATATAGTTCATACCCTTGGATCCAGAAACCTGGGTTTATAACCCCAGAAGGTGATTATAAGCAAGGCTCTAAGGAGAACTTGTGCGTCATTCTATTGATCTGTGACCTCTTTTATCTTCTGGTTTAATTTAGAGTGATAATGTTGAGATTGATATCAACCATTTCTTCCAGTAATAAATCCAACCATTGATTTTGGACAAGGGACTCATATTTAGACAACCAGTTGCTAAGTTAATGTTTATAGACATCTAAAAATCTGTGATATGCAACCCCCCTAGTCTAGTCTTTGGCAGAGCAGAGGTAGTAGGGTACAATGAGAAAGAAGAATGGACTGGGAAATAGAGATCATGGTTTGCAATTCTGGCTCTGCTACTTACTTATCTGAATGACCTTGGGTGAATTACTTCACCATTCTGGGTCTCAGTTTTCTTATAAGTAAAATGAAGCAGTTAGACTAGGTGATCTCTAAGGTCCTGTCCATTTCTAAATCTTTTGTCCTCTACCAAATCAGCCAGCCTCTACTTAAAGACTATATACAATGTGGAACTCACTGCTTTTATAATTCAGTGCTCACATAGAAGTCTTAAGAAGAGATACAAAGACACTCTCAAAATCTCTCTGAAGAACTTTAGAATCACTTGTGAGACATGGGAGACACTGGCACTGAACAGCCCAGTGAGGAATGCCTATATCAAAGAAGGTACTGTGCTCTATGAGCATAGCAGAATTTCAGTAGCTCAAAAGAAACACAAGATGCAAATATTTAGAGACATTTCCGCTCCAAATGTTTATATGGACTATTTATGTCTGATCTATGGTAGAGCCTTCCAAGCTCACACTGGTCTGATACAGACACACTGTATCTTGACCCCAACGTAGCAATGTCATTTTGGTCCTCTTTGAGAATGAAGGACAACAGCCAACAAAGAGGCCAATTTTAGGCTATGGCTACAAGAAGGCAAAAGATAACAAGGCTTTTGGGAAAAGAGGACTCATCCTCCAGAATGGGCTTAGAACCGTTTATGAATGGTGGGGATCTAGGCATGAGCGCAGGGAGAAATGTAGGCACCTTAGTGTATGGTGTTATCTTTTAAACGATGCGCCTTTCCCCAAGCAGGTTATTAAATTAATTCAGAACTTATGCTCACACTTAAAAGATTTCTGTCATATTTTATGAACATGATGATCTCAGAGTAATTTGCACTAGAGATGTGTCATATTAAATCAGAGACACTAATAAACTTTATTACTTAAACTCCACACGGGGATTAGTCGTGGCGGGAGATAAACTATCCCACCCTTGTACACATATTTATGCCCTTGATATATGGCCTCTCCTATGGGAAAATGTAAATAAATTTGATAAGACTGCCTCCACCCTGTCAATAAATAGAGCTGCTAAGGCTGGGTGCTCTGACACTGCCTAAACTGAGCCATGGGATTTGTCCATCATCTGACATTCCTCTTCTCCTTTCTGAGAGGGAGCTAGAGGGAGGTTGGCTTGGATCCAGACACAGGCACTTTTCTTGGAATTTACAAACACTTTGGTCCCTTTGGTTTCATCACCCTCAGTTCATGCTGCTTAGAATTTATTGTGGCATATAGCTGTTCAGTGAATAGAGGGAACTGCAGAAAATCAGACTCAAAAACAGAGTGGGAAGGGACTTGGAGTCAGTTAGTCCAACCCATTCCAGAGCAGGAATCCTCGTTACAATGACCCTGATAAGGGGCCATCCACCTCTGCTTAAGGACTTCTTAGTGATGGGGAGTTTCCTTATCTCCCATGGAAACCCATTTCACTTTTAGATAGCTCTAGTTGCTAAGAAAAATTTCCTTATATCCAGGTGAAATCTGTTTTTGTAACTTGCTTCTGTTACTGCTAGTTCTGTCCTCTGGGGTTAAGAAAAATAAGTCTAATACTTCTTCCCTGTGACAGCCCTTTGAATATGTGAAGGAAACTATCATTTTTTTCTTAAATCTTTTCTTCTCCAGGTGTTCTGGGACAGGCCTGACTCAGGCCAGTCTGATGGTTCAGATTTGGGTTTGGAATGAAATGAGATGTCCATAGACCATCTAACGAAGAAATTTATTTAACTATAGCATGGGCAGTGTATTCAGCAAAGACACAATATTGATTCAGTTGGTTTCAGTTTTTCTTCTCTCTCTCTCTCTCTCTCTCACCCTCTCTTTCTCTCTCTCTCTCTGTCCCTCTTTCCCTATTGGCATCTCTAAATTGTGTGTCAAGCCCGAGGAGGGATCTGACTCCTTCTGGGCTGGGTTTAGGGGGCCAGGAAGCTACTTGCATGGAATAGATATTTCTCTGGTGACACTGGTTTATACTTCTTCAGTTATATTAGTTGATTTTTGTTTGGCATGGTTTTGAATCTCCCATACCATCCTGACTGGCTTTAGACTGGTAATGTTTTCTCTAAAGCGTAGAGCTTAGAACTGAAGAAAATATTCTTCATGTGGTTTGACCAAGAGTATGGGGATGGGGGAGCACAATCATATTCTTCAATGTGGACACTGTGTACTTAGAGATCACATTAGCATTTTTGGCTGTTATATCACACCCATTATTTAAATTGAGCTTGCTATTCACTAAAGACTTTATGTTTTCCCCACATAAACTATTGTCTATTAATGTAGCAATCCATCCATCCATCCATCCATCCATCCATCCATCCATCCATCCATCCATCCCTCCATCTGTCTATCCATCTATTTATCCATGTATCAACAAGTATTTATAAAGCTAAAAGTTTTATAAACTCCCTTCTATTAAGGAGTCTGTATTCTATTAGGGGGTGAGGGGTAGGAGACAATGTGAACATATGAAGCCCCTTTGGGCTACTCTCTCAACTTTCACTCAGTCTTGTGGGTTAGGTCCACAGAGGATGGCTGCTACTTTGGGTTCTAGAAGGAAATCCTATAGGGTGGTATTTCTGAAACTATAGCCCATGAGCCCCTACCAGTATATTTCTGAGTAACAATTATTCACTAGACACAATTAGCTCTTATCAAAGGCATTTAATAAGGTGGCCTGGTAAGAACAGTGACTGTAAAATATTCCCCTATTAATCTTTGAGCTCATACTTCCATGAATGTACACACAAAATCTGTAGTAAGAATGGGCACACACTTAGACTACAATGGTAGTGAGAAATACATATAGAAAATATATATGACCAAGACTACTCATTGCTTTGGTACGTTAGGCCCTGGAAGTTCTTCCTTTGTTTGTAGAGTCCTTCTGTAGCTCCTGGGTGCAATGTCTCAGCTGAGTGGGTCCCTGAGCTGGGCTCCTAAAATTTGCTGTTTTCCAGAGCTCTACCCTTTAATTGCCAAGGCTGTCTTTCTCTTGAGTACAAAGTCTGTCTGTCTCTGTCCTGCTAGTGATTTTTTTCTCCTGAAAGCCATTTTTTTTTTTTGAATGACTGCTTCTTTGCATGTATGTGTCTGGAGTTTGTCTCTGTTTCCTCCTGGACAAAGCTTCATTATGCCTCAAACTCTCTCCTACTGCTGAAAGTGATGTTTCCTACTGGTTGAGCTTAGCCACTAATATCATTATTAGGTTCATAACTGAAAGAGATTAAATAAAGAGGAAAAAGACCTATATATACAAAAATATTCAAAACAGCTATTTTTGTGGTGGCAAGGAATGGGAAACTAAGGGAGTATCCATCAGTTAGAGCAATGTTGGTCTATGAAGGTAATAGAATACTAGTCTACCATAAGGAATGAGGAAGGGGATGGTTTCAGAGAAACTTTGGAAGACTTATATTATGAATTTAGGGGAACTGATGCAAAACAAAGTAAGCAGAATCAGCAGAATAATTTATACTTGTAAACAACAATTATAAAACTGAAAACTTTGAAAGACAAGAATTTAATCAACATGATGGCCAACCATGATTCCAGAAAGCTGAAGCTGAAGAGTGCTACCTATTTCCTGACAGAGAAGTGATAGACTAAACGTGCAAATTAGGACACACACCTTTGGACATGGACAATGGAGGAATTTGTTTTGCTTGACTATGCATATTTGTTATATATTTTCTTTTCTAGTGGGAAGGGGGAAAGGTGGTGGGATAGAAAATAATGCTTGTTCATTGAAAAAATAAATTTTAATAAAAAAATGACATGACCAGTGGTATGGGAGGATAAAAATTTTCCTTTCCCCTTTGCTGACTTCTGCTATAGGCACAAGGATCTTTCCTAAATATACCTGGGTCTGACAACTCATCCAACATTTAGCTGTTTAAAACCCTGCCAAAGGGTGTCCAGTTTTTGCTCATATAATGAAGTTATTCCCATAAGGCTTTCAGAGAAAGGTGTTTACACTCTTAAGAGGAATGTCTGGGCATTAACACCTTGTTACTACATTAGCACCTCATTCCCTCCCTTATCTTCTCTTTGCTTTCTTCGACACCAAATGTATATGGGTGTGGGGGACCAAATTCTCCCTCTCTTCCATGTATATTTAGGCATAGACAAAATGTATTTATAAAATACATTCAAAGTAATTCTGATGGAGAGAATACTGACAGCTGGAGGGGGTGGGGTGGGGATCAGGAAAGGTCTTTATGTATAGAGGGTCTCTTGGGCCAAGTTTTTAAGAGGAGAGGAAGCGAAGGGAGTGTATTCCACATATATGAAACAGCAAGTGCAAGGTCAAGGACATGAGAGGTGGAGGGTTGGGTACAAGAAATGGAGAGGTCAGTTTGGCTGGAATCCAAAGTGCTGTATTAGAGCTTGGAGTTTAGCTCCTTTATTATAATCTCCTTGGGAAGTAAAGGCTCTTTTTTGGGACTGCTGAACAGATAGTTCTCATTCACCTTGGACCTACAGGAGTGGGGAACCTGTGGCCTAATGTGACCCTCTAGGTCCTCAAGTGTGGCCCTTTGACTATGAGTTTAGATTCAGTCAAAGGGCTGCACTTGAGGACCTAGAGGGTCACATGTGACCTTGAGGCCCAGATTCCCCACCCCTGACCTACACCAAGTGAGCAATTCACAGTGACATCACTTAGCACAATGCCTGGCACAAAGTAGGTCCTTAAAAATATCAGTTCACTGATTGATATCCAGAGTTGGCAAGGTCCATATCTGGGCCTTCATGGTATGGCTTTCTTCCTTTGGCTATGAGGCAGTCCTGTTGATGGCTCTCTTTCCTCCTCTTAAAAAGCGCACCCTTGAGGAAATTTTCCTCTAAGAAGCTGATGCCAGGTTCTAGAGTGCAGGAACTCTAGATCTATGGAATCCTTTAACTCAGGAACTTTTGAATTCAGGATTATCCATGAGTAACCTCAAGGCTGGAATCCATTCTCAGGATTGTTAGTCTCTAACCTGGACTCAGAGAAGAAAAAATAGAAGAGTAGAAGAAGATTACCAGGAACTTGAGGTTGAAAACTCTCCGCTCAAGTTTTTCAGGTCAAGCAAAGGCTTACCCTTTGAGCAAGGGGCTAGGGCCCACATATAACTACACTGTATGTACGGTACCCCCTTCTTACAAAGGTCTATGCCCTGTCATCTCACCATGTTCCTCAGGGGACGCATCTGATTGATCAGGGGTTACCACGATCACCCCTGTTATACATTCAAGAGGGCTATATAGGATGTAAAAGGGCAATGTGGCCTTGGGTCAGAAGAATCAGGTTTTTAAGTCTAGGCTTGGCCTTTTGGTAGCCATGTACTTGACTATGGACCTCAGTTTCCCCTCTTATAAAATAGAGACAACACTCCTTGCCCCATCTACCTCATAAAGCATAAAGGAAATGATTTTTATTGGCTCTAAAGTGCTATATTAGTTCTTACTAATCACCTAATAATAACCCCAACAACATGGAGTGGTAGCGTACTACAGAGGGGCATTCCCTTCCTTCCTGAATTGGGAGCAGCCACTGAATCGGTCTGCCTCAGCTTCCCTCCAGCAGGGTGGTGAGACTCCGTTTCCATCCTCCAGCAGGAGAGAGATCTCCCCATAACCATCTCTCTACCCAGCTTCATTAACAACTTCAATTAGCTGATAGGACTGCAATGCTTCATCAGCTGCCTGGATCGGAGGCAAAATTAAGCCGTCACATTTATGAACTGCTCAGAGAGTTCTGGGAGGAATTCCACATATTTTACGTTTAATACCTTGCCTCTTGTCTTTATTTATAATGTTAATAATGATTTGGGGGCCTTGCTCCAGAATGGGATGGAGGATGTGAATGAAAAGGAAGAAGGAGCAGAGCATGGAGAGGCCCCGATGCAGAGTGGAAAGGTCCCTGGGGGTCTCACTGCAGACAGGTGCAGGCTTTCCTAAGGCATTTCAGATAATAGAGCTGAGCCTTTGTTGGCCCTGCTCAGATGTTCTCTTTTGTGTTGGTCCAAATGGCCCAGTGAACCAGGGTGCCTTCTGTCTTGTGACTGCACTGCAGGACGCTCTTTAAACTATCCTTTTTGCATCCCACCTCTCACATCGCCTCCCCTGAATGTCTGCCATTAATAATTCAAAGCCTGGTCCTGTCTTAGAGAAAACTCGGTTTGGGAAGGGTCAGACCAATTAGCAAGGATTTCCTTCCTTCCCTCACTGACCCCTTTCTATCCTACTGGCTGTTTTGCCAGCCTTTTCCACAGGGTCGGTTCCTAACTAGAGGATGCTTGTGGCAGAAACAGAGGCAGGGGAGACATAAAATACTAGAGCTGGAAGGGATTTTGGAGAGTATGGAGTTCAGCTCCTTCATTTTACAGATGAGGAAATTGAGGCTTAGAGGGAAAATAATTTCCCTAAGGTTTTTTGTTAAGTTCCCAAATGCACAGCATCTTACTTGTGGCAAGACCCTCAGAAAGAGGGTCACAAACCTCTAGTCTCCATTCTCTATTTCAGTCAGGGTCCCATTCCATTTTTTTGTTTGGAACATGAGGTAAGTCTGAGTATGCGACTGTTTTCAGTCTAGCCATATCTGTTATTAATCAGTAAGCATTTATGAAGTATCTGCTCTGTGCTAAGCATTGTGCCGAAGGCTGGGAAGACAGATACAAACAAAAAGAAGGTAGTCCCTACCCTCAAGGAGGGGGCATTCTCATTGGGCAGGACAACATAGAAATGGAAGATGAAAAGGGTGGAGAAGGTACCCATGAGGAGACATGATAGAGAAGTCTGGAGAGTCAGGAGTGCAGGAAAGTGACCATAACTGGCCTGGATACTTCCTCAAAATTGAGGATCTAGGAAGACCTCATCAATCAGAAGACAGTGCACACAGATAAAAGTGCAGAAGTCCTTTGGCCTCAGGGAGCTTACAGTCTATAGAGGGGAAGTAATATATACCATATGTGTGGAGAGATACAAAATAGCTGCAAGATAATTTTAAGAGAAAGGCACTAGGAACCAGGAGGATAAGGAAAGGCTTCATGGAAAATGTGCATCTTAGCCTGAGCCTTGAAGGAGGCTAAGGAACGGAAGAATTATGTTTAAAAAAATTTCCCCATCTAAGGGCTTCTCTGCTCTCATTGCTATCTGCTAGCTGGTACTTGGAATGTGTACGTAGATTGGGGAGTCTATGAATTTACTGGCGTTGGGTGCTGCTTGAATAGGTCACTAACAGATGGTCTTCTTGAGAGTCTGTAATAGAAAAATACCCTGTCCTGTGACCAACCTGATGAAGAGTCTCTTCCAACTTGGGTAGGCTGGTGGTACTCAAGTGAAAAACAGGCTGAGAGATATTGATTGTCAAGCATGCAAAGGTATACTTAATAAAAGGATTTGTTTTGTAAAACTTGGATTCAGTCAAAAAGCAGCACCCAAGGACCTAAAAATCTACATGTGGCCTCAAGACTGAAGGTTCCCCACCCCAACAAGCCTTTTCAGCCTGGAGGTACTGAGATCACCAGCATACACATAATGAATGCTTAATAAATGTTTGTTGAATTGAGAATGAATCTTCAGAGTAGGAGGGTACTTATAATAATAGTAGTAGTATTAATACTTTTAATTATAACAATGAATGCATACCTACACATAGAAACCTCAAATTATCCTTGAGAACTTAGCCAATAAACCTTACTATAACCAGAGAATGATCACAGACTGAACTATTGTCCCCAATCACTCAGACTAACATTGATTCAAAAAAACTTAAAAATCATATTTTTAATAGATGCTGGCAATAGTCAATGTTCATAGTCTCTAGCCACATGGAGCCCAAAGCTTTCAAAATATAGAGACCTTGCTGAGATTAAAATAATGTGAGAATGAGACAAGGTTCTTATCATCCCCTTCATACAGTCTGCGACTAGAGTTTTACTGAGGGTGCTTTCACTGGGCCTAAAAAAAGTGAGCTTATCTACCAATATATTTTATTTAATTACAAAAAAGTCATTTTTATCTACCTATGAAGTAGTTTGCAGAATGTTAAACAGAAAAGAATGATAACAAGATAGGAACTTGTCCCAGGAACATTTTTCTTTGAACTTTATTGAATAAAGCGAGGAGTTTTCTATAATAATAGTGATTATTTTCTAAAGTATGAGTTTTCTATAATAGTAGAAAATGTTTTCTGTAATAATAGTTACAAGCCATAAGAATGTTTTCTATAATAATAATAATAGTAAAGTAAAAACTAGTATTTATGCAGGACTCTAAGATTTGCCAAGAATTTAAGTTAAAGTACTCATTTCATTGTCGCAACAGCTCTGTGAGGTGGGTGCTATCACTATCCTAATTTTACTGGTAAAGAAACTGAGGCTGAGAGAAGTTAAAGGACAATATAACTCTTCCTTTGCCCCTTCCTCTGAAGCACAGTTTAGAGAGGTGTAGAGAGGAGATTGGGAGTCTAGAAGTTGGGGTGGGGAGGATTCTGGGGCAGAAGGCAGAATGGGTGAGCAAGATGGCTTAACTACCCCATTTTCCCTCAGTTGATCCTGGCCACACATTAGAAGCAGCTGTATACTACTACTACTACTACTACTACTACTACTACTGCTACTACTACTACTACTACTACTACCACAAACAATGTACATTTATATAAGACCTTAAGATTTTCTAATATTTCCTCACAACTACCCTGTACAGTAAATAATTCAAGTAATATTATTCTCATTTTACTGGTGAAGAAATAGACCTAGGGAGAAAGATACATTCATTATCCTGAGACACCTATAGAAATATCTTAGTGTCATTGAGCTTGAAAAAGCTTTAGAGTCATAAGGTGCTGAATCTAGAGATGAAAGGGACCATCTAGTCCAACTTTTTCATTTTCCAGATGACTGAAGCCCTGGGAATTGAAGTGATTTGCTCAAGGTCACGGAGAGATTTCTGGAAGGAATTCTGCATATTGACATTGAGTGCAAAGAAATGTCCTTTGAGTGAAGACTAGCACTCTTTTCATTGTACCACCTCTACTTCCATGAGTCCAGCAACCTTATTTTCCAGTTAAGGATATGGAACCATAGATTGGGGAAATTACCCGTATAGGACCACAGTAATTGCTAAAGCCTGGATTCAACACTGAACTTTATTTATTTGTCTTGACTCCAGATCCTGACTTCTTTCTATTTTATCACAAGACACAGATTTTCTGAGGGCTGCCTCTGTGACTGCGTGACCTTGGACAAGTCACATCTCCAGTTGGAAACTCCATTTCCTCATCTGGAAAATGAGGGGGTTGGCCACTGAGGTCTCTTCCAGGGCTATAACTCCAGCAGTATTTCTACAAGTATCTTTGCAGTGGTGAATACATTCAGCCTCTCCCTGTCTGGCTGAGCTAGACAGAGAGAGAGCGCTCCAACAACAAGGTCAATTAATTCCAAGCTGAGACTGAAGCCTAAGAGACAGGGAGCGGCGTGCTGAAAGATGATGGCTGGCAAAAATCATTAGAAGCATCTTTCAACAATCTATATGCTGTTATTGATCTGGTTATAGATCATCTTCCATGGCCTCCCCCCCCCAACCTTTTTTCCCCCTCCAAGATCTTCTGGATCAATACAGCAAGTGCATTGAGATTGTAGCAACACATTTAAAACCTTATAAAAGGTTATTTAGTTGCTAACAGAGCAGTGGTTTCTGCAAAGCCTGCCAAAAGGTTACAGCTTTTGGGGGATCATAAATTACAGACGACAGGGAGAAAGTAAGTGCGGTTTTCTTTATTGTCTTGTTGATGGATGGACTCCTGAACAAGGCAGAAAATACATCATATCACCTTTAATGGGCGTGCATTTCTGCAGCCATAAGTCACAATTTTAAAATAGAAAATGGTGAAATATGGCGTTGTATATTCCACTTGTGACATATTTATGAGTCCTTCTCTTCTTATAAATACAGTGATTGCTATTTCAAAGCACCATGTCAGGTATGAGCTGAGCACAAACAGCTGGTGAGGCTGAAAAATTATAGCCAGGGCTGGACGTTTTCAAAAACTCTCTCTCACAGCAGTAAATTTACTGTGTTTGCACTAACTGTTATTAAAACCAAATCCATATCTTGGCAACAGGAATCCATTGCCCAGTAACAGCTGGAGTGACAGTAGGCCCTGACGGCCAGGGTGAGCTGTAAAGTTGGCTGCCTGAACATATCTTAAGCATGAGAGGGTTGGAGGCCCCAAGCCTCAGCCCCCCTAGGACACTGCCCCCCCCTTCCCCTCCCCCATCCCTTCCTCCACCTCCCTGGCCCAACCCACTGATGTGTACTGGGGATGATCCAAGGTACGGTTAGATATTCTTATCCTTTTAAATTTTCCAAAGCATTACTTCACAACAGTGCTGGAGGGGGATAGGCTGGGCCAGGGTTATTATCCCCATTTCACAGATGAGCAAACTGAGGCTGATAAAAGATAAAAGACTTGCTGATGGTCACCCTACCTGACAAATGACTGGGATTTTAAGCCAAGTCTCTGGACTAAAATTCCAGTGGTCTTTCCACCTTATCACACAGGCTAGGTGAAAGTACCTCTTGGAAGAACTCTGCTTTAAGCATAGTAAATGCTGTTGCCCCAATTCATTTGGATGGACATTGCTGGTCAGTACAATAGGTTTTCTTGCCCAGGGAGAGGAATAATCTAGTAGTATATAGGAAGGGAACCCACAGCCTGAGGCTAAAACCAAAAGACAGTGGACAAGACCTGGAGGCATACTTGACATGGTAAGTCTGCTGGCAATGGGGAAAATTTTGAGGAAAGGATTCTTTCAAAGATTGTTTGGATTTCAAATAATGTTTCTTACATTTCCATTGCGCTTTCTACAATTTCTAAGCACTTTCACATGCTGTGGAGAAAGGTGAATTGGGAGTCAAAGGCCCCGAGTTCAGAGCCTTGCTCAGTCATTTGGTACATGTGTGGCTTTGGGCAATTCATCTACCTTTCCAAAGCCTTCATTTGTAAAGGAGTTAGCATATGTTCCAAACAATAAATGCGAGTTTCCTTCCATCTCCCCTCTTGGGATAGAGGACTCACTGGCTATTAAGGAAGATTGTTCTACTTTTGGACAGCTCTAATTGATAAGTTGTCCCCTACATTGAATAAAATGAGTTTTCTGTGCTATGGTGACAATTTTCTACATAATGAGAGCTTTCTATAATCGAAAAATATTTTCTATAATAATAGTATTTCCTCCTCTGCAGGAGGATTTGTCTCTAGTCTTGGTCATTAGTCTTGTCTTGTGGGGCCAAGAAGAACCAGTTTGATCTCTTTTCCATAGGAAAGCTCTTCAAATATTTGAAGACAGCTCTTTCATGTTTCCCATATTTTTCTTGGCTAAACATCTACATTCCCTTTTACTGATCCTCCTATGACTTGGTCTTCTGTCCCTACATCATCCTGGTCAACCTCTTTTGGATGTTTCCTACCTTATTAAAACAATAATAACAACAACAAATCTTTAAGTCTATTCTACTATGTAACTACCCTGCCACCTTCCTGCTTGGTTGGGTAAGGCTCTCTATTCTGGGGCAGCTTGAGGAGTCCATGTTTCCTTCAGAAAGAGCCTAGAAGCTCTGAGGTTCCTTCAACAAGGCTTCAGAAAAGTTGGGGAGGCAAAGGTAATGAGTGGCTACTTGGGGCATGGATCCTTGCCAGTGTGTGCTTTGAGCTTTGCCAACACAGGGGCCCTGCCAATGCAGGTGCTCTGCCAATGCAGCTTTGGGGACATGAGTTTCAAATCTGTCACTAATGCTAAACCTCCCAAAATTTCCATTATTCTGTAGTGCAGAGGTATCTTTCAAGGTAAAAGGCAATTTGCTTATGGAAAGAGAATAATCCTTCCGACAGGCCAGTCTGTGCATAAACTCCAATTTCCTGGACTCGGGAGAGCTCTCCAAATTCTCTTTCCTCATATGCACACACACACAAAGCATCTAATTAGTTTCTCTTTTTTCTTTTTGGTCCCGATTACAAACAGGAGAGCTGACCTTTAAGAAGCAATTGGTTTTTAAGTTTGCCAATTTGCATAATACCAATTTCTAAACAATATCAAGGCCACAGCCTGGCAACTCTAAGAAGTAGGTAATGGTGGGAGTAAGTGGGAGGGTAAGGACTCTATGTCACTTTCTCTTAATGAACTGCCTTTGACTCTTCTTTCTCAGATTAGGGGGAGCAGGGTATGGTGCTTTCTTAACTGAGGCCCTAGGAGTTTAGGTTCCTGGGTCTTTATTTGGGACCTTACTCAAGAGGCTTTTGGGTAAGCCTAAGGAAATTTCTTTGTTCTTATGGGCCTGTGATCTTTCATCTGGATCGTGGAAATTCTGTCCAGGTGGCATTGCTCCCAGTGAATCTGCAGGGAGGGGGGACGTGATCTCAAAGGGACATCACTTGGGTTGGAATTTTGCTCTGCTTCTCACTACCTCTATGACCTTGGATAAGTAAGTCACTTAATCTCTCTGGGTTTCAGTTTCCTTTTCTGTAACAGATAAGTTAGGGAGAAGAGGCAGGTAGCTGGTGAAGTGGAGAGACTGAAGGGCCTGGAAGACCCAGGTTCAAATGTGATCTCAGGTATTTACTAGCTGTGTGATCCTGTCCAAGTCATTTAACCCGTTTGCCTCCAGTTTTCTTGTCAGTAAAAACAAATCTTAAAAAATGGGGATAATAATAGTACCTACGTAACTCCCAGAATTGTTTTGAGGGTCAAATGAAATAATAATTTGAAAGCACTTAACACAATGCCTGACAAATGGTAAATGCTATATTATTATTAATTATTATTATTATTATTGTCAGTATTGTTAACATGAGAGGGTTAGATTAGATCACCTTTAAAATCCTTTCCTGTTCTAAGGTCAGTTGTCCTATGGTGGGAATATAAAACTGGACATATTTATTGGATTTTTTTCCTACTATTCCCTTCAAAGTCTCTGCCATCATTTCAACTGACATTGATAATAATAAAAAGAATAGTTAAATATAATAGTTTTTAAAATAGATGCCTCCCTACTAACTACTCATAATCTCCAACCTACATGGAATGAAAAGACTTAAAAACTTGGAGACCTCATAGAAGAAATTAAAGCCATAAGAAAGCAGGATGAGGCATACATGCTTATCATTGGAATTGTTCAAAGATATTTTCAGTAAATCTATAGAAGATGAATGAACAACATAAGGCTAAGAATACAATTATCCAAAGCAATCATTTTATCTACATGTAGTAGGATAGTTACATGTCTTTAGGCTATTTCTATCACAGCTCCATCAAAAAGATGAGAACAGGATGACAGTGATGATGAAGATAGTAATAATATTAATATATTAACATGTTTTACATACATTATCTAATTTCATCCTCCATAATGTCAGACAAATATTATTATCCTCATGTTACCGATGAGGATGTTGAGGTCCCTAGAGGTAAAGTTATTTATTTAAGGTTACAACATTTCATCTTTAAGCTAAGTAATGAATCTTAGTAATGGTTTAGAGGGATTAACTAAACTGGTATTGTAGATAAATGCAAAGTTTCATACAACCTTAGTAGACTCTAAAATGCTTTAAATGTTTTGTGTAGAAACAACAGAACTTTTGATTTACAGTTACTTTTGAGTTGATCTCTTTTGGTCTTATCTATTTCTAGGTCCTGAAGGTTTATAAATATTTTGGGGGCAGTTTTGTGGTATAGTCACAATTTGTGGTTGGGGAGGAAGAATAATTTACCCTAGGAACAAAAGAGTATGTTAGAATCTTCCTGGATCTCCATGTTTTTCCCTTGCTAGAATCTTGAGATCCTTAAGGGAGTATGAGGTTCAGGTGCGAGTCAATGAGTTGACTCTTGATTCTCTCTTAGCTTAGAATGACTTTATACTTCCTGCCTCTTTTTTTCCTTTCTGACTTGTGTTTCAAGTCAAACCAAATGGGTTCTCAAACCAACAAGCAGGCCAGGGAACAACGACACCTTTTTCCCCTGCCAAGGCTATAATATCAGACATGAAGTCAGCTCCTTAGCAGCTGTCCAGGGAAGCTGTTTTGAAGGGGTGCCATCTTGGTTCAGTGCCTTCCTGATGAGGTGTTCCTGCAAGAATGACTTAAATATTCAAGGCAAAAGAATTGAATGTTGAGTTTGGCCAATGCACACTGTAGCTTTGTCTCAACATCAGTCAGTGTCAGTTGACAGTTCTAAATATAGTTGGGGTGCTTTTTCTTCTCTTCTTAGGAAATGTATCCATGTAGGAATCTATCTTGCCTATGGTAATTGTCATCATAAATGGGCTACACCCAGCTCTCTAGAGTTCGCATTCCAGTTATTCCTTAGTTTTCTCCTATGAAGTACTAGGGCCTCTTAGGCAAATGAAAGAAAGAACCCCAGAAACCCACAGTCCAACAATCCTGAGTAATACCTATACATATAAAACATATGATACCACTGACTTGCCATGACAGGGCATGAAGAGGACTTAAGTTTGTTAAAATGTTCAGTGAACTAACAAATATTTATTTAGCACCTATTATGTGCCAGGCACTGTGCCCTATGGCCAGTAGGATTATAAAGACAAAGTGAAAACAGTCCCTGCTTTCGTCAAGCTTAAATTGTTCTGGGGGAGATGAATCAGCTGATTATAGATGGACTTGAATCCCAGCTCTTCCACTTACTTCTGGTAGGACTGGGTAAGTCCTTTAACCACTCAGTGCTATGAGAGAGCAGAATTATGAAAACCCAAGAGGAGAAAGCATCTGAGAAGAGATACATGATGAATGGTACCAAATACAGAAGATGGGTCGAGAAGAATGAGGACTAAAAAAAGCCATCAGATTGGACAATTAAGATCATTGGTAACTATCAAGAGAACACCTAACTTTCATATCCCCCTTAGGTCATTGCTTCTTTAGGCTAACTATCCCCATTTCCTTCAGTTGATCCTCATACGTTATAAGCCTGATCCCCTTAACTATCCTGGTCAACTTTCTGTTCATAACCTTAAACTTATCAACATCCCTCCTAAAATGTGGTGCCTAGAACTGAACACAATACTTTAGATATGAATTGGCTAGTGTAGAGTGGAACAGAATTGTGACCTCATTAATCCTGTTAGCTGTGCCTCCCAGTGCAGCCCAACATTTCATTATACTTTTTCAGAGAATCCAAATATGGAATTGGGTGTCTCATAGGTTCTTGAGTCCTTATCCCTGAGATCCTTAAAATGGAGTTTAGTTAACCACTTATTGGAGAGATGTAAGTGTGATCCATGCTCTAGATGACTTCTGTAGTTCCTTCCAGTTTTGCTCCTATGATTTTATGATTACAAGGCATCTCTACCAATTACTAACTGACTGCCACTCAGAGGGCAGGCAAATCAATCTAGCTGAAGTAGCAGGGCACCCTAAGGGAGAGACAGGAGGCAGTATGTGCCAAGCAAGAAAAACCACCGCCACCATCTTGACCACTGACTCCCCTTGTTTCTTTATGGAAACAAAATGAACCCAAGGGCTTTTGGAATAACAGTGCTTCCAGCCCAGTGTCCAAAGGTTCAATGCCAGAAACAGATATGATTTGTGTTGATGGAAGTGGAATGAAAGAAGAGATGTTACCATCTGCTTTGCTGCTGCACCCTAAGGACCTTTCCATTGACTTTGCAGACAAAACCTCCCAGATGTTTTGTCTCTCCATTAGAATGTGAGCTTTTTGTGAGCAGAGACTGTCTTACGTTTTGATTTGTATGTCTTGCACTTAGAATAGTGCTTTGCATAAAGTAAGTGCTTAATAAATTCTTCATTTATTCATTCATTCATTTATTAAGTCACATGACCTGGTTTGAGTCCTTGGCTAACTACAGATTTACTGTGATCTGGGGCAAATCGTAACCTTAAAATCTTTCATAGGATCATAGATTCAGAACTGGAAGTGATTTTAGAAACCAATTAGTGGGGGCAGCTAGGTGATGCAGTGGATAGAGTGCTGGCCCTGGAGCTAGGGGGACCAGAGTTCAAATCCAACCTCAGACACTCAACAGCTGTGTGACCCTGGAGGCCACCTCGATTATCTCACCCAAAAAGCTATTTAGTGAAGCTCCATGTTGCATCAGGTGTAAATTGAGAAGATTTAATACTCCGCAGGTCTTCTGAATTTGGTAGGGTTAAATTTTTAAGTCCAGTTCAACTGCCTGTTCTTTCCAGTTTTCTGCCAGCCTCCATTTCCTAGCATTTGTGAGGGCTGGAGAAATTTTAAAATGTTAAAAGTTGAGGATTCAGAATATATGTGGAAGATGCACACGTTTTGGAATTTGAATCTTGGTTTTGACACTAGCTGTGAGTATCTAGGACATACTTAGTCTCTTTGAACCTTAGTTTTTCCATTTGTAAAACTGGGATAGTAACACTTGTACTACCTAGCTCACTCACATAGTTATTATGGGGAATATGCATTGTGAACTTTAAAATATCATGTAACCATAAGCTGCTAATTAAAAGTCCTCAGCTCTTTTTCTTCCCACTTAGCCTATGGAATCCAACAGTCTGACCACACCCTTGACACAAACAACCCCTCAGGTCCTTACCTATCGAGAGATGTGTCCAGATTGATGAGACAATGGCTTATTTCTCCCAGGTCTTGAAGGGAGCATAAATTCAGCTTTGCAATTACATGGTACAAAATGTCATAAGCACACATAACTCACTACCAGCTCTAGTTTATGAAAAATATGGAAGCACTGAGATTGGGAAGCTTTCCTCGCTGGAGTTCTGACTGAGCCTGAGGGTCAGGACATACTAGAAATGATAACAATAAAAAAGTATCTTGTGTTTAAATAGCAGCTGAGTACTTTCATATATGTGGTCTCATTTTATCTAGTAGTATACCTGTGAGACAGTCAGGCAATGGGGAATGCTCTATGTGTTTTATAAATGGGGAAAATATAGGCTTTGGTTTGGAAGGCTAAATGCCTTTTTGAAGGGAGTTCAGAATCGGGCCAGGAACAGAATCTACTTCTTGCACTTGAGGTCAATCTTGGGATCATCCTGAATGAAGGAAAAAAGGTAGAATCTATTAGCTGAAACCTACAGAGTATCTTGAGCCTTCCAGGGAAGGCATTGGTCACCAAGGTCTTCTTGAGACAAGGACCTCTCAGCAGCTCAGGGGTTCTCTATAGGTGAGACTCTGTGATCCTCTGTGAAATAGAGAGATGATATCAGTACATATTTTCTTTGGGCCCTCTTAGCCCACAAAGAAGATAGCCTGCTGCCAGATATCTAAGAAAGGTTAATCTTGTAGTACTGGACACAGTTCAGTTCCTTTTATTTTGTAGGTCGGTTTGATCCCATTAAAGTGATTGTAGACCAAGGGACAAAGAGCCTAAGGCCCTTTAAAGAAAATGCACGTTTTGGAAGGTTATGTACAAAACTAATCACTTATCTCAGCACAGATGGTTCTCTGGGGCTAGGTGAATATGGGTAGAAAATAATATTCAATCTAATTAAGATAATGGCTTAAGAAACAGGAAAGAAAAAGTCAAGATAGATACCTACAGTATATAAGGCATCCCATGTGAATAATCCCAAACAGAAGGAAATTTTTGCAGCAGTCAGCATTGTTGTCTTTCCCAGGTTTACACACTTTATGGATCTGAAATTTCCTCAAATGATAGCTCCGTATGAGTCAACCATGTGATATGGCAGCCCTCAGGCTCAAGCACTTTTGGGCTTCGTTGTGTTAAGTAAGGCCTGATGTCTAGTCTAGGAACTCATTACTGACTGGCAGTGGGGTATAAGGGAAGACTTTCGGGATAAGGCATAATTAGAGTTGGGATGTAAAGGATGTGAGCAGAGAGTTTATTGGTCTTTGTATACTTATCCCTCCCTTATGCAATGCCGAGGTTGGGGACATAGTACCCTCATGATCTGGAAAATTCATGTAAAAATTTTTGGCCCTCCTTTCCAGGGAAGAAATCTGAATTTTTTTTCTTTTATGGGATGTTTATAGTACCTTGTTGTAAAATTTGGGTTATTATACAATACCATACATATACTTTATGCATTTCTGAGGTCCTAAACCTTTTCTGTGTCATTTGCTGGCCATTGAGTATTGGCTGCAGATTCTGCAAAACTCCCCCCAAATTCCCATTTCATTTCTTATATTGACCCATGATATATTGAAACTGTGATGGGGAAAGTCACAATGTGGAAGAGATAACTATATGTTGAAATATTTGCGTGTAGGAAACCAGTCAATGCACATGGGGGTGGTGGATCACATTCCAGTTTAGGGAACAGCATGAGCAAAAAGTATAGATGTGAGAAAGTGTAATCTTTGTACTCTGAAGGGGGTACAGCAGGCAGTTCTATTTGGCCAGAGTGGAGAGGATGTGAGCATAGTACTATGAGATAAGGCTGAAAAACTTCATAGGGGAGGGCCTTGAAGGACAAACTCAGGAGCCTGAACTTTACTTGTTAGACAATAGAAATCCAGGGAGTTTGTTGGTTTTCTTTTTTCCACTAGGACAAATGTCTTAACACATAGTAGGCACCTAAAAATGCTGATTTAAATGAATGAGTTTTGAGCAAAAGAACCAGGTTTATACTCTAGGAAAAACTTGTCTATCAGTGAATGAAGGATGGATCAGAGCAGAGGGAACACTGAGGAAGCCTTGGTGATAGTCCAGGAGGGGACTGTAGTAGGGGGAGATTCTGTCATCTAGAGCCCTTTGTGCTCAGTATTTATTCACTTCCTCCCTCTCTCCCTAACCACCCACAAACCTGACACTTAGCATCTGAAATCTTTTGCACAAAGCAAGGTCCCTGGCCTTGTTCATATACTGTTTTCTTTCCGGCACACATGTAAAGACTTTTAAGTTGGCCGCTCTGTTTTATAAGGTTGCTACTTCCTGCCCTTACTTTATTACATCTGTTCTTTGGGGCATGGTATTATAAATTGGGCGTGTGATGATGTGTAATCACTAACTGAAAAGCCAATACTTTTTTTTTTTTTTTTGCTACAACAGCAACAAAGCAAATAAAAGGCAAGACTGACAGGGCTTGAGCCGTTCTTGACAGAGGGATTTATGGGCACATGTATATTTAAAATCTGATTTGAAATGGACGAAGCAGGATGACATAGTGTAAAGAATGCTATATTGGGAGCAATGGCTAGGGCTCTGGGCTGTGAGTATGAAGACCTGATTTCAAATATGGCATCAGATATTGGCATCAGATATTCTGGGGAAGTCACTTAACCTCGGACTGCCTCAATTTCCTCAACTGTAAAATGAGGATAATAATTAATAATAATAATAATAATAATAATAGCACCTGCCTCTCAGGGTAGTATGAGGATTAAATCAGATATTTGTAAAGCATTTAGCCCAGTGCTTGGCATATGGTAGGTGCTTAATAAATGTTTATTTCCTTCATTCCTTCTCTTCCAAGATTAAATATAGGGTCCTATGAAAGCACAGCAATTCTAATGAGGCTGGTTTTCTCAGCAGTCCTTGTGTCTGTTTGCCTCCTGAGAGAGTTTTCCAAATGCCCAGTAGTTTTGGGATGGGGGTGGGGAGAGGCTGGAGTGGAGGACAGTAAGATATTTCGCTTATAGATTCATTGCTTTGTAAATGTTTAACCATTGCCTTAGCCTCAGAGGCAGTGTTGTCCAGTGGAAAGAGCACCAGATCTGGAGTCTTATACTTATTGTTTAGTAAAACTTGAGCAAATAACTTGATCTTTATATCAGTTTTCCACATCTGTAAAATGGGAATAACATTCATACCACCACCTCACAAAGCTATTTTAGGTAAATCTTAAAGTACTTTTTTATTTATTCCCCCTCTGATCCTTACTATATATTTGACCGAGGGCATGTCATATAATCATTCTAGGCTTCAGCTTCCTTAACTGTAAAATTAAGGGGCTGGTCTCTAATACCTAAAGTCTTAGTAATTTTTTAAGTATTTAAATGTTTATTATATATTAGCTATTATCTAAAATACATAGCTTTTATATACCTACATATATATGTATAGTTAATTCTGCTACAATGTGACATATATATTTCTAAAAATTATTGCTGTATGCAAAATCCTACGATAAAAATTACAGGACTTATGGGAAAAACTGGTGTACAACACACAAAAACATTGTCAGCAACACATAAAAAAATAGGAACCTAATAAAAGTGGTAGCACAGTCTTATACATGTTAAATGGTTAAGAAATGCACAACCATTATAATAACTAGTGGTAATGTCTACTGCCTCAGGCTCCTGCTTGCCCTGTACCCCATATTCCCTTGGGGCCCAGGCTGCTGGCAAGAGGGTGGCTTCAGCATCAATTGAGGAAGGTGGGGTACCACTGAAGAAAATGGAAAAGGATGGGAGGAGAGGGTAGAGTTTTATTCGGACTAGTCCTCTTGTGCTCCCAGCTTCTATTCAACTATCTTAGAAGAAATATAATAAATATGGTGCTTTACCTTGAAAAAGATATGGTTTGCTTATGGAAGTGGCCATCAGAAGAGTTGTAGCTAATGATTTCCCCCCCTCCCACTTTTATAAATGCCTTTATTATGAACTATGAATGTCCCATGGCTGAATGGTAAAAGGACATTAGTTGGGAGTTATTGGCTGTGACTTGGAGAGGATTCTGACTCTGCAAATACCTTGAACTGAGCTCAAAGATGGGGGGGGCTCTGGGTGCTACAATAGTTATTTGTCTACACAGTTGTCCTTTCATTAGATTGAACTCTTAATGAGAACAAAGTCTGCCATACATGTGGATTGTAGAATCAGAGTAGATAATAGTATATAAAATGTTCTGAAAGCCAAAAAGTACTCTATAAATGTCAGCTATTATCATCATTATTGTGATTAAATATGTTTGTATTCCCAGTACCTAGCAAAATCTCTTACATAGTTTTTGTTGTTCCGTTGTTTCAGTCGTGTCTGACTCTTCGTGACCCCATTTGTGATTTTGAAAAATTTAGAATTTTATTTTTCCCCAATTACATGGAAAAACAATTTTCACATTTGTTTTTTAAAACTTTGATTTCTAAGTTCTTTCCCTTCCTCTCTCCCCATGCCCCTCATTGAGAAGGCAAGCAAATGATACAGGTTATACATGTGTAGTCATGCAAAACACATTTCCATATTAGTCATGTTGTGAAAGTAAATGTAGATTCACCCTCCAAACCTTAAGAAAAATAAAGAAAGCAAAAAGTGTGCTTCAATCTGCATTCAGACACTATCAGTTCTTCCTTTGGGGATGGGTGGCATTTTTCATCTTAAGTCCTTTAGAGTTGTTTTGGGTCATTTCATTGCTGAGAAAAGCTAAGTCATTCATAGCCGATCATCTTACAATAATGCTGTTACTTTTTACACAGTACATTTCACTTTGCATCAGCTCATGCAAGTCTTTCAAGGTGTTTTGAGAGCATTTGCTCATCATTTCTTAGAGCACAATAGTATTCCATTATAGTCACGTAACTACAATTTGTTCAGCCATTCCCCAATATCTCCTCAATTTCCAATTCTTTGCCATCAGAAAAGAGCTGCTATAAATATTTTTGTACATATAGGTCCTTTTCCTTTTTAAAAAAAATCTCTTTCTGGATACAGACTAGTAGTTATATAGCTAGGTCAAAGAGTATGCATGGTTTTATTACCCTTTAGGCATCGTTCCAAATTGTTCTCCAGAGTAGCTGGATCAGTCCACAACTCTACTAATAATGCGTTAATGTCTCATTTTTTTCCCACATTCCCTTTAAAATTTGTCATTTTCCCTTTCTGTCCTACTGCCTTGGAATTGTTTTAATTTGCATTTCTCCAATCAATAGTGATTTAGAGCATTTTGTCATATGGCTATAGATAGCTTCTATTACTTCATCTGAAAGCTGTTCATATCTTTTGATGATTTATCAATGGGGGGGGATGGATCTTATTTTTATAAATTAGCTTTCTGTGCTCTTGTGGAAAAAATTACACATAAGCAAACTCAAAATTCTAGCTATGCTCAACATGTTTCCTAATATCTAAAAGTCATTGGAGAAAATTTGTATTTTCAAAGCAAGCATTAAACTGACTGCACATGTATGTATGTCACACACATATGTATACAACACATGCATCATACTTATACAAGGTGTCCCAAAAGTCTTAGGGCAATTTTAAGATATTAAAGTATGTTATAGGCCAGACCAGCTGCTTTAAAATAACTATTGCATTGTATATTATTGTGGGCCAAAGTGTTATTATAGCTCTAGGGCTTTAGTGTGTGGCAATGTACCTAGAGTCACACAAAGAACTGCTAATTAAGGAAATGCCTCATGACCTGAGAAATAAGGACATTGAAAGTAACTTACATGGTGCTCTGGATATTTGGGGGTTATATATGAAATATTTACTTATTGATGAGGAGGACCTAACCTTGTCTATTTTATGTAAATTATCTGGCACATACACTGTTACTGAGCAGGAGAGTGATTTATAAATATCATTGTGGCTTTTGTTGCTTGTTCTTCATTCTCTAAGAAAACCATGACATCAAGGAGGCGATGCCATGACGCGCAGATGAATTGGATTACAGTGAGGCAGGGCTCTGCAAGATCACCAGCCTCACTTTCTCCTCCAGAGTCATCTGGGTCCAGTGGCCAGATAGAAGTCAGTACAACTGGAGATGGCCCCAAATCATTGTAGCAACCATATTGAGGATAGGTTGGAGAGAGGGAGAGCCTTGAGGCAGGGAGGATAATGGTGAGGCTCTTTTAATAATCCAGGTTGGAGATGGTAAAGACCTGAACAAGTATGGTGGCTGGATGAGTAGAGAGAAGAAAATAGATCTGAGAGATGCAGAGATGGAATTGATAAGATATGGCAACTCAAGGGGTCAGCATTTAGTCTTGTATGTAGTCTGGGTCCCCAAAGTCACAGTGTTGGAGTATTTGGAAAGGTGAAAGAAGCAATTTAGCAAATCAAAAGCCTATGCTCAGCTCCTTAATATCTTTCATTCTCCAACTCATGCTGTAGGTAAATAGACCTTAGTATTCAAAGGAACAGTAAATCCAGAAGATGTAGATGCTGTCATGCTGTCCCCAGCAAGCTTAGGATTGTTGGATGACAGGCAGCTCTCAGGGGATTGACCTGAAATGTGAGAAACAGTGGATTGTATATGAGCAGCTGCTAGAGACAGTGGAACTACTTGAGGAAAGACTTGATTACAGAGAGAGAAAATTCTATGATATAGAAAAATGCTTTCCAAAACATTTTCTCATGTAGAAGCTATAGAAAGTATGAGGGAGGCCATCTCTGGTCACTCAGATTCAAAGAAGGAGACTCATGAGAAGTGTGCTGAGTAATGGTCAGTACTGCTCCTCCAAGAAAGACCACAGATCATGGAACCAGAGATCAGGATAGCATGAAACACCATCAGCAGAGCAATGAGAAAGAGACAGACCTGTATTCTGATAGCGATAGAACACATGGATGTGTATATACTGGATATATTTGAACAGGGAATACAGAATCATTTAGGAAGAGGCAGGTACCTACTGGACCAGTTTTAGGAAAATGAGAATGGGCAGAAGTCAACCCAGACCCCAAAGAACCTAAGCCTTACTTTACGATCAACCATGCCTTCTATCATGGATTCAGAGAACCTTGTACTCAAGAAACTCTAAGGTTTGGAGATAGATTTTGGTAATTCTGTATGAAATATTTGAAAAAGATGTCTCCACTGCAAGGATTCTCAAACTGGGGTTCACAGATGATAGATTTTAGAAGACTTATGAACTTGCTTTTAAAAAATATTTAGATAACTATTTCAATGTAATTGTTTTCCTTTGTGGTCTCATGTATTTTATTTCATGCATTTCCTCTGAGAAAAGGTTCCTACGTTTCACCACATTTCCAAAAGTGTCCATTACACACACAAAAGGTTAAGAACTCACGGACCAGACAGTCCTTCCAGTTGTGAGGTGCTCTCTGTCCTCCATTGTTGTCCTTTCTTTTCCAGCTTCCATGATTTGGCCCTTACTCTTTCCTCCATTCTTGGGGGGCCTTCTGCCTTATCTCCATCTGGAGAAGCCTCTTCCTTCCTTGAAGGAATCACTCAAGGCCCCACTTTCATCTTGAAACTTTCTCTGACTCCACTTCTTCCCAAGTGAAAGATCTCTCCTTCCTCAGAGATCTCGTAGCACTTTGCCTGGTCACCTCCCTTGTGTTTATCTTTCTCTGGTCACAGTTATTTCTCCCTCCTATTATATTTGTTATTTGAAAGTAGGGTCTGTGTTGTAGCTTTAAAAAAAAAAAGTTCTGATGTTTCCCTGACATCTTGCATTTATTTTGTGTATATATAGGCGTATCTATATCTAAATCCATATCTATATCTGTATACCTATATCCATATTTATATATCTATATCTGTATTGCTATCTCTATATATCTCTATCTCTATAGTTACTGTTGTCTCTCCATTCCTTCTCCCATCCCCTGGAATGTTAGTTCCTCCAGGACAGGGATTATTTCATTTTTGGTTTTGTGTCTAGTAAAATGCCTAGAACATCGTAGCTGCTTTATTAAATGCTTATTTATGGATTGATGGTCCTTACCATTTACAACAGGGCCTTAGGTACAATGAGTATTTAATAAATGTTTGTTCAATTGAGTTGAATTTCTCAGGCTTACTTCTTTTTTTTTTAACTCAGAAAGACTTTTGAGGGTCATATGTTTCCAGACCATGACAATTGTCGTGATCAAAGGCTGGCAGAGGGTCCTAATATAGTGAGCTAGAAAGGAATCCAGGGATCAACTAATCACTTTACAGAAGAAGAAACTGAAACCTATCACTTGCTTCCCTTTTCTTTGCACCATTACTTAGAGGACCCTCTGTATTTCTATTTTCCCTATCCTGTATATTTAGAACAATGGAAAAGGGTTTTGGGGGGAATTTCAAATTGCTTTTATATAGAATACCACCAGGCCAAAATTCAGGATTGACCTGAAATATGAGAAATAGTGGATTGTATATGAGCAGCTGCTAGAGACAGTGGAACTACTTGAGGAAAGACTTGTTTACAAGAGAGAGAAAATTCTATGACATAGAAAAATGCTTTGCAAAACATATTCTCATGTTGAAGCTAAAGAAAGTACGAAGGAGACCATCTCTGGCCACTCACATTCCAAAAAGGAGGCTCATGAGAAATGTGCTTGAATAATGGTCAGTACTGCTTCTTCTGGAAAGATCACAGATCATAAAACCAGAGATGAGGAGTATTGTGTGATAGTTATAGAATACAGCATTACGCTCCCTAACAAAGATGCTTATGCAACCAACTGTATTATCTAGGTAAAAAATTAGAGTTAAGGTTATTTTAAACAGTAGTTTAAAAAGATAAAGTGTTGGGATGTTACTTACTATTACGTGTAGGACAGCACTCTGACTTTGTTTTGTTTTGATCAACTTATTGCAAAGATCCTTCTTCTGATTCCTCATCTTGTTATCAAAGTGACTCTGGTTTCTTAGGTGCTATTCTACAGAGTATCTGCTTTGTCTGGGACTATCAAGATAGAAAGGCCTGGTGAATGGTTATATGTCTGCCAGTCCGGTAAAATTTTATTTTATGTCTATTTTACATGGACCTTAGAAAGTGATGCATAGTCACTCAAAAAGACCATCTATTAAGGGATGGGGGAGGGGATTGGGAGTTGCACAGGTAGAAGAAATGCCCATATGTGTGAAATTACTATCCTTCACAGCATTTAAAATGTTTTTGTTTCATTAAATATTTCCCAAATACATATAATTTAAAAAATATTCATTTAAAAAATTGAGTTTCAAATTTGTCTCACTATAACTTCTGCCCCATGTCTTGAGACGGCAAGCAATATGATATCAGCTATACATGTGAAATCGTACAAGACATTTTCATATTAAACATGTTTCAAAAGAAAACACATACAACACCGCCCCCCCCCCCCCCAAGAAAAAAAGTTTTAAAAAGTATGTTTCTTCAACCTGCACTAAATCCATCAGTTCTCTTTTTGGAGGTAGAAAGGATTTTTCATCATGAAAATTGTCTTGGATCATTATGTTGATCAGAGTAGCTAAGTCTTTCACAGTTGATTATGGTTATAGATGGCTGTTACTGTGTATAATGTTTTCCTGGTTCTGCTCACTTCACTTTGCATCAGTTCATATAAGTCTTCCCAGATTTTTCTAAAACCAATCCTGGTCATCATTTATTATAGTCCAATGATATTACATCACAAATACCACAACTTGTTTGGCCATTCCCAGTTGATGGGCATTCTCTAAATTTCCAATTCTTTGCCACCAGAAAAAGAGCTTCTAGAAATATTTTTGTACAAATAGTTCCCTTCCCATTTTCTTTGATCTCTTTGGGATACAGACCCATTAGTGATGGTTCTGGATCAAAGGGTATGCACAGTTTTACAACCCTTTACAAATTGCTCTTTAGAATGATTGGACTAGTTCACAACTCCACCAAGAGTACATCAGTGCTTCAATTTTTTCATATCCCTTCCAGCATTTGTCATTTTCCTTTTCTGTCATATTACCCAATCTGATAAATGTGAGTTGGCATCTCAGAATTGTTTTAATTTACATTTCTCTAATCAATAGTTATTTAGAGCACTTTTTAATGTGATTATTGATAGCTTTGATTTCTTTATCTGAAAACTGCCTATTCATGTCCTTTGACCATTTATCAATTGGGAAATGGAATTTTTTAAAAATAAATTTTACCCATTTCCCTATACATTTGAGAAATAAGGCTTTTATCAGAGAAATATACTATACATTTTTCCAGTTTCCTGTTTTCCTTCTAATTTTGGCTGTATTAGTTTTGTGTGTGCAAAAGCTTTTAAATTTCATGTAATCAAAATTATCCATTTTATTTTCTGTCATCCTCTCTATTTCTTGTTGAGTCATAAACTCCTTCCTTATCCATATATCTAGCAGTTACATTTTTCCATGCTCCTCTGATTCACTTTTAATATTATCATTTATGTTGGAGAATCATTTATCCGCTTTGACCTTACTTTGGTGTACAGTATAGGGCTGGTCTATACCTAGTTTCTTCCAAACTACTTTCCAGTTTATCGAGTAATTTCTGTCAAATGGTGAGTTCTTACCCCAAGAGGTTGGATCTTTGGGTTTATCAAATAATAGATTACTATAGTCATTTACAACTGTGTATTATGTATCTAATCTATTCCACTTATCTATTTCTCAGACAGTACCAGATTGTTTTCATAATTACCACTTTATAATACAGTTTGAAATCTGGTACTGCTAGGCCACCTTCCTTCACATTTTAAACATATCCCTTGATATTCTTGACCTTTTGTCATTCCAGATGAATTTGTTGTTTTTTTAGCTCTATGAAATAATTCTTTGGTAGTTTGATTGGTATGGCACTGAATAAGTAAATTAAACTTAGGTAGAGTTGTTATTTTTATTATATTGGTTTAGCTTACCCACAAGCAATGAATATATATCTCCAATTTGTTAGATCTGTATTTGTGTGAAAAGTGTTTTGTAGTTGTGTTCATATAGTTCCTGAGTTTGTCTTGGCAGATTGATTCCCAAGTATTTTATATTGTCAGCAGTTATTTTAACTGGAATTTCTCTTTTTATTTCTTCCTGCTGAGTTTTATTGGTAATATGTAGAAATCCTGATAACTTATGTAGGTTTATTTTATATCATGCAACTTTGCTAAAATTAATTGTTTTCAACTAGTTTTTTAGTTGATATTCTCTAGAGTCCTCTAAGTATAGCATCATATCATCTGTAAAGAGTGATAATTTTGTTTTCTCATTGCCTATTCTAATTCCATTTCTTTTTTTTTCCTCTTAGTCCTGTAGCTAGCATTTCTAACAGTACTGAATAATAATGGTGATAATGGACATTCTTGTTTCACCCCTGATCTTATTAGAAAGGCTTCAAGTTTAATTCTAGCTGTAGATAACACTTGTTCTTGGTTTTAGATAGATACCTCCATTTATTCTTATGCTTTCCTTAGAAGCATTTTAAAGATGGGATGTCCCATTATCCTTGCCTTGTATGGCTTGCAAGGAAGGACCTTTGGCCAAAGGCAATAAAGCTGAGACCTGACCAGATCCCCTAAAATACAAATATTCTTGGAGGTAGTAGTGGGGATAATGCTTCACATCTTATCAGCTATTATAAGCTGGCCTCTTACCAAGAAGATAGACCCCAGGAATGGAATCTGGAATAGGCTGATGGTCAGGTTGGGCAGCAGAATCGGTACCAATTATGGTCTGAGGAAGAACGTGGAATCTTTACACTCTAAAGACAAGCTCCTGGGTCATCCTGAGGGCAGAAAAAACGTCCCAGGACAAAATATAATAAGAGTAATCACCTCATACTACAGATAGGAGACTGAGTGATGGAGTTTGAAAGACAAGCAAATCCCTTTGCATTGTTTGTCTATAGCTTAGCCCAGTCCTGGACATAACAGGTCTTACTTGGGGATGCTGGAATCTGCTGATGACCAGTCCAGTTGAGACTGACAGGGATGGTCACCAGGTTGAAAGTAGAATTTGAGGGGTGCTTGACATTGCCCAAGTTGTGGCCTGGAGATTCCAAGAATATCATAGGATTTAGATCTGGAAAAGCTTTAGAGAGGTCTGCTGGTAAATGTTTAACAACTGACTCTCTTCAAGGGAAAAAGTCATACTATACATTTTTAAGTTTATTATTAACATTCATGATTAACGTATTCTCCATTGCTTTCTTAAGGCTAGGCAATCAATAAAACAATAAATCAAACCCTGATTTGTAGCATTTGCTTATTTCTGAGGTATAGCTGTCATGCTGAAAATTTAACAATCAGCCCTTCCTTTCACAATCAACAATCATTTTGCAAATGAGGAAACTGAGGCTTAGACAGAAAAAATGATTCCTTACCTAGGTACTCCATGGTATTTGTACCCAGGTCTTCTGATTCTAGATCAGTTATTTTTACTATACCACACAGGGATGAGCTTGTGGGCTGGGTGGGAATGGGTTAAGTAACAGCCACTTAAGATGTGCCTGTGTAGGGGCATACCCGTTCATCATGGTAAGTGTCATAGCAAAATCAATTCTCTGTGTACTTTGGGGAATTACAACTATCATTTTGGTGTGATTTATTTGGTGTATAACACGAACATGGCTATTTGTTTCATCATTCTGAAAGTTCATCTAAAATTGCTTTGAGTTTCTGGTTTTCGGGGGTGACATGTCCAATTGTTATCTTCTCTCCTATGAAATATGGATCAAGGGATACATTGCTGCTGGCCTTAAGAGTTTCCTCTGTGGTTACCTGTTTTGGGTTGCAAGGGGAGTTTTATTGCTTTCCTTTCTTCCAATCCAGGCTCTTTTCAGCAGGAGAACTCAGAGGAAAAACTAGTCTTAGCTCTTTTGTTCTGGTGACTCCTGGGATAATAATGATGATGGTAACACATGGCTGCTCACATTCCTATAGCGCTTTAAGGTTTACAGAGCATTTTGAAAAGCATTGTACTATGCTGCCTCTCCCCTGGTGCATTTTAAAATTCGCATTTCTAGAGAAACTTCAGGTTTACGGTGCTTTTCTCTTAGCTTACAGTGCTTTTCTCTTAGCCACCCTATGAGGTTGAGAGTGTATGTGTTCCTAATCCCCATTTTTCAGATGAAAACTGAGGCTGAGAGGTTCTCTTGCTTCCTTTAAGTCCCACTAAAATCCCATTTTTTAGGAAGACTTTCTGTAACAGCAAACACCCTGGCATGTACAGGAGGGCCTGCTGCACAGGTTCTTAGATCTGCTTTTCTAAAAGGAAAGCAACTTTTGAGGGATCAACAATCTTCTGTAATTACGTTCACCAGCAGAGAAAATATAAACAGAAAAATAAAGACCAACAGACAGGGTTCTAACTGTCTGACCATCAGCAATACCTACATCACAGATCGACTGACAGATACAATTGTCTGACCATTATGTACATACATAGTTACCAGAGAGAGAAGCACCAGCACCTGGATTTTGAAAGCCAGGAGGCCCCTTAGCGGTTACTCAGAGTCCCACCTGGCACAGACACTTTCTTCCAAGCCCCCAAGCAAAACTGCACCACGGAGTATATATACATTTTTCAGAGCCAGAGGACACAACTCTCCTGACCCGGTGCCTCATTAGAAATTAACAAAAGGTGCCTAAGGCCTATTAACGGGCCCAGGAAGATCTTGAACTCTAATTAACATTACACTTCCTCAAACCCTCTTAATTCCAATACCTTCCCTTTTCTAATTATTTCCTATTTATCCTACATATAGTTTGCTTTGTATATATTGTTTGCATGTTTCCTCCCTCCAAGAGAGCTGGTACTATCTTTTGCCTTAATAGTAGGTGCCTAATAAGAAGTTGCTAATAGCAGGTGCTTAATAAATGTTTATTGATTGATTAAGTGACTTGCCCAAGGTCACACAGCTAGTTAATGTCTTGCCCTGCAACGTGAACCCGAGCCTTTTGTCCTTTCATTCTGTGCTTTTTTCCCCATCTGCAGCAGTCTGTCTCTATTTCTCCCCTTGCAAGGTTGGGGGAATCGGCTCTCAAGATTTAAGACTCCCACCTGAAGCCTGGTTTAGTCATTAATAGTTCATGATGATGATAATGACTAATGATATTAGCTGGAATTTATTTAGCAGTTTAAGTAACTCAAAGTGCTTTCCATATGTCACCTCATTTGACTCTCACAACAACCCTGTGTGGTATGTACTAAAGGTCTAATTCCCTCTTTCCAGATGAGGAAACTAAAGCTCATAAGAGAGAAGTTTTTTTCCTTGCCAAAATGGGAGATCCACTCATAGGAGTATTAAGAAGCTCTTTTCTCCCATCTGCCAACTGATTTCATTGCTAACTGCTCATCTGTACTCTGTTCATCTGGTACTCTGCTTCCAACGAAGCTGAATGTATATATTCCATCTGGAATGCTGAGGGGAACCTAGTTTCTTTTCATAGTCTTCCCTACCCCCCCAACATAGTCAATCAACCAGTCAGTCAACTAGCATTTAATAAGGGCATGCAGTGTGCCAGGTACTGTGCTAAGCTTTGAAAAATGTGGATTGGTTTTAGGGTCCTAATTTACCCCAATATATCACAGATTGAGAGTGGGAAGGAAGCTTAGATAGCACCAAGTTAACTCTCCCCAATTTTACAAATGAGGAAACTGAAGCCAAAGGAGCTTAAGTGACTTGGCAAAGGTCCCATAGATATTAAGCATTTGAACCCAGGTCTTCTGATCTGGTACTGAAGGTTTAATTCCCTCTTTCTAGATGAGAAAACTGAAGCTCACAAGAGTGAAATAATTTTTTTTCCCCATGAAAATGGGAGATCCACTCATAGAGTATTAAGAAGCTCTTCTTTCTCATCTGCCCTCTGTGCAGTGGATAGAACAGATAGAGCACCACATCTGGAGTTAGGAAGATTGATCTTGCTGAGTTCAAATCTGGTCTCAGATACTTACTAGTTGTGTGACCCTGGGCAAGTCACTTAACCTTGTTTACCTCAGTTTCCTCGTCTGTAAAATGACCTGAAGAATAAAACGTCCAACTATTTCAGTATCTTTGTGGAGAAAACCCCAGATGGGGTCATGAAGACTCAGACACAACTGAAATGAAGCAACAACAACTTTGAACTCCAGATTCAGTACTTTTCCCACACTGCTTGTGAAAAGATTTGCCCTTAGGTAGCTAGTCAATGGCAGAGCCAGGATTGGAAGCTAAGTTCTCCAACTACAGCCCTCTTGTTCCTTTCTCTTCATCATCTGCCTCAGGAGAGCGTGAGAATGGTAGATATGGCAGATATACTTAGAGTACTCTGGGATGGGGTAGATGGTTTGGGTGATGGTACAATTTAAACTTGAGACTTCATTATTATTTCTTTCTGTGTTTAGGACCTCTTTAGTAACTCACTTCAGTCCTGGTGCTGAGACATTTGGGGCAGGTTACTGGGGGATTCATTATCTTGACCTTCTGTGATACAGAATGCAAAGGAAGTCAAAATTCTATGAGGTTTCCTATCTTCTCAAGCTATTGGTACGGGGGAGGTCTTTAGTGGGGTACTTCAGGGTACTGTTTTGATCAATATTTTTTAAAATGAGTGATGTAGAATAAAGAATCAATGGCATCTAATTTGTTGATGATGAGAAATTGGAGAGGCAACTAACACTGAAGATGATGGGCTCCAAAATCCAAAATGAGAGCAATGGGCTGTAACCTATACTTCAGTGGATTTCTGACCATAGGTATAGGCATTTCCTCACTAGTGCAGATAGTAACCCCTTCATACCTTCCTCTCTTCTACTTCTTGTCCATGTCTTTGATAATACTGCTTAGAAGATATAACCAATATGCTAAAGGCCTGTTGCTGGTTCTTTTAATGTTGCATGGATCCAATAAAATGAATTTTGTTTTGACCTGAAACTATAATTTCAGTTTTTTATGGACTTCCAGGTGAGGAAAATTCCTTGAAAGTAAGAAAAAAGCTATGCAACTTATTGTCTTCAAGAGTTGCCTGGGGTGCTGAAGAGTTAAGTAATTTGCCAATAGTCCCACAGCCAATATTATGGGTCTGAGCAGTTCTTGAATCTACCTTGTCCCAACTCTAAGGTCTGGTTATCTATCTCCCACCAGTGCTGTCAAGACTCAAATAGAAATGGAGGCCACTAAGCCATAAGTAAGAATCCCTACAGATCTCATGTTGACTTAGAAAACTAGTTAATAAGAACGTTATTATTAAACCATAGTCCTCTGAGTTAGATGGGTAGAACAAGTATTATTTTCACGATCATTCCTACTTTAGAGAAGAGGAAACTGAGCCAACTGAGATTTAAAAAAAATAATATATCAACACATTAAAATAAGATAGGAACTATGTTTTTTTAATCTGGCTCAGGCTGCACTAGGGAGTATTGTGAGCTGTGTGTTTGATTCCTCTCCCCACCCGTGTTGCCAATGTAAATTTAATAGAGATCAACATGAAGTCCTACAGTTGAGTTTTAAAAATCAAGTTTATACAAGTATAGGTTGGGAAAGACATGACAAGATAGCTTTATGGGGAAAAGATCTGGTGGTTTTAGTGGACAGCAACCTCAGCATGGGTCAACAGGATGATGAGGGAACCAAAGAAGACTGATGAAATCTTGGGCTGCATGGAGGCTTATTTATTCTTTTTGTAATTATATACAGAACTTATTTACGTGCTGGTTTGTCCATTAGAATGTAAACTTCTTGAGAGCAGGATTGTTTCATTCTTTGTAGTGTATCTCCAGTACTCAACTTAGGGCCCCACAAATAGCAGATGCTTAATTAATGCTTGTGATTGAATGATTTAGAGATCCAAGCCTAGGTTTTACTATATGGTCTTGGAGTCTTCTTCCAACTCTGAAATTTGGTGATTCTAGGATTCTGCTTATTCTTATCAGGGCTTTCCTCTCAACTGTAAACTTAAAGTGCTAGATCAAATGAGATAACAGTTGTAAAAAGCACTTAGCACGGTGCCAGGCATGTAGTAGGTGTTTTATTAAATGCTTGTTTTCTCCCTCCCTTGCTATAGAAATATCATTATTCTTATTATTAACTATAGTTAGTTGGATGGGTAGTACAAGTATTATCTTCGTGATCATTTTTACTTTACAGAAAAGGAAGCTGAGCCAAGTGACCTCAAGTGACTTGTCCATGCTCGCATGGATACGTGTCAGAGCCAAAACTCAAACTTAGGCCCTGTAATACCAGATCTAGCAATCTTTCCATTATACCACAGTCACTACCCAGCCCTAACCTTTTCAAATATAAAATACTCGTGTGTTAGAGAAGGCATCAAGATTTATTCTTCTTAAAGGGCAGGCTAACTGCACCACCCTCTCCCCACATCCACTACCTCCCTCCTTTAGCTTAATGTGACCTACTGTCTGACTTGCTTGCTGGCTTTTTAGGAGGCATTTTGCTTTTTGGTGATGATTTATGCTTTAGGGAAAGCTTGAGCCTAAGTCAAAGAATCATGGGATCATAGATTTAGAGGTGGAAATAGACCTCAGAGAACATTTTGTCCAACTTGTTCATTTTATAAGTGAGGAAGCTAAGACCCAGAAAAGTTAAATGATTTAAGTTCACAAAAGTCCTAAGTAGCAGATCTGGGATTGGAGCACTGGAATTGGAGCCATAGGACTGGGTTCAAGTCCTGGAGCTGATTAAATTATTTAATCTCTCTAGACTCAGTTTTCTCATCTATATAGTGAAGTAGTAGACTATAAACACACATACATGTCTATACATATATGTGTACATATACATGCAGACAGTAGGCATACACACATGTATATATATATATATATACACACATATACATATGCACATATATACACAAAATATAGATATTATGGATTAGGTGATCTCCAAAGTCCCCTCTGAAATTCATGGTTCTTGGGTTAAATCCTGCCCCGATGTTTACTATCTGGGTCAGTAACCTAGCTGGCCTTCAGATCCTCATTTGGAAAATGGGGGAGTCAGGCTAGATGGTTTTTAAGGGTTCTTCTAGCTCTAGAGCTATGATCCTTCCAGCCCTAGATCCAATAAGGTGAGAAGTGGACAGAACACTTGAATCTGACCCAGCAGGATGGTTTATTAACAGAGGAGAAACATGGACTTCATAGAAGGAAGACCATTTTGGTGGACGGGAGGAAGTGTGGCATTTGGAAGTGACAGGGTCTGATGAGAAACCCAGCCCCTGGGCAACAGTCCCAGTGGCACACACTTCAAGGCAAGCCCCTTAGTGCTCCTTCCCCAGGGCAGGGGGAGAGAAAATCCCCTGAGTTATTTCAATTACATGGATGACTGGGGAGAGCTTTAGTCTAAGTAATGGAGCCAGCTCTGGATTGACAGGTGGGGCTCCCCATCTCCCTCCCTCCCCGGGACTATTTAAATAGGCACCATTGACCTTCAAAGGGTGAGACACTAATGCAGGTGTTAACCCTAATGCCATTCACTCAGGCCTGTCATTAGCACTTACACCCTTGACAGGTGTTTTCTGTTGCACCAGGAGGAAGGTCAGGACCTCAGAGTTGCTGAGTTCTCCTCCCCAAAGCCAACACTTCAGGGTTGGCAACCAGCCAGGCAGCAATTGGCCTAGCTTGGCCTCAGCGAAGGGCTGGGAGTGGGGAGGGGAAAGAGCCCAGTCTGGGAGCTTCTCACAGCCGAGGAAAAGCATTTACGTCCATTGTTCTCCCATAAGAGGAAAAAGTTTCCTTTTCTTGTCTTCTTTGGCCTCCTAGTGTCTTTTTAGAAACCTGTGGACCTGTAGAGACCTGGGCCTCTCAGGGTATGGAAGCTGAGGGGGTTGGGAGGGAGTAGGGCACAGGCCTGGTCTATGCTGAATCACTTCTCACTCTGTTGCCCCTCAGTCTTGAGGATGACATCCCAGAACTTCTCTGCTCTCCTCTGTCTGGAAGGTCATGTGATACTTTAGAAAGGATCCTTTGGCCCCAACCTTGGGGCATAAGAGGAGGCCCCAAGGGATTTTCGTAATGGTATATGACCTGTGCCAGTTCAGGTGCTCAGCTTACCTAAGAGAAAGGGAGAAAGTCTTAGGGTAAGAGACAAGAGAATCACAGGATATTAGAGGTGGAAGGAACCTTAGCATAGTATGGAACCGAGGATGTTGACACTGGAACTAGGGGATGTTTGCTCAAATCCCAACTCTGACATTTACTACCTGTGTGACCTTGGGAAAGTCACTTAGCTTTTCTTGGCCTCAGTTTTCAGTTTCTGTAAAAATCAAGGGTTTGGCTTATCTTGTAAGGCAGGGGTTCTTAACCTTTATGGTGCCATAGAACCCTATATTCATAATGGAAGGAAATGCTAAATTTCAGTTAGAGGTTAGTGAAAATAAAGGTGTAATTAGTTTCCAACCCAAGTTCATGAAACCTCTAAAATCTCTCCACAGTCCATGGACCCTAGGTTAAGAATTCTTATTCTTAAGTTCTTTTAGCTTGAAATCTATGATTTTATGGAATGTTAGAGCTGGATAGGAACCTAGAATATAAAATGTAGAACTGGCAGGGACTTAAATCTAGAACACAGAATGTTAGAGTGGGAAGGGAAGGGAAGGGAAGTAGTCCAGTTCTCTCATTTTATAGATGAGATGCTGAGGACCCCTGAGAAAGAATATAAGAGGACATAGAAGAGACCTTCTCAAGATCACCAAGTGATGGAATCAGAGCCAGAAGAGTCTTAAATATCTAGCCCAACCCCCTCAATTTACAGAGGGGGAAACAGACTTTAACTCCTGTTTGGCTTCTGTGGAAATATCTTCATGTAGACCGTCCCCACTGATAGCTCTTCCTTTCTCACTAGGTAAAAGAGGCAATCCTTAGGGTTTATGGCTGCATCTATTCTAGCCTGCTGAGGGTCCATGCTGAAGGAGGGATGCTGAGTGCTAGATTCCAAGGCTATTGATGTATGCAATCCTAGTCCCTGAGCTGATCAGAGAACCTTTTGTTTAACTCTTGTGGCAAAGCTGGGGACTCGCCCAAGCTCAGTTGTGTTTCTGGAAGGTCCAAGTGAAAGAGGAGTCCCTTAGGGTAAGTAGTATAGGTAGTATGGGAAGATCATTGAAGCCAGAATCAGGTAAACTGGGACTCAAGCTCTAATTCAGACACTCACTTAGTTGTATGATCCTGAAAAGTTATGGAATTTCTCTGATTGGGTTTCTTCATCTATAATGACTCCAGTAGAATATAAGCTCTTTGAAGGTAGTTGTTCTTTGCATTTCTTTGCCTTTTTATTCCCAGAGCTTGGCATAAAGTAAGCAATGAATAAATAATTGTTGAATGGAACTTTATAGAATGAAAATGAAGAGGCAATATCTGCCTTGCAGGGTAGTTGGGCAGTGAAAATGTTTTGCTTACCTTAAAGTGTTATAAAAACGTGAGTAACGTTCAAGTCATGGCTTTGCTACCAATTAGCTATGTGACCCTGATCAAGTCATATGGTCCCCAAGTTCTAGTTCCCTCATCTAAAATATGGATAATATTTGAACTACCTACCTCAGAGTTGTGAGAACCAAATGAGATAATGTTTGTAAAACACTTTAAAAGTGGATGAATAAAATTGAGGTATTGTTATTTTAAAAGAAGATAGAAGAGAAAGGCAATCCTGAAACCCAAAGGTATAAATCCCTAATGGTAGAATTTCAAGTATCAGCAAAGGAGATTCATATTTTGGGTAGGGCATTGGAAAAGATTCCTTCTTTCCTCTCTCCTTTCCTCCTTCCTTCCTTCCTCCGTCCTTCCTTCCTTCCTTTCTCATGGTACAAAATATAGAGAAGGCATTATCTCTGTCCCAATGACTTTACTCTTTAGAAGTGAGATAAGACACAGATAGCTTAAATACAAATAAGTTCATTGACAAGGTTCAAAACAAAATGACCTACCAAGTTCCCTTCAACTCTGAGGTTCTATGATTTATGACATAATTTTTGTCAAAGGACTTCCTAGTTCTTCTAAAACCATACCATGGAAGTGACAGCCTATTAAGCTATGGATGAAGTAGGGCCTGGTAATGGCATTTTCTTGACTTTGTCATTTGACATTTACAAACATAAAATTTATTAGACTGACAGTAGTCAGTCCTCCTTAAGAGGAACGACTGTTTAGTTTTTTCTTTGTGCCCACAGAAGCTAGTGCCTTGTCTTTCACCTAACAGGCATTTAATAAATGTTTGCTTAATTGAACTGAATCGAATGTTGTTTTCCATGTCCTGGAGACCATTCTTAGAAACTTCTCTACTTCACTTCCTAGAATTATCCCCTCTGATTTGCATACTTACCCTAGCTGGGGTTGCCTCCCTGGGCTAGTGCATGCTTATACATAGCCTAGGAGAGCAGGAAAGGTGCCAGGGGGCAAGGGAGGAATAAGCCAAGCAGTTTCACATTAGTCATTGACGCAGAAACCTGTCAATGACACTTGTCCGTCTGAGGGAGTCCAGAGCTGGTATAAAAATCGGGTCATGTGTCAGGGCTGTCATGGGGAAGGAGTAAATGTACTACCTAAGAATCATATGATACTGCTTCCAGGTCGTTCTTTTCCACTACTGGCTTTGCTTTCTCTCATATCTCTTGACATATTGGTTCTGAAAGGGGAGACAGAATACTCCTTGGCTCCAGTTGTCACTTTCAGACTCTCACCTTGCCACCATTGCCCAGCAACCTGTTCTCTCTTTTAAGGTTTACGCTATTCAGATATATCACCCAGTCCTGGTCCTGGTGGGAGTTAACTACTGGACCCCAGGTCATTCTCCTTTTCTTGAAAAGTTCAACATCTACTTCAAAGTTTTCCTCTCTGCCCTAGCCCCTGACTTCTTGTACTAGGGGATTTCAACATTAATATGGAAGTTCCCTCAAACACCCTAGTTCTTCACTTTCTTTAACCCTTTAACTTCTTTCATTCCAATTCAGTCACACACAAGGATAGTTATACCCTTCATCTTGCCATCATCCATGAGCATTACATTTCCACAATTAAGAATTCTGCAATTCCTTTTATTGATGGCCTCCTATCATTTCATCTTTATGCCCTACTGTCCTAAATCTATTATCTGTATTCATCATTACCACCAGTCTCCCCATTGCTCAAGCTCTTGCTCTTGCTTTGGCTTTACTTTCTTCTTCCCTTTCCAATCTTGATCCTACTGTTAACAAGGCCAATGGCATGCTGTTCTCTGCTGTTGAATCCCTTGACCCCCTTTGCTACTGACATTCGTGCCTTGCCAAAACCCAGCCTTGGATGACTTCCCTGTCTGCCTCTTATCCTACTCACGTGTTGCTTAACAGAGCTAGAGAAAAATCACAGAATATAACTAACTGGGTCCACTACACATTTATATTTTCTGATCTCAGTTGGGATCTTACAGCAACAAAATAATTCTGTTACTCCTCCTTAATTGATTCTCTACTGAACTCTCCCTAGCCATTCCAAACCTACTCATCTCTTCTCAAACTGCTCATCCCACTGCCTTTCAGCAGAAGACCTTGTTTTGTAAATTTCTGAGAAGACGGAGACAGTTAATCATGAATTCTCTGCTCCCATCATAACCATTTGACATTATTCTCCAGTCTCTTATCCATTACTACAGTCTCTAACAAAAAGCCCTTTTTTCAAGGTCAACCCTTCAACTAGTACTCTATTCAATCTGCCCCCATTTTCTTTCACACACACCCCTAATTTTCATCATCCTGTCTATGTATACATTCTCCGCTTACTAGCTATAAGCACATGAGAATCTTCTCTATCTTTGACAAACACTCACTTGGACCTACTATTTGCTCAAACTACGATCTCTATATGTTGTCTCCTTTTCACACTCAAACATCTAGAAAAAGATGTCTGTTCTAGTTGCCTCTACTTCCTTTCCTCATTCATTTTTTAACTTCTTGGAACTTGAGTTAAAACCTCATACTGTTATCCCTTCCTTATTGTGACTTTCCCCATTAAGGTTTTGATATATTGTGGGTCAACCTAAAAAATTAAATAGGAATTTTTTTGGGGAGTTTTGCAAAAGCCACAGATGACACTTGAAGGCTAGCAGATGACACAGAAAAAAGTTTAGAAATTCATAAATTATATGGATATTATTGTATAATAACAATATGTTTTATCTTTTAATTCCATAATAATTCAGACTTCTTCTCTGGTACAAAGGGAGGGCCAAAAATTTTTACCCAGATTTTCCAGATTGTGGGGGTATTGCATCGCTAACCTCCTCAATATGGAAGTGATAACTAATTCAACTGAAACTGAAACTGCTCCTAGATCTATATATCCAGCCCTAATGCCTATCCTGAGCTCTAGTCCAATATCACTGATTTCCTATTGGATATTTTAAACTGGACATCCCATAAGCATTTCAAACTTAACACATCCAAAACAGAACTTATTTTCTTCCCTTCTCCCACCTCCCAACACCCCTCTTCCCAATTCTTTCCCATTTCTATTGAGGGAACTATCACCCTACTCAGAGAAGTTGGTCAACTGTGAGTTGCCTTCAACTCTTTATTCCTCCTTACCCAACATATTCAACCATTTGCCAAATCCTGTTGATTCTACCTTCAGGACATTTTTGCATATGTATCTTTCTCTTCACTCAGATGGCCACCACCTAGTTCAAACCCTCATCATTTCCAACCTGGACTATAGCAAAAGTGGCATTCTTGCCTCAAGAGTTTTCCCTCTCTAAATCATTCTCCACATAACTACCTAAATGATTTCTAAGCACATTTTACCATAGTGGTTGCTTTATACATGTAAGATAAAAAACAAATAACTCCATTTGGCATTTTAATCCTTTACAACCTGTTCCTGACCTACCTTTCAGTTATTATGCTTTAATCCTCTTAATGTAATTTTTAATCCAACCAAACTGGTCTTACTGTTCCTCATATACAACATTCCATCTCCCATTTCCCTGCTTTTTTACAGGCTATCTCCTATGTCTTGAATTCATTTCCTCCCTCCTTACACTGCTCAGAATCTCTAGTTTCATTCAGTGCTCAGATCAAATGCCACCTCCTACATGGAGTCTTTTCTGATTCCCCCAGCTACTTGTGCCCATCTTCCAGAAATATCTGTTGTGTATGTACGTATGTTCCATATAATATGGTACATATTTTCTCCCTGAGTAGAATGCACACTTTAGGAAAAGGAACCTTCCCTTCCCTTTCTCCTTCTCTCTTCCTTGCCCCTACTCTTTCTCCTTCTCTTCTCTTCCCTTTCTTCTTCCCTTTCTCTTTCCCTTTCTTTTCCCTTCCCTTCTCCATTAGAATTCCTAGTTTCCTTCAAACCCACTTTCTGTATAAGACCTTTCTTCGTTCTTTCAACTGCTTATTCTCAAAATTATCTTGTGCTGACTTTGTACATATTTATTTGTCTGCATGTTGTCTTCCTAAATATAATACAAGCTTCTGGAGGGCAGGAGCTATTTAATTTTTGTCTTTGTATCCCCAGCATCTAATAGAGTACCTAGTATGTGCTATGTTCCTAATAAATGTTTACTGATTGTTTAATTTCCTAGAATATTATGTTCAAATCAGCTATTATGCCTGGAAATTCCAGGGTCCAGTAGAATGGTAGACTTCTTGCTCCTTGATAGATGTTTTATGATATACTATATTCTTGAAATTATGTCTTCTTTATTTGCTTCTTGATTGTATGTAGTGTAAACCCTGAATACAATTTGCAAGCATATTTTTCTGCTTCTGTTGCCAGATCCATTTTGCCAAGGTTATCTGACAAGACTCACTGAAATAGAGCAAGCTTAAGAAGGAAGAAGGGTTTGTCACTGAGAGATGGTCCTTGAGAGATGGTTTTGATAGGGTAGATAAAAATAAAGCATTTATTAAGCAGTTAACTGCTTGCTAAGTACTGGGAATGCAATTTTGATAAAAAAGAAACATTATCTTTGCTCTCCAGGAGCTTATATTCTGATGGGAAAAAAAACTTAGAAACATAAATGGGGGAAAGGGAAGAAAGAAAGTAGAAACGTAGTCAAGGAAGTCAGGACCTGAGTTGTTTTAGAGGTGAGCATAGCTGGTATGGGTACTTCTTTAAATGGAGGCCCTGAGGAGGAACTCACCAATCAGAGGAAAAAGTTTTAGGAGATAGAGGTATACCAGTGTGACAAGACAGCTGGGTCAGGGATGGGAAAAGTAGTACAGAGAGTCAGGACCTGAATGAGATTAGAAGGTAAATTGACAAACCTCTTGGCAATGAGTTGGCCCAAGTCCTGCTTGTGATTTCATGCCTAGTACAATGGATTACCTAGATCCCAAGGGTTCAGATAAATAACTTCCCTAATAAAAATATATTCTAACCCCTAGCATTTAGGGGTTTTAGAATTTAAAGGGGGTTTAGAAATTAAAGAAAGAGAAATCCATATGAAGGTTGATTGGTTGTTGTCCTTCGTCTTCAAAGAGAACCAAAATGACATCACCATTGTAAAGTGAAATTTCAGTGTGTCCGACTGTGGCTGATCAGACCAATACAAGCTCGGAATGCTCAACCACAGGTTGGGCACAGATAGTCCCTGTGAATATTTGGGGTGGATATCCCAAATTTGTGCATCCTGTGTTTACTTTGTGCTGTCTCAATTCTGCTTTGCTCAAAGAGCACAGCACCTTTTTTTATGTGGGCACACCATGCTGAGCAGTCCTGTGCCAGCGTCTCCCATGTAGTGAAATGGTATGGGTGATGTTTTTTGATTTGTGGGTAAATTGAATTTAAGTGAGGCTGAGTTGCACAAAGTCGTCAGCCTCACTTTCTCCTCCAGAGTCATCATAGACCAGTGGCAGGACAGAGTCAAGACGGCTGGCGATGGCTCAGGATGCAGTGGATGATCTTGGCATCTTCGGTGCCTAACCAAACTCTAAGTGCTCCACATCACTTGCTTCACCTGCCTTCATGGCCATTGGAACAAATTGTTCCCATCTGCCCATTCCACCAGATGAAGTCTTCACATGCTTGAGGTAGACACCCCCCTAACTCACCAATGGGTTTGAGAACCCTTGATTACCCTCAACCTGGTTTGGCCCCTCTGCCGAAACAGTTTAGCAGGGTGCAGCTGCTGTGCATGCTGCAGCTTTTTGGAGACACAAGTGAGAGTGAGGCAGAGCAGGTGGATACCAAAGGTGGAAAGAGCCCTGAAAAGGGCTCAGCAGCCATCACACCAAAGGTCCTTCCTTGTTAGTATAGTGGTGAGCATACCCGCCTGTCACGTGGAGTTCAATTCCCTGACAGGGAGGATCCATATGAAGGTAAAAGCACATTAAAGCCATTGTCAAGGAGATAAAAGCAGTCACCAAGGAAATTCCCTCAGATTTCAAAAAATCACTAACAAAGTCCTAAAATTGTCTTTATGTATTCCTTGTCCAGGGACTCATGGCTGGGTCCAAGGTCATTCTGTTTGGGGGCAGAGTTAACTTGAACTGTTGCATTCTGCTCCATAAAGTTTTGGCTCAAGACGATATTGATTGAAGGTATAAAAGTATAGGGGTTAACTCAAGCTACGCCAATTCCATTACTGTTCTGGTCCACAAAAGTACTGTCCCATAGAGAGAACTGGAGCTGAGGAATAGGTGAATGATTTACTGAGAATCACAAAGAATTTATTCAACACTTCTGCTCCAGTGGGACATATGCAAATTACTAGGGTAAGCGTGGGACTCCCTAAATCCAGAGCTGTTTTTCTGAACAGGATCAGGTGAATGGCTATCAATGCCATCTAGTGGTCAAATCTATGAAATGAGGACATGAACTGCGTTGTTGGGCAATTACTTTGCAAACCTTAAAGTTAAAGATAATAAATTGTTATTATTGAGGTGGCTAGTTGGTGAAATAGAGTACTGGGTCTAGAGTCAGAAAGACCTGAGTTAAAAAACAGTTTCCACTGTGTGACCCTGGGCAAGTCACCTAACCTCCATTTGCCTTAGTTTCCTCAGCTATAAAATGGGGATAGTAATAGCATCTACTTCACATTTTGAGGATCAAATGAGATAATTTTTGTTAAAAAAAGTGCTCAGCACAGTGTCTGGCACACAGTAGGTACTATAAAAATGTTGATTCCTTCCCTTTCCTTTCCCCTCTTACTATGGAATCATAGCTCTCCCATATCCTTCAAAGCATGGTAGTTTATCTGTGGGATCATAGATTTAGCATTAGAAGCAGCCCTTGGAGATTATCCAGTCCAGGGGTGAGGAACCTGTGACCTTGAGGCCACATGTGGCCATCTAGGTCCTCAAGTGTGACCCTTTGAATCCAAACTTCACAGAACAAATCCCCTCAATAAAAGGATTTGTTCTGTAAAACTGGCTTCAGTCAAAAGGCCACCCCCGAGGACCTAGAAGGCCACATGTGGCCTTGAGATCGCAGTTCCTCTGAACTAGTCCATCAGTTCTTAAAATTTTTGGTCTCAGGATCCTTATCTGCCCAAAGAGCTTTTGTGTATGAGAATTATATCTATTGATTTATTAGAAATTAAAACACCTTAGTATTATTACCAAAAGAGTTTTGACCTTGTGGATACCCTGAAAGGAGTTTGGTGATTTCCAGGGGACCCCAGACCATACTTTGAGAACTGCCAATGTAGCTCAGTCCACCTCCATCATTTAACAGATGACAAAGTTGAAGCCTAGAGGGGTTTGCCCAAGGTCAGTAGAAGAACCAGGGTCAGTTAATATAATCAATAATTAAATTATTGTAGTATGTATGCTTATTAAAATTATTTCTGTGTTTGTGGCAAAATATAACTGAATTCATTAATAGATTATTAGAAGAGAAGTTCTTAGCAAATGGTTGATTATTTGACTTACTATTGTCTGGACAGAGTATGAAAGAAGTGGTCATACTTCTTTACCCTCACGTACTGAACAGCATATCTAGGCTTATTTAGTTAATCTCTGGGCAGCTGTAAATTCCTGCCAATCATTAAGAAATGATGTAACTACAAGTTGTATACGTAGCTAGAACAGATTTGTCTGTGTGAGTGATGTGGCAGAATTATGGTTTGTAAATGCGAATAAAGTGGGGAGAGCAAAGTACCTGGACTGTGCTCCCTTGTGTAAAGTAAGGAAACATAATTAACTCCCAGATTGAAGAACACTGGTTCTCTGATGGTTGTGAGCATATATCTGCCCATGAGAACCTTTGGTAAAGTGCTAGCTAATGTTTGCTTCTACCTACAATCCAAGCATGCTCTCTATTATCTGTTCCTCTCTAGTATCCTCAGTGGAATATTAGGTATTGCCTAATTATTAATATATAATATAATATGTAACATATCTAATTATACCTATGGTATAATCTGTAAATAAGTAAATAAATAGAATTAAAATATTAAATCAAATATTAAATAAATTAAATGTATTAAAATAATTAATTGCATGACTATTGGTTGAGGTTCATAGAATTTTAAGCTAGGGGGAATCTTAAATACTATCTTATCCCCTCATTTTACAGATAAAGAAACTGAGAGATTATTTGCTCAAGGTCACATAGACAGTAGATTACGGAGGAAGGGTTTGAGCCAAGGTCATGGGATTATAGCATAGTATATGCTCTAGGTTTACTCTTCCACCTCCCATTTGGAGTAGCAGTATGAATTCCTACAGGGCAGAAGCTACATCTCTCCTCAGAGTTCTAGGGGTGGCACAAGTGAGTTGGAGGGCAAGCGGGTATCATTCTAGCATGATAGCTCATGAATCCCCACTTGTGTGCCCTCATTGATTATTCATTGATAGCAATTAGTCAACCAGACTTAATTAACTTTTTCAAAAGGGTAATTACTAAGTATAATAAGAACAATTGATACAAAATACCTCCAAAGTCTGGGATACACTTTCCTACCAGTACATACAGAATCCAGGGAAAGGTGGGCTCAAGCTTAGAGTGCATATGGCAAAGGGGCAACTCCTAGTTCCTGGAAGTCCTTTTACTGAAGACTTCAAGATATTGTCATTAGACATGGAGGAATTTTTCTGCTAACATCCTTGTAGAGTCTTTCAGCTACCTTTCCTTAGTAAGTCTAGTTCATACTCAGGACCCAGTACAGGCACTCTCCCCATTTACTCCTGATCAGGGGACATTGCTAAGGTGTTGATGAACAAGTTCAAATACTCTGGCACGAAGTCTTCCTCTGGTAAAAATATTGAGGGAAGTAGGCTGAGTTTCTCTCTTCCTCCAATGTAATTCCCGTTAGGGGGTTTGGATGACCCCATGCCTGCTACTAAATTTTCAGATGCTCATATCCCCAATTTCAAACTAACTTGCTGGTATTATAAAAGTTTCACAGGACACAGCCAAGTCTTCTCAACCAACCAAAATATACTACCTACTTAGCATCACTTCATTTTATCCAGTGGCTTTCAAGGTCTTTAAAATTCATCAAGAACTTTTTAAACCTTATATAAAGTTTTTGATTGATTAATTCAGTAAAGCTGTCTAGGCCTCATTCACATTTGGTTTATGCCTCTGATTGATTGCCTTCATGGAAATGTTCTCACCTGATAAAAAGTATCAGAGCTAAGTGGGGGAAGGTGATTGACTGATTCAATTCACTCCCCCCACCTTCTTTTACGATAACCTCATATATCCAGAATTGGAAGAGATCTTAGGAGTCATATAGTTCAACTCCTTTAGCGTATGAATGAGGAGCTTAGGTGACTTTCCCATGGTTACATAGTAAGTAAGTCATAGTTCCAGAATTCTAACCCAAATATTTTTTATTCCAAATCTAGCACATTTCCCGTGGTACTACCTCCACTGGTTAAAAACGTAGGACTTTACTCATTATACCATAATGCCTCTTAAAGTAAATACTTTCTTCCCCCTACCATGAGTGGCAATGTGATACTGTGAACAGAGCACTGGGCCTGGAGTCAGAAAGACCTGAGTTCTAACTCAGCCTCAGATACTTACTTGCTGTGTGGTCCTGAGCAAGTCAGTTAACCTCGGTTTGCCTCAGTTTCCTCAACTGTAAAAAGAGGGTAATAGTTATCAGGTGTAAGTAAGGTAGATTTTATCATGGGTAAAGTGTATTTTTGTTCTTTTGTAGAGTTTAGTTTCCCAGGATCCATAACCACAACGATCTCTTGTTCCCAGGCATTAGATATGAGTTTTCTCACAATTGTGGTTCAAAATGTCTCCACCACACTTGCACAGCATTATGTAATGATAACTAATATAAACATTTGTGCTTAAATTGTAAATATCCACTGTGACTGCACAGTGGATATAACAGTGAGATAACGTAAACTTGGGAGGCTGTTGCTGGCAATATGTCTTCTTTGTCTGTTGCCCTATAAAGCAGGTGGGCACTGGTCAGTGAGTGGGGAACCCTTAGGATTGAACGTACAAGCTGGAATGCTATGTGTGCCTTAAGTGGCCTCCATCAAGACTTGGGAGGAATCTGTGTTTGCCTCAGTTGTACCCCACTGAGGCTTGAGGGGATTTAGGGGAGTGCACAAGCTGCGCCTGTCTTCATTGACCCCATTGAGATATGGGGTAGTTGCCCTGCCTTCTTGTTGGCCCCCGTGAGAAGGGTGATTAGGGAATTCTGTGGGAGTTGGTGCCACATTATCAGCAACCCCCTTTAAGAAGACTAGACTAGAATAAAGCAAGAATAAAACTGTCTTCCTGTTTGATCGGATCAAGAGGGAGCCTGTGCTAGCAACCCTCCTGTGTGCTAGCGTTACCTGAACTACACCAGGATTGTTGTGAGGATCAAATGAGATGTTTACTTGTAAAGTGTTTTGCAAAGCTTAAAGTATTATATAAGTGTTATTATCATTAGATCATTATTTTTGTTCATTCCCCTTTTCTGAAAGGATTTGTCTAGGTAGGCTCTTCTGTCCAGTTTCTTAGTGGGCTAGACTACCCCAGAAGGCGATCGGGCAGTCTGTAGGGGATTTTGAAACTTTCCTCTTTTCCAGCAGTGAGTGGAAAGAGGGAGGAGTAGGGAGTGGTAGTGAGCTGCCTTCTTCCCCCCCAACCTCTCCCCCTCCCCCATTCTCAATACTGGCTTGGCCTACTTGGTTTTGTGGAGATCATAGAATCACAAAAATCTTATACTTGGGAGAGACCTTAAAAATCATGTATTCTTGACTAATGTGGAAATATGTTTAATATGATCATACATGTGTAGCCTATATCAGATTGCATGCCATCTTGGGGAGGGGGGAGTGGAAAGAGGGGGGAACATTTAGAACTGAAAATCTTATAAAAACAAATGTTGAAAACTAAAACTCAATAAATATACATGACATGTGACATGTCTAAGACTCCCCAGCTAGTAGGAGGAAGATCCACTTAATTGTTGAATTCAGTTCTTCTGATCCCAAAACACAATTTTTTTTCTACCACACTATCCTATCTCATGCTTATTCCAGACAATGGAGCCCTAATGTGGATGGAACTCTCTTGGTCATGGGCCAGAGACAGTTCCTGTCATCTCCTAAGATGTCCTAATGAAGCTACAGGGTTTGGAAATCATCTTTCTTTCCACTGGTGGTGAATGTTTTCCATGGCTTGAAGAGACAGCAGCTGGACAACAAATCCATATGCTTCTCTCTCAATCTCTCTCTCTCTCTCTCTCTCTCTCTCTCTCTCTCTCTCTCTCTCTCTCTCTCTTACTCCCTCTCTCCCTCTCTCTCCCTCTGTCTCTGTCTCTCTATCTCTTATTCTATAAGAACTGTTCCAGAATCATTGACTTTTTGAGCTGGGAGGGACCTTAGAGGTCACTGAGAGAAACATAGGCTGGCAAGATTGCTTATAATGAATGATTATGACAGTAGAATAACTCATATTTGTGTCATGCATTAAGGTTTATAAAGCAAACAACGATGCTCTTAACAACAATGAAGTATCTAGTGCAAGTATCATTATTGTTCTCATTTTATAAATGAGAAAACTGGGGCCCAGAGAGCCTAAGTGATCTCTCCATGGTCACACAGTTTGTATGCTTAGAATATAGGTTACATTCCTAAATCTTTCAGAAATTAAATATATACATACATATATATGTGTGTGTATATATATATGAATGTAAACAAGTGTATTTCTGCATCCCACAAAACTCATTGGTGTAAAGCAGGGATGGGGACCTGAAGCCTCAAGGCCACATTTAACCTTCTAGGTTCTTGGGTGCAACCTTTTGACTGAGTCCAAGTCTTGTAGAACAAATCCTGTTATTAAGGGCCCTGTTCTGTGAAGTTATACTATAAGGTTCCTTGTGAAGAACTTCCTTTATGAATTTAGATGAACTCCTCCAAAGTTTATAATCATAAAAATTTGTCTGGGGGTACTGAGAAAGTAAATGACTTACCTAAGGTCACACAAACAATTATGTATGCATCAGGACTTGAACCCAGGCCTTTCTGACCCTATCTCCCTTTTCACCAAGCCAAATATGTGTATATACATATTAACACACAAACCAAATATGTATGTGCACATATAAACATATACACAGATGTATGCATATATGTATACACTGGACAACTCCCACTAATTGTAGGTCACAATCAGATTTTCCATTTGGGAAAATGTACAGTTTCTTTCCAGACAAATATGGTACTTCTGTTGATGCCTGTGTTTCAGGCCCAGAACATAAAGGGATGAACTCCATGACCTAATGAAGCACCTACCTGGAAGCATCCTGGGCAGATAAGCAGCCACTTTTATTTTGTAAAATCTCTAGGAAAAAAAAGGAATGTCTTCAACAGCCCCTTGGGGACCCCATTACAGTGTTTCACAACCCTCTAGCTAGGAAGCTGTTGTTAATGTTTAACCTTAATCCCTCCTGCTGTAATTTAAGGCCCTTTCCTCTTGCTGAGTTCTTGGTGTGAATGGAGAGCAGCTGTTCACTCTCATCATCTGACATCAGCTATTTCTCAAGATGACCCCTATGAGCCAGGCCAGGGTTATTATCCCCACTTTGGTGCATGCAGTAAATATGTATTTATTGGAGAATGCTAAGGCCATCGCCTTGTTTGCTATTTTCTATTGGGAAGCTTTGAGGAGAGCAAGAGTCTTCTTTACATGCATGGTTTTGATTCAAATACAGAGTGTCCCCAGCAGTAGGCCTGTATCCCACAGATGAGATCTCTTTTAAACTTGTCTAGGTACCCACGGACGGATCCTGTGTGTGTTTGTCCTTCATTGCCAAAGAAGACCATGCCATCAGAGAAATGATGACATGACTTGTACTTGACTTTGTTTTGAGTGAGGGAGGGTTGTGCAGGTCACCAGCCTCACTTCTCCTCCAGAGCCATCTGAATCCAGTGACCAGATACTCATCAGGATGACTGGAGATGACTCAGGATGAGGCAATTGGGGTTAAGTGACTTGCCCAAGGTCACGCAGCTAGTGAGTGTCAAGTGTCTGAGTTGAGATTTGAACTCAGGTCCTCCTGACTCCTGCACTAATGCTCTATCCACTGCACCATCTAGCTGCCCCAGCCACAGATGGATAACACGGGCTTGGAGGAAAGAAGGCTTTAGTTGGAGTTGGGAGGGATATGAAAGGTGTCCTCAAGTGTCTGAAGGTCTGACAAGTGGAAGAGAGATTTGATTTGCTCTGCCGGGTCCCAGAGGGCAAGACTAGGTCTCACTATGGGTGGACACAAATCTAGGCTTGATATCAGGTAAAACTTCCTCACAATCAAAGCTATTTCCAAGGAAAATGGGATGCTTTGGAAGGTAGTGAATGGTTTCCTTTTCTTTGGAGGATCCAAGCAGTGGCTGGATTCCCAATGATTGAGGGTGTTATTCTCTTTCAGACATGAGCTGGACAAGATAGACACCAAAGACTGAAGTCACTTTATGACTTTGTGTTTACAGGTTATATCCACATTTTATAGAAATCAGATTTTTTTGGGGGGAATTTTGGGACCTAATTTTGGCCCAATATGGTTTATTTGTTGACTTTTTTTATTACTCTGTAGCCTCTAAGAGGTCAGGGACCCTGTTCTGTAACTTACTTTGTAATGTGCCTTCTATAGCTCTCTAAAAAGAGAGAGATGAATAAGGACACATTTCTGTTATATTTTAAAGTTTACAAAGTAAACATTCCACCATAACTTTGAGAGGTAAATTGTGTAAGTATTATTAGCTTCATTTTATGAACGAAAAAACTGAGACCCATAGAGGGGATCACAAAGCTAAAGTCAGAACCAGGATTTGAACCTTATGTCTTCCCTGAATTCAGGTCACTAAATCTTAGTAGTCTTGCTTGTTCTTAGTAGGCCTATTTGTGAAGAGGAGAGTGATTTTGTGGATGATGTTCAAGAAGGGGCTGATGTTCAAATTTTAGGCAACAAATCAGTGGATGGGCTCATATTAGGATTGTTGGAAGAACATTAGAATCATAGATGTAGAGCTAGAAGGGACTTCTTGGGGTGACTTTTCCCATCCACTCATTTTACAGATGAAGACTAAGTCCAAGAAGGATGGAACATCTTGTCCCAACATGCTACCACACAGAAATCAAATATTAGAGGCAAGACCTGAACACTAGGTCTCTAACTCCAAATACAGGGTTCTTCTACTCAACCACACAGCCTCCAGTCAGGCTTAGAATGCTTTTCTCCTCTTGAGTTTAGTTTCTGGGAATTTTTCCCATCTAGGCACACTGATGCCTCTATAGGAGGAAAACTTAGATTCCCTGTGGCCTTAAGCTTCAGAAGTGGGTGCATGCAGGAAATCACAAAGATGCTTTTTCCAGGCCTATTTTAGGGGCCTGGAAAAAGCCTGGATCTCAGTCCAGTCTGACCCTGGACCCAGATTCCTTAGGACAGAGGGAGGAGGTGACTTAAGGCAGATGCTGGTATTAGATACACTGAGAGTTAAAGAATCATAAGTTTTAGAGCTGGGGGAGAGCTGAGGGACTCACCACCCCTATAAAATCTGTTGCCAACTTGTGTTGATTCTCCCTCTACTGCATTTCTCCCATCTATTCCTCTTTTCTCTATTCACATCATTGCCACCCTTGTCTAGGCTCTTACCACCTGTCACCTGGAATATTTCAGTAGCCTCCTAATTGATCTTCCTGCCCTCAGCCTCTCCCCTCCCTAGTACATACTCCATACAGGTGCCAGAGAGAAATTCTTGAAGTCCAGCTCTGATCAGATCATGACTAAAAGGGCTCTAGAAACTCCAGTGACTCCCTAGGATAGAGAAAAAAAGGGGAAAAAACCTCTTCTTTTGACATTTACAAGCTCTTCACAACCTTGCTTCGTTACCTTTCTAGACTCAGTACACATTATTTCCACCGCGTACTTCAAAATCCATCCCACTGATCTACCTGCTGTCCCTCCCACACACTCTGTCATTCCTGTCTCTGTATCTTTGCATGGACCCTTCCCTCCCACCTGTCATATAAGCCTTTCTCACTGCCACCTCTACCCTTCTTCAAAGCCCCCTCCAGACTAACTTCCACAACAAGCTTTTTCTGATACCATAGTTACTACTTTGTCGTTGTTTAGTCGAGTCCAACCCTTTATGACCCCATTTGGGGTTTCCTTGGCAAAGACGCTGGAGTGGTCCATCTCCAGCCCATTATATAGATGAGGAAACTGAGGCAAACAAGATTAAGTGACTTGCCCAGGGTCATGCAGCTAGTAAGTGTCTGAGGCCGGATTGGAACTCAGAAAGATGAGTCTTCTTGACTTCAGGCTCAGCACTATCTACTGTGCCACCTAGCTGCCCCAACTACTACTTCATTTTACGCCAAATAATCTCGAATTTGCTTTGTACATTTTATATCTACATATATGTGTATATATTGTTTCCCTGATTAAAAGTAAACTCCTTGAAATTGGGAACTGCTTCATTTTTTCCCCCAGAGTCTAGCAATCGATCTATTACTTAATCCCCAAGAATTTTATTAAGCCCCTACTCTGTGCCAGATGTTGCTGGGTGCTAGAGAGACAAACATGAAACTGCTTCTTCCTTCAAGAAGTTTACATTCCCTGGGTGCCTAGTGCTTAGCACATAGTAGGTGCTTAGTGAAGTAAGTTAAATTTCTTACTAACTCAATTAAAACGATTAATTGATTAGAGATCAACTAGTTTTTCTATTTTTTTATAGATGAGGAAACGAATCCAGAGAGTTTAAGATTGCCCAAGATTACTCAGAAAGTAGCAAAGCTGGAATTTTGAGAACTCTCTCCTTATCTCTTCCCATTGCTGACACAAAAATAAACCAAGATCCCTTTACTCCCCCAGCACACGTTTTCTGGCTGATGCTAGTCCTGTTAGACTACTAGTCTATCAGACCTAATTGGAGAACAGGTAAGTGACCAGGAAGAGGACTCTGAGAGCCCAGGACAAATACTCTCTTCTCTTTACACCATTGTTCCTGGCTTTGGGGATGGAGTGGGGGGAGGGATAGGGGTGGCCAATCGCCTTGTCCTTCTCCCTTCCTCTCAAAGGGCAAGGGTAGCTCAGAGAGGTTTCTTGTGATGAGAGTGTTTTAATGGCTCAGCAGGTCCCAGTGAACCTGAGATCTTCCTCCACCCCTTTCCTGCAGGAGACAGCATTCTTGACCATAAAACCTTCCCTTTCAGAGCTTCTGGGCTGAGCTGTTCTCGATGCTTATCAAGAGGAGTGATCAAAGCCTCCCGAGGTTGTAAATCTCTTTCTCTGCCTGTCAGGCTAGAGAACAGCTGAAGAAGAGGGCTTCAGGCCCCTAAGGGGGAAAAAACAGCTTCCTTCACCCACCCCAGGCCTGCCAAAAACCATCCACCCAGGAGGAGCCTGCTGCATGGCTCCTGGTAGTGGCTACTTCTCAGGCCTGGGAAGCTCCTGCTTGTGGCATTTGGGGAGGAGAAGGAGGCCTGAGAGCTGGACAGGACAGAATTAGAGAATAAGAGGAGAGGAAATGTTATGTCAGTTGTGACCCTCCATAAAGGGCAGCTCACTCTGCCCCAACCACTTCCTGTGTGTGTGCTCTTCCACATTTGGGTAACTATATTGTGTTGGGTCGGATTGGTGGTGTTAAAATATCAGAGTTGGAAGGGACTTCATGTGATACAATGGAAAGGAATTCTGAGGATCTGGGTTGGAAACCCAACTCTGCTATATTTCTTAGCAGTGGGGCCTTGGGCAAATCACTTGATTTCTTTGGACTTCAATTTTGTCATCTTTAAAATGGGGACAGAAGCAACAGCAGAACCATGTGCTCATGGCTTCCGGCTGAGCCAGGTCTCTGAAGAATTGCAAAAGCATATCAAGTAGTAGATAGTGGAGAGGCACATGGTGAATGTCAGTAGGATTTAACATGTATAAATAAGGACTTACAAAGTTGAGGAAAGGATGTTATCCAAGAATCAAAGAGAAAAAGAGATGGGTTGTTATTCATCCAAAGTGAGGGATGACTGATTGACAAATGCTTTGCTCCATTGGTATCCTCTTGATGTTATGAGAAAACGACGGTGGTCCCTAACACGTGGGGTGGATTCCCTGTGTCACTGGAAGACAGGAGAATCGCACAGACTGGACATGCATGGTCGGCTTTCAGTCCACATCACTAGCAGAAATACCCACATCGCTAATCTCAAAACCCCACTGGAGTGTGTTGGAGTACAATTTCATTCAATTTAATATTGCTTTGTGGGTAATTTTTTGGTGTGTTTTCTAGATCCTATTTTTCTTTTATGATTTTACAAGTCCTTGTGATGCACTAAAAATAAAAACAGCCACATTAATGACTTGTTTTTATATTTCAACTTTCAAATAGAAATTAAAATGTTAAAAACAACTTGTAAATAAAAGAATAGGATGAGCCTGTTTTCCCTTTAGGAAGTCGAAACAATGAAACTAACAACATCTTTTCCCCGAGTAGAATATCCCCTATATTTTTGTTTGTTTTTTAAATCATGAACTATGAGGAAAGGCACCCAAAGTCTCATTGCCTGGGGGTCCAAAGGAGTCTTAACCTGCCAGGTTAAGAATGAGGCACTCCTCTTGCCACTGCAAAATAGAGAGCTTAGAGGAGAAGAGAGTTGGTTCAAAACCATTGCTCTTTGAGATGAATCAAATACTTAGCTCAATGACCTTTGGACATCAATAGCATAGGTGTTATTATCCCATTTTCCAGGTGAGGAAACTGAAGCTAATGGGGATTAAGGAATTTCCCTGTGGCCCACTGATTCCCTAGCCCAGCACTCTTTTAGCACTTAGTCCAAACAATACTTGGCCCTTTCAAACAGTAAGGGAAGTGTGCCCAGACAGATCTGAACTCAGACTTAAAATCTCAGGGCAAAAGAGTGTCTGTGTGTGTTTAGTAGGTCCCCTGTTACGATGGGTGTGGAGAAGTGATGAACTCCCTGCCGCCTTGGTCTTGTCAGAGCTGAGCATGACATATGCACAAAAGGTACCTTTTATAGGTGGGAAATTATAGGTGCTGTTACTTCAAAGGCTTTGCCAAATAGGGTTACTCCTTTGATAAATGACAGTATTATTAATGGTGATTTATTGCTGGGGCCAATTTGACAACAGAAAGAACCAGTTTCCCCACTCCCCCTGGCCTCCACCTTGATGTTTTTTTTTTTTTTGGCTGTGGAATCACCTCCCTGCCTAAGGAGACTGGGGCATCTGTTTAACTCACACAGTGAGATACCTGGCTTATTAACCTGTCATCATGTGTCATAAAGTTTAGTGAAATGCTGGCAGATTGTAATCCTAAACAGGGCAATTACCCTATTATTAAAATGGCTCTTTCTTTCTTTCTTTTTCTTTCTTTTTTTCTTTCTGTGAATTCTCCTCCTCCTCCCGCCCCCTTCTCTGGTTGGCCTGGCTCTTACCTCTGTTTTACCTGCTTGATGAGTCACTGGAGCTGAGCTAAAGTCCTTGCTTTGCAGCAGAATCGTGGCCTCTTTCCTGAGGGAGAAAGTACTATGGGAAAGCTCAGTCCCTCCCAGCTACTGATTGGTGTAAGGGCCACCTGAAGGGGTATTAGAGAGGTGATTCTTACGCCAGTGGTTCTTAGAGTAGGAGAGTGAATTCTCAATTTTTATTTTTTGGTCTCAGGACCCCATTATACTCTTAAATTTAAAAATTTTAAAGGCCCTCCTAAGGAGCTTTTGTTTAGATGCAATATACTTATGGAAACTTACTATATTAGGAATTAAAATGTCTTAGGGTTATTGAACTAACGGACCAGACTTCCTCTGAGGTCCCTCTCCTTCCAACCCTGAGAGTCTGTGATTCTGGACTGAGTCAAGGCAGTAGCAGTGATCTAGACTGAGTCAAGGGCTACTCAACTACCCAGGCTTGCATGTCAGTAATGCCTCTTTCTAGACGGTCAGCTCCATAACAGCAGTGATCCGTCTTATTTTATGTTCTCTAGAGCTAAACACAGTGATCTATGCATAAGAAATACTTAACAAATTAGCTAAATATGAACTTATTATAGGTTGACAAAGTGCTTTCTTCCAAACAACCCTGTGAAGATGATGGTGTGTGTATATATGTACATACATAAATATACACAGATATATGTTATATATATATACATGTATGTATACATATGTCCACACAACATAGCTCTATTATCCTCATCCCCATTTCCATCTCTATTTCACATATATTTTGGTCAGGATCTGTGACTTCATCAGTATAAGGCCTTCCCAGTGCAGAAACTCTGCCCACAGATGCAAATTTGCAACTCCTCTGAAATTTATCTCAGAAAATTTCTTGGGGGCACTGAGAGGTTAAGTGACTTTCTCATGGTCAAACAACTTGTATTCTCTTCTGAGGTTTTTGTTGTTCAGCTGCGTCTGACTCTTCATGACCCTATTTGGTATTTTCCTGGCAAAGGTACTGGAGTAGTTTGCCATTTCCTTCTCTAGCTCATTTTACAAATGAGAAAACTGAGGCAAATAGAGTGAAGTGACTTGTCCAGGGTCACACAGCTAGTTTCTGAGGCCAGATCTGAACTTAAAAAAGATGAGTCTTCTAGACTCCAGGCCAGGTGTTCTATCCATTGTGTCACCTAGCTTCCCTATTCTTAGTTTAATTGGCACTAATTTAGGTTTTTCTGACTCCAAGGCTGACTGCTTTTCTATCCACTATCACCTGCTGACTCCCTGGTAAACTTGTCTTTGTAACTGAAATAGAGAATTGGAGGAGAAAATAATACAATGAACAGGTTTCATAGATGCCAAGGCAGGGCATGTTTCATGTACATTCATCTTGTTGCCTTCAAAATATTGTAAAATGTTTGAGGAAGATCCCTTTGAACCTTCAGGCTGAGCCTCAATATAGATTTTCAACCTGATGGTGGTTCCACTGACCCAAAGAATATCTGAGTTGGGGCTATAGGGCTAATGAGTACAATCCATCCCTGAACAATAATTTGGTCTACAACCCACTGGACATGTGGATATCCAGCTTTGGCTTGGAGGCTTCTCTCAGATCTAATTATTAGGAAGTTTTCTCCTACATAAAGCCCAAATTTCTGGGGTTTTTTTTTTTTTGGTGTAAGATACTGCCCCTTTCTTATGCGGGTATTTTATTTATTAGAAGGGGGGAAAATAACAACAGTAAGTTAAAGTAGCATGAGACAGTTTTGAGGACCTGAAAAGATCTAAGATAAATGTATCAAGAGGAACCATTTGAAAGGAGCTCATAGGCAAGATCACTGACAGATTGTAGCAATGACTGCAGTACATTGTTTTCCAGCAGCTGATTTGAATATAATTGGTTTCAGGACTTTGGATGTTATCACTGAGAAATTCTGCATCAAAATATTGTTTTGGGACTGTGGGAATATTAAATAATAATTATTTGTGTTATACCTGGTAGAGATGTGGAATTTTGGTTTTTCACCATCAGTTGGAAGTGAATCAATTTTCATCTGGAGGCAGTGCTTGAAATAGGACTATGAGAAACCAACTGAGAAGAAAAGAAATTTCATACAAGAGAAGTTTAGAAGAGGATTGATATTCTCCAATATTTGTAATAGACTATTCTATAAAGAGATCAAAGTTGGAGGTCAGAGTATTGATTTGACTGAAGTATCTGAATTTCTTTACTCTTGAAGCTTATTACTAGTTGTGTATAAATTTGTACTGTAAGACAATTAAATATTATGTTATTGTTATTTTTGCTTTAACTTATGTTAATAAATCTTGTTTCATAATTAAGAACCAATAGTATCCTTGTGACTGTTTTACAGTATTTAAATGGGAAACTAGAGGCGGCCCAGTAGCTGCAGTTGTGAGTGTTTATGTGTCATTCTACCACATCAGGTTTACCCCTAGGACTGTGAGAGTGAGTTGTGGCAGTGTGGGGGCTATGGATGACCCTCATCCCCGATTTGCCCTGGAAAAAAGAAAACCTTCGATTTATTTGTGTGAGTGTAAGTTGAATGAGCCAGGTCATGGGAGATGGGGGGAGTAGGTGCCCTGTCTAATGGCCATGTCCTATACCCCCAGATCTACACTTATAACTTCTATCCATGGTTTCTAGTTCAGGCCCCATGGGACCAATCAATCTTCTAAAGAGTCAGCAATCATTTATTAAGCACCAGCCAATGGCCAGGCACTGTGATAAGCCCTGGGGATACAAAGACAAAAGGAAGATACTCCCTACCCTCAAGGAGTTTATATTCTTTTACTGGGATATAACATCTAGCAAGTAAGTTAATACAAGGTACATACAACATAGGCCCAAGCTGTGACACAGACTCTCCCCCCTATTCTTGGAAGTGGGGTGTGTGGGGGGAGTGTCAGGAATCTGATCTCAAAAAGTGATTTTTTTTCCTCTTTGGCTCATTGTTTCCATCCAGAATACTCCAGGAAAATCTCTAAATGTACTCATGGATAGCTCATGCCTAGTTTTCACGCAATTTGGATAACAGAGTTCCCAACTCCCTCCTATAAAAGCATTCACATTATGCAATGCATAACAGGAATGGTACAGCCCTTTTTTCCCCACCTCCACTGAAAATATACAAAATACAAAGAAATTGCAAGAGCTCATTAACAAATACAGGAAAACAGAAAACATTCAAACATCCCATCATCTACCCCCAGGACAGTACCGTGACATTCAGATGAAATCCTTCTCTCTCGCTGGATCATACATGGCCCTTCTAAGACTGTTGTACCAATTTCTGGTTTAAACACCTACTAGAAGATAAAAATATATTTTGAGGGCTGCTGAACAAGCAACTCCCTTCTGCTTGACCTGACTATCTCTGAGTAGTTCCTTGGCATTGCTTCCAAATAGGATACTATGCAGAACTATGTTGATGATCCTTTCCTTTCTCTAGGGAGCATTCTGTATCAGGGAATTCCCTTCTCTCTCTAGAACGTCTGATCCTGGAACTCTTGAACTTGTGAACTGTTAAATTTGTTTTACTCATGACACATGTTTTACCCAAAGCTGGTGCTGCTCAAGAAATTTCCCAAGGACAAATCTGATCCCTCTCCCACACGAAAGTCCAAGCTTCTTTCATTTCTTCCTTAAGTCTTCTCTGCTCCAGGCTAAACATTCCTAGTCCTTTCAAATAATTTTCATTCACCATTATCTTGAGCTCTTCATCCTGTTATTCTCCTCTGGACATACTATAGATCTCCTAAAATGTGATTCCCAGAACTGGACATAACCCCCCCAGGCAGTCTGATGAGGGCAGAATACAGTAAGTATAACCTTCCTCTTTTGAACGTCATGCTTCATTCAAATTCAAGATTGCATTAGTCTTTTTTTTTTTGGTTGCATGTCATACTGCCGACTCATTTGTGATTGCAGTCCACTAAAATCTCTAGGATCAAAAAAATCTCTATGATTAGTTGCTGACTTAGGACAAATCTTTTTCAGATAAACTGCTATCTAGCACTTGTCTTCTCCCTCTTGTATTGTGAAATTTTTTTGGGGGGGGGTGTGGTGGTATAGCTAGATGGTGCAGTGGCTATAGTACCAGCCCTGGAGTCAGGAGGACCTGAGTTCAAATCTGGCTTCAGACACCTACAAGATATGTAATCCTCAGCAAGTCACCTAACCCTAATTGCCTGCAAAAACCAAACAAACCACAAAATTTATTTTTTTGAGCCCCAGTGTTAGGTTTTACATGTCAGTCCTTTATATGTCATGACATGCAATGTCAAGGATCAAGGGTGCTTAGAGGAAGTCTTGTGTTTAGTGGGGGTAAAACTCAGAATAAGCTGAGGCTCATGAGGAAAACTGGGACAGTAAAAGGTCTTGGGAAAAGAGGAGGGTCATGGAAAGGATAGGACTATTGCCTCGGCTGAATAGGATAATGATAATGGGCAAAAGAGGGAAAGTAGAGTTACTCAACTTGTATTTTGCATCCACTTTTCTTTACCAAGGGGAATAATGTTTGGATCATAAAGGAGAGAATAAAAATAGGTATCAGGAAGTTACACAAATAGTGAGAGTATCCAGCTGCCCTAAACCCAATCAAATGACCTGGCCCAGTTAGATGAACCCTATCCCAGAGCTAGAGCACCGGAAGGGTTGGTAGATGTAATTGTGGAGCTACCATCAAAAATATCCAACAAGACTGAATAACGCGAGGGGGACCTCAGTCTTAGACATAGATAAATTTCAAAACAGGAAGAGGGAAATGTGCAAATCCTAGACCAGCAAGTATGACTAAATTTCCTTGCAAAATTTGAGAACTGTTAAAAGGGTGATAATTATAAGAAACCAGTATGGATTCATCAAGAATAGGTCATGTCAGAATAACTGTATTTTCTTTTTTTGACAGGCTTAGTTAACTGGAAGACCAAATAACTATTCATAATTTGCCTAGATTTTAGCAACGTATTTGAAAAGCCTCAAGTGTATTCTTGTATAGTTATAGTGCTTGGCATGTAATAATTGCTTAATAAAGTCTCTATCTACCTATCTGTCTATGACAGAGATGTGAACTAGATCAATAGTCTCCAAACTTTTTTGATCATGTACCATTTTGTTAAAATGTATTCAAATATGCACCCAATGTATGCATATTTATCTAAGTTTTATATGTGCACTACTATATTAATGTATATGTTATAAAACAGGAGCAAAATATATATTATATATAAATATATATACAAAAAATATATAATATATATAATAAAATATACATAAACCGAAATTTAAAAAATGAGATGAAGATGAAATATTTTGTTAATTATACAAAACTCATTTTGCTCTCACTAGAATATTATTAATGATGATATTTCTGAGAACATTGTGATCGAATATGTGTCATTATTTTTGAAATCTGATTTTAACACTTTCTGATAGCCATTCAAAGGTCTAGTTGTAATTTGATACTTGGTTCTAATGGCTGTCATAACTGAAAACACTACCTAACAAAGATTCAAATGAGTATCATCATTGACTACATCTATTAAATTTCAGTTATTTTTCAATCCCATCCACTGATTATGCAAATAATTTTGTTGAACTTCAGCTAGTAAACTTTCTTCTTCCCTATTGTCCTTTGGTTGTTGCAAAGTCATTATTTTTATATTTTTAACTAATGAGTTCAAAATTTACTGAAACTCCTTCTTGGAAAGATTTCTTTAAATTCTAATTTATTTATTTATTTTTAGTTTTCAGTATTTTTATCCACAAGATTTTGAGTTCCAAATTTTCTCCCCATCTCTCCCCTTTCCCCACCCTAAGACACCATGCATTCTGATTACAGTTTCCCCCAATCTGCCCTCCCTTCTGTCATACCCCTCCCTTCTCTTATCCCCATCCCCTCTGTTTTCTTGGAGAACAAGACAGATTTCTATACCCAGTTGCCTGTATATCTTGTTTCTCAGGTGCATGTAAAAACAATTTTTAACATTAGTTTTTAAAACTTTGAGTTCCAACTTCTCTCCTTTCCTCCTTCCCCACCCATCCCCACTGAGAAGGCAAGCAATTCAATATAGGTTATACATGTGTAGTTATGCAGAAGACTTCCACAAAAGTCATGTTGTGAAAGACTACCTCTATTTCCCTCCATTCTATCCTGCCCCCCATTTATTCTATTCTCTCTTTTGACCCTATCCCTCCTCAAAAGTATTTACTTCTAATTACACCCCCTCCCATTTGCCCTCTCTTCTATCATCTCCCTACCCCCCTGCTTATCCCCTTCCCCGCTACTTTCCTGTAGTGTAAGATAGAGTTTCATAGCAAATCGAGTATGCATGTTATTCCCTCCTTAAGTCATATATATGATGAGAGTAAGGTTCACCTTTTTCCCTCTCACCTCCCCTCTCTTCCCTTCCATTGAAAAAGCATTTTCTTGCCTCTTTTAAGTCAGAGATAATTTGCCCCATTCTATTTTTCCCTTTCTTCTCCCAATATATTCCTCTCTCACCCCTTAATTTTATTTTTTTAGATATCATCCCTTCCTATTCAACTCACCCTGTGCCCTCTGTCTATATGCATACAATCCTTCCAACTACCCTAGTACTGAGAAAAGTCTCAAGAGTTATAAATATTATCTTTGCATGTAGGAATGTAAACAGTTCAGCTTTAGCAAATACTTTATGATTTCTCTTTCCTGTTTACCTTTTCATGCTTCTCTTAATTCTTGTGTTTGAAAATCAAAATTTCTATTCAGCTCTGGTCTTTTCATCAAAAATGCTTGAAAGTCCTCTATTTCATTTAATGATCATTTTTTTCCCCCGAAGTATTATACTCAGTATTGCTGGGTAGGTGGTTCTTGATTTTAATCCTCGTTCCTTTGACTTCTGGAATGTCATATTCCAAGCCCTTCAATCCCTTAATGTAGAACCTGCCAGATACTGTGTTATCCTGATTGTATTTCCACAATACTTGAATTGTTTCTTTCTGGCTGCTTGCAACATTTTCTCCTTGACCTGGGAGCTCTGGAATTTGACTACAATATTCCTAGGAGTTTTCCTTTTGAGATCTCTTTCAGGAGGTCATCAGTGGATTCTTTCAATATTTATTTTACCCTCTAGTTCTAGAATATCAGGGCAGTTTTCCTTGATAAATTCATGAAAGATGATGTCTAGGCTCTTTTTTTGATCATGGCTTTCAGGTAGTTCCATAATTTTTAAATTGCCTGTCTTGGATCTGTTTTCCAGGTCAGTTATTTTTCCAATGAGATATTTCACATTGTCTACTATTTTGTCATTTCTTTGGTTTTGTTTCATAATTTCTTGATTTTTCATAAAATCATTAGCTTCCATCTGCTCTATTCTAATGTTTAAGGAATTATTTTCTTCAGTGAGCTTTTGGGCCCCCTTTTTCATCTGGCCAATTCTGCTATTTAGGGCATTCTTCTCTTCATTGACCTTTTGGATCTCTTTTGTCATTTGGGTTAGTCTATTTTTTACAGTGCTATTTTCTTCAGGATTTTTTTGGGTCTCCTTTAGCAAGCAGCTGACTTGTTTTTCATAGTTTCCTTGCATCACTCCCATTTCTTTTCCCAATTTTTGGTCTTCTTCTCTTACTTGATTTTCAAAATCCTTTTTTGAGCTCTTCCATGGCCTGGGACCATTGCATATTTTTCTTGGAGGCTTTGGATGGAGGAGCTTTGACTTTGTTGTCTTCTGTTTGCATGTTTTGGTCTTCCTTGTCACCAAAGTAAGATTCTACAGTTTGATTCTTTTTTTGGTTTTTGCTCATTTCCCCAGTCATTTACTTGACTTTTGAGCTCTTTGCCAAAGTAGATCTCTGCTTCCAGTTGGGGTGGGGGGTGTACTGTCAGCTGCTCAATTCCCCCACAATCTGTGGGCCTAGAACTCCAGAAACAGTCACTGTCTCTGCCTCTGCTGCTTCTGTGGCTGCTTTTGGTTCCTCTGTCCCCTCCCCCCTCTGCCATCCTGGGGCTGGGGCCAGATCTCCCCACTCTCCTACACTGGTCCCACAGGCTTTTCCACTGACCTTCCAATTTCCCCTCGGCATTTTGGGGTCCTGAAGTCTGGAAAGTGCCACAGGTACAAGAGATTCAGTCTCCCCAAGACTTGCTCAGGTCCTGTCTGTGCTGACTTGGTCCATGCTGGACTGCGCCCTGCCCCCAGTGTGGTGTGATAGATACTTCCCAGCTTCCTAGTGACCTTCCAGGCTCTCTTGAGCTGGAGGTTTGCTATACTCTGTCATTCTGTGGGTTCTGCAGGGTCCAGAATTTGTTTAGAGCCATTTTTTACAGGTATTTGACTGGGCTTGGGAGTAGCACTCTCTCTTGGAAAGATTTTTAAAGAGGTTAAAAATCTGGTTCAAGTTTTTACGTTATGCAGATATGAGAGCTTTTATTTTTCACAACCCAGAGAGGAGAGGGTAAATAACCACAGAAAATGGTGTCAATAGAGTTAAATGTTGTAGAGAGGCCAACAAGCATGAGGACTGAGAAAAGACCATCAGATTTGGCTATTAAGAAATCACTGATAATTTAGAATGGAGCACTTACAATTGGGTGAGGAACCAAATGCAACAAGAAAATTGAGAAATTAGGAAAGTGGATTGATTCTCTCAATGGAAATAAAGAGGTTTGGAAGAGGGGTGGATTTTGCAGGGGAAAGATAAAGTAATGCGATTGGCTATTCAGTTTACAACCTATCCATCCAAGCTCATCCTTTGCTAGTACCACTCTTTCCTAATGAAAAATGAGATGATGGGGAAAGGGTCTCACTCACTGTCTATTGACTTAGATCAGAGTCTACCCACTGAGGGGCACTTGTGGCAGACCTGAAGGGATCTGAGGGAGAGGGTTTAGGGATATTGGGGGAAAGGATGGATTTTTGCTTGCACAACTTTAGGTGACAATTTTGGTTAGTTTATAATCAACCACCCTGAGTGATCAATGCCTGAGTTCAAGAGGACACAGTGGGAGAGTATGGAGCTGTAATGTATAAGGGGATGGTGTAGTTATGATGAAGATAAGCCTTAAATTGTCTATCACAAATAACAACATTTCCACCCTCTTTTTGATTGATTACACACAGCTAGGAGTTACAATCCCCCCTCTTACCCTCCCAGCACACTACCTTTGGAGACCATTAGGCTAGATGCTAGTATATCTACTGTGGAGGATGGAATTGGAACTGACTGAATGACCAGAATCTTTCTCTTTTTATTTTAACTTTTTAAAATTATTAATTTAAAGTATACTAAAAAGGAACATTTCAATACACAAAAGAAACCAAAAAAGAAAATTATATGTGTAATAATAAGTATCTATAATGTACAGCTTACTTTAAAAAAGTACATAATAAATTTAATATGTTACTTTCAAAGCTATCCTGTTTGTCTGAATTTCCTTCTAAATTTTTTTCTGCTCCCTCTTTGTACTTCAAAACATGTTTCAGTGCTCCTCTTTTGTTTCTTTTTAGGACAACTCTATTGCTAGTTTCCCCTTTCCCCAAATCCTCCCTCCTCAATAAAAAGGGGAAAACACAATCCTTTTAAGAAAAGAACACAGTCAAATGCAGCAATTCACACATATACATGCCAGAAAGCATACGTTTCATTCTGAACCTTGTGGTCATAACACCTCTGTGAGGAGTTGTATAGCATACTTCATCATCAGTCCAACGTAGTTGTGGTTGGTTATTGCACTGATCAAAGTTCTTAAGATTTTCCAAATTATTTTTCTTTACAATGCCATTTTTTCTGTTTAATTTATTTTATAACTCTTCACTTTACTCTGCATCAGTTTATATAATTCTTCTTTGATTTCTCTACAATTGTTCCTTTCATCATTTCTTATGGTATAGTAATATTCCATTACATTCGTATACTATAACTTGTTTAGCTATTCTCCAATTTCTTTGTTTTCAGTCCTTTGTTATAACAAAAAGAGCTGCAATAAATGTTTTGAACATATGGGTATTTTTTTTCCTTCTTCTTTGATCTCTTTGGAGATATAGGCCTAGTAGTATTACCTCTGGGTCAAAAGTTATATATAATTTAATGACTCATTGGACATAGTTCCAAAATGTTTTCCAAAATATCTGGACCAATTACTCCACTAATCATGTACTAATGTATCTATATCCTTTTTTGGTATCTTTGCCAATCTGATAGATATAAGGTAGAGCATCAGAATTTCAAACTTGAAATTTTCTAATTAATAGTGATTTGAAACATTCTCTCATAGGACTACTGATCACTTGGATTTCTTCCTTTGAGAACTGTCTGTAGATATCTTTTTGTTGTTATTCATTCGTTTCAGTCACGTCTGGTTCTTTGTGACCTTCATTTGAGGTTTTCTTGGCAAAGATACTAGAGGGGTTTGCCATTTCCTTCTCCAGCTCATTTGACAGATGAGGAAACTGAGGCAAATAGGGTTAAGTGATTTGCCCAAGGTCACATAGCTAATACATATCTGAGGAAAGATTTGAACTCAGATAGAAGAGTCTTTCTGACTCCAGGCCTGGCCCCCTCTCTACTGTTTCACCTAGCTGTCCAAGGTATCCTTTGACCATTTATCTATGGGGGGAAGAGTTTTCTTGAATGACCAGTTTCTAGGACTTAGTGGTTCAATGCCACTTTGGAAAGAGTTGTATAGGCTAGTCCCCCAAAGATCTATGTTTGGCCCTTTGAAGGTTAAAATATTTATTTATAACTTAGGTGAAATTTTTATCAGTGATTTGACATGGTTATTAGATTTTCAGATGACACAGAACTGGGAGGGGGATAGGTAAGATATTAGATAACAGGATCCAAAAAGATCTTGACAGGCTAAAATGTAGGCTTGAATCTAGAAAGATTAAATTTCATAGGGATAAATATAAAATCTCACACTTTGAAAAGATCAACTTGACAAGTACAAAATGGGGGAGGTATGGCTAGATAGTCTTTCTGAAAAAGAGCTGTTTAGAATAGCCAGCGATCCTGGGCTGATCACATGAACTTTAGATACCAAGGGAAGAAGAGATGGCTTTCTTCAACCACACGAGCAGCATTGTATGAATTCTTCTGTCTTATTGGATAATTGAAAATCTAGGTTCAATACCAAGTAATCTCATATATAACTTGAGTCCAGTGGTTTCACAAAGCTGATGACCAGCAATGGGTAAGACCTTTCTGCTGGTTCATGTAAACTCAGGTTTGAGAAGAACAAGGAGTTATTATTATTTTTGACTCTGCTATTGAGTCACCTCATCTGACCAACCAACTACTGACAACCCAACCCCATGGGTAGTGTTTTACTAAATCAGTTGACTTTGTTATGCTTCTGGCTACCTAGTAGTCTCGAGTTTTTTTTTTTGTAACCCTTACATTGCCTCGTACGGTCCTGGTCACAAAGTAAATCATTTACTGATAACATCACTTCTTTAAAAGTTCACTCCAATGGAAGTATTTCCTCCTACTTCATTCTGCTAGTCATAGTATAGCAGAGGGATTGGTATATTCTTTACCACCATCTCTTAACAATGACCCTTGGTGGTTTTAACATCCATCTTAATGACCCTTCTAACACTTTGGCTTCTTCATTCCTTGAACCCCTTTAGGGATTTTTATTACCTCTTCACTTCAGCTACCCCCCTGAACAACCGCAATGCGAACCTGTTCTACTCTAAGATTTTAAACTCTGAAATTTCTTTTTCTGATTCTATCCTCCTAGATTCCCATTTTCCCTGCACCCTCATACTTATTAAACCTGCCTTTCTCCCTAGCCAGAATCTCTACTCCTTCTGTATTTTCTGTGTTAGTCATGGCAGGACAGTTTGTGTGAATGCACAGAGGAGGGAGATGGAATATTACATTTGGGAAAAACCTAGTAATCTATTCTAGCTGGAACACCTTCGGGGATAACATAATTCTCCATCCTCTTCTCCTTCATACCTGCCTCAGAAGAAGTCAGCTATTTTTTCATCCTAGAAGTTCCCTCATCTCCTCTGGCTATCTCACCCTGGAATATGCCTCCACCCCTGAAAGCCCCCTTCTCTTATTGGTAAAGTCCTTGACTTGTCACTTGTCACTATGTCCTCCTCTGCAGCTACCTTTCCCCTCTTTCAGGACCTTCCCCTCCACCTTTAAACTCCCCTTTCTATGCTATTTTCCCTCACTAGAACATAAGCTCCTAAGGGCAGGAAATCTTTTCCTTTTTGTCCTCAGTGCCTGGCACATAGCAAGTACTTAACAAATGTTTATTGACTTGTCATGAAAAAAAGTATCACTCCTTTCTAAGGACAAATACTTACTTTAGTCCTTAAGGAGGTTTCCTGATTCTGTGGAAAGCACAGCACTGGTTCTGGAATCTGAGGACCAGAATTTAAACTCAGCTTTTATTGCTTATTTATCCTTAGCAAGTTGAATGACCTTAGGTAAGTTATTGAAATTTCCTGGGTCCCACTTTTCCTCAACTGAAAAAGAGGGAGTTGGACTAGACAACCTTTAAAGTCCCTTTTAATTAATGATCTCCCTTAATCTCATCCTCTCCTAAATCTCCTTCTCTCTGACCTCATTCTTGAAGTCCAAATCTGGATTTCCATCAGGGTATCTAGGCACTTTCATCTGGGTGTCTTGTTGGTACCACTAACTCAATCTTCCTCCAAACATATGCTTCCTTATTTTGGTCAATGGCACTCCTATCCTCCCCATTGACTGTGAGGGAAACATAGGCATCATTTTGATTCTCCCCTCCATCTTATCTCCAAATTCCAATCATTTGCTGAGCCCTGTTTAGCTCAACATCAAGGATCATTTGCTGTCCCATATCATCCTCACAACAACCCAGTGAGGTCAGTACTTTAGGCACTATTTTCTCCATTTTATAGATGAGGAAGGTGAGGTACAAAGATGTTAAGTAACTTGCTCAAGGTCAATTAATAAATCTTAGAGTTGAAACCAAATCTTCCTAACTCCAAACCAGCCCTCTCCCCATTATTCTTAAGCTTCCCTGAAATAACTTTTTTATATCTCTGCGCCTCTTCATTTCCATTGCCACCATCTTAATTTAGACTCTCATTAAATCTTGCCTGGACTCATAGGCTTTTAAACAGTGTGTATGCCCAGGCATGCCATAATGTCTCCCCCCACAAAATTAGTATTTTGTATCTTATTTTTAAATTTTGTATTTCTAAGTTTAGTTGTTAATTAAAAAAAAACAAATTTAATTAAGCCTTAGTTTCATTCTTTGATGAATAAAAATAACATCTTTCATGATCAAGTACTCAATACATGCTCACCTTAAAAAAAAAATTCCTGGATTTCCTGGAACCAATGACACATATTTGAGGGGGTGCGCCTGTTCTTGCTGATGATTGATTGACTGTAAGGGAAGTTATTCAACACAACGATCTTTAAAAAGTTTGCACTGGCCAAGCTCCTACTTAAGAAACCCTTCAGCCTATCATAGCAACGGGATTTTTGGCACCTGGGGTAGACTGAGGTTCTATGGTGTCAGAAGAAATTTGGAAAATTTCAGGGGCCTGGCAGCCCCTGAAATACCACTAAATTCTGGCTCCTTTCAGATCAATTTCTACAGCCCATCTGTTGTTCTATGTGATGAAAATATTTTCTAACTGCCAATGTTGTCAGTAATGAGCCAATAATGCCTGTATCCTTCCCTCTCCCGCCTCTCCCCCTCCCCTTTCTCTTGTCCCGGGGATTGAATGCCCTGTCATTGTAAACACACCAGGAAATCGATGATGACATAAAACTTATGTCTCCTACCCTTTTAAGGCTAGGCCCCAACTCAAAGTTATGGACAAGCTCTTGGCCTTCATTTGGAGGAAGCTTTGCTAAAGCTTTGTTATTGGGTGCCTGACCTAGCCTGGGGACTGCCTTATGAACTAGCTTCCCTTGTAAAAAAAGGATAATTGTTCCTGCCCTGCCTACCTTATAGGCTGCTGGTGAGGATCAAATGGGATAATGGCCATAAAGCTCTATACAAATGTCAGGGATTAAAGGGCCAGATTGCCTTCTATTGAATTCCAATCTATAGTGTGGTGTTAGGAGCCTGGTAGTTTTTAGAGTTTATTTTACTTCTAAGTCAAGTGAGGAAGCTTCAGTTCCTTTGTGAGAGAGAGACAGACACACAGGAAGGGCTGGGAGCTTGATCAGCAAAAGAACCCCAGGGCTTTGGTTCAGCCCAGTGGGATCCACAGGGAAATGATTCTGTGAAGGCTCTGAATGGAGTCTGAGCAAAAAGTAGGTCAGTGTCACCCCTGAATTTATAGGGGGCTGACAACAGTTCCACGCATGAGCAGTGTAGAAACAACTAAGTCCATGATAATAGGTGGCATTTTAAAACAACTTTAAGGTTTGCAAGATAGGTGCTATTATCACCCTCATTTTACAGTGGAGGAAACTGAGACTGATAGAGGGTTAGTGACTTGCTCCAGGTCACATAGCTAGTATCAGAGCGCAGTTTTTAACTCAGGTCTTCCTAATTCTAGGCCCAGTGCTCTACTGTGCCACCTAGCTGTCTCACAACCCTGGGAGATAATTCCTATCATTCAACCCCCCCACCCCCCAATTTTATAGGTGTTGAAACTGAGGCAGATAGAGATTAAGTGACTTGCCCAGGGTCACCCAGCTAGTAAATTGTCTGAGGCCAGTTTTGAACTCAGGTCTTTTTGACTGCTTTTTAATCCAGTGGACCACCCAGCTGCCTCAAGTTTAACCTCTAATTATCAGAAATAATTATATTAGATAGCTTGGAATTTCTTCTTCCAGGAGGGTTGTTCTAGGGAAGACTGTCTAGGCTGTGGCCTCATGATGTCCTTGGCTTCCTCCTGAAAGCTGGCTGTTCCTACCCCTTTTAGCCTCACCAAGCCTCTTGGCACAGGTGTCAAACTTGCTAGTTATGACTGAGTCCTGGTCCTATCCCTTGAGAGCAAAGATTTTGGACTGGAAGGAAGTTTATTCTGAGTGGACAAGAATAGGTATCTACTTGGAGTCAGGGGACCTGGGTTAGATACTTATTGGCTTGAATGATCATGGGCAAGTCACTTCCTTACAGAATCTCAGTTTCCTCTCCTGTAAAACTGGAATACACAACCTACCTAATGGAGTTGTGAAGGAAGCACTTAGTTGTTATCATATATAACTTTAAGCACGCTATTCCACTTCAACTGTACATTGGAGATACAAATCTTAGTGTGATCTACTATATAGAAATTTGTCCTAAGGAAAGCACTTTGTAAAGTATAAATATCTTATATAAATGTGAATTGTTATTGTCATCATTATTATTCTGTGACCTCACAATTCAGAGTGGTCCCTTTAAATACAACTTGTGAACCAGTGCTCCAAACTCTGGAACTATAAGGATCAAGGTCAATCTTTGGGGCCTCTCAAAAACTCCCGTCTTTTTGACTTGTTTTGCCTCCACTCAGAATTTCCTCTGGAACCCTTAGAACAGGGCTTTCACCTAAGTCTCCACTGATGGTAAAACAAAAAAGGTCTCCCTTTCCTAGACAAACACTCGAGGTAATAATATTCGATCTAGGGCAATCTTTATTTCATCTCAAAGAAAATGCAAAACCAGACAAAGGACTCAAAATAATTAATAAATAGTGGAAATAATTCTTTATTTCCAATGAGTCTCAGCTTTACGCAAACCCAGACCTCCAACCTGAAGTACTAGCCTAAAAGGTTTGAACTCTGCCCTGAAGAAAGTGCTAGAGAGACAATTCCCTTACGTTCCAAATTCTCACCTTCAAACCAAGGTCTTCATTCTCATAATAATGGCCCCAGGGGTTTGGATTCCCCTTGAAAGGGAAATGAACTTGGGATTGCTAAAGAGTAAACCCTCCCCCCTACCTTCAGTGAATTAATGAATGAATCAACAAACATAAAACACCTACTAGGTTCACAAGCTAAGAATACATATGCAAAGAATGAAACAATGCCTACTAATCTTACATTCTAGTAGGGAAGACAATAATAGTAAGTATGTAAGTTCTCTTGGATAGGCCTTCAAATTTACAGTATTACCCTAAGGCAGAGGTTCTTAACTTTTTTTATGCCTTATTCTTCTCAGAATAAGGTGTTTTTAAAAAATTCATAATTGAAGAAAATGCTAAATTTCTTAGAGGTCAGTGAAAAAAAAGATATAATTTTTTTCCCCATCCAAATCCATGGATCCTCTGAAATCCCCTAGCCTAATGTCTTCAATTCTACCCAAAAGAATAACAAATTGGGGTTGCTAAAGAGGTAGCCTTTTCTCATTAGACCTACACTGACAGAGTAATTAGTATTAGTAATGGAGGTCCAAATCCAGATTTTTGTTTCTCCATAGTATAGTTCAGTTCTTTATTGATCTTTCAGCTCTAGCATTATTTAATCAGTCCTTCTCTCTCCAAGATATGCACACTATCCACCACCCACTTCTCTCATGTGGGTCCGAGGATCCTTTTCTGTCTAAGGGGCTGGCGTTGTTTGGGTACTCCACCTTCTCCCTCTAGGAGCCTAGGTTGCCAAACTCTCCAGGAAGCTGTCATTATCAAGGAAATTCCTACTCTTCTATGTAGAAAACTCAATTTGGGAACTGTCTGTGTATTTGGCATTTTCTAAGAAATCTTTCCTCCTCTATCCATTAGCCTGGACTATGTGGTAGAGCCTTTAAACTATTACAATGCATCTCTGGCCCTGCTTTGCCAAGGCTGCCATTATAACGTCTCTCCAAGGAGAGGCTGTGTGGATATCTAGGCTTCTCCCCAAAGACTGGAACCCACATCTGCTCTTAATACAGCTGAGGTTCTCTTGCCCCAATTACCCAACTTCAACTGGAAACTCCATGTTTCCTTTTATAGACCTAGTACAAAGCAGTGGCTTTGATCCATATCCACTTGACGCAACCAAATCATGTTCTGCCTCCCCTAAGCCCCTGCCCAAAGTTGGGATTCACCCTCAATAAGGTGTGCGTGGATTGGCAACTATCCAGTCCTTGGAGATGTAGTCAGCCCTCTCAAGGCTTATGGTAATGAGGCATTCTAACTGAGGATTTTTGCTGTTGTTCAGTAATTTTCAGTCCTGTCCAACTCTTTGTGATCCCATTTGAGGTTTTCTTCACAAAGATATTGGAGTGGTTTGCCATTTCCTTCTTCAGCTTATTTTACAGATGAGGAAACTGAGGCAAACAGGATTAAGTTTGAATAGGGAGTTAGAATAAATGTTCCAAGCCAAGGTTCCTCCCTTCAGATAGATGAGGTTCCCCATGAACCTTCATTATGGATTAGGAAGCATGGAGTTCCAATGATGACACTGGATAATATACCACTGAATAATTAGCCAGCCTCTGGTTTTCTTCATAGTCAAAAGGGAGAGAATATAATATTAATAGCTCCCATTTGTATCTTTACAAAACTTTCCTCACAATAGCTCTGTGAAGCAGGTATTGCAAATAGTATCCTTCTCACTTTACAGATGACTGAACTGACATGATTTGACTTGCCCAAGGCCACACAGCTAGTGTAGAAGGGGGGATTTGAACCCAGGTTTCCTGATTTCAAATGTAGTTTTTGGGCTCCCTTTCTAATATAAACCTTTTAGCTCCACAGAAAGGTTTGAAATGCTTAACAGTAAACCAGCAAAAGAAAAATATCCTTTTATGTGGGAGTTCCAGGGCTCATGCATTCTACACTCAGGTAGAAGAGTGGCAAAGTAGGATAGTGAAAAGAACGTAGGACCTGTATGAGAATCCTTGCTCTGTTACTATCTGTAAACTTGGAGGGATCAGTTAAGCTCTTCATGACCTTTTTTTTCATCTGCAAAACGATAGAATAGGACTAGATGATCTCTAAGGTCTTTCATTGTTGTTCATTGCTGTCAGTCCTGCCCGATCCTGTAACCCCATTTGGGGTATTGTTGGCAGAGATACTGAAGTGGTTTGCCATTTATTTCTCAGCTTATTATACAGATGAGAAAATAGAGGCAAACGGGGTTAAGTGACTTGCCCAGGGTCACACAGCTAAATAAGTGTCTGAGGTCATATTTGAATTCAGGTCTTCCTTCCTCCAGGCCTGGTGCTCTGTCCATTGGGCCACTTACCCTACTTAGTGATCTTCCTTAGGAACATAGATTTAGAAGTGGGAGGAACCCAAGAGGCCATTTCATCCAATCTCATAATTTTATAGATAAGAAAACAGGGGTGTAGGGAGTCTTGCAGCTTGGTCAAATCCACACAAAGTAAATAAATATCAAAGGCAGGATCTGAACTCAGGTTCCCTGACTCTAGGGGTACTCATTTTACTGTACCACATCCCCTTGTTCTCTTTGGTCGTTCCTTCAACAAATGTTGTTTTGTTTGCTAGGCGGTAAAGTGGAAATAGCAGTAATATGATAACAATAAATAATAATAAGCATTGCCTTACTATGTGCCAGGTATTTGAATATTTATGAATATATTATATCCTTTGATCCTCACGACGACCTTGGGAGGTAGGTGCTGTTATTATGCCCATTTTACAGTTGAGGCAACTGAGATAAACAGGTTCAGTGACTTGCCCCAAGTCATATAGGCTAAGAAAGCATCTGAGGTGAGATTAGTATTCAAGTCTTCCTGACTCTAGGTTCAACACTATCTATTGCTCAGTCTTGCTAGATAGAGCATTGGACTTGGAGTCAGAAAATCCTGAGTTCAAATCTGGCCTCAGATACTTTCAGGCAGAGTGACCTTGGGCAAGTCACTTCACATTTCTCAGCTTTAGTTTCGTCATATGTAGAAAAAAGATAATAATATCACCTACCACCCAGGGCTGTTGTGAAGATAAAATGAACAGTTTGGCAGAGTGTTACAGGAGTATGGAGGCTCAGAGGGAGGCTAAGAGGCTATTGCCATAATCCAGGCATCAGATGATTCATTAGGGTGGTGTCAGTGTGAATGGAAAGGCACAGACAGATGTGAGAGGTGTTATGAAAGAATCAATAACACTTGATGACTGATTGGCTCTTGGAGGTGAGAGAAAGATGAGTCAGAGGGTTGGTGCCTTGGTGCCTGGGAGAGGGTGTAACCCCTGAAGAAACAGGGAAGCCAAAAGGACTTACTTGGTTGGAGAGGGAGGAGGATGAGTTTGGTCCTGGACATGTTTGGTTTGAGATTTTGTTGGGATAGCTGCATGGAAATTAGAACTTGAGATTAGAACTTGGTCAGGAGGTAAGACATGGAGAAACAGAATTGGGAGTCATCAGCATTGAATCACTAGGGAATGTTCGAAGTGTCTCTAAACTGTTTAACTCTTTAACATAGTGAAATACAACAGTACATATACCCTAAGGAGGTCAGAGACAGAGAGAAAGGTCTCATCGATATACAAATATTTCTAGCCTCATTTTACTGATAGCAAAAACTATAAACAAAATTGAGAGGGGAGCTTGATTGGGGAATGGCTGAGCAAACCACATTCTAGGAACATAATGAAAGATTATTTAATATCATCAGAAACAGCAAATATACAGAATTCCAAGTAACCTGAGAAGACAGAGGAACTGATGGAGAGAGAATTGAGCAGGTCCAGGAGAACAATGACCACATATACTTCAATAACCTCAAGGAATGCAATAATGAAAGATGTGAGAACTCTGACCAACGCAGGGGCCAAACTGGACTTTAGAAATTGATGGTGAAATATATCACCCTTCTCTGGAAGGAAGGTGATGAACTGCAGGTGAGGAAGAATGCCTACCATTGTTGGCTATGGCTAATATTTTCACTTGTTTTTCTGAAATATACTTTGCTATTTATTGCAGGTGAATAGGAGTATAGTGGGAGGAAGCACTGAAAAGTATCAGCCATGTAAAAGAAAAAAAGTCAATAAACATTTCCTAATCACCTACTATGTGTCGGGCACTTTACTAAGCACTTGGGATACAAAGAAAGGTGAAAGTCAGTTTTTCCCCTCAAGGAGCTCACAATCAAAAAAAAAAAAATCAGTGACACATTTTTTTACAAAGTGATAGGATTTAGCATGGGATATTGGGAAAGGTCCTGGATATTGAGTCCAAAGACCTGGGTTCAACCAGATACATTACTTATTACTTGATTTATTATGATTTTGAAAAAGTCTTCTAAGTTTTTGGGGCAGGCATTTCCTCTTCTGTAAAATAAAAGTTTTGGACTAGTTTTCCTTTAAGGCCGCTGTTAGCTCTAAATCCTATGAGTCTATGATCCTGAACATTCAGAGAATCTCCTGCATCCTGGACTATCCAGTCCAGTACCACAAGGCATGACACAAATGGGAAGGACTCTAAAGGGTTATTTTTCTCCAACTCCTGTATTTTAAAGATGAGAACCCTAAGAATCAGAGGGAGGAGGTAAGGAGAACTACTTGTCCAAGCGGTTTAGTTTCTCTGTGTTTTTTTTTTTTTATCTTTCATCACTGCCCCAACACTTAGCACATATGGTGCCTGGTTCCTAATAAGAGCTTAATAAATGTTTGATGAGTGACTGACTGGAAAAGCTGGGATTAGAATCTACATTTCTTGGGAGAAGTTAAGCCTCTGGAAAATATAGTTTACATGGTTTAGAGCTGGAAAAGATTTCAGCAATCAGCTATTTACTTTAAGGTTTGGAAAGCACTTTACATACATTATCTCATTTTAGGTTCATAGTACCCCCATTATCTCATTTGAACCTTATAACAAGCTCTTGAAATAGGTATGTTAGCAGAGGTGTGCTGGAGCCAACTCCAACAATTTTCGCTGTGTACATTTGCACCTCGGAAATTGGCAAATGGTGCAAATCAGAGCTTGCTTTGCTGTTTTGATGATTGTTTAGACGTCAGAAAGGGAGAGGAGTCTGGACTCAAATTCAGATCCTTTCAGTAGGTTCCTGAATGTCCAGGCCAACACAGGGCCAATCAAGCTGGTAGAGTTATGAAACCTGAATGAAAAGCACATTAAGTTAGGCCGCATGAGGTAGTTGAAAGAAGGCTGGAATTGGTATTAGGAAATGTGGGTTGGAATCTTGGTTCAGCCATTTATTAGCTGTGTGACCTGGGTCAAGATGTTGTCTGTCCTTGGGCCTCAGGCCCATCATTTATAAAATGAAAGGGTTTAATGAGAAGATTTTTTAAGGTCCCTTATCCTGGCTAATATTTCCACAGGAAACAAAAGATAAAGAAGATACATGGAAGTTGCTTTCCTCTCCTTCTTGACAGAGCTTATTAAAAATGAAATAAACTTTGTTCTGCCTGTGACATGTTTATGACTGAAATGTTTTATCTGGATGCAGAGTATTGCTTGTGGGAGTGGATAGGAAGGGGATGAATTTGAGGTAGGGGTAGAGGAAATATTTCTAGAGAATTACAATAGATTTGCATTTATTTTCCCCTCTTTCTCCAAGTATTATTAAGATACCCTGAAATTTGGATTCAGAGAACCTGGATTTCAATCCTGAGTCTGGTACTGTGAGACCATGGATAAGTAATTTGCTCTCTATCAGCCACTATTCTTTTATCTATAAATGGAGAAATAATGCATTTCAGTCTGAGTTGGTAGGGTAGTTTGAGAGGTAAGTACAATGTAAACCTTCAAAGACACAGAAACATAAGTCATGATTCTGCTTCTGGATATGTATCACCCCACAGTGGCATAGTGGAGAGAACACTGTTGTAGGAGTCAGGAAAATCTGGGTTCAAGTCCTACCTCTCACATGCACTAGCTCTGCAGTCAGAGGCAGGTTACTTGGTCTTCCAGTGCCCATAAGACTATAAATTACAGATAAGTTGCCAATCTTGCTTGAGTAGAGGGAGTTTCCACAATGAGAGTTCCTTCTCAAAAAAAAAAAAAAAGTATTCTAATATGTATCAGACAGTGCCTTACCCATAATGACCACATAGTAAATATTTGAGTATGTCCAGTTTAGTAAGGATGCTCACAAAAAAGGGTTCTGGGAAGGGACTATTTCCTTCATCCCCATCCACTGAGTTCAAAGTAGTTACTGAATAACAACCTGTATTTTTATAGCACTTTAGGGTTTGCAAAGTCTGGCATACAGCAGGCACTTAATAAATGTTTATCGATTGATTAATAGTTATTTCTTACTCTAGCCACATAACAGATCCTTTGAGGTGCCGACTATAGGTACCACCACCACCACCACCACCACTATCACTACCACCACCACTGTCAACATCGTCATCTTTAAAATAGGAAACTGAGGCTCAGAGACTTCCCCAGGGTTACATAGCTAGTGTCTGAAGAGCATTCAACCACATCTTCCTATCTCCAAGTCCAGTATGTTGCTATCTACTACCTTCATGTTGTCTCTCTGCTGAGAAGGTGGGCCTCCCATCTTGCTGTCTAGAAATTCAAGTTGGTGAGGCAGGACAAGTATATATGAATTAGTTAAATATGAAAGCAAGCCAGTCTAAGCTAAGAACCAAGCGCTAAACTAAGCCCAAGTACTAAGTAAGAATAACCAACAGAAAGTGACTTTGGAAGACAGAGAAAGGAAAGATCAGTGTGGGTAGGAGTCAGTTGTATAGCACTGTAAGTTTTATAATGTCATAGCAACCCTGAGGGGGAGGTGGTACAAATATTTGTATCCTCCTTTTACGGATGAGGAAACTATGGTTCAGGGAAGTTTGGGAGAATTACGAGCTTAACATCTGTCAACAGTGTTGCAGAAATGCTTGGGCATTCTTAGGCTACATTGGCAGAGACAAAGCGTATAGAACTCAGGAGATGACAATATCACTGTATTCTGCCCTGGTTAGATCCCATCAGTTCTGGAGCCTGCCTTTTATGAAGGATACTAGTTAAGCTAGAGACTATCTAGAGGGGGCGACCAGGACAGAGAAGGGACTCAGCATATTATATTATAGGAAAACCAATTATATTATATGAAAACCAATAGAAGGAACTTGGGTTAGCTAGCCTGAAAAAGCTAAAAGACTTGGAGGGGACAGGATTTCTGTTGTCAAGTATCTGCAGAGTTGCCATTTGGAAGAAGGATTAGATTTGTTCTACTTGGCTCCAGAAAGCAAAAGTAGAATCAATGGATGGAAATAGCAAAGTGGCATTTTTTTGCCTTGATTTAAGGAAATGTTTTCCTAACAACTCCAGCTGCCCTGGGAAGTAGTATGCTTGTCCTCATTGGAAGTCTTCAAGCAGAGGGTGGATGACCACTTGTCAGGCATTCTGTGGAAAGGATTCATTTTCCTGTATGGAATGGACCATTTGGTCTTTGATGCTTCTTTCAACTCTGAGATTCTGTGTTTCTGTGAGCTCATCCCTGAAGGAAAATAAAGTCTCATAGAGGCAGCAGTCAGAAGGGAGTGCATTTTAGGTGTGAGGATCTGCTTGAGGATGCAGGGAGGTAGAAGATGGGGTGGTGAGTTCAAGAAAAAATCTAGTAATTTATGCCCAACAAAGTGCAAAAGCAGGAGAACTAAAGATTCTGTCTTACTTTCCCCATACATTAGGTATTAAGACCTGTATAATCTTATAAGGTTTCTCCATGGTTTGTTATTTTAACTCTCTGTATATTTCTCTGTAGAGATTAGTATAATAAAACTCTTTAAACAAACAACTACTTAGAAGAAGTCTTTTGTGATTTTCCCAGGAGCAGGGCAGACAAGACGGAAAAACCCTCTGGACTCTCCCGGATGTTTAAGAACCTAGGCAAGGTGGGGAACCTGGGGCTGGCATGTAGTTTTTGGTGATATTCATTATGACCTTTGTATATAACAAGTTGAGATGTGAGTTTGATAACATATAGTAGTTATACTGACTTAGATGGATCTGTAAGTCTTATAGGTGTGAGTGGTCTCTTTATTAATTAGTATGCATTACAGCCCCATTCTCACTTCCCGTTCTATGCCATTCTTTTTTTTAAAATTTCTTTTTTTCCGATTCTTTTAAAAAATTTTAAATTTGTTTTTAGTTTTCAACATTTCACTTTTATAAAATTTTGAGTTCCAAAAATTCCCCCCTTCTTCTCCTCCCCACTCCCCAGGATTTCATGCAATCTGATATAGGCTATACTTGTACAATCATATTAAAATATTTCCACATTAACCATGTTGTAAAAGAAGAATCAGAACCAAAGGGAAGAACCATGAGAAAGAGAAAACCAAAAATGAAGAGAAAATAGTATGCTTCAATCCACTTTCAGACTCCATAGTTCTTTCTCTGGATGTGAACAGCGTTTTCTATCATGAGTCCTTTAGAATTGTCTTAGATCATTGTATTGCTGAGAAGAGTCAAGTCTATCAAAGTTGATCCTTGCACAGTGTTGCTGTTACTGTATACAGTGTACTCCTGGTCCTTGCTCATTTCACTAAGCATCAGTTCATATAAGTCTTTGCAGGTTTTTCTGAAATCTGCCTGCTCATCATTTCTTATAGTACAATAGCATTCCATTACATTCATATACCACAACTTCTTCAGCCATTCCCCAATTGATGGGCATCCCCTAAGTTTCCAATTCCTTGCCACTACCAAAAAGAGCTGCTATAAATATTCTTGTACATGTGGGTCCTTTTCTATCTTTTATGATCTATTTGGGACACAGAGGTATTAGTGTTATTACTGGATTAAAGGGTATGCACAGTTTTATAGCTCTTTGGGCATAGTTCCAAATTGCTCTCCAGAATGGTTGGATCAGTTCACAACTCCACCAGCAATGCATTAGTGTTCCAATTTCCCCACATGTTGTCTAACATTTATTATTTTCCTTTTTGCTCATATTAGTGAATCTGATGAGTGTGAGATGGTACCTCAGAGTTGTTGTGATTTGTATTTTTCTAATCAGTAGTGATTTAGAGCATTTTTTCATATAATAGCTTATGTCATTCTTGTTTGTGTCTTTTTGTAAACCACTGGATCAAGTAGAAAATGAACTTAACATTTAGCTCAACAAGTTCATTTTTCTGATAAGGAAAATTGAGAATGTCTCCTCAACTCCACTTAGCGAGCCCTCTCCTCTAACAAAGAAAATAAAAGTAACCAGTATCATGAATATGTCTGGTAGTATATACTACATTCCATAAACCTAGTTCCCTACCTTACCAATAAGAGAAGGGAGGTTTATTTCCCCTCTCTTTTCTGGGACTAAGATTGTCTATTACCATCATAATTTGTTTTAGTGTCTTTTTTGTTTAGGTTTTTTTTGTGGTCATCAAATATGTTGTTTTCCTGATTCTGTTGACTTCACTTTGTATCAATTTATACAAGTCTTCCCAAATTTTTTTCTGAATTTCTCATATTCCTTATTTTTGTGGGGAAAAATATTGTATTATATATATATACACACACACACCATGATTTGCTCAGCCATTCCCAACTGAGAAGTATTAATTTTGTTTCTAGTTTTTTGCTACCAGAAAAAGTGCCCCTATATTTTGGTATGTTGTTGTTCAGTCATTTCTCAGTCATGCCTGACTCTATGTGAGCCCATTTGGGGTTCTCTTGGCAAAGATACTGGAATAATTTGCGGTTTCTTCTCCAATGTTTTTGCATATATGGTACCTTTCTGTCTTTGACAACCTTGGTACATATGCCCAGCCAATGTATCTCCATGTCCGAGGTGTGAAGGGCTCACATTTCTATAGTTTTCAGGTTCATGAAATGTTTTTCTCCAAACAGTTCTGTCAGGAAAATAGTACTAAAATTAATGTCTACGTTTTACACATGAAATAACTAAGTCATCCAGTAAGTTACTTGTACAATGTCCCTCAATCAAGGAGGCAGAGCAATTGAGTTGTGGGACCAGTAGGGCAGCTACCTGCTATAAAGACCTTAATGAGGACATCAGCCTTTCTCCTACTCTGAGACTACCTAGAGGCAACAGATCAGTGCCTCTGGGCTGACCCAGACTGACCCTATATTATGGTTGTAGAGCTGAATGTCTTTGCAGGAGGGAAAGCAAGAAGACTAGGTGATATCTCTTCTTGTCAGAGTAGTCCAATGCTGGGGAGTATGTTCACCTGGTTGGATTTCCCTATGGGTTTGCATTCCTGTTCCCCTATGTTGTGTGTGTCCTTAGGAAAGTGTTATACACTCCTCTGTGCTGAAAACTACTGCAGAGCATAGGCATAGAGAACCACCAAGGGATGGGTAATTATTGACTGTCCCACAATGTCAATTGTTTTGTTTTTGCCTTTGTATTCCTAGCTCCTGTGATAGTGCCTGGCACCCAGTAGGCACATAATAAGTGCTTGTTGAACAACTGAATAAATTTCAGATGCACTGTTAAAAAATCTTAACTCTTCCCTGTTGTCTTGGGTATGCCTGTGGCATCAATCACTGGATTCCAGCAGTCAGAAGTCATGGACAAGACATTTACTTTCCCTAGGCCTCCATATCCCTACACAGATGGCATTTAGTTCTATATCTATAAGCCCAGTCTACTCCTTTCCCACAAACCCATACAGTATGCACACTGTCATCTTGACTTTTGTGTCATCTCTTGACTTCCATGACTCTGGAAGAGGGAGTGAGGCTGATGACTTTGTTCAACTCTGCCTCACTTACATACAATTCACGCAAGAGTCAAGATATCACCCTGTGATAACATTAGTCATTTTAGAAAAGAAAGATCACCACTACCACCACCACTAAGAACAACAATTCACTATGCCAGTGAAGGGCAATGTCTGGCTTTGCTCTTTCATATCATGATATCATCCTTTCTGTTCTGGTCTTAGAAACAGGGTTTTTCATGAACTATTCTACTGGGTCTTAAAAGACTTGGTTCAGAAACTCTTCTGGGTTCAGACTTTTCTATATCACTTCGCTGTTGTCTTGGCATTGTTGCTAGTTTATATTTTTGCAATTTCTAGCGTGACCCAAAATCAACTTGCTGATTGCTACTGGTTTATTCTTATGTCATCTTTCAGACTATATGATTTCCCTCTTTTCTGAAGGTTAGGCAGTTTTCTAGTACCTTTGGCTGTCTGAAGGGACTGTATAGTTCTCTAGTGGGACCACCTGACTGTACAGGCCTCCCTTTCAGATAACTGAGTTCTCTAAGTCTTTGTGTAGCCCTTTTTTCCCTTTGCTAACTATGCTTCTTTCCATCCATTTGGACTTTTTAAATTCCAGGTAAAAGAGTGTGGCCCAGGTGTGTGAACTGGCCTTCAGTCAATCCATCATGCTTAATGTGATGTTAAAGGGACAAGAGGAGTATCCAGGGCCCATGGAGTTCATACCTTATCAAAGTATTAACCTTGCAAGGGAATTTAACATCTGGTTAAAGAAAGGTCATCAATGCCAAAATAAAGTCCTCATCAGTTAAGACAGTGAGAACTCAGGACAAAGCCTGGGCCCAATCATCATATTCATTTTCATGAGTTTAAGCCTTTCCCGCCCCCCCCTGCTCCCCAGCTGTTCCCTCTGCTTGCAATATCCTCCCTTTCCCTTTTTATCTTTGGGAGTCTTGCCTATCCTTTAAAGGCTAAATCAAAGGGCTGTCTCCTCCATGAAGACCTCCTGAATCTCCTCTATAGGTAAATACCTTTCCTTACTTGCACTATGTGAGCATGTGTTACTGTGATTTTCCTAAAGCTGTAGATTTTGTCATTTTGCTATGTAATAAACTCCAGGAGTTTTCCAGTGCCTCTTGGATAAAAGAAAAAGTCTTTCGTTTGGCATCTAAAGCCCTCTACAACCTGGCCACAACCGACCTTTCTAGGCTTATTACATATTTTCGCTTTCACATGGCTATCCAGCCAAAATGACCTCCTTGCTGCTATTTGTACAAGATTGTCTCCCATGCCTGGAGCATCCTTCCTCCTCCCTGCCTCTCAATGGCCTTTGTTTTCTTGGCGTGGCTCAAGCATCACCTTCTGTGAAGCCTTTCTTGATCTTCCCAGTTCCTAGGGCCTTTTGTCTTTCAATGACCTTGCATTCATTGTGTGTGTGTGTGTGTGTGTGTGTGTGTGTGTGTGTGTGTGTGTGTATGTGTGTGTGTCTATCTAGACACACACATATGTTCTGCCTGCTCCTTGCTTGAGGTAAATGTAAGAGATAAGCATCCCTTCCACATCCCTCTCTCCTGAAGACTGCCCCTCTTCTCTGCCCCCTTACCCAAACCCCCACCTCCCTACACGTGCATACACACACACACAGACACACACATACACACACACTGTTTCCCCCAATAAAATGTACGCCTCTTAAGGACAAAGACTATTTCAATTTCCCCTTTGTATCCTTGGCACCTAGTGTCAGACACATAGTAAATATTTAATACAGGGGCATCTCCATCTATGTTTTGAGATTGATTGATAGCCTGTGTATTTGTCACAGCCCCCTGTACATTTTGTGGTAAAACAAGAAGAAGGAGGAGAAGAAGAAGAAGAGAAAGAAGAAGAAGAGAAAGAAGAGAAAGAAGAAGAAGAGAAAGAAGAAGAGAAAGAAGAGAAAGAAGAGAAAGAAGAAGAAGAGAAAGAAGAAGAGAAAGAAGAAGAAGAGAAAGAAGAAGAAGAGAAAGAAGAAGAAGAGAAAGAAGAAGAAGAGAAAGAAGAAGAGAAAGAAGAAGAAGAGAAAGAAGAAGAAGAGAAAGAAGAAGAAGAGAAAGAAGAAGAAGAGAAAGAAGAAGAGAAAGAAGAAGAGAAAGAAGAAGAAGAGAAAGAAGAAGAGAAAGAAGAAGAAGAGAAAGAAGAAGAAGAAGAAGGAGGAGGAGGAGGAGGAGGAGGAGGAGGAGGAGGAGGAGATGAGTCAATGATAGTCCCAGAGAAGACAGGAAGAAATATGCCTCTCTTCCTTTATTGGTGAGTGCGGGGCTATGGGTGTGGAATTTGGCATGTGCTGTCAGACGTTTGTCATACCCATTACTTTCATTTACTTCTTTTTATTTGTTATAAGAGAAGGCTCACTAAATGGGGATGGCGGGGACAGCCTCAGTTATAGTCATCTGTAACATGAGTATGTTGAATTAGATGCTCTTAAAACAGTGATTTCTGAAAGGTAGACAAGAATGGGAAGCAGGGAGATGGGGCAGATATATGATGACATCTATGAACAAACAAGGTATATACAGGTTAAATTGCGGATAATCTCAGAGGGAAGGCACTAAAATTAAGGACTGGGAAGGTTTCTTGCAGAAGAAGGTCTTTTAGCTGAGACAGAAGGAAGCCAGGGAAGGAGAGAAGGAATTGGTTTGTTGTGAAGGCTGCAGCAAGGTTAGGGAAAGTTGGTTTTCTCCCTATATCCACTCTCATGAGGTCATTAGTAGCAATGCAGCAGTGCTACAATTGTGGAGACCATGTGAGCCTTGCCAGCTTCTGAAATAACCAAGGCAGTGACCAGGGAAACCATGCTCTGGTTTGGCAAGAATCTTACCATGTGCTCCTGCTGCTAAATTTAAAGCTTGTTACCTCCTGTCCCTCTCACTCCTCTACTTCTCATTGCTTGTCTCTTTCCCTCCCCATGCTGGCAGCTCATAGGACAACTGGGTGCTGGAAGGCTGAGCTCTCAGGAAAGGAAGTGTAGGACTGGCCAAGGAGTCCCTGGAGTAGAAGCCCAGGGGAAAGGGTTCTTAAAGTGATATTGGAGGGCTGAGCTTTTCTTTTTCTTTCTTTCCATCCCTCCCTCCCTTCCTTCCTTCCTTCCTTCCTTCCTTCCTTCCTTCCTTCCTTCCTTCCTTCCTTCCTTCCTTCCTTCCTTCCTCCCTTCCTTCCTTCCCTTCTTCCTTCCTTCCTTACTCCCTTCCTTCCTTTCTTTTTAAAGGAAGAAAAAATAAGAAAGTTCCTGCTACCCAGCTTGGGGAAGGAGTTACAATTAGCAACAGAAGATTCAACTGGTCAGAGGCAAAGCAGACCCCTTTGAAACAAGGGTATGGGCAGGCCTGGGATTTATGGGAGGAGGTTAACTTCCCGTCAGCTCAGCCAAGCAGGGGTCACACGTATTTGGGGAAATGAGTTACAGGGATTGAAGAGAGGGGCAGATGCTGGAGAAAAGAAGGGAGGGGCAGCAGGAGGGGAATTTGTATGACTCAGCATGTAATGTTCATCCACTAAGTCTAGGGACTCCAGTGTGTTACAGGAGTGAATTCTGAGCTGGGCTGTGATAACCCCTTGGTAAGCAGCATGCTCTGTGGTGTGTGTGTGTGTGTGTGTGTGTGTGTGTGTGTGTGTGTGTGTGTGTGTGTGTGTTGGGTAGGGCAAGTGTGTGGCAGGGAAACAGGCAGAAGGAAGACATGCAGAGATGTTTCCAGTTGGGGGCAAGATGAGGGATGAAAGTGGACAGGGCTGATGGGGACGAAGGCCCTGAGGCGATGTTGCTGGAGAAAATGATCTAGGGCAGAAGCTCCCTTTGGGAGAAGAGAAGGATTGTGTCAGCAAAAAACCCTGCAGTTGAATGTAAAATAAACATGTTTGTTGGGGCCATATGGGAAGCAGGAAGAAAGAGGACTGAGGTAAATAGAAGGAAGTCAGAAATCATCAGTGAGAAAGGAGGTGCTTCAGAATAATGCTTCACCTTTATAAAGTACCACAAGTTTACAAAGTACTTTTCTTACAATAGCATTGTGAGGTAGGTGATGTTAGCATATTATCCCCATTTTACAGATGAGGAAACTGAGGTTCAGTGAGGCTAAAGGCATTGTTCAAGGTTCCAAAACTAGCTAGTTAGGTTGCAGATCATGATCTGTGTTGCCTCTTTTGACTTCCAATACCCCGTTTCATTGTGGGACCTTCACAGTTATCACTAGAAAAGTCACTAAAACAGTTTTGATTGAGCACGTGTCTGTCTCTACTTCCTCTTGTCCTTCCATTCCAGGTAACGGATATCAAAACAAGGTCCAGTGTCAATGGGAAGTCTGATGAGTGATAGTCAAAGTCTTCCACACTCTGCACCTAAACTTATTCCTCAAACCTGCTACTCCCCTAAAAAGTAGGAATTGTGCCATTTTTGTATTTGTATCCCAGAGCCCACTACAGTGCCAAGAACACAGTAGATGCTTAATAAGTGTGCATCAACTGACTATTTGATGTTCATTCTGCTGATCCTCCATACCACTTACTTAAGTCATTTTGTGTGCCTTTTCTCTTCATTCATCCAAGGTCTTGCCAGTCTTCAAAACTCTGTTCAAGTGCCATATGGCCATGCTGTCCTTTTTGACTCTTCTAGCCCACAACAACTTTTTTCAGAGTTGTAATCAGGTATCTTGGTATTTATAAGATGATAGCTTTGGAAAGGGAGCAAGGTGGGCCAGAATGGGGAGGAACTCACCCAGGGTTTGGGAAGACCTTAGTATACTATCTGTAACACAGGTTAATTTTCACTTTCATTGAATACCAGGTGACTTTCCCCTGATCTACTCTTCACTGGACACAGTCTCATGGGGACAGGGTAACCTATTCTTTGATGAGCCGAACTGTGCCCCTTGTATTGTAGTTGATAACCCTCCAGGACATACAAACTTCTTCCTTGGAAGGACATGAAGGGTAGGGAGAAGGTATGTTAACTGTCTTCATTAACCCTGAGGTTTGGTGAGGGTGAGCATCTCCCAGCCACAGGTCCTGTGAGAGGTGAGAGCTAGGTCTAGGAGAGGGAGTGAGGGCAATTGCTATGGATTGTGGCTGGTGGTGTCGGGGTCACACAGGGAGATGATGACAATTGGAAGGATGGGTCTCTCAGAGTGTACCTTAAGATTTCAGCCCCTTTAGCTTTCTCTTCCTAGAGCCAGGCTCCTTTGTCCTGCTCTGGGTTGTTGTGGTAATCCAAGCCTTGCTGAGATGTCACAGGCAGAACATTTATATTCAAGCTTTTGAAGCAGTTCTGGAAATCTTTCTCTTCTTTTGCCTTGGATGTTGGGACTTGGGTACCTGTAAGGGATGGTTTTTGCAGCAGGAGCCAGTGCCTTGCCTGGAGCTTGTTGGCAGCAGAGGCAAAGAGTGCTTTATATAATGATGTTTTTCATACCTTAGATGGCTTCTTTCCAGTTCACTTGCAAAGGCCTAATTGACAAGATGAATGAGGCTGGAAACTAAGCTCTTTGAGAGCAAGGACTGTTTCACTTTTGTCTGTTTTCCTAGTCCCTACCAATAAATAATGATAATAATAACATTTACATAGCAATGACTATGTGCCAAGAACTGTGCTAAGCACTTTACGCAATTATTATCTCATTCCTTTCTCCCAACAACTCTGGGAGGCAGGTGCTATTATTATCCCCCTTTTACAGATGAGGAAACTGAGGCAAACAGAGGCTGAGTGATTTGTCCAGGGTCACATAGCTAGTGAATGTCTGAGGCTCTATTTGAGCTCAGTCACCCTGATTCTAGGCCATTCATTGTGACATGGAACTGCCTGGCATATAGTTGATAGTTAATAAATGCTCTGACTGCTCCTCCTCAGTCTCCTTTGCTGGATTTTACATCCAAGTCATGCCTGTTAACTGTGAGCATCCCAAAGGGACCTCTTCTTTTCTGCCACTCTACCGTTTCACTCAGTGATCTCAACAGCTTCCATGGATTCAGTGATCATCTCTGAGCTGATGATTCTCAGACCTACTTATCCAGCCTTCATTTCTCTACTGACTTCCAGTCTCATGTCTCCAGTTTCCTGTTGGACATTTCAAAATGGATGTTCTGTAGATTACTTAAACTCGACGTGTCCAACACTGAACTCATTACCTTCGCCACAAACTCTTCTTCCTAACTTCCTTATTACTAGTGAATTATTACTGTCCAACTAGTCATCCAGGCTCGAGACTTAGATGTCCTCATCACCAACCTGCATCCCTTCTGTTGCCCAGGCCTGAGCATCTCTCATATATGCCGCCTTCTCTCCTCTGACACTCCCCTGTACAGGTCCTCATCATCTTACATCCAGACAATTGCAATAGCTTGTTCCTAGGTCTTCCCTCCTCAGGTCTCTCTTCCCCACTCCATTCTGGTCCCTCCTCAACTCACCTGCTAAAGTGATCTTCCTAAAGTGCAGGTCTGTTAATGTCACCCACCTCCCCACACACTTCCCACTCAATAAATTCTATTGACTTCCTGTGATCTCCAGAATCCAATATAAAAACCTCTGTTTACTGTCCAAAGTGCTTCATAACCTGTCCTACACCCACATTCTAGTTTTCTTATACCTTTCCCCTTCTCCCTTCCCTTCCCCACTCTGTAATCCAATGACATTGACCTCCATACTATTCCTTGAATAAGACACTTCAGACATTTCTACTGTCTGCCTCCTGTTCCTGGAATTCTGTCCCTCCTCATATCTACTTCCTGACTTCCTTCAAATCCCAACTAAAATCTCACTTTTTGCAGGAAACCTTTCTCTGATCTCCCTTAATTCTGGTATTTCTCTTCTGTTGAATATCTTCAATTTACCTTGTTTATAGATTGTTGATGGGGCAGATGGGTGGTGCAGTGGATAGAGTCCTGGGCCTAGATTCAGAAAGGCCAGAGTTCAAATGTGACCTTGATACTTAGTAGCTGTATGATCCTGGACAAGTCACATAACCCCTGTCTGCATAAAATGGGAGAAGAAAATGCAAACCACTCCAGCTGGTCCATGGGGTCAAGAAGAGTCAGACACCACGGAACAACAAAAATAGATTGTTTTTGCATACTTATTTGCATATTGTCTGTCCCAGGGGTGGGGGCTTGAGGACCTAAAGGTCCACATGTGGTCTCAAGGCCACAGGTTCCCCACCCTTGTCTGCCGTATCAGTCTAGGAGCTCCTTTAAAGCAGGAGCTGTCTTTTACATTTACATCCTCAGCATTTAGCGCAGGGCCTGGCATATAGTAAACACTTCATAAATGCTTATTGACTGACTGCCAGTTGATTGGTTGGAGTAGAATCTTTAGGAGGAGTTATTAGTAACATAGAAGTGAATTGTTATATGTTTGCTAAGGCTTTATCTCCAGAAAGATTTATTGTATTTTTTGAAAATATATTTTTTGAAATGTACCATTAGAATAGAGGAAATAGTTTAAGGGGGTTTTTGGAGCAGAATAATTTAGGGTTAAGAAGGAAGAAGGCCTCCCTATTTTAGACAAATAAGTTTGGGAAACAAGGATAATCCCTTTAGTGATCTGGATGTTTCTATACCTTATGCCAGCAGTTAAATTATCTGTGTTTACCAGCTGAAGGAGGAAGTGGTACCCCTCAAAATTTTAGAACCTAAGACAAAGCCCTATTTGCCTTGCCCTAGTTCCAGCTTTGGTCGTTCCCTCCTATGAGCCCTTTACATGTACTACATGTATGTATCTTTACATATGCATGTAAAGATGTGCTGAGGAGAAGTGAGGCTGGTGACCCGCACAACCCTTCGTCCTTCAAAACAAAGTCAAGTGCAAGTCATGTCATCATTTCTCTGATGGCATGGTCTTCTTCGGCAACAAAGGATGAACACAACAAGATGCTACTTACTGTTTTGTCACATCGCTTTCTTTGTCCTCTTCTGCTATGTAACTCATATGGTTCCCTTTTCACATGTGTCTGTCATGTCTCCCCAATTAGATTATGGTTAGTTCTCCTTTTCCAGAGCATTATTCAAGTAAAAATCTGGATGCTCATCTTGCCTTGAATGGATTCTTACATGGAATAGCAAGGTGCGGCCCTTTGAAATCTTAGCTGTGATAATAAATTAATGGAAAACAGATCCATTGCTACATTTCTTTTTATGTAATAGGCACTCAACAAATGTTTGCTACGTGGCACAGTTGGTTCTGAATCATGGCTCTGCTTCTTACTGTCTCTATGAAACTGAGTAAGTTTTTTTGTCCTCAGTTTCTTTATAAAATGTGAGGGTTTTGAACCTCTAAGGTCCTTTCTCCATAAAGTCTAGAGCCTGCAATCATATGAATGAAAATTCTTAGGGACTCTGTCTGTCCCTTTCCCACTTCCAACTTTTCCAATCTTAACCTGACTGAGAAATTATGAAGAAAAGGACAACTTCAATTGAATAAACATTTTATTAAGAATCTGCCATGTGCACAGCATTATACTTTTACAAAGGGGAATACCCTGTAATTCATGACAATTCAATTCAAAAAGCATTATAAAATAACCACTACGTGTCAAACACTGCCCTCTCCTTCCCTGACTGAGAAAACTCTCCCCTCCTTTCTCACTTCTCAAGTGTTGTATAATCAGGGACTCAAAGTTCTCTTGGGGGGAATGTGTGTGTGTGTGTGTTTGTGTGTGTACTGGGATGGTATTGGGATGGTATTGGGATGAAGAGTGTGGGCAATGGGGTAAGCCCAGTTCGGGGGTCCCTTAAGCCCTTTGGAGGACTCCATTGGAAATTCTCCCTGGCTTGGCCCCCCTCCTCCTCTCCCTATCTTTGCTGGATGGGAGGGGGTGGGGCCAAGCCCAGCTCCCCCAGGTTGCTCATTGGTGACTCCCTCTATGACTGACTACAGGATGTTTATAAAATTCTGAATCAATTTGAGGCACAGAGATTTTCAATCAGGGAAGCAGATTGTGCTGATAGGGTCAAAAGGCCCGTCGCCAATGCGGATCACAGCAACTGACATATTAATTTGAGCTGTCAGAACCAATATGTGTAAGGAGGTGGGAGGCACAGGCCCTGTTGAAGAAAAGGGAAAAGGGGGGGTGTGCAAAAAATCCTACCAACAAGAGCTAACATTTCCCAGATTTCTGCAGAAGCAATCCTATCAGCACGTGACCACCTTGGCGGGGGGGGGGGTGAATAGCAGAGGGGGGCAATTGTGGTTACATTAATGTGATGAATGGGTCTGTAACCATATATATAAACTCAAGAAAACTTTACACCACTTTGCAAAAACACAGATTCCTCCTCCCTCCCTCCTCCTTGAGAGTTCCAAAGCTCCCTTGCTGGCAAAAGAGCCAGATCTGAGGATTGGCAGGAAGTACATTTGTTATTGGGGACCCTTTGATATTTAGCATGTGAAATGTCTGTGAGCTGGAGAAGTTCAGGCATCTGGCAGGAAATTACCATGAATCCTGTTTCTCTCAACAGTCACACACATATGCCTTCACTCTAACTTACCCCCTCACCTCTTTCTCCCACCTCTCTGCCTTCCTTCCTACCTTTTCTCTTTTTTATTTCTGTTTTCCTTCCCCCTTTATCTCCTTCTCTTTCATCCCCACTATTTCCCTCTCTTCTACCTCACATTTGTCTCAAATAGTCTTGTCATCCCTTTAAGGGATGCCTCTGTGTAGAGCATATACCTTCCCCTATTCTGTGTCCGGATAGCATTTAGAGGGCCAGGGCAGACACACAGAAAGGGAAAAGGAATGATCGTGAAGACGACTTGGGTTTGAGTCTTACTCTGTTATTGAGATACTTGTGTGACCCTAGGCAAGTAATGTCATCTCTCTGGGAATCAGTTTCTCCTCTGGAAAATGAGGGAGTTGGATTGGATAGTCTCTAAGGTACCTTCCGTCTCTAACTAAACCTTATGGCATCAGCTCAGAATCTGCCCTTAGTCCACCTACCTGCTGTCCTGATTTACCCAAAGTGTTTTCCCCAGTTATAGAATCATCATCACCTATCTCAGAGTTGTAAGAGATGACAAATGGTTCAATGGAAACTGAATTAGGCTGGGAGGAGTCAGAAGATACAGGTTAGAGTCTTGGACTGTCATAAAGACAATGTGGTACGAGAAAAGTCATCTAGTAGTCTGGGAGAGGGAGAAGGCTCACAGCTGCAAGTGCACTGGATAGAGAACTGGGCCTGGGGTCAGGAAGACTGGAATTCAAATCCAGCCTCAGCCACTTATTCGCTATTTGTCCTTGGGCAAATCACCTCACTTCGGCCTGCCTCAGTTTCCTCATCTGTAAAATAGGGATGATAATAGTCCCCACCTCTCAGCATTGTTATGAGGATCAAATGATATAACTTTAAAACACTTAATGGAGTACCTAGCATGTAGTAAGTGTTATATAAATGTTATCATTAGTTATTATTATTTTTATTTTTGACAAAACCACATAGCCCTATGGCCTACTTTCATAGACTTTGTAAAAATCGCTAGGTCCAGTGTTTTGGGGGCCCACTAAGTTGTCTCTGAGGTTGAATCTGGAACCCCAAAGTGGCTGATAACCAATACCCCAATCCTTAAACATCATAAACCATGTTATTACCTCGTTGTTGAAAACACCTGCAGTGGGCTTTCAACTACCCAGAGGAAAAACTTCAATCCCCTCAATCTGTGGTTGAAAACCCTGCATAATTGGCTTTCAGTTTTCTGGTCCTGTTTCATATCACTCCCTTTGAATAAATTCCATGGTCCAGCCAAGCTGTTTCCCCAAAGCAATATTCCATTGTTTGTCCGCACATTCGCACAGGCTCCATCCCTTTTCCCTCCTCCTGGGCCTAGAACTCGCTCCTTCTTCACCTCTGCCTTTCCCAAACCTTATCTTTCTGGTGCTGCTTTTTCTTCAGTCTGATTTTCCAGCTGTTCTGCTTTTTTTCAAATTACCTTGTATTTACTTATCTTTGAATGTGTTATATTCCCTTTAAAATGTAGACTCCTCAAGGACAAAGGATTGGTTCCTTTTTCTGTCTGTGCATTTTCCATACTGGCCTGTATGCAGTGGGTGTTTAATGAATGCTTGTTAAATTAATTAGTTACAATGAGAGGGAAAATATAAAGCGTCCTTTGACAGGGGCTTTATCCTGGCCTTGCTGCCTGTTAGCCTTCTCATGGTGGGGGTGGAGGGATGTTAAGGCTGATTTCTTAACTGGAGTTTCAGACTCCAGGGTGGGGGCAGCTGACTAGCATCTTCTGTCCTCTTTCTATCCCCTCGCTTTGCCCACCTTCAGGGTCTTGTACAAAGATGACACTGTATCAGCTCTGCCACTACAGGTTGGAATGTCCTCCAGGTTGGCTTGGGGCTGTTGCCCTGACTGTGGTGTAGTGGAATGAGCTGGCTGAGGTCAGAGAACCTGGGATCAGATTCTGCGTCTGCTACTGCATGACCCATATAATCTTGAGTTCTTCCCCTTCTCCAGATCTGTTTCCCCTTCTGTAAAAATGAGGGAATTCCCTTCCAGCCTGAAATTGAGGGAAAGAATGAAGATTCCACTTTCATTTATCACTTACATGTAAAAGCCAGTGACCTACAAACAGAAAACACCTTTACAGGGAAACTCTCAGGATGCACAATCTCGATACACAGAAAACCATCACCTCTCAGGGTTTAAGAGTCCTGGGGGAGGAGGACACCTGTAGAAACAAGGTGACATTTTTAAAGTAAATGAAAACTTGCACAGGGCTCACCAAAGCAAGTGAAAACAAGTATTGGGCTCAGAATGAAGTGATGTGATTTTTAATTCTGGGTCTGCCCTTGTGTCTTGGGAAATTCACCCAACTTTTGGGGGCATCTGTTTTCTCACCTGTAAAAAAGGAATAAAAACACCTGTGCTACCTGCCTCACAGGGGTGTTATGAGAAAATGGAACCTTAAATGGAACCTTATTTAGAAATATGACATTCATATTATCTGTCCCTTGACCCTGTTCCCTCTCACTCCCAGAGACACTCCTCTCCAGAGTAGAACAATGGATAAAGCTCTGGACCTAGATGTGAGTTCAAATCTAGCCTTAGACACTTACTAGCTAAGTGACTCTGGACAAGTCACTTTATTATTTGCCTCAGTTTCTTTATCTTAAAATGGGGATCATTGGAAGATTAAATGAGATAATATTTATAAAAAAGCTCTTAGCACAGGGACTGGCACATAGGAAATATATAAATGTTTCTTCCTCCCTCCTGCCCTCACCCTCCCAACCTCCCTCAAAGACTTTTAAAGCAAAACCAAGCCTAAACATCAACCTAGGTTTAAGTCCTTGTACAAAGCAATATTTTGCCCCTCCCTTCTAACCTGGTATGTGTAGAAATATCCTTCACCCCATAATGAAATTGAGGGGTATCTATGTTCCATTGGGTCCTTTAAACAGCTCATGGACTATTTGGGTGGGAATTCTACTTACTCCCTAGGCCTCTCCTCTTCACTTCTTTCAACCCCCCCCATCTAATTATACCAATATTGTCATTTTGTACCTGATAATTTGTTACTTTATAACTGCTCATAGTATTTCAAAATATGTATATATATGTGTATATATATGCATATACATACATACATATATATGTATATATACATACATACATATATATACATATACATACACATACATATACATATACATATACATATATATATATATATAAAATCACATGGTCGTGAATTTAGTGCTGGAAGAGACCTTCAAAGTCATTCAGTCTAATTCTCTCATTTTATAGTCAGAGAAACTGAAGCCCAGAGGGGTTCCAATGTCATGCCAGACCTTAACACAGGCAGCACATGATAGAGCCTGGGTTCAAATCCAGGTCCTCTTTTTCTAAATAAACTACATTTCTTTTTTTAAGGACATGACATAGAAATGGAAAGAATGGAAATAATATCCAGAGAATAATGGACACTTCTCCTCTCATATTACCAGAAGAAAAAGAAAATCTCTTCTTTAGTGGTAGTAGCATGGGAAACTAAGAATCCAAGGCCCCTGAATTCCTTTTTTACCTACAACTTTCCTGGTGATCACTGAGAGTCACACAATGATAGAGCAGGAAGAGACACCAGAATTTGAATATTGAAATCAACTCATTCATTTTACAGATGGAGAAAATGAAACCCAGAGGAGAAATAACTTGTCCAAGATCTCACAATCAATAAGTCCCAGTTTCAGTAATCAGATTCATATCTGTTTACTCCAAGACCAGTGTTCTTTTTACAACTTTTATGACACTTTTCCACGTAAAGACTTGGTTTTCCCCTTGGAGTTGGAAAAAACAAAATGGCAGAAGCATTTCATGCTTGACAAATTGCCCTGGACGTTTTTGGTCCTAGTATTAGGGACCATTAAAGGTCAGCTTTCTCCCTTGGTGGTTTCCAATGTCCTCTGTTCTTCCTGACTTTCCTTCTCTCATTTAGTTTCATTTCAGGGTTGCTGGAGATGGTTTCACATGGGGAGCACAGTCCTGACCCGGGGTCCTCATGCCCTGGCCAAAAGGGGAAGAAGAGAAAAGAAAATCACAGCCATTTTTAAAAAGTCTCCCCTTAATGCTGGTCAGTTTTCTTTGTAGTACAGGGTGGCTGGAAGGGTAATTGGCTGGAATGATTTGGGCTAAGGGAAAATATGCAAAGGCCTCTCCAGAGAGGTCTGTCCCTCTGTATTCAGAGGATTCAAAACTAAGCCCACATTTCTACCTTGACACACATTTTCCCCTCTCTGATTTACTTTGGCCCAAGTGGATAATTCATTGGTAGGTCCACATCCTGGCTTGGGGCATAAATCTCTCTGGTTCATGTGCATGGTGACAGTTCTTTGGGGCTCTTGGACTTTCTTCCTGGCATTTCCTATGAATGTTGTCTCTCCTCTCATTAGAGAAGAAAGGCCTTCATAGGACTGCCTTTCCCTGAACTCATCCTTCTTCAGTGCCTGGGTCAGAGGCCAAGGGTAAGGATCATAAAAGAGGAGAGGGAAAAACGGCTGTCCCAGAGCCAAAAGATTTTTTTCTTAAATGTGATTTGAAAAGCCAGGGCCTCTGGACTTTAAGGCAACTTTGTAAATAAACGCACCTGGCCAACCCACACCAAGGCTTTCCCTGCCCACACATGCCCCTATGCTGGCAGCAAAATGACTAAAATCAAGGGTCTTTTGGACTCTCCCAAAAGGAAATTGCTTGTTGCCCTGGAGGGGGAGTTGGGTGGTTTGTTCTGAGGCTGGTTTATTGATTTCAGTTTTCTTCTTAAGTACCAAATACCTTTCATCCTCTGCCAAATGAGCCATTTGTCCCCACCCCCATTCTAAATAAGAGCCTTTTTTGGAGATCCCAGGAGAGCCCTTTTTAAGCCCTGCTGAACACCATACTATATTGGGGTTTGGGGCAGTGGGATCTACTCCTTCATTTTATTCCCAAGTCATAGAATCACAGACTCTCAAAGATGAGAGTTGACCTCAGAGGTCATTTAGTATAATCCATATTTCAGCAGGATTCTGAGAATTGCTCATTTGTCCTCTACTGAAAGATCTCCACTGACCTGGACCTTACCACTTTATGAGACAGCTCATTCTATTTCTGGACTATGTTAGTTGTTAAGATTTCCTTCTATTGAATCAAAATCTGCCTCCATGTAATTCTACGCATTAGTCTAAATTGTGTCTGCAAGTCTAGGAAGACTAAATCTAATGCTTCTTCCACATGACTGTCAAATACTCAAATGGATCTATAATCACTGCATTTGGAGGTTTCTTCCAGTGTTGCAAATGGCACCCCATTCATCCCTTCCTATCCCATTCAGCTCTAGTCCCATAATCTCTCCACCCAATGTACTGGAGGTCTTCCTCACTTTCTCATGACATCTCAAGGTTGCTGGTGGGGCACTCAGGCTGCCTATCTGTCATCTTATACCCTTACCATATGACCAATCCAACTTCTTTTCTAGAGTACCTTTCCCCAATGACCTCTTTTATTTCTTTTCTTTTTCACATTTCTTTATGCAGTTGGCAGCCTGGTCTAGTTACCTATCCTGTGTTTCTCTCTTGCCTTCTGTGTGATACTCATTTTTAATTCTTCAGCTACTACCATGTCTACCATGTCTTGCAGTCATTCAATGACACTGGTAGAATAATGCTATTAAAAAGACAGGCCTTTGTTTCTGGAAGAAACCTGGTGTTATTAAAGGAGACTTGTAATTTCCTGAATGCAATCTAGCTCATCCCCCTCCTCTTGTTTCATTCTGGGTCCTACTCATCCAGATGAACCATCTATACCACATATACATTTTGATGGACAAATTATGTATGTGTATATCTAAATACATATTATAATTTGAATTTTGGAATGGATGATGAGACATGGGAGACACTAGTACAAGACCGCCCAGCATAACCATGCTCGCATCAAAGAAGGCGTTGCTCTATGAGCAAAGCAGAATTGTAGTAGTTCCAAACAAACATGAGATGCATAAATTTAGAGACATTTCCACTCCAAGTGTCCATGTGGGCTATTTGTGTCTGACCTGTGGTAAAGCCTTCTGAGCTCTATTGGTCTGATCAGCCACACCTGGACACACTGCACCTTGACCCCAAAATAGCAATATAATTTTGGTCCTCTTAGAAAACAAAGGAAACAATCAACCAACCAACCAATAATTTGGGCAAACATTCCTTATCCATTTTGTCTTTGCTGTGAGAGTGGTCAGGTCAAACTGTTTTGATCTCTTGAAATTCCTATAATTGATCATTATCTCCTATCACACCATCCCTTCCATGCCTTGATCCTCCTAAACTGGTTCATCATTCACACTATAACCTCTAGGCCCCCCATACTTTAGTACATTCCGTGGTTATCACCCCCTACTCTGGCTGTACTCTCTTCTCTTCCTGATTTTAATAAGACAATTAGCATTTATTAAATACTTACTATGTGCCAGGCATTGTGCTAAGTGCTAAGGATACAAAGAAAGGCAAAACACAGTCTCAACTCTGGAGGTGCTCACATTCTAATGGGGGAGACATGGTGTAAATAACTATGTATAAAGAAGAGAAGAGATATGCTAAATCAGGGGTGATGTCAGAGGAAAGGCATTAAGATAAAAGAGAATTGGGAAAGGCTTCCTGCAGAAGGTGGGATTTTTGTTGAGACTTGAAGGAAGCCAGGGAAACCAGGAGGTAGAGATGAAGAGGGAGAATGTTCCAGACATGTGGCAATGAAAATGCCTAGAGCCTGAAGGTGGAGTGTCATATACAAGGAAACCAGTGTCACCGGATTGCAGAGTATGTGTGGAAGAGAGTAAGATTTAAGATGACAGGAAAGGAAGGAGGGAGGGATCAGTTTATAAAGGACTTTAAATTCTAAGTTGTTGTTGTTGTTCAGTTCATTTCAGTCATGTCTGATTCTTTGTGATCTCATTTGGGGTTTTCTTAGCAAAAAGAGTGGAGTGGTTTGCATGTCCAAAAGGACATGACTCACTTTACAGATGAGGAAATTGAGGCAAACAAGGTTAAGTGACCTATCCAGGGTCACACAGCTAATAAGTGTCTGAAGCCAGGTTTGAATTCAGGAAGAGGAGTCTTCCCGACTCCAGGCTTTTCACTTGATCCACTGCACCAACTTGCTGTTCCAAGGATTTTATATTTGATCCTGGAGGTAATAGGGAGCCAATGGAATTTATCGAGTGTGTGTGTGTGATATAGTCAACTGTGCCTTAGGAAGATCAACTCCATGTTATCTTCTGCTCTCCAGTCTCTTTCTTCTTTGTCCTATCGCTGCACATTAATTACCAAACCCCAACCAGGGGTTACTCTTCTCATATACCTTCTCTACTCCTCTTCTTGTGATGTTGAACAGAACTAGAGCTGACCAGATCCACTACAAACTTGTGTTATTTAATCTCATCTGGGTCCTCAATGGAGCAAGACCGTTTTTTTTTTCTTTCACTCATCTCTAGTCGATTCTCCATTCCACTCACCATAGATTTCATTCTTTCTTCAATCCTCCCACAGTGTCCCCTCTTCTTGCCATCTCAGCTAAAGCTCTTCCTTTATTCTTTACTTAGGAAAACAAATGCCATAGGGAACTCCCTATTTTCCTCCTCTTCCTTATCTCATGATCTTTTAAAGTTATTGTCCATTATTTCCTCCTTTGTTTTACTTTCTTTTTAAAAATTTATTTATTTTTAGATTTTGACATTCATTTCCACAAAATTTTGAGTTCCAATTTTTCTACCCATCTCTCCCCTCCCCCCACCCCATAATACCTTGCATTCTGATTATCCCTTCCCTCAATCCCTTCCATCACACTCCACCTTTCCCTTATCCCTATCTTCTCTTTTTTCTTGTAGGGCAAGATAAATTTCTATACCCAATTACCTGTATTTATTTCTCCATTATGTGCAAAAATAATTCTCAATATTCATTTCTAATACTTTGAATTCTAACTTTTCTCTCTCCCTCCCTCCCTCCCCATCCTCACTGAGGAGGCAAACAATTCAATACAGGCTATATATATGTCATTTTGCAAAAGACTTCCATAATAGTCATGTTGTGTAAGACTAACTATATTGCCCTCCATCCTACCCTGTCCCCCCCTTTTTTCTATTCTCTCATTTGCCCTTGTCCCTTCCTAAAACTGTTTGCTTCTTGTTACTCCCTTCTCCTATTTGCCCTCCTTTCTATCATCCCCTTCACCCCACTTGTCCCCTTCTCTCCTACTTTCCTGTAGTATAAGATAGGTTTTCATACCAAATTTAGTGAGCATGTTATTCCCTCCTTAAGCCATATGTGAAGACAGTAAGCTTCACTTTTCCCTTCTCATCTCCTCCCTTTTCTCCTCCACTGAACAAGATTTTTCTTATCTCTTTTGTGAGTGATAGCCTGCCCCATTCCATTTCTCCCTTTCTCCTCCCAATATTCTCCTCTCTTACCCCTAAATTTAATTTAATTTATTTTATGGATATCATCTCTTCTGATTCAACTCAACCTGTACTCTGTGTGTGTGTGTGTGTGTGTGTGTGTGTGTGTGTGCGTGTGTAATCCCTCCACCTACCCAAATACTAAGAAAAGTCTCAAGAGTTACAAATATTATCTTTCCATGTAGGAATGTAAACAGTTCAGTTTTAGAAAGTCCTTTATGATTCCTCTTTCTTGTTTTCCTTTTCATGCTTCTCTTGATTCTTATGTTTGAAAGTCAAATTTTCTCTTCAGTTCTGGTCTTTTCATCATGAATGCTTAAAAATCCTCTATATCATTGAATGACATTTATTCCCTTGAAATATTATACTCAGTTTTGCTGGGTAGGTGATTCTTGGTTTTAATCTTAGTTCCTTTGACTTCTGGAATATCCTATTCCAAGTCCTTTGATCCCTTAATGTAGAAGCTGCCAGATCCTGTGTTATCCTGATTGTATTTCCACAATACTCAAGTTGTTTCTTTCTAGCTGCTTGCAATATTTTCTCCTTGACCTGGGAACTCTGAAATTTGGCCACAATATTCCTAGGAGTTTCTCTTTTTGGGTCTCTTTCAGGAGGTGATCTGTGGATTCTTTCAATATTTATTTTGCCCTCTGGTTCTAGAATGTTAGGGCAGTTTTACTTGATAATTTCATGAAAGATAATGTCTAGGCTCTTTTTTTGATCATGGCTTTCAGGTAGTCCCATAATTTTTAAATTGTTTCTCCTGGATCTATTTTCCAGGTCCGTTGTTTTTCCAATGAGATGTTTCACATTATCTTCTATTTTTTCAATCTTTTAGTTTTGTTTTTTAACTTCTTGGTTTATCTCATAGTCATTAGCTTCCCTGAACTCCAGTCTCTCTTTTAAAGAATTATTTGGTTCAGTGAACTTTTGAACCTTCTTTTCCATTTGGCTAATTCTGCTTTTTAAAGCCTCCTTCTCCTCATTGACTTTTTGGACCTCTTTTTCCAATTGAGTTAGCCAATTTTTAAAGGTATTATTTTCCTCAGCATTTTTTTTTTTTTGGCTCTCCTTTAGCAAGCTGCTGACTCACTTTTCAAACTCTTCTGTGGGTTGAACCCATTTCATATTCATTTTGGAGGTGCTGGAGGCAGAAGCCTTGACTTCCTCTGACGGTATGCCTTGTTCTTCCTCTTTCGAAAGGATGGAAGGAGACATTGTTCACTGAGAAAGTAACCTTCTATGGTCTTATTTTTTTTCCCTTTTTTGGGCATTTCCCCAGCCAGTTACTTGACTTATGAATCCTTTATCAAGAGGAGGGTCTAATGCTCCTCCTCCCCCCAGTACCATGCTCAAGGCTGAGGTTCAGATCAGCTGCCCAGTTTCTCCAGAGGCTTTAAGCTGAGCTGCCTAGACAATGGACCCAGGATGCTTCTGCAGCCACCATAGCAGCCCACTGCCTGCTACTGCTGCTGCTGCTGCTTCCACCACCCACACTGACCTTTGGAGCTTTCTTTGTCGCTTGTGGGTTGAGGGATTGGGGACTCTCCTTGCTGAGAATTCTGCCCCAGAGGTCTGTTCAGGTCCTGTTCCTCCCAGGGCCACGTGGCCAGGGCTAGGCTTTGCTCTGCTCAGCATCCTGTGAGATAGACCTTTCCTGTCTACTTTCCAGGTTACCTTTGGCTGGAAACCTCTTTCACTCTGTTTTTCTGTGGCTTTTTCTGCTCTAGAGTTTGTTGAGTCATTTTTTATAGGTATTTTGTGGGCTGTGGGGGAAGCGTTAGAGTATATGCATCTTTCTACTCCTCCATCTTGGCTCCACCCCCACTGTTCTACTTTCCTATGAAGAAGTGGCCCTTTTTCTTGCTAAGGCCAGCCCTGTGCTCTCCTCTTTTCTCCAGCAGATTGATTTAACTATCATCCTGGCTTCCATTCCTCAATTCTTCCTTCTTTACAAGTTCTTTCCATGCCCTCTGAGTCTCTCATACCCTTAAAAAGCTCTCACCAGATTCTACTTTATCTCATAAGTATTTTCTTTTATCTGTCCTCCATTTTTCAACCAAATTCCTTGAAAAAGCCATCTACATTCATTGCTTCCACTTCTTCTATTCTTCTAAACTCTTTTCCTTCTAGTTTCTGACTTCATCACTTAAATGAAACTGCTCTCTATGAAGTTATCAGTAATCCCTTAATTGTCAAATCTGATGGCCTTTTCTTATTTTCCATCCTTTTTAATTTCTCTGTAATATTGATATGATTAACCGCCTTGTCTTCCTGGAACTCTCTCTCCTCTCTAAGTTTTAGTGATACTGTTCTGTTTTGGTTCTCCTACTATGTTGTATCCACTAACTGTTGGTGCACCTCAAAGTTCTGTCCTGTGTCCTTTCTTCTTTCTACATTCTCTCACTTGATATCTTTATCATCTCTCACGTGTTCACTTATCATGTCTATGGTAATGATTCCCAGAAAACCTTAGTCTCACTTCTGAATTCTGGTCTTACATCACAAATTATTTATTCAGAATTTCAAGTTCCATAGACATCTCAAACTCAATATATCCAAAACAAAATTCAATATCTTTTTCCCCCAAACCTACTCTCTCTTCTGAACTTCCTTACTACCATATTTCTAGTCAACCAAGTTCATAACCTTGGTGTCATCCTTGACTTCTCACTCTCGCATCTTCAACATATCTGATCAGTCACCAGTCTTGCTGTTTTTACATCCATTATATGTCTCACATAAGGCCTTTGTCTCCTCCCATTGTGATATAAGCTCCTTGAGGGCAAGGACTGGTTCCCTTATGACTCTGTATTCCCAATGCTCAATATAGTTCCTGCATGTGGTAAATGCTTGATAAATACTTACTGATTAATTGATAACAGTTCTTTTCCAGGAGGTTTTGCAATATTCTGGGGTTTAATGCAAGCAGCCCATGTCATCTGTTATTAAAAGAAGCTGGGAGATCTCACTATCCACAGAGCATCCCTTTTTAGCTGAGATTGTGTGCTAAATCTTCTCTATCATGGAGAGAGACCATTGAGGAATTGATTCACAGGTTATCTGAAGTAGAGGCAAAGTCACAGGGGGAAAATACCTTCAATCTTATTAATAGTGCAAAAAATGGGATGGAAAGAACATGAGCAACTACTGACCTGTATTTATTTTCTCATCTCAGCAAAATCTTTACGACAGTCTTCTACAAATATACACATTTCAAATGCATCTTCAATAAGAGTATTTGCAGGAAACAGGTAGGCTTTCACAAGCAATATTCTTCCATATGACTATTGTTAGAATGTTTGAAAAGAGAGGTGATGTGTCTCTCCATTCCCCACTCCCCCACCTTAAGTCTTTTCTTCTCCTGACTATATATCAATAGTTCCTTCAGGTAGTGAATCAATCAATCAATAAACGTTTAATTAAGTGCTGATTCCTCATCTGAGTTATTTTTTCCCCCTCTCACTTTCCTGGTCATTCTCTTACAAATAACTAGAGATCAATGTTGCAGCATGGCTTGGCAAAGCCCTTTCAAAAATGTGGTGTCCAGAATTGAGAACGATATTCGAAATATAAATATAACTTCACCGCCCCTTTTGTCTAGGCTGTTCTTATTAAACGAGGTGTGTCTTTTTATTACGCTATTCTAGACAAGAGACACATCCCATTGAGTAATGGGATATCCAGGATATGTTTGCATCCTCGTGTTAAGATCTCAAGTTCATGTTGTTACGTATGTTAGGGTGTTGAAATTTTTGCCCCTTTTCTTGTTATGCAAATTGTGGGACATCCCCGCAATTCCTCTTTTCTCTATGACATCACTTTTGCTCTCCATGTATAGAGGATAGGAAGTGTACTTCAAAACCGGGATACCTGGGTTCAAGTCCTGTCTCTGACTTATACTGGCTATATGATCTTCTTTCCAGCTCTTGTCAGATGCAATCTGCCTCTAAGAGCCCATCATTTTTGAACTCTGTGCCATGATCCAACAATGATGTAGGCTAGTTAGACTGCACACCTTTTTAATAGAGTAGATGAAGGTACTTGCAGATAGAAACAGCTAACGTAACTAAAGAATATCCATGAATATAGCCATGAACCACAGAGAAATTCTAATATCCTTTGTGATTTGCTTTCTTTGTTGTTCTTTAGTCATTTTTTTCAGTCATATCTGAGTCTTCATGACACCATTTGGGGTTTTCTTGGCAAAGAGATTGGAGTTATTTCAGTCATATACCACTCTTCATGACCCCATCTGGGGTTTTCTTGGCAAAGATACTGGAGTGGTTTGGTATTTCCTTCTCCAGCTCTTTTCCAGATGAGGAAACTGAGGCAAACAGGGTGAAATGACTTGCCTAGGGTCACACAGCCAGGAAGTGTCTGAGGCCAGATTTGAACTCAGGTACTGTGACTCCAGGTCAGGCGCTCTATCCACTGTGCCACAAATAGCACCATCCAAGGTACCTAAGATCTGCTAACTCTAGATTTGTACATTTGTAAAAAATTTGTACATTTATCTTTTGTCAGCATCTCTAAAAACACACCCCCTCCTAAGATACTTGCCCTATTCAGAACTGGTCTATTGCCTGGATAGAGCTGATTGCCTACGTTGTAGCTATTTGTGGTTTCATTTCTCCAAACTGGATGGGGCTCGGGATGACAATGAATTATGGAACACCTGTCTTGGACCCTTCCTGTATGATTGAGTAGACAGTCAATAAACCTTGCCAGATAAACTGAGTGTCAAACTTTGTTTCTGGTCCTTGAAATTGTGGACCTGACTAGCATAGTGAAGAATACTGAAACCTGTGCTCTGACACTGTCTTTGAGATAATTTTTCACTCCCCCATCATCTTTTTTCTTGCAAAGTCCTTGTTTTCATTTATATATAGTAATGTGCCTCCAAGTCCTTCAAAGCTTTTTTTCCCAGGCTTCATAATCCCTTGAGATTTTTCCCAGGTTTCTTCCGACATCACCTTTTATTCCCTTGGGTATTTACAGAGGAAGCAGCGTTCATCAAGTTGGACAAGTCTTAGAATCACATCCTGGCCACTTGTCTCAGAAAGACAGTATTCCTTCCCAAAGTCCAAAGTTTTATTACCTTGTTAGGGTGAGAAGTTAAGGTGAAAATTAGAGGAGTAAAAAAAAACAACAAATGTCTGTTTTGTGAGGTACCATTTTAGCTGTATAAAACAAGTTGAGCAGCTTGGCGGTGCAGTGAATAGATTGCTGGACCTGGAGTCAGGAAGACCTGAGTTCAAATATGGCCTCAGACACTTGCCAGCTATGTGACCCTGGATGAGTCACTTAACCCTGTTTACCTCAGTTTCCCCATTTATAAAATGAGCTGAAGAAGGAAATGACAGATCACTCCAGTGTCTTTGCCAAGAAGATGTTAAAAGAGATCATGAAGAGTTGGACATAACTGAAAAAGGACTGAACTGAAAACATGTAAATTGAGTTTAAGAAGTCTACTGGACATCCAGTTGGAAGTGTTTGAAAGACAGCTGGAAATATGAGATTGGAGGTCAGCAGAGAAGTTAGGTCAGGATACATAGACTTGAGACTTGTCAGCGTAGAAATGGTAATTAAATTTGTAAGAGCTGATGGAATCACCAAGTGAAGTAGTATTAGAGGGAGAAGAGAAGAGTGCCTAGGACAGACCTCTGTGGGATACCTACAGTTGGAGGACATGATGTGGGTGAAGATGTAGCAAAGGAGATTGAGGAGGAGCTATTTGATAAATTGGATGAGAACCAGGAAAGAGTGATGTCCTTAAAACCTAGGTAGGAGAGAGTATCAAGGAGGAGAGAATGATCAACAGTGTGAAAAGCTACAGAGATGGCAAGGAGAATAAGGATTGAGAAAAGGCCATTGGATTTGTAAAGTAAGAGATCATTGGTAACTTTAGAGAAAGCAGTTTCAGTGGAATGATGAGGTCAGAAGCTGGGTATGTGTGTGCGTCTTTTTGTATAGATGAAGACTAATAAGCAACTACACCTAGCCAGATAGCTACAAGTATGATCCAGGCTGATATTGTCAGTTCTTTCAGCTGCTTACATCTGCCATTGTTTGCAGTTGATCTCAGACAACCACTTGACTTAGAGTTAGGAAATTTCTTTCAACTCCTATTATATTACCTACTGGGGATCCTATATCCTTCAACTTATTTCAGATTCTGCTTAACAAAAAACAAAACAAAGCAACAACAATAGATCCACAGGAGTGTGTTAAGACTGGGGCACTTAGCTTTCACATAGAATAAAAGGTAATCCTTTTACCCCTAAGACCTTCACTGATTGGCAAACAAATGAAACTAGAGGCTGGAGCAAAAGTTCACTGAAGGAACCAAGGCTGTTACCATCCCACACCCCAGGCTATATTTCTGTCTTTGTTATGCATATCTGCCAACAAGAAAACCTGATTGGTTCTCTTTCATTTTACCTCTACTCCTCTAGAGATAAATAACTGTACCATAAAATTATTGTTACTATTACTACTAATTATAATAATGACTAGCATTTATATAGTGCTTCAAGGTTTGCACAGCACTTAATTAAGTATCTTATTTTATCCTTATAATAACTCTGGGAAGGAGGTGCTATTATTATCCCCATTTTACAGATCAAGAAACTGAGGTAAATAGTGGTTAAGTGACTTGCCCAGGATCATAGAGCTAGTACATTTCTATCCTCGAAGCAAGAGGCCAGATTTCAATATGTAGGGCATGTGTGTATTTTGTGTGTTGTCCTGTATGTTATATGTATTGAAACAAGTCTATCTAAATACAGCTCGTAGGGCGGCATGAATAGATAATTAGAGTTTCCTCTGATCACCTCTCGCTAAGGAAAACTTTGGTTTCTTTCAGGAGTTTTGTGCCACAAGACTGGTCTCTTAGTTCTCTTCAGAGAGAAGATACTAGTTTAGAATTATATCTATCCACTTCCTAAATTGTATTAGTCTAAAAGAAATAAATTTTAGGTTCAAGTCACTTTCCTGATTGCTATCGCTTAACAGGAAAGAAGGACCCCAAGTTATGTAGACAACGTCTTGACTTAATTCCCACCAAATACCAGTTATACATAGTCGTATAGTGCAAAGCAAATACAATCATTTATCCAAGCTGATAGCAAACAGAAGTCAAAGAAGTGATACAGGTTAGAATATACTACATAATACACAGAGTGAATGCATTTTCCTACTGGGAGTGAGAAGTCTCAGTTCAACTAAGAATGAGTCCCTTATCTCACCTAAAGGGAAATTACCTATGGTCGCTGGTGTGGTGAGCTGGGGAGAGACATGATTAAGGTGCTGTCTCTGCTACATGTTGATGTCTTTTGCTCCATCCAGTTATCTTCCTGAAGATAACTCGGGAGTCTTATGTGTCATTTCTCAAGGTTAGAAGCCAGAAGAACAAGGATCTCTCCTCTCTTAAGCTTTAACAACTCCTCCCCTCACACAACCCATGGAGCACTGAGTAATCAGTCTCCATCAATGAAGACTGTCTCATGCAAATGGGCTTGAGCCCCAGGTTACCAAAACACAAGAGATCTGCAAGCAAAATTCTATGTTAGTTCTGAGGAGGGAGAGGTCATTTTTACTTGGAAGGGACAGTCTGGGGAAGAATTCCTGAAACTGTTAATATCTGAGTTGGGCTTCACAGGATGAGTAGGAATTCCTGGATGGGAATATGTGTGATGGGGTTAGGGTAAAGGGTAAGTTGTAGAGAAAGTAATGAAGTAATAGGAAATAGAGTGAGCAAAACCCTCAGCCGTAAGTAGTCATTACATCCCCAGGCTCTCCGATGAGTCTATATCATCTTTAATGTAGCTGAAGTAGCGCACTAATAGTTTTCTAGTATAATACTATTAAGAATAATAGTGCTGATAGCTAATTCATCTATCTGGAACTGTAGTACTTAACAATATCACCTGAGAATGAGAGAGGTGATGATCTTGGGATTTTGTTCTTCTGTCCAAGGACAATTGGATAATTGTTTTCCATTGGAATTGCCACATTTTAGGAAGGACCTTGTCAATTGGAGACCATGCTACGTAGAAGGACCTACTGAAGAGACTGGAGATGTCTAATCTGGAGAGTAGAGATCTTGGTGTGAAAGGGGCACATGATGGCTGTTTTCAAGTATTTGAAGGCTTTTCATATAGTCTATTCTGCTTAGCTCTGAGAGCAGGATTAGGAACAATGAATGGAAGCTGAGGTGAGGAAGAATTAAACTACATGTAGGGAAAATGAGAGCCATCCCAAAGTGGACCAGATTGCCTCTGGATGTAGTAGGTTCCCTTCATTAGAAGTCCATCCAGAGGCTGGATGGACATGTGCATTCTAGTGGGAATTATTATTCAGGTTGGATTCCATTGCCAACTGAGGTCTTTTCTACCTGTGAGGTTATGGTTGCTTTTTGCTTTTTTTTCATTCCTGAAGATCTTTTGGTAGATCTCCTTCCCCACCTCTAGATCCACCCCCTAATGACTACTTTGGAACTAATGGTATAGTGGTTACTTTGGGAAAATGTATTGTCTAAAATCCCAAGACCCTCATTGTATCATACTTATACCAGTAGCTACCCAGCTTTCTTGAATGAGAATAACTAACATTTTTATAGAGTTTATTACGTGCTAAGTTCTTTATTGTTGTTCTTGAAGAAGACCACTGATATTATGAGGGTGATGTCTTGACTTGTTCATGAACTGGATTTAAGTTAGGCTGAGCTATCTCATTTGATCCTTAAAACAAGCCTGGGAGGTAGGTGCTATTTTTATCTCCATTTTACAGATGAGGAAACTGAAGTAAACAGAGGTTAAGTGACTTGCCCAGGGTCATACAACTAGTAACTATCTGAGGACACATTAGAATTCCATTCTTCTTAACTCTAGACCCACGGCGCTATTCACTTTGCTGCCTAGCTGCCCCAAAAGAAGACAATATGGTAATATTGTGAATTTCCCCCCTTTTTACACTACAGTTTCATTGACTTGCTGGGAAAGGAATGTGTGGAGTAAGAAAAAACTTCCTAACAATTAGTACTCTCCTAAAATAGAATGAACTTATTTAGGAAGCACTGGGTTTCCCCTCATTGAAGGACTTCTTAGATTTAAAGGCAAAGGGGTCTTGAGAGGCTAACAACATCCCCTCCCTAACCTTTCCCCCTCAACTCATTTTATAAATGAGGAAACCAATACCCAGAGGTGTTCAAGTGACTTGCTTAAGGTCACCCAGGTGCTATGTTATAGAAGGAGTATTTGGCTTCAGGTCTTCTAACTCTAAAGCTGATCTTTAAGCTCTATCACATTGCTACTAGCATGGTGTCTCTTCCTTTGAGGCTTGGACAAAACAGGCTTTTTCTTTTTTTTTCCTCTCAGGAAATTCTTTAGCAATTATTCAATAAAGGTTTTCTTTTTTCTTCTTCCTAGCTTTGGGGTGTTACTCCCAATGCCTGGCTATTTATTTCTAAGGGCTAGGCTATACTCAATCAACTGCTCTTATGGAGGTTGCATTCCCAACAAACTGCCAGGGCTTTGTCTTCCAATTTATTAATTCCCAAAGCCCTTCTATCACTCGCCGGTGCACATGAGTGGGTGGGGAGAAAGACACAGAGGAAAAACTAAGCCTGGGGGCCAGAGTTCTTATCTTTCTAAATTCCTCAACTTATACTTCACAAAACCAAACAAAACAAAGGCTTTTCTCAGAGAGCTCCTTTTTCCCCTCTCCTCCTCTCACATCTGTCTCTCTGACATCATCCCCCACCATCTCTACTTTCACTCCAGTTTCTGATGGAAAGGGGACCTTCCTCCCTGATTTCTGTGTACCCTTGATTCCATTCCCGCATCTTCTCCTGACTATCATCCCCACTCTCCAGTTATCCCTTTCTCTTTATCTTCTTACTGAGCAGGTTTATTCTTTGTTGCCTACAAACATGGGGATGTTTCCTCCATCCCTAAAAAAGAAAACTCTCTTTTGATCCAACCGTATGTGCTAAGTATAAGTTATATCTCTGCCTTTCTCTGCTCAGTTCCTTGAAAAAAGCTGTCTATCCTTGGTTCCTCTGCTTCCTCTAACCTCACTTTCCAAACTCTCAGGAATCTGGTTTCCAGATCCATCATTCAATTGAAACTGATCTCACCAAAGTTACCAATGGTCTCCTAATGGCCAAATGTAATAATCTAAAGCTCTCTTCTCTGGCTTCATCTTTCCTGACCTCTCCATAGCATTTGATGTTATCCATCACCTTCTGGATATTCTCTTGCCTGCTATGACACTTCTTTCCTTTGGTTCTGTTTTTCAATAGTCAACAAACATTTATAGGGTACCTACCATGTGCCAGGGACTGTGCTAAGCTCTGGGTATGTGAATATGGAAAAAGAAAAACAGTTCATGTTCTCGAGTTGCTACAGTTTAATGGAAGAAGACAAAAAATAAAAAGCTGAGTGATGGATGAGGCAGGAGAAAGAGGAGATGTAGTGGAGAAGTCAGTGAGAGAGGTCTCGATGTAATACGGCCAGGTGAGAAATATTCTTATTGTCTGGCTGTTTCTAGCACAGGGACTTTTCACGGTAGGCATTTAATAAATGCTTACTGCGTGAATGAAAGAACATTAAATTTAGAGTCAGAAAACATGGGGCTACTCTTAGCTATGTGATTGTGGACAAATAACTTTCTTCTCTGAAACTGTTTCACCACCTGTAAGATGCAGATAATGGTGCCTGGACTGTCCACCTCAGAGAGATGTTTTTGGGAAAGTGTTTTTTAAACTTTGAAGTGCTATATAGATGTGAATTGTTAGTATTATGTCAACCCCATCTGCCGATGGCGCAATGAATTATCGATGGCCATGTTGTAGCCTTCTCATACAGTGCCAATCTTTTCAACCGTATTGCTTTACCCAGAGGCAACTCTGCAAGTATTCTACATGCGTTGACACACAATTCACATACACACGTGCACATATACACAAATATGTTCCTGTACCTCCCAGGAATCTCTGATGTCTGTGGTCTAGTTGGTGCAAGAGGTCCTGGGTAACAATACTAAAAGGAAAGTTCATGTGATTTTTCTCTTGAATTTCCCTATGCCAAGAAGATCAGACCTGTTGAGATAAATTTGGGGTCAGTGTGTAAGAAAGCTTTTCAGCACATCGTCCTCCCTTACTTCCCCCCTTCCCTAGTCCTAACCCCCTCCTGTTGACTAGGCTAGCATCAGCTTGAGTCGGCTCAGCCAAAGGCACAAATACTCAAGGCTTAAATTGGATTTGCGTGTTGCTTCGTGCTCTATAGAGCCCCTTCTTTTTTTTTTTTGATTTATCATTTTAATCAGCCTGCAGTCAATCATTCTCTCTCTGTCTCACTCACCATAAACACAGCCCTTTGCCAAAGAAATTATGACTGTATTAAATGATTTTATTACAGTAAACTGCAGATTGTACAGTGTAAACACAGGTGTTGCATAAGCCCAGCTCACTCTCAGCTCTGTCCAGACCGGCATGGGTGATGCTGGCAGAGGAGAGACATTGGAGAACACAGCCACTTTTCTCTTTGTCTTTCTCTGTCTTTCTCTCTCTTTGGGGTCCAGGGGCACTGAAAACTCACTAAGGCTTTCCTCTGGAGTAGTCAGAACAGTTTCTTAGGAGCAGCAAGTTATGTCGATAATCTTGAGACCTGATTTTGTGAGGAGACCTGACCATGTTGACAGGAGATAGGAGATCTGTCTTCTATGTCAGAAGACCTGGATTTAAAACCTCAGTTCTACCATTTTGATTAGCTGGGTGACCTCCAGCAACTCATTTAACCTTGGAGAGTTCAGTTTACTTATCTATAAAATGGGAACAATTATACTTGTACTACCCACCCCACTGGCTTGTCGTGGGCACCAAACGAGATAGTGGATGTAAAGCACTTTGTAAGCTATAAAATTCCATAGAAAGCTTTGGGGATGCCTCCCCTCCCACCCTGCTCCTTCTGTTTCCTACTTTTATGCCTCATTGAGAATGGAGAAACTTTTTCTCCTAATGTTTATCACTTTTATGCTCTTCCCCACCCTCAACAGTGGCTTCCTATTGGTCGGTTGTTGTCTTTTGTTCTCGAAGAGGACCAAAATGACATCACCACGATTAAATGAAGTTTCAGTGTATCCGACTGTGGCTGATCAGACCAAGACAAGCTCAGAATGCTCTGCTACAGGTTGGGCACAGATCGTCCGTATGAATTTTTCAGGTAGATACTCCAAATTTGCGCATCCTACGTTTACTTTGTGCTGTCTCAATTCTGCTTTGCTCATAGACCACAGCACCCTTTCTTGTGAGGGCACTCCCTGATGAGCAGTCCTGTGCCAGTGTCTCCCATTTTACCTCTCCCTAATAGGCTCCCTGTTACCTCTAGGATGAAATAAAAACTTATATGTATTTAAAGTGTTTCACAACTTGCCCTCATATTATATTTCCTGTCTATGCAGACATTATTCCCTTCCATGCGCTCTGTAGTCCAGCTATCCTAGCCATCTTGCTGCTTTGCATGCATAGTATAAAGAATACTCCATCTCCTATTTATATAGGCTTTGCACATTGTAGCCTTGTATTGGCTGTATTCTAATACTGGAATGCTCTCCCTCCTCGCTTCTGCCTGTTTAGAGTCACAGACTTTCTTTGAGGTTCACCTTAAGCACCTCACCATCTTCTACTTTCCCAGTCTGTCCAATTGCTAGTGCCTTTAAGGCCACCTTCCGTATATATATATATATATATATATATATACACTATGTGTTTCTGGTATATACCAGTTTATGCATATGTTGTCTCCACCATTAGAATAGAAGTTCCTCAAGGGCAGGGATAGTTTATGCTTTTTCTTTGTGTAATAGGGAGATTGGCTTTCTAGGGCTCAGTTCTTAGCCATGCTTAGATTTGCTCTTCCTGGTGGATTATACAGAGCATGTGAAGATATTTTTCTGCCTGCACGGTGAATGAGGAAAGCATAGCTGGGGGGAGGAGGGTGGCTTCCCATATCTGTGGCAGTTAATACATGGGTCCATGAGAATACTGCACCTTTGGGGTGGTTTTTTTTTTTTGTATTTATCTTTTTCTTGATCTTAAATCACTGAGTATTCTGAGGAGGACATATGCAGATGATCCATCAGAGCCATCAGAGACTGCAATAGTTAGTGGTGACTGATGGAACAGTTATGGCCAAAGACAGAGGAAGCATATGTAGGCTGATGTGGAAATATAGTCATCTGAGGACAATGGTGGCTTCAGTGATTGTGATCCTGCTTTAATGGAGAAAATATTGGATATGGATTCTGAAAAGGTACTGACTCTCTGAGTCTAGCTGAGAGCATCATCCAAAGGGAACCTCATGAGGGTCCTCAGAGGGAAAGATGGACTTATAGGATGAGAAATTGGAAGGTACCCCCTTTGTTCCAAGGATTCTCTACACATGCCTCATTACCATTGAGTTTTAAGTTTGAGTCTACTCTCCCCAAGGATCTTGTGGATACAAAGGGAGGATATATATATGGTTTTGGGGGAAGAGGTAGAATTGTTTTTAAACTACTCCTCTCTACTCTCTTAGAAAATCCTTTTTATAAATACCTTGCTGATAAGACAAGGGCTACCTCCTTTTTCACATCAGAATTTGACTGACTCTGATTAATAGTGGTGACCACAATGGTGGATGTGTGTGAATGGCAGTACTAGAAACCCCAACCCCTCAGGGGTAGTAGTCATCACCCTCTAGGGATGATGGCCTGCTAGTGTGAATGTGAACTGGGTAAAGTGGGTGCAAAATTTATATCCCAATGGTAGCCTTAGAACAACTCGTGGCACAAAGCAAATGCTTAAGGTAAATTCTTCTAATGCTCGCTCTTCAAAGGCCATGTTTTGGAGGGAAAACTCTGGCAGGTCCTAGCAAGCTGAAAATTCTTTGAGTATGGGCCTAGTGACGCACCATATATGTCTAATGTCTAAGGACCAATTCAGCTATTTGGGAAAGGCTCATCACTAGAAGGATGATCACCAAAGTGATGAATTTTTCAGCCACAGAAGCTAAAGAAATTGCCCACTAAGGCCTGGAGAGGTTGCCATCTGTGTTAGTAGAAGGAACACCCACAATGGAGAAATCACCCTGACTTTAAGAAGCCTAGTACCCCCCACTCCTCCTCCTCCTCCCTGCTACATTGGTATTTGCCAACTGGACCTAGAAGCTGATTTAAGGGGCATAAGAAAATGGTACTAGTCTCTGGTTCTAAAACAAATATCTGACATATGTAGAATTGTCATGCATCTCTCCTTCTTCTGCCACTGCTAAGGTAATGCTGATGAAGCAAGAGCTACCTCCCTGCCCCCTGCTCTTTACTTCTTTGTCAGTCCCTCAGGCTGAAAGCTGAGCACTGTGATATCTTTTCCCTTTCTTTTTCTAATCAGGGCCATCTTTAATGTTCATTTTTATTATATTTTCCATGGATAAGAATTGTTGGGGAATAAAATGGGTATGTATGATTTGGACCAACTCTTTGGGGATGGCTCTGATCAATGCCTTTATAGAACCATAGACTCCCATAGCTAGAAGGGAGCTCAGAGGTTATCTTATCCAAACTGTACCCCAACAGGAATCTCCTCTGCAACTTCTTTGGCAAGGGATCCTCCAGTGCCTCCCCTTGATGACCAATAGTGATAGAGTTCATTTGTTTCCAAGGCAGCCTATCCCATTTTAGTCCATTTGAATTGTTAGAATTTCCTCAGGTGAAGTTTAAATCTACTCCTCTACAGCTCCTACCCACTGATTCTAGTTTTGCCCTCTCCAGAAACCCTGATGGAATTAGCCCAGGATCCTAATCCAAGTCAGGGGAATAACATTCCCCGCCCCCCTCCAAGACCACTAGTCTTGCTTTTATCCTGGGCCTTGCATCTATCAATGATGGAATTACTATGGAGAAGGGGCCAGCCTTCTCAACACAATCAACAGCATCTGCTGACCAATTGGCACAAATGGGCACCTTGGAGGCAGCTCTAACTCCAGCAATCTCATACCTCAAGTTTAATGTTGGGACAAAAGAAAACACTCTGGAGTCATCGAACAGTTAATAGGAGGAGGTTTACTTTGCCTTAACACAGCAAGGATGTGCAAAGAGGCTACACTGGCACATAGATTATCTGTATGCAGTCCCCCTAGTCTCCATATAGAAATGCATCTTAATTAGGGCAAAATGTGGTGAAGGACATGTTGACTTGGATGGTCTTCAGAGATCTTCTAAGTCGGAGAGGCCTAGACTCCATATGACTGGGACTTTTTAATGTCTTTAGATGATCAGGAAACTGTGTCAGGGAAGCTGGGGCCAAGCATGTCCTGGGGATAGCTTTGTGTTCTTTTGGGTAAAACCTCCTTCTGTTGTGGATGGGAATAAAAATGTTGCATTTGGAAAATGCTGGTCCTATCACAACAGGTAAGCCCCAAAGCCCTGGGAGTGACAGCACCTTCCAGAACACCAGTCCTGCTTCCAGCCCAGTACTCATCCTGGGAAGCAACCCCCATGGAGATATGGTCTGGCAATTGGTTCAGGTTTTGTAGTCAAGGCTACTGAAGGCCCAGGAAAGAAAATTCTCTCCCCCAGAATCCTTGGTACTGTCAAATGGTTCAGCATTAGAAACTGATTTGATTTTTACCAATAAAAAATGACATTAAAGATGGTGCATTACTCTCCGCTTTAGCTCTAAACCCTAAAGACTATGGGAGCTGTCTTGCAGGTGAACCTCTTCTATATGTGTTGTTTCCCCCATCAGAATGTGAGCTTACTTTTGTATTTGTATGTCCCTCACTTACATAGTGCTTTGTGTATGGTTAAGTGCTTAATAAATACATTTTCATTCATTCATTCTGGACACATTCCAGTTTTTCTAACACACAGAGCCCAGAACTAGACACAATATTTCTAATGTGACCTGACAAGAGAGGAATACACCCTATCCCCCTCCTCTCCTTTGCTATACCAGGGATCAGGAACCTGTGGCCTCGAGGCCACATGTGACCCTCCAGGTCCTCAAGTGTGGCCCTGTGACTGAATTCAAAATTCACAGAACAAATCCCCCTGATAAAAGAATTTGTTCTGTAAAACTTGAACTCAGTCAAAAGGCCATACTCAAGGATCTAGAAGGCCACATGTGAGTTTGAAGCCGCAGGTTCCCCACCTTTGCTATAGACAAAGAATCTCTTAATATAGCTTAAAATGTATTTTTTTGGGGGGAGAGTGGTACTGCTATGTAATACTATATCGAGCTTGCAGTTTACTAGGACCTCTGGATTTTTCTCAGAAGTATTTTTGCTTTGGTGTGTCTAACCCAACCTATACTTGTGCAACTGAATTTTTAAATCCCCTGTGGAGAGGGATTAAAGTATGGGGCTTTGTCTCTGAGAGGTTCTTCTAAAACTTTAAAGAGATATAGAAGCATTATTATTTATTATTACTAAAATTATAACAAAGCATAGGCTTTCTGGACCGGGAGCTCACTGAAGACTAAATTCAGGATGAAGCCATTCAGGTTGAGGTGAAGGAATAGGTCATAGGAAATAAGTTGGTTGAAGAGTGGAGATGTCAGGGTGTTTGAGAGAGTATCAATATGTGTGTTTAAGTCCCCTAGTCTAAGGGTAGGAACTGGGGAAGAGAGAAAGATTGTGAGCCAGGCACTGAACTCATTGAGGAAAGAAGAATGTCTTAGAGAATGTCCTTGTTAGAAAACAGTTACCAGACTCTTGAGTGTGTGGTAAATAGAGATTTAATGAACCTTGAAGAGGAGAGGTTACTGAATGATGATGGTAGAGAGAGACAGGTGTGAGTGAAAGTTCAGCCAGTGTTGGAAAGGGTGTCCAAGGATGCTCTGCCATCAGGAAGGAGCCAAATCTTAGTGTGTGCAAGAAGATGGAAGGAGTGAGAAAGGGAAAGATTTAAGATGAGAGTTTGTTATCTATGTATCATGCATTCCAGAGAGCACAGTTGAAGGAGTGAGTAGATCTTGAGTGGATTGGTGCAGTGTTTAGGGGGATGGAAACTAGTTTGTAGAATGAAACAGGGGGGTAAGTTAGGCTCACTGGGGTGGGGAGGAAAGGATGGGCTAGAAGTATGCCAATCATTGAGAAATAAGATAAGGAAGGTTATCTTCTTTCTTGGGGATGGGAAAGTCTGGGCCTTCTCACAGTATGGAGGTTCCAGGCAGGAACTCAGCCGTAATGGAGAAGGTCTCAGGGTGAAAATGGCCCAAGGCTCAGGTGGTGGTATGTAGCTGGAAAGATATGGAAGGCCTCCAGTTTGGGTGGGGGTGAGACAGTGGTGTAGAGTTGTGTAGCAGGCCAAGAAAAGGCTGATGCTGTGGTGGATCCAGGCCGATGAGATATGAATGACAGAGCAAACTATATTAAGGGAAATATGAAAAAAACTGAAGATAATATACTTTGTTTTCCCTCTGGATACAAAAGAAACCACCCTGGCTAAGAGAAGCCCTGGAAAATGCAGGAAGGGAAGGTAGAAGACCTTTTATAGACTACCCTCCTTATCATCATCCTATCCCCCTCACTCTCCCCAATTACTTTGTATTTACTTTTTTCACATTTTATAATTAGAGGTAGGGATGATTTTGTTTTGTTTTGTTTTTTACTTCCTTATTGCCCAGTACAGTGCCTGGAACATAGTAGGTACTTAATAAATGCTGGCTGGTTGACCATTTGTGTGATCACAAGCAAATCACCTTACATTTCTGGGACTTCCTTTTACTACCTACAAAATAAGGGACAGATTTCTAGGTGATCTCTAAGGTTCCTTTAAGAACTAGATCCTACGATTCTCAGATGGAGAAAGGGGTGAGGTAGACATCAGAAAAATAGAGTTTGAAACTGGGACAAATGCCCCCCTCCCCCGCAGTGATGTCACTCCTCATCTCCCCCTCCCTTCCAATCTCCTAACATGAGATTTCTTGCTCTTCAAGTGATCAGATTTAGGAGTTTCTTTGTCCTTAATGTTGCGTGGGGGTTTTCTCCATCTCCACTTTGTTTCTGGGTTTTGGCACCTCTAGGCCCCTGTAGTGAATGTAGATTCAATATTTCCTGACTTGGAGCTCCAGAGGTGACATTTGCTTCAATCCCCCTCCTCCCTTCCAACCCCCTTTTGGGTACATTTCAGTTGAAAACAGGAGCTCCTTTGGCTTTTTCCTGCCTTTGCTACATCAGAGAGTCAGGGACACAGATCCATCTGCCGGAGGTTGGAGCATAAATAGTCCCCTTTAAAAATAAATCTCCCCTTTTAACTCTGCAGATAAAAATATCTGAATAAAGGACAATTCTTAATCTCTACCTTCTCCCCAGTTTGACTCAAACATTTCTGAGCAGAGGTTTTTTTTTTCCCCCTCTCTTTTTGCTTTTACAGGTTTCATTTTGGCTTTGATTCTAGCGAGTTTACTGACAGATTACTTCATTTTAACTATATGGCTTTTCTGTCTAGTGGGAGGCATATTTCTAAGTATCATATTTATCAAAGGAGTTCTGCAAAACAAGGGCCAGAATTACTCTTTTGATGGTTCCCCCTCTAACTACAACCACAATAAATTTTGTGAGAAAGAACGCTCAACTGGGGACCTTTTATGTTAAAGCCGAGAACCAGGGTTCAGACATTGTCACTTTCAAACCTCCACCAGTTGGGCTGTTTTTTTTCTCCTCCCCTCCCCTCCCCGGGACAGAAATCTCACATCTGGTCTCACTTGCAAGGCTGGTCCTCAGTTCCCATGGGCTCCATATTTTTCCCCCTATAACTTTAAATCAGAGGAGCATTTCAGTAAATCACAAGGAACACTTATTTATTGGACATAGTTTTGGGTCTCTTAAAGCATGGAAAATAAATTTAATGGAGCGTTCGGAGCATTTCTCCAATCTTTTGAGGGATTACTTGGGGAATTTGTCAACTGCGCCAAGCCCAGCAGCTTGATCCAGAGAGATGGGAAGGAAATGATGGGAGAATCTTCTCAAAGGGCCCAGGTGGACCCTAAATCACACCAGGAAAGATTAATGTCAAAGGAGTGCTTGCCAGCAAAGTTGATTGGCAGCCCTACCGTTTATTTAATAAGCTATCATTTTAGCCAGAGGGTGACTTTAATTTGAATTACATTCTCTTGTTTTTGTCATCCACCCTTGCCAAGTAATTTATGGAAGACTAGAGTATGCTTCTTAACCTCAAAACAATGAGGGGATGTTGGGTGAAAGGTAGTTTGAGGAGTAAGAGTACAGGGTGAAAGAAAGATGGCAAAAATAATTGGAAGGGAGGAAGGAGAACAACTTGGGGGGGGGGGTGGGGGGTGGAGGAAGGAGAACAACTCAAGGTGGCAGGCTTGGGAAAGCCTTGAAGTAGCAGCTCTTTTGACCCGCTGTGAGCTTCTGAACAGTCTCTCCTGCTCAGGAAAGTAAAAGTGGCAGAAAGGTATGCATCATAGCATTCATTCATTCATTCATTCATTCATTCATTCATTCCTTTATTCTCTTAAAGTTTGGAGTAAGATGGAATACAACTGTGTGCCTGAGGTGGTAGGGATGTACAGCTTAGTACTGTATTTTTTTAAGAAGCTTCTTAATGTATTCTCATGGATGGTGTTAAATGTGTGATGTTAGAAACATGCCCTTGTATGCAGAAGGAGTATGTTCAAGAGAGGAAAGAGTGAATAGTAGAAGTCGGTTTGGGGAGGGAAGGGGAAGGGAGTGAGACAGAGAGATAGAGACAGAGAGATAAGAACCAGAACATATCTGAGAGTGTCCAGGCTCATGAAGTCCTAGCTCTGGTAGTTTGTGTGGAAAGGCTGGGTGTGAGTATAGTGTGAATGTATGGGATAGGGGGCTGGGCCATGTTTTGTGTCACAGTTCTTCCTGCCTTCCTGTTCAATGATCAGTATTAGGGAGCCATGATGAGAGAGCCTAGCCCGATTCTATATCTGAATGGCAAATTTCTGATCTATCCATTGTCTCCAAAAGAGGAGTGTGTCTAGGAAATGTTAAGGGACCTATAGCATTCTCTAGATAAGAGGATTGTGATTATGTGAGAACCCTTCCTTCCTTTCTTCCTTTCTTCCTTCCTTCCTTCCTTCCTTCCTTCCTTCCTTCCTTCCTTCCTTCCTTCCTTCCTTCCTTCCTTCCTTCCTTCCTCCTTCTCTCCTCCTCTCTCCTCCTTCCTCCCTTTCTCCCTCTCCCTTTTCTTTCTCTCTTCTCCCTTCCCTCCATTCTTCTCTTCTCTTTCCTTCCCTCAAATCAAGGAGATGAAAATCCACAGTCCCTGCCCTTGAGAAACTAACAATTAATTGGAAAGATTTGAATCTGACATGTACAGGGTGCCCTCTCATGTACAGCTATACATGTACAGCTGTCCCTCTCATGCTCAGAAGAACACAAAGTTAAGAGAACAAAGTGGGGCGTGGGATCCATTTTGATCCCATATAGTCAAGGCACCATCACTGGGGGTAATAGGGCAATGGACTGATGTTTATGATGCTTTCTCAAGGTGGGAGATGGAAACAGAACTCCTTTGGGAAATCTTGGGTTTGGTGGTTAGGAGCCAGTAGACATGGCTATGAAAACATTGGGAAGCTATGGGTAGAGAGAAAAATGACTCTTGTGGAGCCTGACATCCTCCATTTTAATCCTGAACTCAGAGAAGCCAGTTTGTACTTTGCACAGGAGACAGAGGGAAGGGGCAGCATTGTCATAAGACTCAGTAATAATGCAAGGAGCTTTAGATGTCCTACAGTTTAATCTTTTCATTAGATGGATATAGAAACTGAAGCCCAGAGGGGCTTCCCCAAAGTAGGTGAACCAAGATTCAAACACAGGTCCCCCTGACTCCAAATTCAATGTTCTTTCCACAATACTACACTGCTTCTTATTAGTGGACCATTTTTTCCCTTAGGCGAGGCAGACAGGATGCCAAACTGTCCCTCTTACCCTCTGAAGAACACACACCTCCTTTTAAAGTTAAATTGCTTGACAGGAACAAAGGGCAGTTCATGAGAGGAGAAACCCTTTGTTTTTAGAGGCTGAATAACAAGGTCATTATTATTGTCGGTATTAGGATTAACAGTAATAACAGTGACCACACCCTTTCTCTGAAGAGCTGGCAGCTTTAGCACTTCTAATTTATCCCCATACCACACTCTATTAAAAAGAGAGGGGCCAGGGATCATCGTTGTTTAAAATTGGGCAAGTGAAGTAAGCCAGGGATTGGAGGGAGGAAGGGTGTGAAGGAAGGGAGACAGTTTACCCAAAGTAATAAGTTAAGACTATAGCAGGTCTAGGGATGTCCCATGACATCACCCTGCTTTTCAACCTGCAAGGATAGACACAGTTCAGACCCAGATGCCAATCTCCTGGGAGCTTCAGGGAGGCCTTGGATGCTCTTTAGAAATTCCCCGTTTTTTCCCCCAGCCTCATCTGAGCTAGATCAGGAACTTCCCTGAATTAAGATTGGGTTAGATGTGACTTCCCCTAACCTTTTGCCTACTTCCAGCCCAACTGTAGGTACTCTTTGACTTAAATTGGGTGGGCAGCCAGAGTATGCAGTTGGGAAGCTGGTGGATGTGGGTGGGGAGAATGAGCAGCAAGAGGTATTGGTGATGCTGGAGAGGTTTGGATGCAGTGGCTCAGAGCCCAGGACTCTGCGTCTGGGCCAGCTGACTCAATCACCAGAATCTGGCTACATTGGACTTTGTTATCTGCACCCAATCTTCTGCAGAATAAATGCATATGGCATTGCCTGTGTATGTGGTAGAAAGGAAAATACCTCTAACAAGGGGGGGGTGTGGGGACTAGAAGAGCCCTTTCACAAGTCAACTAGAGTTGGAGATCATGTCTATTAGGGGACAAGTCCAAGGAGGAGATGGAACAGGTGGTGGAGTTTCTCTGTGGCGACTCTAACATATACCTTCTGCAGGGTGTGCACAGGAGTGTTCATAATCTGGCCCTGTTTTATGGATCTAACCTCATTTCCATTGCTCCCCAACTAGAGGATCCTTTCCCTCGAGTCAAGCCTGCTTTTTCACTGCCCCAACAGTATTAATATTCATCCTCACTACCTACTCTTTGTTCACCCCAGGACCTCATTGCCTAAATAACCAAATTCTACCTGAGCTCGAAGGCCCAGCTCTCTCCCTACTTCCTCCAGGAGAGCTCGTTTCCTTGATTAGTCTGGCTTCCCTGATCTCCCTGCTGCTGAGCTCCTGGAGTATTTATTGTCTATTTTGTACAATCTAGCAATTTAGTTTTCCAAATTCAGTTCACCAGATATTTTTAAAGCACCTACTATGTTCAAAATATTGTATGGGGGCCTGGGAATACATGTTCTTGAGCTCAGACGGGCAGTGGGCTATAGGAGAGGGAGAAAGGAAGACAGAGTCAGGAAGACCTAGGTTTGAGCTGCATGTCTAATACAACCAAGTTTCATTATAAACAGCTTTATAAGTCACTTGTTTCATGCCTATTAGCTCTGTCCTTCCAATTAAACAACAAGTTCCCTGAGAGACCAGAGCCCTTCTATTGTACTTTCCACTATTTTTACTTCTCCCCAACTCAGCAAACACACACACATGCTGCAAAGGCTACCAAAATGATGAGGGCAAAGCATGTTCAATAAATTGATTTATTAATTTTTGTATTTTTTTCTGATTGGAGGACTGTCCAAGGCAGCTATAACTTGGCAAGCCTGGAAATGCAGCCCTGGGGGTCTGATCTTAAAGGAATTTGTTCAGATTTCTTTATGTAGGTCATCCTGTCCCTGGGCTGCAATAGATGTCTCATCCCTAAATCAAGATGGTCCCAGGGAATCTGGTCTGCGCAGTTAGTCCGTTGAATGACAGGTTATTTACTCACCAGAGGACAGATCCTGTTGGGGAGAGATTAGGTCATAGAATTATGGAATCTTAAGAGTTGAAAAGTCATCTAATCCAACCTTAGAAGTTATCTAATCCAACAGTCCTGACAAGTGGCCAATCAACCTCTACTTAAAGATTTTCAGTGATGCGCTATGTACTGCTTCCTAAGGTAGCCTGTTTTTCTTTTGGGAATCTGTAATAATTAGGAAACTGCCCCCCCCCCCCCTTATTAAGATGAAATCTGTCTCTCTGCAATGTTTGCTGGACAGTGGTGGGTCCTAGGTTTTAGGCAAAACAAGTTGAATAGTCTTCAGCATATGGCAACCCACTTAGGGACATTTGTCAATATCCTTTCTAAAATGTGCTGCCTGAAACTGTGCACAATATATATTCTAAGAGTAGTCTGAGTAGGGCCAAAGACAGTAAGAATTTCACCTCCTTCAATCTGGATGCTTTGCTTCCATTGAATCCTAAAATCAAATTAGCATTTTTAGTTATTTTGGCCACATCATTGACTTGCATTAAGTTTTTAGTCCACTTAAATACCCAGATTTTTTTCCCATCTGAACTGCTCTCTAGCTGTATCTCCCTCCATCCTCTATTTATTTTTAAAAACTGAATTTAGGACTTTACATTTATCCAATGGCACTCCAATTTATTAGATTCAATCCAAGATATTTTGAAGATTTCATTTCTGTTATCCTGAATATTAACTATCCCCTTAAACCACCCCCCCTTCCCTTACCCCAACTTTGCAGGTAACCTCATTCTGCAAAAACTAAGCTAGAAGTATAAGGGGGTTAGGGAGATGAGGAGCGTAGCTGTTACTGTCATTTCGGTCGTGTCCATTACGTGACAGAAGTGTAGTTATATGGTACTTCAAAAGAAAGTGAAAGAAACTTTGGACAGGGTGCTATAGCTTTTACACTGGACAGATAGGCACATCTAATTTCTGGATACTGTCCCTCTCAGAAAACCCCTTGGTGCCTAGGAAATTAAAAAAACAAAACATCTCACAGAGAAAAGGCAGCCCTCCCCAAGAAAGTTCCAGAACATGGCTGAGAAAAGAGATTGGGGGTGGGGGGAAGCAATGTTCCATTCAAAAAACTAGCATGTGTCTCTCCTTCCCTCCTTAGATATGCCTACCACCACCACCATTCCTTTTTCTGGGCAAAACATTCTCTGGCCTGGGAACATTGGAGAATTAAGGATGAGAGCATTGATTGAACAGACCCTACTGTTAGCTGTGTGTAGTTTCTTCAGTACGTAGTAGGCTCTTAATAAATACTTTTGGACTTTAATTAAACAGTCAGTTGGGGATGAATGAAGGCTCTCTTTATCTGTTTTCCAGGCTCCCTTAATCCACATGCATGGGGGTTTCTCATTACTCCTAGGTGCCTGGTATTTGGTGTTCCCAACCTCATCCTTGCTTCCTAGGTGGTTGATGCCCATCTTTGCCATATAACCTTCCATTCATCTCTTTCACTTATTAATGCCCCTAGATGCCTGTACGGTTTGGCACTATGGTGAAAACTGCATCCCATCTCCCCCTCCCCTGGAGTGCCTTGGATGTAGGCTTGGCAACACACATGGCCTATCTCTACACGTTGTCACCCATTCTCCTGTAACCCCCTCTCCAACCTGAGCTGACTTCCTATGTCTTCCCACCATTTGTCTTGATCCTGTCTGTTTTCCCCATGAGTCAAAGGTTAGAAGGGCCCAGTTGGCAGCAGGGCTCCAACTCCCTCTGAATGAGAACATGTTTGTGAGCAAACAAAGGGTTCCCAGCTCACAATCATCCCCTCCCCCCCACTTTCCAAGAGGATGATTGAGTTTTTCCCCTGTTCTGCTTGATATTTCTGCCAAAGAAAGAAAAATCCTTGTTGAAGTCTAGCAGGAAATCCAATAAAAATTCTTCAAAAGATGGGCCTGACATTGAAAAACAGCAAAATTATAAAATAGGCCTCAGAAAAGAGAGGGGAGAGTTATTATATCTGGCACCGAGCAAAAGCCCTAAGCCCCCGTCCAAATGAGCCATCACAGACTGAAAGTGTTTAGCTTCCCGTTGATTAAATATGGAGAAGGACCCAGGGCCTGCCAAGCCTCGGGGATCCAAAGTTTGTTTTCAGTCAGAATGTGTTTTCAGTCAATGGAAAAAATGGTCGGCCTGAACTAGGCTATGTAACCGAGAAGCCCCAGGTTTGGAGTGAGTAATGGCTGGGATGCAGAAAAGCATGAGGGCTGTTAATCATTCCGCCCAGGCCCCTGTAATTTAACTCAGCGACTCTTCGACTTAGAAGGCTCCCCCACCCCACCCCCACTTCTTTCTTTCTCTCTCTCTCTCTTTCTTTCTTTCTCTTTCTCTCTCTCTTTCTCTTTCTTTCCTTCTTCTCCTTCCTTCCTTCCTCCCTTCCTTCCTCCCTTTTTTCTTCCTGCCAGTCTTCTTTCCTTCCTTTTTGATAAAGAGAGGGAGAAGGATGGCCACATCTGATATTCTTTTTATGTTTTTATTTCTTTTATGAAAATTCTTTCCCTTCAAATGTTCCTTTGCCGTCACTTTTCCTTTGTATACAGGCATATAAGAGAATAGAACAGAAGAAGCAGGGGGATTTGGTGACTTTCTTTCCAGAAAAAGCTCTTTATCCCCCGGGCTTTCTGGAATGAAGGCACAGAAAATTCTCTCTCTTGCTCCTTCTCCATTCTACTCCTTGGGCATCAAAGCTTTTGGGAGTTATTTATGGCCAGTGTTAAAGCAAGAGTATGTATCTGCCTCTAACCATACAACTTCTTGCACAGTATCACTCACACAGAGAGTGTTTAGTAAGTCTTGATGATTAGTTGACTGGCTGTCTCTTCCCCTTTACCCTGTCTTGATTTCTCACCCTAGATCTCTGAATCCTTCTGATTTGGGGAACCATGGATTTTATAAAAAATAATTCCTATTACCTATCCAAAACACAGTTTGAAAGAGATCTGGTGAGTGGCAAAATCCAACGGACTGCCATTTTGAGGAAAAAAAGTTATGCCTCCTTTTCTGCCATGCACACATATCTGGGTGCATGTATTCTGGCTGCCCTATCTTCCCTGAGCTCCTTTTCTCAGTTCAGCGTTTTCACACCACAGTAAAGTCTCAAGGGACTGGTGCATTTTTTTATTCTCTTTCATATAACCCCACAGAAAGGCAACCAGATCCGTTCAGTATGAACTCATGGTTTTGTGAACTGAAGACCTCACACAGTGCAATCACCTCTCTTCAAGATCCACATTTCTCTGAAATCAGTTGAAAATTGCAAAAGATACATCCAGGTAAAAAGTTTGTTAAGCCACTATTTTATTTCAGTATGGTAGACTGAGCCACAAATCAAACTCAACATATATCTTGGTGTCATATATCAATCCACAGAAATATGGGGATAGTCTTGCAAATTGATTGAGTAGAAGCAGAAAATAATCATGACAAATGGGGCAAAAGCAGACCATGAAATGGGGAATTCTCAGAAGCTAGGATAAAACACAGGTCACTTTTTTTTTTCGAGATTAGCAAAATCCTTGGCAACTTACAGAAAATGAACCCAATTAGCAAATATCAAGAATGGTCTGTAACATCAAGATGTGAAAAGGATTGTTGCTCTGTGTGACTGGGGCTGTTCTAATATATTCAGCTTAGAGAACTTCTGGGCAGGGAATGCTGGTTAAACAAAGGACTGTAGTGTGTGTGTGTGTGTGTGTGTGTGTGTGTGTGTGTGTGTGTGTATGTAAGAGAAAGCAGAGGGGAAAAAAGGGATGAGAATAAGAGAAGGAAAAGGAGTGAGAAAGAGAAAATAAAGAAGGAAAAAGGGAGGAAGAAAGGTAGATGCTGGGATGCCCTGGTACAGGGTAAAAATTTTGAGAAGGCAGGGGAGAAAGTTCAAGGAATTTCACTCTTTCCCATTCTTTTTCTTTCTCCTCCTCTTTTCCTCTCTCACTCCTTTTCCTCTCTCACTCCTTTTCCTTCTCTTCTCCATTTTTTTTCTTTTCTGTTCTCTCTTTCATATATACAAGGAGGAGGAGGAAAAGAGATAGCAAAGTCAGAGCTGGTCTTCATGTCCAACCCAAGGTCCTTAAACAACAGAATTGCAGATTTAGAACTGCAAGGAACCTTAGAGGCCATGTCGTCCATGCTCCTCTCCATTTTACAGATAAGGAAACTGAATCTCAAGGAGACGTTAAGTCACTTGCCCAAGGGTACACAGGTGATACTGCTTGTTTGCAGATTCTTGGGCCTTGTAGTATGCCTAATTTTTTTCCCCTTCTCGAGAGCAGGAAACTGAGGCGTCAGGGAGTATATAGGATGTCTATGCAGCTTTTTCAAGGACATGCTAGAGGATCAGAGGCCCTGCATGAATACAGAGCTGGTTACACATCAAGGGTTTCTTTTAGAAGTTGAATAAAACCATCAGTAAATCTTGGGCTGGGGTGTCCGCATTTCAAATACCACCAGAGCAGGCTGGACTCCTTGTGAGCATCAGTTGGTTCCCAGGTTAGGAAGGGTCAGTGGTGGGTCACAGTTATCATCAATCAACCAGAAGCATTTTATGAACCCTCTGCTTGGTGGTCAGGGAGGGTCTTGAGCAAGGTGCCATTCAAAGCTGGTTAAACAGTCATGGTCCCTGCCTACTGAGGGCAGGATATGGAGGAGTACTTTGAGGTGTGAAGAGAAACCGCAAAAGTTTTCCTGATGGATGATCCATGTGTTTTTCTTGGGTTTCTTAATGATAGCCAATAAATGCCATTATGATAACAAAGTACAATGTCCCTAATGTTCAACCACCCTTCCTTTTCATTCATTCATTCATTCATTCATTTGGTGTTTAGTAAGTACCTACAAAATTTGGTATCTACAAAAAAACCTTACAGGTTCATTGGGAAGAGAAAACTTACACAGAAGGAAACAGATAAGAATGTACAAATAAGAGCCAGAAGGTGCAGTAAGAATTCAGTGAAGAAAGTGCTGACAAAGTGAGTTTGGAGTTCAAAGGATTATAGCTGTCCTCAGATTTTTAGTTAGCATACTCAGACAAGTCCCTTAGCTCCCTGGACCTTTTTTCTCATCTATAAAACAAGGAGATTGGACCAGATGGCCTGTGAGGTCTCATCAGCTCTCTAGAGATCCTTAACCTGGAGTCAATGAACTTGTTAAAAAAAAACCCAATGCAACATAAAAGAAAAATCCCAACAAACTATTTCAAAACAATTGGTTTCTTTTAGAATCCTATTTTATATACTTGGGCAGCTAGGTGGTGCAGTGGATAGAGTGCCAGTGCAGGAGTCAGGAGGACCTGAGTTCAAATCTTACCTCAGACACTTGACACTCACTAGCTGTGTGACCTTGGGCAAGTCACTTAACCCAATTGCCTCATCCTGGGTCATCTCTAGTCATCCTGATGAGTATCTGGTCACTGGATTCAGATGGCTCTGGAGGAGAAGTGAGGCTGGTGAACTGCACAGCCTTCCTTCACTCAAAACAAAGGCAAGTGCAAGCCATGTCCTCATTTCTCTGATGGCATAGTGTTTTTTGGCATTGACGGACGAACACACACACATTTTATATACTTAAAAGCATAATTTTGATCAGGTCTACAAGTTTCACCACAGGGGTCCATGGCATAAAAACAGGTGAAGAACCCCTGTAAATCTATTATCCCTTGTTTAACTTCTAATCTGAGGCATTGGCTTAATTTAATTCAACAAACAGATCTTCAATGGCTTTTCATTGTGACTGTGTTATTTCAGTGACTCCATTAGGGGTTTTCTTGGCAAAGATGCAGGAGTGGTTTGCCATTTCCTTCTCCAGATGAGGAAACTGAGGCAAATAAAGTTAAGTGACTTGCCCAGTGTCACACAGCTACTAAGTATCTGATGCTGGTTTTGAACTCAAGGTCTTCCTGACTCCAGGCTTGGTACTCTCTCCACCGGGACCACCTAGCTGCCTCATTACCTACCAAATAAAGTCCATACTCTCTAGCCTGGAATTCAATGTCCCTCACAATCCATTGCTTGCCTACGTTTTCAATCTTGTCTCACTCTACTCCTTGTCACATGGTCTATGCCTCAGTCACACTGGATTAAAGCATGTTTTCCTCTATGTTTTCTTTCATGTTCACTTTTAAAAATTCCTACCTAGCCTTTAGTGTGCAATTAAAATGTCACCTATTCCATGAAGCCTTCCAAGATTCCCTTATTGGTAATGACATCCTGTTCAATTCCTCAAGTATTTATCAGACTCCTGAAATGTGTAAGGCATGACTTAGCAGCTCTAGATACAAAGACAAAAACAAATCAGTTCCTGCCCTGAAGGACCTTATGTTCTACCAGGGAATGGAATATGTACTCAAGGAAATACAAAGTCTGTGCAATACAAACAATAACTTATGAGAGAATGTTACTAGATGGGGGTCAGGAAAGGCTTCTTTTAGGGGGTTGCTTTATGCTTCCCTTGGGCACTTACTCACGTATTTATGCATTGTAGTTGTCTTTGTTTGAATGTTATCTCCTTATTAGATTATAACTTCCATGAAGGCAGGGATTTTGTCTCATTTTATGTTCCTTTCTTGAACTGTGCCCTTTCCCTGTCACCAAGCATAATTAAGCAGAAATTGCTTCAATATTTTTCTTCATTTGAATTGATGCACAAAGCCACTAGCTAACAGTTGGTCAGCTGTTATTTTCCAGAGCTCAAAAGCCAACCTGCCAACTAGCTCCTACCATGGATGAGAAACATGAGTGTGCTGGTAAATATTTAACAATGGACTCTCTGGGGAAAAACATGTACAGCTGGACACATGTTAAAGTTATGTCTCCATCATTAAAATTTCTCCATCCCTTTCTAAAGACCAGACAAGCAACATAACAATAAATCAGGTCCTGCTTTGTAGTGTTTGTTGAATGTTGATTGATTGATCGATTTCCGAGGTGTAAATGCTCACGCTGAAAATTTAACAGTTGGCTCTCGGAGTGGATAGGGAGGACGTAGCAGGAGCCAGCTCCAGTCTGTCATTGACAGAATGGGCCTCCCACCCCCACCACTCAAGCCTGGCTCTGATAGTAATTTGCTGTAGGGTCTCTGGAAAGTCCCTGATTTTCCTTGGATATCTCTAGGGAGGTGCACTTGGTATGGTGATGAGAGCAATAGGGTAGGAGACTGGGTTTGTGTTTTAGTTCTGCCTTTGCTTTTAGGGGATAGGTGAAGTTGGGTGAAGTACTTTGACCTCTCCTAATAAAAGGAAAAAAAGTTGACCTACATGAAGTGGTCAAAGTGAATTAACCAGTGATTAGAGTTGGAAAGTGACCTCTTAGGGTCCTAAATCTGTACTCTTGGGGACTAATCCCCAGTTTTTACTTTATATCTAAGTGCTTTTGACCTGGTGAGTTGGAGCTCTATTAGTCAGAAAGAGGCCAGCAGGTTTTAGAACAAAACTTGTGTTCAAGCCCAGAGTTCTAGGACAGGGTTTGAAAGATTTGATGTTGGAAGAGATAAATGGGCCCCTGACACTTGGATGAACCTGGATCTATTGATATCTTCTCTTCTTCCCTGATGCCCCCTGGCCCTTCCCCCCAAATCCTTCTTCTCTCTTAGTGTTTCATTAGCTCTCCATGTAAAAGCAGCCTGGTAAAAGTTAACAGGAGGGCTCTTGCCTCAGCAAAGATCATTGGAACCCATTAGGGTCAGGGAGAGGTCAATGAAATGGACCTGGAGCTGTCAGTCACTAGCCAGTTGGCTTGTTCCTCTGGCCTTCCACTCTACCACCTCCTTTCCACCCTCTTCTCCACCCTCTGATTTTGAAACCCTGGCATCCTGGCAGGGGACCTAGCTGTCTTGGGCTTTAAAGGTCATTCCATCTTAGGCCTCTGCTTTGATAGGAGCCAATCCCTCTGTCCCTTCTGTCCTTAGCAGTCCTAACCTTTGCTGCTGGGGACAAGGTGGGAGGGAGAGGTAACCATCTCTTTGGATGGAGTCTGGGCAGAATCTGTGCTGTGACTGGCCAGGTGTGACCCTTAATCCCTGACCCCTGGTGACCTGGAAGGGGGGAAGGATGTGTGTCTCTGGTAGGAGGTTGTTGAGTAACATTTACCAGGACCTTTGAAGATGGAAAATGTCCTTTGTGCTCCTGCTGGAACTGATTGAGTAAGAGTTCATGGGTGCAGGTTGTCAATTTTTTCCAAGTGGGCTGGGGCAGTCTTGTAAGCATATGGGGTCAGTGTTCTCCATCTGCCACCAGTTTCTTCTCTCTTTAATCCATCTTCCATTATAGCTGCTAAATTGGTATTCCTAAAAGCATGTCACTCTTCTCTGCTCAAGATACTCCAGTGTCTCTTGCCTTGAGGATGAATCAGTCATCAAGAAGCAATTATTAAGTGCCTACTATGTACCAGGCATAGGATAAAATACAAACTTTTCTGTTAGGCTCTTAATAAGATTCAAAATCTGGCTCCAACCCACCCTCCCAGGCTCTTCCCATACCCTAGATTCCAATCGCACTAGTTCCTCTACTGGTTGTGTTCTGTCTTTGTGACTTTGTATAAGCTGTGCCTATAATCCTGGAATGTGCTCCTTTCTCACCCACATCTTAGAAAATCCCAAATTTCCTTCAAATACCAACTCGAGCCTACCCTAGTATTCCTAGTTACCAATGCTCTTCTCCTTAGAAGCTTCTTTGGATCTACTTTGTATAATTTTTTTCTGTTTTCCCCCACAGAATGTAAGATCTCTGAGGATAGGGACTGTTTTGTTTTTGCCTTTATTTCTCTAGTTCCTGGCTCATTTGTTATGAGTGATAGGATTGCTAATAAATGCTTGTTGAATGAATGAGGAAATGAATGAATGTTATAGTCTTCTGTAACTTTAAGGAAGATGGAAGACTCATGGGAAAAACCTTTGCTGGAGTACTTGGTTGCTCTGTCTGAAGGTCTGTGGTTCAGGCTTTTCTAAGTGAGAAGGGACAGGGCTTCTGTGTGCTTTTCTTTGTGCTTCTATTTAATGACTCCACTGTGCCTGTGTCATTGTCTTATTTTCCCAGCTTGATTGTGACCTCCTTGTTTACCAAAAGCACTATGAAAACACAGCACTGGGCCCACAGCAGGTACTCAATAAGTATCAGCAGCCCACCCTATATTATTATATGGCAACTAGGTGGAATGGTAAATAGTGATGGCCTGGAGTCCAGGTAGACTTAAATTGAAATCTAACCTCAGATACGAGCTGTGTCACCCAAAGCAAAGTCACTTAACCTCCATTTACCTCAGTTTAATCAACTATGAAATGGAAATAATGATAGTACCTACCATTCAAGGTTATTGTGAGATTGAAATGAAATAATACTTTAAAAGTGCTTAGCACAGTGCCTGGCACATAAGTGCTTAATAAATAAGCACTTCCTTCCTTCCTTCATTAGCACAACTCACATTGCCTTCTTTCTAGCTGGGACAAGAGATAACCCCACTGAGCTGCTGAGAGCAGTGGAAGAAGGTAAGAAATGATTGGCATATGAAAAGCATCTTAGGCTTTTGTCTGTCTTCCTTACATCTCCTATTGCCCTTTTTCTGGTATCACAAAATCTCAAAGGGACCTAGAGAACACAGAATTCAACCACATCTAAATAAGATCCTCTCTACAAAACACCGAATGTGTGGACCATTCACATACCCTGAACACGGAATCTCTTCAGTTTTTGTTATATACATGGATCTTTTGCTTCAAGATATCCAGTGAAGGGGATCCCATCACACCAGGAAGAAGCTCTTTCCATTTTTGAATAATCCTAATTTAACAATTTAAGCTTTCCTTAAGTGAAGCTTAAATCTCCTTCTCTGTACTTTCTCCCCATTGTTTCATGTTCTGCTCTTTGGGTCAAACTTTAATTCCTTTTCCACGTACCAGTTCTTCAAATATTGTAGAAGGCTATCACTCCTCTCTGTTTCTCCTCCCTCATCCCCATCCCTTCCATGTACCCCTTCATCTCCATCCTCTTCAGGATCAACCTTATAAATGCCTTCAATCACTCTTCACTTGGCATAATCTTGAAGTTTTTCACTATTCAGATCACCATCCTCTGGACATTTTTCATTTTACTAATGTTTTTCATAAAATGTGATACCCCAAAGTGATCACATTACTCCTGATATAGTCCGAAGAGGGTTACAAACCCCTTAATCCAGGATACTATGCCTTTCAATATAATCTAAGATCACTTTCACTTTCTTGGCCACTATGTCATACTATTGACTCATATCTAATAATGTCTTCTTCATCTTGTACTTGTATAGTAGATTTTTGGAACCCCAATACAAGATATTACACATGTCCTTATTAAGTTTTGATGCTGTCAAATTTAGCCCAGGATTCTGGACTTTTGGAATCTTTTTTGGATCCTGACTCTGACATCTGTCTAACTTTGTGTCATCAGAAGATCTAAAAAAAGTATGCCATCTATGTTTTTATCTAAATCATTACTCAGAATGTTAAATTGAATAGGACTAAGTGCTGATCCCTAGGACACGGCATTGTGAGTCACTAGATATGGAACCATTAATGACTATCCTTTGGATCTGGCTGTTAAACCACTGGGGAATCTACTTAATTATATGGTTGTCTAGCCCCCATCTTTCCATCTTGCCTGCAAGAATAGTGTAACTTTGTTATATGCTTTACTAGAATCTTGGTAAACTCTTATTTTTAGCATTCCCCTGATCTACTCACCTAGGACCCCTATCACAAGGGAAATACATCACCTGTTCTTGAGAAAGCTATGCTAGCACTTTGTAATTACCAATTGCTTTTCTAGGTATTCAATAATCATTCCTTTAAGGATATGTTCTTGTATCTTGCCAAAAAAGTGAAATCAGTTTCACTGACCTATATCCTGCAAGAAGAAATCCACTTTCTTCCTTTTGTTTGAAAATCAGCATAAGATTTTACCTTCGAATTGAAAGACGTCTCCTGTTCTCTGTTATCTATGTAAGATCGTTGCAATGGTTTAACAATTAGAGGTGTCAACTCTTGGATGGAGTTTGATTGGGTCAGCTGATACAGACTCATCAAGGTCATAGAGGGATTCTTTTTTACTCTCCCTATTTATCTTGGATTTCAATACTCTATTAACCATTTTTGTTCTCTCCTTTCCAGTCTAAAGGTCATTCTCCTTAGTGTAGAAAACAGAAGCAGTATTAGTTGAGCAAACTGTGTCATCTCTGTTAGTTTTCATCATGCCATCCACTTTGAGTAGGGAATAGCACTCCTGTGCCTTTTAAAATCTTCCTTTAATCCCCCCTCAGCTTTTTAGCCTTGTTGTACCTTTATACCACTGCCCCCCAGTACTTTGATTCAGTGACACTGGCCTTTTAGATGTTTCTAACACAAGAAGCCCCATTCCCCCATTCTAGGTATCTTAACTGTCTTTCCACCATGCATGAAATGCTCTCTCTTCTCATGGCTGCCTCCTGACTTCCCTGGCTTTCTTCAAAATCCCACCTTCTATAGGAAATCCCTCTTAATCCTAGTGCCTTCTTTCTATTGATTATTTCCAATTTATCCTGTCTATAGCTTGTTTGTATTTATTTTTGCCTATTGGGTTCCCCTATTAGATGATGAGGTGCTTGAGAGCAGGGATTGTCTTTTATCTTTCTTTGTATCCTTCGCACTTAGCACAGTGCCTGGCACACTGAATACAATAAATGTGTATTGACCATTGACTGACTTCTATATAGCTTTAAAAATTATTATTCAGAAAAGTTTTTCTGTTGTTCAAAAGAGAAACACTTTGATGTTAATCCTATGTTGATACATAACAGGGTTTTTACTTTGCACAAAACACACTTTAAATAGTAGAGAAATTTTGCTGAGTTTTGTGTTAACTTCCTTATAGTCATTGCTGGGGTATTCAAGAGAAAACAACCAAGGACCCAGAGTCACTGTGTGAACCAAGGCACACCCTGGCTTGTGTTTCTTTAGGCCAATATACAAAAAGACCCCACTTAAGGTCCAGGAAGGGCTACAGTCTTCTCACAGCTACCCTTGAATCCTCTCCTTTTGCAGATGAGGAATCCAAAACCCAAATATGCCAGAGGACTTGCTTGTCACATAGCTAATTCATGTCTGAATTAGTCGTGCTTGGCATATATTGGGGTAAGGATCTGAGTACATCACTGACACTTGGTACATGTTTGTTGATTGATTGATTGATTGGTTGATTGATTGAATCCCTCTTCTACAGAGACTGCCTGCTTACAGGGTCAGAAGGCTCCAGAGCTAGAAGATTTTGTGAGATGCATTTTTAGTTAGAATGAGGTGGATTCTGCTGAGGAGGATCAGTCAATCAGACAATAACCATTTATCAAGTACTTAATATGTACCAGACTGTACTAAGGGCAGGTATTAAAAAAAGGCAAAATAGTGCCTGCTCTCAAGTGGCCTATAGTCTAATGGGAGAGAGATTGCGCAAAAAAACAATGAACATACGAGATCTACAGTGTGCAATGAAGATGGAAAGTCATCTTAGAGGAAAGGCTGGGTGATTGGCTGGGTCATTACTTTCTGATGATGAGGAAGATGTAGGCAACTGTCTTCTTTCTTGGCTTGGGATGAAAGCCTCCCAGAGAAGACTGGATTTCTTGTTCTGTGTATATTGTTTTCCTTTGCTCTGGCTTCTCAAATTAAGTGGATGGGAAGGGAAAAATAATCATTTCATCCATTCACACCCATCACCTAGGTCCTTTGACAGTAACAATAATGATAAGAAACACTAATAATTTTATAGAGAAAGTGCAGCATAGTAGATAATATTAGTCTTGGAATCAGTGAAACCTAGATTCTAGTTCCTCTTACAGCCATAGGTGAATCTCTTGATCTCTTTTATTGTGTCTCCTTACTTTTAAAATAGGGAAAATAATACCTGTAGTACCCTCTCACCCAGGATTGTTGTGAAGAGCAAATGAGACAACTTATGTAAAATGCTTTGCAAATCTCAAAGTGCTGCCTTTTCCCAGAATAACCTGGGTAGGCTGGTAATGCAGATATTATTATTCTCTATTTTACAAATGAAGAAATAAGGGCTCAAAGATTGGCCCCATGGGCATACAACTAATAAGTGTGAGAGCTCAGATTTCTATCCAAGGCAGTCATGGAACCATCTGTATCTTTGGAAGAGGCACAGGGGAAGGGGAAACTCACTCATACCCTGAGATCCTGGAGAAATCCAGTGCCCAAAGAAATGATGAAAGGGATGGTTTCAGAGAAACTTGGAAAGATTTATTGAACTGTTGCTGACTGAAGTGAGTAGAACCAGGAGAACAGTTTATACAATAGCAACATTCCAAAGGCCAATGACTTGGAAAAACTCAAGAACTCTGATCAATGCAGTGATCAGCTCTCATTCCAGAGGACACATGATCTAAAAGGCTAGCCACCTCTTGACAGAAAGGTGATGGATTCAGTATGTAGAAAGAGACATTTTTTAATAGGACCAAGGCAGGCATTTGTTTTGCTTGGCTGTGCATATTTATTACAAAGATTTTGTTTTTCTTTTTCCATTGTTGGGAGAGGGGAGAGAAAATAAATGCTTGTTAATTTAAAAAAATTAAATTAAATTTTAAAATGAATTATCCAGTGTCATACAGAGTCCTCCCCTCTTGACTTCCAATTTTATGCTTTAAATTAGACTACATTGTCTTAGTGGAACCAGAGTTCTTCATGGTGTAACATCATGTCTGATTCTTCCCTCCATTACTAGTTACCTTTCTCCCTGTTCCTTATTCTCTGTGTCCTCTCTCCTTGTAACCAGTTCCTGCTTTGGTTAATCCCCTATTTTGATTTTGCTTGGATCAGAGTCAAATAAAATAGAAAAGGATTCAAATGAACTAATCTAACTCTAATCGTCAGTAGGTAATTCGATAGACAATTTGGCAACGTCCAGCAAAGGAATTAAGCAAAATCTGAGCCATAAAGATGTAAACAGCCGTCAGTGTTTCTTTGTGAGCTGCCTTACTTTGTTCAATGGGAAAAAAAGTAGTAGCTTCATCTTCCTCTTTCATGTCAGGAGTCTATTGGGTCTGATGAGCAGAGTGTTAAGCAGTGTATTAAGGGAAATCCATGGAAGCAGAACCAAGGTGACAGCTTAAACCCCATTCATATATATGAATGAATATACCATTCATATTTGGTATATCTGTCTTTGAAAAGGGGCCTCATACGAACCTAATAACTCCATGGAAACCACCTTCACTCAACATCTAGGGCTACTATTGTATACTACTCAGGGAAATTGGAGGGATTGGGGGACATTCTTAAGAAGGAGTTTGATTCAATTTAATACAATTAAAAAAATTTAAGTGCAAAGCACCGTACTCAGTCTCCAGAAGTAAAGATAAATAGAACATGGGCCCTGTTTTAAAGGATTGTAAGTCCAGGGTGGTGGGTGGTGGACGTGGGGAGAGCAAGCACTTGAATGGCTGTGTTCAAGGACAGATAGGATAAAGAGCAAAGGAGAGGCCCAAGCAAAACGACATGATAAATTTACAAAAGGACCCATTGCTTTGGGGGGGGTGGTGAGTATTAGGAGGCTTCATGTAGTAAGTGGCACTTGGGTAGGACTTTGAAGGAGGAGAAGGATTCTCTTAGATAGAAATAGTGGGGAATTCATCCTAGACATGGTGCATGACATGATCAAAGACATGAAGATGGACAATGGCAGGTTGGTGGCAGGTGATGGTGAGTTCAGTTGGAACACTGAATGCATGAAAGTGAGTAGTATGATATTTTAAATTAAATCGAATTCATGAACAAGTCAAGACATCACTGGTCCTCTTTGAGAACAAAGGTCCACCATCACTAACAACTAGTATGAGATTAAAGTAGGCGGGAGACAGATTGTGGGAGGTCTTGATTTCCAGAATTAGAAATTAAATCTTCACTCAATGGATAATGGGGAAACCATTGAAAAACTAGGGTTCAGCGTCACCTTCTGCCTTACTTCCTGGGGCCCATTCCCATGCAGAACTCTTGTAAATAATCTTTTGCATGGTGTTATGGAAAAAACAACAATGGCTTTAAAACCAGAAGACCTGGTTCAAATATAAGTTCCATCGTTTAGTACCTATGTGGGTGTTAGGACAAGTCATGAGTCTTTCTGGGACTTAATTTTTTTATTTGTAAAAGAAAGTATTAGACTAGATCAGAGGTTCTTAATCTATCTTAGGTTATTGACCCCTTGGTCAGCCTGGTGAAGCCTATGAACCCCTTCTCAGAATAATGTTTTATTACCTACAATCATAATTGAAGGAAATTATAAAATTCAATGAGAAGTTATTAAAAATAAAGTTATAAATTGTTCCCCCTCATCTAAGTTCATGGACCCCATGAAATCTAATCCATATAGCTCTTTAGGGTCCATGGACCCTGGGTGAAGAATCCCTAGGCTAGAAGGTCCCTTCCAGGTAGCTCTAAATTTATGATCCTATGATCCTACGCTTCTCTATTGAATACTCACAAATAAAAGAGGAGAACAACACTTGCAGAAAATCCATACAAAAAGAAATTTCATTTTACTGTTTGACACCATAAGGACTTGGCTGATGCCACGGAAAACAAGGAGAGTGGCAATGGTAAGAAATCATCAGCTGATGTAATATCAGAAAACCCCACAACGACAAAAGAGGGGACAGTTCAGTCATATGTGGGTAGGGGTATTGAAAGATGCATGCATTCACAGATCAAGTGAACTCAGAAGTGAGTTCAAGTGAGACTCTTCTGTTTTTGCTCAGAGTCAAACTATGGCATCTTAAACCCCACATCTTGCCTCTTACTAACTTACTTTCAGACCTTTTTTAAAAATTTGGGGTGATTCTTTTGATTTTGAAACTGCATCTGTTTCATATGCCACCCCTGACCCCTTTCTGCTCTAGGCCTTGGTATGCCCAATCCTTAATCATCTTGACTTGTTTTGAAGTGTCATTCTGGCCTCTCTCTATGCAGGAACTTCTGGGCTATTTCCCCCTTTTTACATGTTCCCCAGGCTGGGGCAGGTTGAGTCATGACTGGGAATCCTACTTATTTGAAGCTCTCAGGCAGATGTGGGAGAACAGCACAAAGCCCAAATGAATTAAGGCTAGGGTTAGAGTCAGAAGGTTAATTTGCCTGTCTACAAGATAGTGTTTCCTTCTCAGTCCTAGAGAGGGTAACATCCCCACTGACTTTGTGCCCCTGGTAACTGCCTAGATTCAGGAGTACTAGAATTTTGAACCCAGATCTCTTGGGTTAGACTTTCTCTATTTAAAAAATTTTTCTTTTAAAAAATTATTTTTTCTTAATTCCATGTAAAAACAATTTTTAACATTTGTTATAAAAATTTTAAAGTTCCAAATTATCTCCTTTCCTCCCCTCTCCCTCATTGGGAAGGTAAGCAATTTGATATAGGTTACATATGTACAGTTATGTGAAACATATCTCTATATTAGTCATGTTGTAAAAGAAAACACAGACAAAAATAAAGAAAAAAAATTAAAAATGCTTTAATCTGCATTCAGACTCCATCAATTATTTCTCTGGAGGTAGCTAGCATTTTCATCATAAGTCCTTTGGAATTGTCTTGGATCTTTGTATTTCTGATAATATTTAAGTCATTCACCGTTGATCATTATACAATGTTGCTGTTACTATGTACAATGCTCTCCTGGTTCTGCTTATTTCACTTTGCATCAGTTTATGTAAGTCTTTCCAGTTTTTCTGAAACCAACCTGCTCCTCATTTCTTATAGTACAACAGTATTCCATCACAGTCATATACTATAACTTGTTCAGCCATTCCCCAATCCTCTCAATTTCCAATTTTTGCCACAAAAATGAACTGCTATATTTTTGTTCATATAGGCCCTTTTCCTTTTATTTTTTTTTTAAAAAAAAAAACTTTTTGGGATACAGATCCAGTAGTATTGCTGAGTCAAAGGGTATGCACAGTTTTTATAGCCCTTTGGGCATATAAAAATTGCTCTTCAGAATGCTTGTATCAGTTCACAACTCCATCAACAATGCATTAAATTCCCAATTTTTCCACATCCCCTCCAACTTTTGTCATTTTCTTTTCTGTCATGTTAGAGAATTAGAGAATGTTTTTGAGACAACTAAGTAATAGAATATGCTCTAAAGATACTCGATGCAGTCAAATTTACATAGGCATTGAGATTAGTGAGATACTATTTTATTATATTTGACCATGTTAATGCCTGATAGCTTATGAATCTATTCCAAGAAAAATATTTACACGTAGAATCATATGTCTGGAACAGGAAGGAACCCCACAGACCCTCCAGTCCAACCCTCTCACACACTTTTCAGAGGAGGAAATTTAGAGAGATTAAATGACTTTCTCAGTCACACACACAATGTCAACTTCTTTGATCTGAATCTGGTGCTTTTTCCATTCTGTCCTTCTCTAGGATTTAGATAATTAAGAACCTTGCTTCTGCTTTTTCTAAGGCACAAGTTCTTAACCTGAAGTCTATGGACCTGTTTTTTTAAAAAAAATATTTTTATAGTTCTATTTCAGTATAATTGGTTTCCTTTGTAACCTCATGTATTTTGTTTTATAAATTAAAAAAAAATATTCTGAGAAGGGGTCTATAAACTTCACCAGATTGCCAAAATATTCTATAACACACAAAAACATTAAGAATCTTTTTGTTTAAGGCGTCCTTTAACGATATTCCTTTTTAACTCAGGAAAATGATTGCCATTCCCTTTTCCCTTTAGCCGCTCCAGTTTATGCTTTGGATCAGCCCCAATTCCAGGCTTACTGTCAACAGATAAAATGGGAATACTTCAAACCTTCAGGGGTCTGTGATTCCATTGCCCTGGGTATTTCCTTCACCAAGGAACCTGTGACCTTGAGGTCATGTGTGGCCCTTTAAGGGCTGCACTTGAGGACTTAGAAGGCCACATGTGGTCTTGAAGCCTCAGGTTCCCCATCCCTGCCCTTCACCAATGCAGATTACAACCTTTTCATTCATCAGGGGCTGATTTCATGAGCTGCTATGGTCAAAATATTTTATCCTTTGATGACTGCCCTTCTTCTGGTGATAAGCTCTGCCATCTTTAGCTTGGTTTGTGTTTGAATGTCAGATGTATGCAATCTATAGCCAGGCCCACGTGGCAAGGGTTTCTACGTAAGCAGAATCTGCCAGAACTTGAGTGTCCTTTTTTGGCACTGGGTGATCTTCACCCCAAAACGAGGCATCCAGTGCAGGATTCTGTAGTGAGGAAAGAGGGGCGACATGTTAAGTAAATGTGCACATTAAAGCCCATTTGCAGAAACAGGTCCTTTCCCAAACAGATATATCTCTCTGCCTAGGGGGCCATTCAAAGACACTGGGATTCTTAGTTTGACTTCAGAATAAACAAATTTCTTCTCTAGTGGGAATTCAGTCTGTCCTCTTTTTCTGTTTTTCTAACACCCCAAAGCCAATTTCTCAAAGTTTAACTAGTCTCACAAGTACTTCCTAATGAGATTATTGTTTTCTTTATTATACTGAAAATAAAGTGCTGGAAACTTCATGCATGCATTGCTCCCAAGCCTCTTTCTAAGTCTGGGGACAGTTGAGTGGTTTTTGAAAGTCTCTTCATTGGTTTTTTACATTTGAGATGCTCTCCTGATCTGGACCCACAGAAGCAGCAGACTTAACCCAAGACCAGATCCTTTTGTGGGATAACTGATGATATTGTAGGATCAATCACCATGGGTCAGAGGATGTTAGAGCTAGAAAGGACTTAGATCAGAAGATCAGAGATAAGAGAGGCTTTTAAATTCACTTTATGGAATCATGAGGCAGGACTCAGGAACTGTAGTGAGTACCTAGGTCAAGACCTGGTTGTTAAGCAGGGCCAAACAGACAGAGGGTATATCCTGTCTCTGGTTTTGCTTCTTTCTTATTGAGGTTGCCTTGGACAATTACCAGATCTCCAAGGAGACAAGGAGCTGCATCTGGACCATGGAACCAATCCAGCTATGTTTTTAAAAGGGGGGGGGAGTCAGGGCAACCAGAAGGCTCCCCAGTCAGTATCTTACCATCACTTCTGTTGGGTGCCTTTCTACGCCCATTACTCAGAGCATTAAGGGTCAGAGGACAAAGTATGAATGGGAGGAGTGAAGAGTTTTTCTCCAAATATGAAGCTTCTAGTACTTGCTGCCTTGCCCTTTTCATGTCTGTACTATTCCTTCCCTATCCAGTGCACTGTAGCATAATACACAGTCAGCTATTTTAAGACACTCAAACTATTTTTGTTGCAGTGTGAGGGAATCTCAGAGTACAGGCTATATACAGATTTGAGCACTGGGGCTGGAAGGCCTAGGACTTGGATTCTAGTCCCAGCTCTGTCACTTACTGACTATGTGACCTTGGACAAATTGCTTCCTCTCTGTGGGGCTCAGTTTCCTTTTCTGGATCAGATGGCTTCTGAGGTCCCTTCTAGTAATAGAGCTATGAGGAGGTAGGACTAAAGGTCTCTAAAGGTAACAACCTTCTCAAGTTACCATTTGGTGATCTAAGAGTTAGAGAAGTTGCAGGTAGACAGATTTATATGGTTCAGTTGAGTTAGTAGAATCTTAAATTATTTTATGAGTTCCTCCTAGGTCTTTCCCTATTCACATCTTTCAATTTAGTGGTAGCATGGCATAGTAGATTGGTCCCTGGATTTGGAGTTAGGAAAACCTGGCTTCAAATTCTGCCTCTGACACTTAGAAGCATGTGACCTTGGCCAAGTGAACCTTGATTTCCTCATCTGTAAAATAAAGGGGTGGGACTGGTTGGCTTCTAAGGTCCCTTCCAGCTCTAAGTCCAGATCCCATGAAGTTGGTTGTTTCCTTAAAGTGCTTGGAATCACTCTCCTCCCTGCCTTATTTACTCTGCTTTTACCCTCTAGAATCCAAGGGTGAGACAGCTTTCTCAGTTCCTTTGGTCCTGTTTCCTTTGTAGGATCCAGGTTGCATCCCTTAACTACAAGTCAAAACTTTTCTTCTCAGTCACCCGAGCCCGAACTCAGAGGATCCCTTGGACTCTGCTAACAGAAACTTCCTGAACTTTAATTAGCTTCTTCTGAGTTTTTTTTACCTGCTCTAGACCAGAGCCATAAGTAAGGGTACAGCCAAAAGGGAAGATCAATTCAGATGTACTTTGGAGGAGGCCCTAAGCGCTGTGAATGGAGCTGCTAGAAGGCCAGGGAAAGAAGAGAATGGATTGACTCCTGGGTGGTAGTCAGCATATCCATGAATCAGTGAATCAAGTAGAGGCTTGGAAATGAAGACTGATTTGCTGGTATCTCTGGATTTCTCACATATAAAAATATTAAAGGAGGATTTTTCAATGACTTTCAAACTTTCAAAGAGTCCCAGCAGGTAGAATTTTAATCAGGAAGACCCTATTTCAAATCCTATCTCAGACACTTCCTAGCTGTGTGACCCTGTGCATGTCACTTCACTGTGTTTGCCTCAGTTTCCTTAATCCGTAAAATGAACTTGAGAAGGAAATGGCAAACCACTCCAATGTCTTTGCCAAAAAACCCTAACTCAAATGAGGTTATGAGGAGTCAGACATGACTGAAACAACTGAACAACAACAGCATTACATTTATTATTATTACTAGGCATGCATGCCCCTAGGGATTATACTGTTTTCCACCCACAGTTCCCTAGAAATTCCCAGTTCCCTGCTAACTTCATCTTTTACGATCTTTATTCCAAATAAACAATACCATGTGTAAAATCCTCATTTAACCTTCTTGTCCTGACTTCAGTTACTTTCTTCCTTGCAAAACCCCCACAATGACATTTAATAATGCACCATAGCTCATCTTTATCAATCCAATGATTCAGGAGTGGGATGTTTGCTTTTTGAGAGCAGAAACTGTGTTTGTACTTGTTTGAGGCCAAAAGATTCCATGCTCAGGTATTAGGGATAGAGACCAGGTAGACTCTGACATGATGGGGGGGTGGTGGTGAGTAATAATTGGTCTGTTCAATGATCAGAATGCTTCTCTGCAAATGAGCCATGACATAGAAAGACATGGGCACAGTGTATCTGGAGTCACAAGATCTGGATCTGAATCCTGGTTCTCTTAACATGTTGCTGTGTGATCTTGAACTGTGCCCTCTTCCCTTCTTTGGGCTCAGATTTACTCATCTGTGAAAACATGGGGTTCTACTCAGAGATATCAGTCACATAGTCCATGGGCTACACGTGGCCCATAGCATTCCTGAGTATAGCACCACCTAGATTAAAATGTAATGAAGAAATATCTAACAAAATAAATTAAAATATAATGAAACTTAGAAAATGTTAAAATGTGGTTTTCTGAGTCAATACGAAGCCCACATGGATCCTGATGTATGGTTTAATGGTCCTTGTTTCTAACTGAGTTTGACACTCCTAGGTTAGATAATCTCCAAGGTTCTTAAGTTTAAAATCTTAGGATCCAAGGCCTGCTCTGAAGACCAATTCTGTTGTGAGGCTATCTAAGGTCAGATTAGAACTCAGGTCCTCCTGACTCTAGGACCAGTGCTCTATCCATCATGCCACCTAGCTGCCCCCATTACTGTGCCTTTCTTAATGCAATCTAATATCATATTTGCTTTATTATATGCCAAATCACATCATTGACTCATATTGAGCATTAGTCCATTAAGAACTTCAGATCTTTTTCATATAAGCTGCTACCTTGCTCTATTTCCCATCTTATACTTGTGAAAGTGATTTTTAACTCAAATGTAAGATTTTACATTTATTTCTACTTCTCCTTCGCAAGGCAATTGGTATTAAGTGACTTGCCCCGGTACACACAGCTAGTAAATGTTATCTGTCTGAGGACAGATTTGAATTCAGGTTCTTCTAAATCCAGGGCTGGTGCTGTATCCACTATACCACCTAGCTACACCTTATTTCTATTAAAATTCATCCAACTGAGTTCTAGTCAACATAGATAGTAGATGGAGTATTGGGCCTGAAGTCAGGAAGACCTTAGTTGAGTAAGTGCCTCACATACTTCTTAGCTGTGTGACCTTGGGCAAGTCACTTAAGCTCTGTCTGCCTCAGTTTTCTCAACTATAAATTGGGGATAATAATAGCACCTAACACCCAGGGTTGTCGTGAGAACCAAATGAGATGATAATTGTAAATTATGGTGTCTGGCACACAGTAAGAATTTAATAAATGCTCATTTCCTTCCTTCTCAGGATCTTTTGGATTCTGACTCTGCCATTCAATCTTTTAGCTAAATAGACCTTTTAGTTCTATGTCATCTTCAAATTTGATAAGCTTACCAATCTTATAAGGCATAAAATATGCCTTTCTCCAACTCAGTGATAAAAATGTTGAACAGTACAGTCTTGAGCACAGTGGGCCTACCACTAGAGAGTTGATACGGAATAACGCATTCACAACTACTTTTTAGGCATGTCCATTTAAACAATTTCAAGTCTACCTGAGTATACTGCATTGTCTGGCTTATATCTCTCCATCTTGTTCTCAAGACTGGTGTAAGATACTCAGTCAAATGCTTTGCTAAAATTGGAGTAAACTCTAGAGACAGCATTCCAGTGACGTCAGTTGAATATGCCTCTTCTTGATAAATCCTTGCTGTTTCTTTGTGATTGTTGATTCCTTTTCTAGATAATCAGTTATTATCCTCTTAATGTATTCTAGAAGTTTGCTAGGGATCCAAGTCAAGTTCACTGACATAGATTGAAGTCTCCATTTTTTTTTCTCCTTGAAAAGAAATGAGTACAACACGTGTCCACTCTTGTAGTAACTCGTTCTTGGCTATCTTTTGGAGATTCCTAATAGTGGTTCAATAATCACTAACTGCTAATTCTTTTAGCACCCCTAAGATGTAGTTCATCAGGGTCAGGTGATTTGGACTTATCAAGGACTACTAGAGGCTTTCTTATGATCTCTGTAATTATCTACTTTCTATCACCCATTTTTATATTACCTTTTCCAGGTCAAAGATTATTCTTTTTGGCGGAGGGAAAAAATGAGCAAAATAAGAGTGCAAAAACTCTATTTTCCCTCCAAGGTTCATTATCATCATCCCATCTACCTGGAGCAGCAGCTGTATCCCTTATCTGATTCATCTCCTTTTCCCCCAAATTGCCAAACAAAAACATCTTGAGGAATCTTTGTTTTCATCATCAACATCTGCTCTTTCTCTGGACATTTGACATTGTGCTTAAAGGACTATGCTATAGCGTTGTTTTGTGTATTCATCCTTCTCAGTCAATCCTTGCTTCCAGTTTTTGGGACATGTTGTTTGATGAGTTCTCTCTCCAGACCCATCATTCTCTCTGGGCAACTGTCCCCTATTTTTCTCATCAGAATTGTTTCTCTTTGTATCATTCTTGAAGCTTCTTTTCCTTTCCAGGTTGACTTCCTGTATATCTTAGACTACGAACCTATCCTTTTTCTTGACCCTTTCAAATGTGTTCTTCTAAAATCTAGGGTTTATGTTTAGATTATGTCTGACTTTCATCTCCTGCTAGAAATTCCCATTATTTCTACTGAGGCAATTCGTTCCTTCGTGTTCTTGAAAAGTAGATCCAGAATAGCATGCAATTCTCATTAAGGAAAGTCAAGACCTTCTTATATGCCCTGCTCTTGGTAGAGGGTTAGGATTCTAGTGGAGGAAAGGAAAATATGGTTGCAATTTATATATGTGTACATGATTGTAAATGAAAGAAGATTATTATCTACTTAGAATGCTAAAAGAAATTGATTTTGCCTTGTGCAATGACTGGGTAGTTTATACCCTTACTAAGTCTGCCTCACTTTAAGTTAGATATAACTCCCAAACTCTAATAGGACTTGAATCAGGTTCCTCAAGCCTCTAGGCCTCTGGCTATATTCTGGTTATGATCCTGGGACTGCCTCTTGGGGATGGTCCATCTGTATTGCCCTTCCAACAGTCAGGATGGCACTTTGTTTTCTTAGACCTCTTCGTCCTGTTTTGGTTTTGTTCCCTGCAGAAGTGAGACCATTAAAGGCTGTTTTAAAAAAATGGTGTCATGTCCTCAGCCAATCAGGAGTGACCCTCCTTACCTAGTTGGGCTATGGTGCTACATCCACCTATTCATTTTAAGAATTCATCATTTCATGATCAGCTTACTGATGGTGAGTCTTCTTTCTATTAAAGTTTTTGACCTTTGATATTAGAACCTTTTCCCTCTCCAGCTTCATAGAGTTTTTGCCCTTGAGTTGAATTCAGAGATTTGTGATACTGCTTACTGCACTACATAGCTTTTGAGCATCCAAAGTCAACTCCATTCCACAGTGGAGATAGGAGGAAGCCTATTTTGAAGAGTGTAAAACATATTTGAGTTAATAATAAATAGCCATCACCCATTTCATGCTTCCCCTGTCCCCATTTTCTCCAGAATGCTGTGTTTCATCACAGAATTTCTTTAGGGTCTGTTCTAAAATGAAACTTGAATTGTCAGTAATAATTTAACTCATCATTGTTATCACTAGTGATTATTTCATCTTTACTGTCTATTGTATGCTAAATTAGAATAGAAAATGAAAGAACTGAAGAAAAAATTTGTCTAGATATTAAAGATTTGGCTCCCTGGGAACTTCAGACAGTCCAGGCTAAATAAATATGAGTGACAAGATGTAGACACACAACACAAAAACATTCACTTTGCAAGCTACATTAGAGTCAGAACTGGAAGAGATCTTGGTGTCCAACTTCATTTAAGAGATGAGGCAAATGGGGCCCTTTGAGGTCAAGTGACTTGCCCAAGGTCACACGGGTTGTAAGTGTTAGAGTCAGGACTTGAACCCAGGAACTTTGATTCCAAATCTAGGGCTTTTTCCACTTTACCAAAAAACCAAACCAAAATAAATCTATAGTGCCTAAAATATCTTATTAATATTGGAACCTGTAGGATTTTTAGAGGGAAAGATTGTATCTCTCTCCTTCAGTGTTTAGTAAGGGGCAACCTGATGTCTGATGAGAGCTGGCCACTAGAAGGTCTCCTGGGCAGTGTAGGTTCCATAAGACTATTTTTTTTCTCAGTGACTTAGTTAATCAGCGTAGGAGCTATTTGCCTGCCAGGATATTGGTTCATGGCCCTGGGGGAGAATTTATTCAACATTATGAAGACAAAAGTGGCTTAGAGAATCCCTGTTGGGTCTGAGGGTAGTGCTAATTATCTCCATATTTATGATAAAGGGGACAGATGGTGGGAATCTGCAGAAAGAAAGTTCTCAAAGCCATAGAATCCAAACTCTTAAATATAGAAGAAGAAGGGCATCTGGTCTAGTTACCTACCTTTAGGACGAAGATGATAACATAAGTGACTTGACCAAGGCCACATGACTAGCAGGTGTAGAGAGGACCCTGTCTCCTTGGGCAGTGTTCCTTCCATAATATTGTTCTTGCAGTTAAAAAAAAAGGAGGCACAACTTGGATTCAGAAGGCAGATCTCATCCTTGTCATTTACTACCCATGTGACCTTGGACAAATTACTTAGCCAGAGAGGTTAAGAGGTCTAGAGAGGGCCTCGTTTTCTCCACATATAAAAGGAGGGGTCTGAACCAAAAGCCTCCATATCCATGATGCTATGAGCTTTACTCCAGTGCTAAGCATTGAGGAAATCACATAAGTGATACCTGGTGTGGAGGTGTCTTCCTTGTAGTCAGCTGCTGTGTCTTGGATTGTATTCCAGGACTCCCCCTTATCCTTTAATTACCCTCTCCCCTTTCTCAACTACCTTTCAAGCTAAAGTAGAACATGGAGAAGTCAGGATATGAGAAGGGCTGAGGGAGGAGCATGGAACTAAGATATGTTACCATCAGTTCTTGATCTGGAATACAGATGGCTCCCAATTAGTACAAATAATGAATCCTGTGACATGGTCCCATGTATTGGGATTCTCACTATTCAAAGTAAAAATGATATAAAATACGGTGATTTGTTCTAGCCTAATGGAAATATTTGGTGTGCCTTAGAGCTGGCCTAGACCTTAGTGAAAGTTTACTCTACCACCTTTATTTTGGAACTGAAGAAACAGGCCCAGAGTAGGGTATTAACTCACCCAAGGTCATATGTGGCAGAGTCTGATGGCCAATTCAGTACTCTGTCGTCTATAATGTGCTACCTTATTTGATTGAGAGTCTGACGGTGAGGCTTTGACAGTGAAAGGCACTAGTATCATTCCTAGAGATGATTGTTCTGGAGAATCGAAATTAGGAGGGGATGTAAGGTCCTGTTCTTCCCCAGGAATTTACAATCTGATTAGGGACAGAAGGATGAAGAGTCTGTAAGGCCCTTGTCCTTGCCTTCCTCCCAGAGGATCACTCTCAGCAAGGGTTTGTGCCTCTTTGGATGTTCCCAGCAACCTTTAGTTCCATAAATTGCAAGGAAATACAATCTCATGCTTCTGGTGGAAACCACAGGTACTAGCCAAGGTGGGGTTGCCCCAGGTGCTCAAAGGGATGTGGACAGGGGCTTTCTGTCAAGCTTCAGTTTGCATCCTCAGGTTCTATTATAATGTGCTGTGGGCATTAATCATGCCATTAAGCAAGCATCATGGCACTTTTATGGCAGCTTTGAAGCTAATCTGTCACTAATTCCTCTTGGATTATCATGACTTCTTACAGTTGTGATTCATTAACTTGGAGGCCTAATAGTAATTCTATTAAACATCTTCCATTGGTGTGTGCCTTGACATGTCAGGGGTTTGGAAAATCCAGCTCCTGTGTTCCATTGTACTGCCTGAAATGGCATGATGGGGCACCATGTGTGGTCGCCAAAGAAGCAACCCCGTTGAAGCAGCCAGGTCCTGAGGCCATCCAGAGGCAGTCCAGTCATGAAGAATGGTATGGTCCTTCTCCTGACCAAGCCTGAAGGAATTCTCCCCTGCCTCTCTCCATACCTCACATGTATTCTTTCTGGACTTGATGACTCTTGAGTGCGCTTTGGGTCTTCCTCAGAGAGAGAGGTCCCAGCAGCCTGCCACGATCCTGGCTGTTCCTTAGGAAGCACAGAATTACATGGAGGAGAGGGGAAAGAAGCTGGAGTGGCGAGCCGTTAGAGGGAGTTGTGTGTGTTCCAGGTAAGCAAACCCAGAGAGACAGAGAGAGAAAGGTGTGTCTCAGGATTTCCCTGGTTAGAACCAGCCAAGGGCGCCGAGAAGTAGAGGATCTGCTGGGTTCAGGAGGGGTGGGCAGAGCCTCCCTAAGGAAATCTGGTCTCAAAGCTCTCTTCCTCTCTTGCCCAAGGCAAACAGAACCAATGGAGTGCGCAAGAGGCAAAGCAGAGAAGGGTTGTAGCCCTTCACTAGCGGGCTGGCCAGCATTAATAACATTCCTCGGTGAGGTTTTTTCAGAAAGAAATGCTTCTTTTAGGCCGGCTGCTCTCTGCAAAAGGTCAGTTTCGGGGCAGCAGTTTGAATGATGGGCTGTGAGCCGGCAAGAGAAAAAGAGGAAAGGAAGGGGTGGGAGGAGGGAGTGTCCCTCCTGGAGAGGTCAGCGCAGGATGGGGGAGCAGTGGTCTGTCCCCGTGCCAGAGGAGGGGCAGAAGAAGGCATATGTGCGCGTGATTGAAGCCCTCCTCTTCCCCCTTATTCAGCACCATCAATCAAGCTTGGCACTGATATCTCAACAATTTGTAATCCCCTCCACCCCCCTCTGACCTGCTCAAGTGCAGACCAGGGCTGACCCCTCTCACCCCCATTCAGGCCTTTGCTGCTGTCGCTGGGGTTGATGGATGACTTCTCTTCCCCCCCTTCTCATCCAGCCAGACCCTCCCCATCCTCAGCCAGGGAAACATGGGCAGGTAGAGGGGAGGTCAGCTCCAGGGCAGCCACAAGGACACCAGTGGAAAACCCAAGGCACTGCTATTGCTACCAGCAGGTGAGGCCCCCACTTGGAGATGGATATCCTAGAGGAGCCCTGGTGAAAAGGGATAAGGTGAACCATAGTAGCAAGAAGAAAAAATACCCAGAAGCCTCTTGCAACTGGGCTTCTCAGCCTTCTAAAGATGAAGAAAGAGGAGAGGCGTTTTTCCTCTTCTGTACACAGTTCTAACTATCTGAGAAAGAAATTCTGTTTGGGTTTTCTCACACCTGAGTACTTCAAAGACCATGGGCTTTTAAAAAATTAAATACATTTCTATATAAATGTAAACATACATTATAAATTAATAATAATAAAATGATAATAACAAATGAGCACAATAAATTATTAAATTAAATTATTCTACATTAATTAAATTATTATACTGTTAAATTAACTAAGTTATTATGTATATAATGTACATATATACACACACAAATATTTGAAAGTCAGCTCTTGAGGCAACACAGTGTAAGGCAAAGAACACTGGACATGGGACCCAGAGACCTGGGTTTTAGTCCCGGCTCTGACACTAACTGTGTGATCTTGAGCAAGTCACTTTAGTTCTGTGGGTCTCAGTTTTCTCGTCTGTAAAAATGAGAGGATTGAACTAAATAGCCATTAAACTCCAGTAATCTCTGACTCTAAGATCTTGTGACTGGAGATTTGTATCACTGGGTCAGCAAGCTGCAGGTGTATTTAGATCATTCCTTTGTGGAAAGATTATCTCATGGTTGGTTGTTGTTTGGTTGTTTTCAGTTGCGTCTGACTCTTTGTGACTCCATTTGGGTTTTTTCCTGGCAAAGATGCTGGAGGGGTTTGCCATGTTCTTCTTCAGCTCATTTTACAGATGAGGGAACTGAGGCAAACAGGGTAAAGTGACTTGCCCAGGGTCACACAGCTAGGAAGTGTCTGAGGTGGGATTTGGACTCAGGACTTTCTGTCTGTAAGCCTGGTACTCTAGCTGCCCCTATTTCATGGTACTATATGATACCAAATAAATAAATATAAATGTATAGGTACATATATATCTACACCTGCACATACATATATAACCTGATAAACACATGTTCACATACATACATACAGACATGCAGGTGGATACATATATACTAATGTAGTAATGAGTACATACCTATATATAATGCATACATGCATATACATAATATACACATACAGTGTATAATGTTCACATATATACATTTGGTGGTTGTCTTTCACTCTCCAAGAGGACCAAAATGACATCACTATGCTAGAGTCGAGTTTCAATGTGTCCGACTGTGGCTGATCAGAGCAACACGAGCTCGGGATGCTCTACCACAGGTTGGGCACAGATAGTCCATGTGAACATTTGGGGTGAATACTCTAAATTTGCACTTCCTATGTTTCCTTTGAGCTGTTTCAATTCTGCTGTGTTCATACAGCACAGCACCTTATGTACACACAATACATTCACACTATATATACTCATATATGCACATGTACACATATCTATATAGACATATGTACACACTCTGTATGAGTACACATATGCACATGTACATATCTACTCATACACATGTACTTATGTATGTATATGGTTATGCAGCTTCTAGTTGCTTTTCAGCTACTGTTGTCTGAAAGGGGGATAAAAGTACAAAAATCATATTTCAACGACTAGAATAAATCTGTCTGAATACATCTGTAGCAAGCTAATCCAGTGTTAAAAATATCTAATTATAGGATCTTGAAGCCGGAGAAGACCTTAATGGTTATTTCAATCAATCATTTCCTTTTACATTTCAATCAGCTATCATTTATGAAGAGCCTACTATGTGCCAGGTACCAAGCACAGGGGCAAAGAAGAACCAAAGAACCAGTCCCTGGTCTCCAGGAGTTCCAGTCCAGAGGAGCTCTGGGCTTATGATCACACAATTAGTGGCAGAACCAGGATCAGAACCTAGATCTCTGGGACCATGACCTTTGCATTACACTAGGCTGCCTCAAGAGCCACAAAAACCCCAACTCAACCCAAACTCATCCCCCCAAAACTAACTCTTCTGTTAGAGGGAGGGAGTGGTGTCTGTGTCTTGTTCTAGCTTCCAGTTTTCCGTTTTCTCTTTATTTCTTGCTCCTAGCAATTCTAAAATCCTTTCCTGGGGCTTACTCCTGTCATGACAGTGACCCTACATCCTCAAAGGCTCTGCTAATTCAATTTAATTCCAGAAGCACTTATTGAATGTCTCCCCTGTAGCAGACACTGTGCTAGGCACTAAGGATATAAAAACAAAAAAATAATCCTACTTTCAAAGATTCTACTGGGGGAACCAGCATGTACACAGAAAAGTAAATACAAACATGTGTGACACATATAATATGTATATGTGTAGCTATTAGTAACTGAGGGGAATCAGTCTTCTATAGGGGTAGCACTTGTATTGAACCTTGAAGGAAGCAGGAATTCCAAGAGATGTAGACAAGAAGACAGTGAGTACCAGGAGAGGGGGGTGGTGTGTGCAAAGATATGGAGATGGGACCGAAAAGACTGTTCAAGGAACAACAGTTAGGCCACTTTGGTTTTACTGTAGAGGGTACAAAGGGGATTAATATGTAATAATCCTAGAAAGGTAGACTAGGGACGGATTCTGATGCTCCAAAGAGGAGTTTTTATTTTATCATGGAGACAGTGGGGTGCTGGTAGGACTTCTTGAGGAGGGAAATATCCTTGTCTAGAGGTGGGGAACCTGCAAACTCAAGGTCACATGTGGTCCTCTAGGTCTTCAGGTGTGGCTTTTGACTGAGTCCAAGTTTTACAGAACAAATCCTTTTATTGAGAGGATTAGTTCTGTGAAGTTTGAATTCAGTCAAAGGTCTGCACTTGAGGACCTTGAGGGCCACATGTGGCCTCAAGGCTATAGGTTCCCCACCCCTGTCTTAGTCTTAGGGATCCTGACTTAGCTGATGTGTGGAAAACTGATAGGAGAAGGGACAGATGATGCAGATGCCCATTAGATTGGTATTGCAAAACCTAGGTGAGGGGTACTAAGGCTAGAATTGGGGTAGTGGCTTTGTGATGTTTTGGATGTTTTGTTGTTGGGATGTAATGATGATGATGATAGTTAGCATTTTTATGGCATTTTAATGTGTGCAACATTCTCTCCATATATGATCTCATTTGATTCTCACAGCATTCTCATGAAGCAGATCCTACTATCATTTCCTTTTTCCATGTAGTACCTCTCTGGGCTCATTCTTCCAGCGCATACAGCACTGGCAGGGTGGGACTGTGCTGGTGACCCTGGTGGCTGGTGGAAATTCTGGTGTCTTTGAAGGCTCTCCTGAGCTTACTAGTGTCTTGAGCATTCCCTCTCATGATGCTTGTTCACTTAAAAAACACAAAAGGGTCAGAGGTTACATGTGTTCATGAGCACGTGGCAGCCAGGTGGGAGAGCATAACTTGCAAATCTAAGCATATTAGGACTTGGCTCTTATGGGCCAGTTCTTTTCATTCTTCCTTTTATACATATGAAGAAACTGAGGTTGAGAAGCTAATGCTAGAAGGATCAAATATATAAACTGATAAACACACACGAATACATGCAAATATAGTTTTACTTTGAAATTTGAAAAATTTTCATCCTATTTTCTTTGCCTTATGGATTTAAAAAATTCTCTCTGTTAGATGATGAGATTTGATCCTTCTGGTATTCTTAAATTCTCATCCCAGTGTTGTGAGTTTTCCAAAGTCATGCAGTTAGTGTCTAAGGTAGGATTTGAACTCAGGACTTCCTGACTCTAATCTTAGAGCTATGTCTGACTGATAAAACTCAGTAATTGATCTGATATGATATTATAGAGAGAGGAAAGAGCCAAGGATGAATCAGAAACTAGGGTGGGGACTACTGAGCCCAAAATGTTTTAGAGTATAAGTCCTAGCAGAGATCAAGTATCTGTCTACAGATGACCAGACTAACTAATCAGAAAGAGGCTCACCACCAGAAGCGTGGCTACTAGGTATGGAGAGGTGGCAATCTAGTTTGGTGAATGGGGTGTCTCTATTGGCTAAGCCAAGTATTGAAGAAGTACATCTGGTTCAGATATGAACTTGAGGAAAATCCTCATGGTTTTCGCATATTTAAACCTTGCATTTGAAAACACCTGAAAAAAATATTCTAGTGTTTGCAAGCAGACTTTAAAGGCCTTTGAAGACAGTTAGCACTGATTGGTAATCAGGATGCTGTAGGTGTCAAAGGTTTGTGGGAGTGGGGAAGACCAGAGGAAGCATCCCGCTGTGACATGGATGAACTTAAGGCTGGCCTTGGGTACTAGGGAAACCAACTTTCCAATTCTCAGGTTGGCATTTCTGTCCCTTGGCACCAAGACCACAGGAGGTCTCAGCAAGATAAAAGCAGGAAACATGTCTTTGAACCCAGGACCATAGAACCTTAGAGAAAATTGGTCAGAGTGGAGAGCTGGGAGGAAGGTGAGGAGCAGGGAGAGAGAAGCACTGGGTCAGTGATAGGGAGAGAAACACTTCAAACAAACAGACATAAAAAGGGAGGATGAATAAAGAACAGAGAGTGAGGGAGAAAGAAGAGGGGAAAGCAGAGGAGAAATTATGTGGGTGGAAAGGAAAAAGGAAAGAGAAAAGGGAAAGGGAGCTAAGAAGAAGAATCCAGTAATGGTCATGGGGCAGGAGTCAGCAGGGAAGGAAAGGGGAAGGAAATTTAATGAGGGCAACTGGAAGGCCAGCTTTAACCAACAGCTGGCAGGGTGCCTGGTTTGATCTCCTTGGGAGTCAGGCTGTTTGATTAATCGGGGCCTGTGGAGGAGGATGGACACCTGCCCCTGCTGCTGAGCACTTTGATCTGGGGAATTCTCAGGGCCTGTGGGAGGGGTGTTATATAAATGTGTGTAGTCCCAGGGCACTCCTAGGCTTCCGGTGGGGGTTTCCTGAATGGATGAGAGACACAGACAGACAGACAGACAGACAGACACAGACTGACTCAGAGAGAGACACAGAGACAGAGTGAAACAGAGAGACAGAGGGAGACAGAGAGAGACAGAGAAACAGAGAGACAGACGTAGACTGACTCAGAGAGACACAGAGACAGAGTGAAACATAGACAGAGGGAGATAGAGAGACAGACAGACAGACAGACACAGACGGACTCAGAGAGAGACATAGAGACAAAGTGAAACAGACACAGAGACAGAGTGAAACAGACAGAGAGACAGAGAATGACAGAGACAGAGGGAGACAGACAGAGAGACAGAGATAGACAGACAGACACAGAGAGAGACAGAGAGAGGAGGGGAGTGGGGGAGAGAAGGTAAACAGGCTTCTGGAGGCAATGAGGCAGACTCGGAATCAAGCTGCTGTCATGATGGTTTATCAAGAGAAAGCAGCAGTGTCCAGGAGTTCATTTGCAGGGGAAAGTTCAGCCATAATCTGGGGCCTTTTGGTTATGAGGTTTTTTTCCCTTTCTTTCCTTTTTTTCCCCGAGAAGGAAATAACTGAACTGTTAGGGAGAACAAGGCTGAGAAAACCATTTGCACAAAATTGTATTCTGTTGCCTGTAGCTAGAGGACGGGCTAGTTTAATCAAAGAGAGAACTCTTCTGAGGGGCTTGGGGTGGGGGTGGGAGAGAAGGGAAGTACATGGCTGCCTGGCTTGGAACTGGCTTGGCTTTATGCATGTTGGAACACAGCAGAGCTGGGAAAGGGAATGACATATTGCAGGGGGTGGGGGTAGGGGGGGTGAAGGGGAAAAAGCATGCACCCAAAAAACTAAACCCTAATGCCCTCAAAAAAGAAAACCAAAAATACATATATATCCTCTATTTTATCTCTGGATTAAATCCATTGGTGTTTCTGCCAATCCCAAATAATAGTGTTACTCGATGGGGGAAAAACAACTTTGAAGGAGATAAAAGTTATTGGTTTCTTTGCCTATGCCTTGAGTCTCTTTTCGAAGTTGGGCAGACAGGCGTGCCAGGCTGCAGAATTCCTTGATCTTCTGTGAGTCTGTGGTGGACAATGGATCTCTTTTGTGCAAGATGAGTAATTGCATTGACACAAGATTAGGGGGGACCTAGCTGCTGTGAACATGGAACTGGAATAGGATATCTGTGTGTAAATGGCTCAAGGTTTGCCTACTTTGGGCTCCTCTCTGGGTTGGTTGATTTTTCTGCTCCTGATGCTTCTGGTCACCGATGTGATTCAATCTAATGTGGATTAAATTCCTATGAGGTGCCAGGCACTGTGCTGTGCCTTGAAGGTACAGAGACCCAAGGCCATGAACCCAGTCACTCACATCAAAGAGCTTCCATTTTACCATGGGTTGGGGGGAGAGTTGGAGGGTGACAATATATGTGTGCACATAAGATATAATTGATGTATGAGCAAACTCCTTCTACTATTATAGATCAATATTGACTCTGAAATTTATATTCTTAGTGCTGGAGGAACTGAGAGGTTGTGATGTGCCTAGGCAATGTAGGTTGGGGATGAACAGGTACCCAGGTCTTTCGACTCCAAGATGGGCCCTCTAGACACTGGATCAGGCTTTTTGAAGGATGGAGTTTTTCTTTTCCTCTTTTGAACTTTCTTTGTATTGTCAGCCCATAGCACAGGTCCTGGTACATAGTAAGAGCCTCATAAATGCTTGTTGAATGACTGCCTACTTTTAACAATATGTATACATACATATATAATATACAAACACAAATACATATATGTTGGATACATATATACATATAAACATAAAGTAATACAAAGAAATGGTGGTGAGAGAGAATATTGTCACTTACTGAGGGCATCAGAGAAGGCCTTAGGTAGAAACTGATTCCTGAAAGATGTTTTGAAGGAAGCTAAGGATTCTATAAGGTGAGTGTAGCCTAATCTAAACTGACTTCAGGGCTGGGGCACACTCCAAAATCAACATGAATCCCCCCCATTCTCACCCACTCCACTAGATTAGGGGATACAGGTGTTTTAGGCTCTGCTAATTAGTTGTTCAATAGTGTTTAACTCTTCATGACCTCATGGACCAAGCATGCCAGGCCTTTCTATCCTCCATCCCTTGAAGTCTGTCCAGATTCTGTCCAAATGTTCATTGCCTCCATGACACTAACTATCCATCTCATCCTCTGCCATCCCCATTTCCTTTTGCCTTCAATCTTTCCTAATGATTCCTATCTTCTCCTCTCTCTCTCTCTCTCTCTCTCTCTCTCTCTCTCTCTCTCTCTCTCTCTCTCTCTCTCTCTCTCTCTCTCTCCTCCCTTTTCTGACCCCTGGACCCAGATGGCTCTGGAGGAGAAAGTGAGGCTGGTGACCTTGCACAGCTCTACCTCACTCAAATTCAAGTCATGTCATCATTCCCTGATGTCATGGTCCATGAAGGACAGATACAGCATCATCTCATTATGTGGCCAAAGTATCTAAAGCTTCAGTATTGGCCCTTCCATTGAACTGCCAATTGGAGACAAAGTCAAATTCCAGTGGGGGAAGAAAGAGAATGGGAGTCCATGATCAAAAAACTGAGCTGTGTATTTCCACCTGTCCAGCTCCTTTCACATTTGTCCCCTCCTCTCTATTAATCTCTGCCACCATGGAAACCTTTGCCTTTACTGACACTCATCTAAACTATTTCAATAGTTTCCTGAGAGATCTTTCTTGACTACACTCTCTTCCTCCATCCAGTCCATCTTATGTACAAAGAGTCATATTTCTTATCTGTGCCCTTCCACTAGTCATAAATCTTCAGGGGAGGCTCATTGCTTAGTAAATGTGAAGTTTAGTTTCCCTTGTTTGACATTCAAGGCCTTCTACCACCTGACTTCACCTTTCTTTTCAGTGCTCAAGCTAAAGAGGGATAGTCTCAACCCACCTGTGTTTTCATATCTTATTCTCTATGCCTAGAATAGCTTTCCTCTTCATTCTCACCTGTCAAGTTACTATTTATCCTTCAAAAATTAGTTTAAATGCTGCCTTTTTCATGAAATGTTATTTGAACTCCACTTAGGCAACGCCATTTACCCTCAGATTTTATAGAGTTTTTTTTTTTTGCATTTCTCATACATTTCTCATTGGTTTTATGCTTTCAGCATCATATGCTTTCACATTCTAGACCAGGGGTGGGGAACCTGTGGCCCTGAGGCCACATGTGGCCCTTTAAGTCCTCAAGTCTGGCCCTTTGACTGAATCCAGACTTCACAGAATAAATCCCCTCCATAAAAGGATTTGTTCTGTAAAACTTGGACTCAGTCAAAAGGCCCCACTTGAGGACACATGTGGTCTTGAGTCCGCAGGTTCCTCACCCTTGCTCTAGAATATAAGTTTCTGGTTCTGTCAGAGAATCACAGAATTCAAAAATTGGAATATAGTTCAACTCATGCCTCTAAGGAGCCCCCACTATGACATATCTGCCAAGTAGTTATCTAGCCTTTACTTGCAGAACTCCAAAGAAAGGGGGTCATGTACCACCTCTCAAGGCAAAAGTACTTTGTGACCTCAAACAGAAATTTGCTTTTGTTCTACTTCCATCTGTTGCTTTTGTTTTTGCCCTCTGGGGCTAAGGAAAACAAGTTGAATCCCTTTTTCATATGGTACTTAAAGACAATTACAATGTGCCCTTGAATCATTTCTTGTTCAGGTGAAAACATCTCCAGTTCCTTCAGCCAATCCTCACATGACATGGACTGCTCCTTCTTATCGTTGTTATTAATTATTATTACAGGCAGCTAGGTGGTACAGCAGATAGAATGCTGGGTCTAGAGTCAGGAAGATCCCAAGTCACTTCATCTCTGTCTCAGTTTCCTCAACTGTAAAAAGGGTATAATAATAGCACCTGCCTCAGAGGGTTGTTGTGGGGATCGAATGAGGTAATATTTATAAAGTACTTACCACATAATTCATGGCACATAGGTATTTAATAAATGCTATTTCTTTCCTTTCTCCCTTCCTCCCTCCCTCCTTCCTTCCTTCCTTCCTTCCTTCCTTCCTTCCTTCCTTCCTTCCTTCCTTCCTTCCTTCCTTCCTTCCTTCCTTCCTTCTTTCCCTTCTTATGATATCTCTAGGATTCGAGTTCTCTTTCTTTTTCTTCCTGAGATGGGACTTCTATCCTCTAATATCTGAGGATATTTGGTTTTTCTCAGGGCCAGGTCTGTGGACAGCACTACATGGCATCTCTTATTGGTGGTCTCAGTTCACCTAGTTAATAGAAGTGAATGGAATACCCCAGTCAGTCAAGAGGCAAGCTCCTTTTCACATAGAAGAAGCTGAGAAGAAAGAACTGAGGCTTGTTGTGATATATTACTCTATGGCAGATTTAGGATTTGGGATTTCATATCCCTAGCTCTCGTCCTCCTCTCTGTTTATCAGCACAGCCTTACAGATGAGTCTGGGACCAAACAGTGGCTGGAAGGTAATTCCAGTCTTCCCTGGCCTACCCACTTATAACTGACATGGGAAGTTGAAGAAAAACGCACAAACCTTTACTAGGGGGTCTACCCACTCTGCATTTGTATGTCACATGGGTATATGTGGCATAGTCAAAAGAAAGACTTAGATCTGAATCTTCATTCTATTGCTTCCTAGCTATGTGACAATGATCAAGTTGTCATTCCTTTCCAATGTGAAGGGAAGGGAAGGAGGCCCTTCCCTTTCCTTCCCCTCCCACCATACTGGAATGTGTTTGTCCTTTGTTCTCAAAGAAGACCATGACATCAAGATGATAACATGACTCGCAGTTGACTTTGATTTGAGTGAGGGAGGGCTGTGCAAGGTCACCAGCCTCACTTACTCATCCTGGCCCAACTGGGTCCATTGGCCTGATATTCATCAGGATGACTGGGATGGCCCAGGATGCAATGTGGGACCTTGGCAATTTTAGGCTAAGGTCTTATCAGACTCTCACTTTGAGGGAGATACACCCATTCAATGAATAGTCCTCTTTAAGTAGTTACTCAAGGGATGGCCCCTTTTAAGAGAAGAAACAACAATAACAAAAATATCAAATTGGGAGGGGGAGACCCTCAAAGTTCTTGAGTAAAAGAGAAACAGCTACTATTTAGAAATTAATTACATACTACCTTTTGCAAAGGAGGTAACCTCCCCTCAACTACTTCCTCTTCAAAATGAGGGACCTGGATGAGATGATCTGGGAGATCCTTCAAGATCAAATCTGTAGCACTAGACAGGAAAATCAAGTCTTGATTTGGATTGCCAATGAGCACTAACCAGCCTTCTCAGCTGATTTGGTCTTTATTGTGTTACAGAAGCTGGCTGTTTCCTACTGAGGTGTCCCATTATGGCCATTTTGGGTGTGTTTTTATTTTTTCTATAACCGTCACCAACTTGCCTAACATGAATGTGCATGGATACCACACGGTCACACGCACACAAGTGCATGTGACCCCTGGATGCTTATAAAACAAAGGAACACTGCTGCACACTTTACCAGGTCTTCTGATTACAACTGCCTTCTGGAAGCCTCTGGCTTGTTTGCATATAGAAGCTGGCATATGCCATTCACACCATGCAGGAAGCAATGTTTTTATTGCTCCTTTCCCCTCCAACTCCTCCACCCCTACCCCCACCCCCAACCCCAACACACACACCTCCCTTTTCCCTCCCTTGGAATCTCAGTCCCAGATGTGCCTCTCTGTGTTTCCTTTGGCTGGGAACTTGCTGCTTTCCCATAACCCAGTCCAATTGCCTGTTAGAGAGACCAAAAAACTCCGTCTTTCTGGGAAGACGTCTAATTAAATTCCAGAAGGCCAAAGAGGAAAGCCCCCTCTGAAACAGAGGCTTAAAACCCCAAAATAAATAATTATCACAGAAGAGAAAGCACCCAGGACAGACCCAGCAAGCTGGTGATGCTGTGTCCTGTTTCCTAATGTTCTTCATGAAGATGTATTTGGCTTTAAAGTATCCCTCTGGTAAATGCAACTATTTAAAGAGTATTGGGGTCTCAGCAAATGCAAAACAAAGTTTTGTTGATTAAAAACACATGGTTTGTTCTCTTGACATGAGTAGCCAGCAAAATCAAATGTGACAGTGTTTGGGATTTTTTCTATCCCGCAAGACATGATGGTGATTTATTAGAGTGATGTCAGCTGTGGTTGCGAAAGTTTGCTGTGTTGTCTTAATAAAAAGGGGCTTTACCCTGAAGCCGTCAACTCACTGATTATTTAATGCTGTGGCTGTGAATGGACTCAGGCCTTTGCTGGGCCTTTGGTGCTTCCAACAGGCCTTTGAAACTCCAGGGCTCCAAGCTGAAAGGGAGCTCATGAGTTTGTTTGAGATGATGCGATCAGGGGCCCTTGTTCTCCTGAGTAAAGATTCAAGCGGTATCTTAGTCACTGAATCCTGAAGGGAAGGGAATATGCCTTTATATAGGCCTTTATATAGCTCCTACTATGTACCTGGCACTGTACTAACTACTTTACACAAATATTATCTCATTTGATGCTGACAATAATCTTGTGAGGTAAGTGCTGTTATTGTCTCCATGTTGAGGAAGTTGAGGAAGAAAGAAGTTACGTGACTTACCTAGGGTCACATGACACGTAAATGTCTGTGGTGGAATTTGAATTTGTGTCTTCTTGACTCTAGGCCTAGTATTGTATCCACCAGTCTGTCTCTAAGGGACTTGAGAAATGGAAGCAGGGGTGTGACTAAATAATCCTTCCTGACTCTAAATTTCCTATTCCTTCTGATGTCCTTTGTTGATCTAAATTCATGAATTCAGTGACCAAGTTGCTGCTTTGAAGGATGCTCCAAATCTTAACGCAGAAGCACAATTTTAGTTCAAATTTAGTCTCATTTTGAAAATGAGAAAACTGAGGCATAGGAGATGTTGGGTGACTCAGCTGAGGAGGTTGTAGATCTGGGGACCTGGGTCTTCTAATTCCAGGTTCAGTGATCTATCGACTGTACCACATGTACAATTCTTAATTCTTATGGTGATTAAACAGAAGGATGCTACTGATCCCTGAAAATCAAAGACAATCAGATCATAAGAATATAGCCTTAAAGCAGAAAGGGCCCCAGAAGCCTTCTAATTGAATCTACCTTACTCACTTTGAAGATGAGGAAACTGAAGCCCAGAGGGTTTCATTAACCTGTCCAAAGTCGGTTGGTTGTTGTCCTTCATTCTCAGAGGGGACCCAAATGACATCACTGTGTCTCCAACTGTAACTGATCAGACTGATGTGAGCTCGGAATGCTCTACCACAGGGTCGGGCAGAAATAGTCCATGTGAACATTTAGGGTGGATATTCTAAATTTGCACATCCTGCATTTCAATTTGAATTGTTTCAATTCTGCTTTACTCATAGAGCACAGTGCCTTCTCTGATGTGGTCATACCATGCTGAGCAGTCTTGTGCCAGTGTCTCCCATGTCACACAATCAATGTCCAAAGTCACATGTGTAGTAAGTGCCAGAGGTAGGATTTGAACACAGATCCTCCAATGCCAAATCTAGTACTCTTTCCGCCACTTTGGGGGCAGGGCCCTGGATCCCATAATGCTTGGAATAGGATCGTGGCTGTGGTCCATTTGACTAGTAGGATCCTAAGTAGGGAGAATCTCATGGTTAGGTACAGGGTTCTATCTTGTGATCTCAATCCTGGGCACACAGAGAACTGTTCTAAGCCTGAGCCATGATTCATTAGTAGAGTGGATAACCTATAGAGGAATAATGGAGGTTGTCTACACTGGGCTGAAATTAGATTAAATATTTGGCAAGAAAGGAGGGGAAAGTGAAGAAATAAATTCTCAGCTTCAAGGCTTAAGGGACCTTTGCCATGTTTGAGAATGTGATTTTGCTTTTTCTGGGTGGCAATAGAAGATTTGAATAAAATATAAGCTTCTTGAGGACAGGGACTGTTTCATTTCTGTGTTTGTATCACCAGCATCTGGAACAAAAAAGTACTGATAAATGCTCGTTGTTTACTTACCTCCTTTCGCCTCTCTCAGTTCCATTGGACCCTATTCTGCTCCCATAAAAAATGACCAAATCACAATTAGGAAAGAATCAGAGGACCAGCACTGGGATATTGTGAAGCCAGACTAAAGCTTCCATTCTTAGTCACAGGTGCAAATCCAACCCGGGGAACAAGACAAATTCGTAATTAATATGGTTCTCATCTTCTTGGAGTTTACAATCTATAAAAGGGCTTAGAATGTAGGAAAGAAGAGCTGGACCTTTCTCCTCATTTTACGCTTGCAAAAACTGAGACCCATCGAAGTGCAGCTCATTAGGGATGAAGCTGGGGCGAGGAGCTGGGTTTCCTGACTTTCAGCCCAGTGCTTTTCCTTCCACATGACTGTTGCCAGAAATCTCCTCCCTCGCCTTCATGCCCTTGTGGCTCCAAGTCCGACCCAATGGGAACTGGGGGAATCTGAACAAGGCCATCTGGACAAGTTTCAGGCTGGTCCAAAAGCTTTAAGAGGCATTTAGTTTTTATACTCCAGGATTCAAAGCCTGTGGAAACAGACCCAGCTTTGCATTTCTGGAAACGGGCTTGATATATGGCAACCCCAGCCAGCAGAGTCATTACATTTCCTGAGATGATGATGAGTGCCGTGTGTGGAAAGAACATTTTCCTTTCCCTGCAAGGAACATGAGCCCTGGGGGCTGCTCCTGGCTGGGCAGGGAGGTGACTGAATGAGGTGGTTGTCCGGTGGCCTGCCACTGTGAGTGAGCCAACTTGGAGCTTGCTCACAACTCCCTGAGAAAAACCAACAAAAAAGAAGGCCTTGCCCTTAGCTGAAGGCCCAAGCAGAGGGATTAAACAGATGAAGTGGATGGGAGGTCATTCTGAAGCCAGAGAGGAAGAAGGATGAACAGAATTAGAGAATTCTAAGATGAGAGGGCTGTGAAAGGTCACCTAGTCCATTCCCCTATTTTCAAGCAGTCAGCCCCCTATTTTTAAATATCACAAACATTTTAAAGGCCTCCAAGAGGAAGGTTTCACGAGTACTCTCACCAACCCTTCCAGGTCAGAAAAACCTTCTATGTGCCAATCATTCAATCAGTAAACATTTATTAAGAGCCTACTATGTACAAGACATTGTGATAGTGATAGAAAGACAGAAATGAAACAGTTCTTGTCCTTAAGGGAAGAGTGTGCTTTGGGGGCAGATATCGACATGCATTTAGTAAGCACTAATTGTCTTTCAGGGTGTGAATTAGGGACAGAGTTGAAACCTGGGTTTCCTGCCCTCAAGGCGCTTTTCTTCTACATTCTAATGATAACATGGACATATATAAGTGCAGCAACACCCCATTTGGGGTACTCCCCTAGCTCATACTTATATTTGAGGATCGGGGACCCCTCCCCTAATATAAATTTATACAAAATAAATGCAATTTTGGGGCAGTTTCTTCCCTTGAAGCCTGGGAAATCAGGGAAAGCCTTATCTAGGAGATGAGATGATTTGGAAGGAAACTAGAGTTTCTCAGAGGCAGAGGTGAGAAGAGAGGCATGGATGGGGGTGATAGTCAATGCCAAAGCATGGAGATGAGAGATGAAGAGTCATGGTGAGGAATGGCTCCATCCTTCCAATGTTCCTTTTAGATGTGAAAGATCCCTCAACATAAAGTTTTAAAAAGGACAGAACAGCTAGGCCTTGTAGCTTCAGGCAAACCAAGATTGCAAGCCTTGGGATGTTGGAGTATCTGAGGAAGGGAACCTTGATGGGTATTCCTGCTGGTGGTGCAGAGAGAAAAGGCCAGTATTAACAGAGCTGGGCTGTATGACTTTGGGGGTCTTTAAAGAATACAAAGACTGGATTCTCATCTCAAGTTTGGGGGCTGGGGGACCTTTCTGGACATTGTTTGTTCATCTGAAGACTGAAGGATGGCACATGACTCCAAGGCCTCTAGAGTCCCTTCCTACTCTAACATTCCAAAACTCAATGTGATCAGATTGATCAATCAATCAACAAGTATTTAATTAAACACAGTATTCTAGTTATTTATATTGTTGTGACATTTCAGTCGTGCCTGACTCTTCATGACCCCATTTGGGATTTCCTTGGCAAAGACACTGGAGTAGTTTGCCATTTCTTTCTCTGGCTCATTTTACAGATGAGGAAACTGAGGCAAACAGGGTTAAGTGACTGGCTCAGGCTCACACAAGTGTCTAATGTAAGATTTGAACTCAGGAAGATGAGTTTTCCTGACTCCAAGCCTGCCACTTAGCTGCCCCCCTCATTTTACAGAAAAGGAAACTGAGACTCAGAGAGATTAAATATGTAGGGTTATATAGTTATTAAATATCAGAGACAGGATGTAAACTCAGGCTTCTTGACTCCAAGTCTGGTAATTTAACCACTACATCATGCTAACATTTATTCATACTTAAATATTAGGAATTTAATATGCTAGCTTTGCCAAAGATGAATGAACTTTTTAAAACAGGGCAAAACTTAATGCAAAATCCTAAGTCCCTAATGCAGGAACATCAGCCATTGTGGCACCTGTTGAGGACAATGTTTTAGGGCAAGAGTATTTCCTGGTACCCATCAAATTATATAATGTAAGGATATTATGGAAAAGATTATGGTTTAGGTATGGAATAAACTAGAGAAGTAATCTCTAGGGTACCTCCTACACCAGTTGGTAGTGAAACTAAGGATAATAGATTTGGAAGGAACCACAGAGGCCATCTCTTCCAGTCTCCTTATTTTAGAGACAAAGTAACTGAAGTCCAGAGAGTTGAAGGAACTTACCCAAAATGAGACAGGTAGACAGGTAGTGGAGTCAGGTTTTGAAATTTATTCCAAATCCTAACTCCCCAATTTACTAGGTGTAGAACACTGTGTTCACCACACCCTCTTCTGGAACACCAGAAAAAGGACGAGTTTCAGAGGTGGGGAACTTGTGGCCTCGAGGCCTCAGGGTCAAGTAGGGCCTTTTGACTGAAATCAAACTTGACCCTCTGGGCCCTCAAGTGGATTCAGTTGAAGGGCTACACTTGAGGACTTAGAGATCCACATGTGGCCTTGAGGCCACAGATTCCTCACCACTGGCGGCTAATCATTATAGACTTAGATCTCTGATGTTGGGACTTTATATTCATCCTCATTAAACTTCATATTCTTTATCATCCCAATGTTCCAGTCTATTGAAATCTTTTTGTATCCTAATTTGGTGTTAGCCATCTCTCTCATCTTTCTGTAACCTGCATGTCTGAATACACTTAATCTTAGCTTTTGTCAATGATGTGCATGAAGGATTTGAACAGATGGTCCATCCAAGAAAATCTAATGATGATGATAGCCAGGGAATGGGTCAAACAGCCATGAGGGCTCTACCAGCAATATATTGAAAGATACACCCATTATAAACTCTAGTTACTATCTATGAAGGTACTGTCTTCTCCACTGGGTGCTGTTTCTTAATAGTTTAGACAGGAAAAATCTCACACTCACACATTGACATGACTTTTGTTCATTTATCACAAGGCCAAATCTCTTTGGTAATTATTGCCCTGAGTAACCCAAATGACTCAAGTTAATTCCTACATCCTTCTTGCTATGTAAAGTCTTATAAGGACTACAGCAGCCCAGAAATAAACTATTGGGGTCACTAGTGCTCTCCCTTCACTGAGAAACATACATACCCCTAGGGTGCTTCAGCTATCATCTGTGAAGCTTCTATCATAGGCATGAGGTCAAGAAGGTTCAGAATCTTCAAATGCTGAAGGCAGAGAATTCCTTGAATCACAATAGTTTTAAATGAACTTTCTGGCTACAGATGTATACAGTTTCTTTCTCTGTAATTACTATTTTGAGACAAGCAACTAGAGATCAGATCACCAGCATTATGTGTCTCTGCTACTGGCTTTTAAAGGCTAATCCTTGATTGCTTCTAATAAAGATATTGGGTGGTGAGAAAGCTTTAACTACATCACTAGCTTTCTGTCTCTTCTCATTTGATAGCTAATTCATATTTTTTTGAGACTGGTGAGTGGGGATTACACTGAGTACTGGGTTTATTCTTTTCTGGATTCTGCATCTAGGTCAAATAGAACTTAGATGACTGACATGATCTCTCTACAAGATTAGAAAAACAGCAGATACTGGGGAAATCAAAGAAGCCAAAGTCATAACTGAGACATTTACCTAATCTGTTACGTGTCCACCCCTTTCTTTCTGAAGTATAGGATTAAAAACATAGCTGCTCCCCTTGATCAGCTCCTGTCTATTCATATCCAGTACTATCTTGTCTCGTCAAAGAGGCAACTCAAATGTACTTAACTATATACAATCAATGTGTCCCTGGGAAGTTGGTTGGTACTCTTTGCATTCAATCCTATGATCTTAAATAACATAGAGTACCTGCTATGTAATGAAAGCCCAGGAATCTTTTGATTCTTTTTGAATCTTTGTGTAATAATCACACCCTTCTTTTGAGTTTCAGCTCTATTGCTAACTCAGTGACACTTGGCTGCCTTGGGCCTCAGTTATCTCATCTGTAAAATGGGGGGGGATCATAGTAAGCATCCTTGAAGGTTCTTTCCACTAGAAAAAAAAATTCCATGATTCTTTGATTTGTTGATTTGGCCAGCTCTTTTATGTTTGATGAATTTTCTCAACTTGGCACTCATGGAAGAAGAATGTTAACTCCCAAAGTTGAAGCTACAAGAGAGAAAGAAGATGAAGTAGGTTTTTTTTCTTTTTCTTTCCCTGCATGCCACCCCCCCCATCCTTCAGAAGCTCCTCTCTGGAATCCTTCCCTTCCTACCTCTCCCCCCTCCCAATTTTTTTCTTTGCCAGGAACATTTATATCTCTATGCCTCTCTCTAGGCCACCCCTTGCTTGCAGTCATCTACAAAGTAACTGTCAGGCAATACCTCCTGTTTGAACAGGCCATCTTGCAGTGAGACTGCTGGAGTGGTTATCTTTTATTTCTGGCATGTGTTGTAACACAAGAGTGATCTTGACTTCAGAGATTATCACCTCTCATCTTTTATTCCCCTTTTTCTCCTCTCTCCTTTTTCTTTCGGTAAGAAGAATGATAAAATTACCAGACAAGCCCTCCCTTCCTCCCATCCTACTCAGAGCTGAGTAATATTTACTTCTCCGGTAAACAGCTGTAATCTCCCTAACTAGAGTTTATCTCAGTTAAGCAAGTTAATTTCTTCTGGCCTAATCCCTCCGGTTGCTGTGGTTTTCTGAGCATGAGGCATCAGACATCTTTTGATATAAAGTGACTGGCTCAGGGCCAGTGACTGTGATTAGACATTGGTGAAGGGGGTTGTAAATGGATTTAACTGGCTTTGAAAGTGGAAACCTCTGGAAAATAGAAGGGGCTTCTCTGCGAAATCATTTTGGATGGGTGGAGGGAGAGAAATAAGACACCCTGAACATTTTCCCTCACTTAAGATGAAAACAGAATTTTTTCCTTTTCTTTTTAGTATAACAGTGCTTTGATGAACATGATCATGGCTGACATTGATATAGCACCTAAAGTTTTGCAAAGAACTTTATGAATGGGTGGATGAAAAAAAACATTTATTAAGCCCTTTTTTATACAAATAGAAACTCCAGTGGTATGAATAGAAAAGCATGACATTTCTTACATGGGGGAACTTTACATTCTAATGGGAGAGACAGCAGAAATTAGAAGTTTCAGCTTCCAGATAGATGAAGAGGTCCCTTAGGGTACAGCAGCAAAGCAGATGGGAACCCATCTTCTTTAGCATCATTTTCACTGATGAATTCATATAATTTTCTTATGTTGAACCACTTAACTGTGACAAGGACTTTGGTGTCAAGTTTTCTGGGTGTTCAATAGTTATGACTGTTGAGGAGTTGGGAGCCATGCATTGTTCCATTAGCAATAGTTGCCAGGTTGCACTTTACTATCTCATTTGGACCTTACAAGAATTTTTGAGGTAGTTACTATTATTATCCCCATCTTACAAGTGAGTAAGTGGAATCTCATTGAGATTAAGTGACTTCTTTAGGCTCACAGAGTTAGTACATGCCTGAGATGGACTTCAAATCCAGGTCTTTTTTACACAAGGTTCCATATAACTCCCCACAGCCAAAGAACACATAGTGCAGGTTGTTTATGTAGACCACTCAGGATGATAAATAATTCAAATCATCAGCTGGATCAGTTTAGGAGCATCTACTCATAGGTAAATACTATGTTGATATTTGTAGGTCATTGACCAAAATGCCCTTTCCTTTGGGTTGAATTTTCATCCACTTCCGCAGAGGATGGGTGTTGTCATCATTGACAAATATTTCATTGTATGTATCAGACTTTGCATAGCTGGAGGTGAACATTTGGATTTCTGAGTTACTCCCTGGCTCCTGCTTCCCAAACTGGTTGCAGTATAAATCTAGGCTCCTGCTTTCAAGGAGCTAATGAAACATGAAACCTAGTACCTACTATGGGTATGAAAGCAAACACCTGCCTCATTAAGCTCATAATACATACTCTTATCCATCTGGATATGGACCTTGATTTTCCCCAAATCTGGCTTGGATAAAACCTGCGTGAAGCCTAGAGTCAGTGATATTTTTCAGTATATGCCTTTATGTCTTTTTCCTTCAAAGAGATGTCATTTGGGGGTGTAGACTATATTTGAGGGGGTGACTTTTGTTTGGGCCAATCTAGTATATTTAGCATGCGTGCCTTGGCGTTTCTTTCTTATAGACCTTCCAGTCTCTGAAATTCAGTTACCATGTTGGCTGCCTCTTGTGGTGTGCCAATGCCATGCCAACAGCCAACTGGTGACATTTCCACAGAGCATGTCGTTTGCATTTTTAAAGCCACAGAATACTTTTGAGTTTGATCTCTATTAGAAAGAAGAGAAAAAAATGCCAGGGCCCAGGCAAGCTTAATAAAGGACCTGCCTTTCCCTGATCTGGACTTCTATTTCAAAGGAAGCAAATTCATCAGCAGGTTCTCCCTCAGAGGGCAGCTGCCATGATGGAACTCTTTGATAATAGCCCGTTGCTGTGATGAGTCTGGGAAGGAGACAGGTTGTTCTCTCTTCCTCTATACCACACTGCTATTTGAGTAACTGTCCTATTGCACTGGTCTGATCACATTATCTCTCTAGAATACTCTTCTTCTACCCCTCTTTCCTTCCCCCACCCCCTCTTGCCTCCATCCCTTTTCTCACCCTGGAACGAGTTCTCCCATCTCAGTTGAATTCTTCTGACCTCCTCATTCAGTGCTCAATGCTCAACTCAGATACCTTTTCTTCCCAAAGCCTTTCTCAAGGACAAGTGATCACAACCTCCTCACAGTTGGGATGGCACTTTTCTTTGCACTTATCTTACTTTCCCAAGTCTCAAAGCTACTCATTTTAACCCTAAATCCTTCCCACATCAGACTGCTTGAAAGCAGTGTCTGTGTTTTATTTTTATCTGTGCCACAAATGTCTGGCACAGGTACTTAATACATTTTAAAACATGTATTATTTATTTATTTTAAAACATTAATTAAAAATTTTTTTGAGTTCCACATTCTCTCCCTCTGACCTCTCTCCCACCCATTGTGAAGGCAAGAAATGTAATATCCATTACACATGTGAAATCATGCAAAATACATTTCCCTGTTAGCCATGTTGCAAAAAAAAGCAAGAAAAATAAAGTGAAAAAATTATGCTTCAATCTGCATTCAGACTCCATCAGTTCTTGTTCAGGAGGTGGATAGCATTTTTGTGTAATGGATTGGATCTTTGTATCGCTAAGTATAGCTAAGTCATTCACAGATGATCATTGTACAATGTTCCTGTTATTATGTAAAATGTTCTCCTGGTTCTGCTCATTTCACTTTGCATGAGTTCGTATAAGTCTTCCTAGGTTTTTCTGAAAGCATCCTGCTCATCATTTCTTACAGCACAATAGTATTTCATCATAATCATTTATCAGAACTTGTTCAGCCATTTCCCAATTGATACGTATTCCCTCAATTTCCAATTGTTTGCCACCACAAAAAGAATTGTTATAATATTTTCTAATAGATCCTTTTCCTTTGAAATACAGACCTAGTAGTGATATTGGTGGGCCAGTTGTTCTGATGATTACCACCATGTTTGAGTTTGAGGTCTGGTACTACTAAGCCACCTTCCTTCACATATCTTTTTTTATTGATTTCCTGGATATTCTTTACCTTTTGTTCTTCCAGAAGAATTTTGTTATTATTTTTTCTAACTCTGTAAAATATATTTTGGTAGTTTGATTGGTATGGCACTGAATAAATAAATTAATTTAGGTGGAATTGTCATTTTTATTATATTGGCTTGGCCTACCCATTAACAATGAATATTTCTCCAGTTCTTTAGATGTCTTTATTTGTATGGAAAGTTTTTTATAATTGTGTTCATATAGTTCCTGGGTTTGTCTTGGCAGGTAGAGTGCCAAGTATTTTATGTTACCTGTAGTTATTTTAAATGGAATTTCTCTTTCTATTTTTTCCTGTTGGACTTTGTTGGTAAAAAATAGAAATGCTGATGATTATCTTACATCTTGCAACTTTGCTAAAGTTGTTGTTTCAACTAGTTTTTCCACTTGATTCTCTAGGATTCTAGAAGGATACCATCATATTATTTGCAAAGAGATATGGTTTTGTTTCCTTTTTGCCTATTATAATTCCTTCAATTTCTTTTTTCAGTGCTATCGCTATAATTTCTAGTTCAATATTGAATAATAATGGTGATAATAGGCATCTTTGCTTCACCCCTGATTTTACTGGGAAGACTTTAACTTGTCCCTCTTACAAATCGTTTTAGGTAGATACTACTTATCATTTTAAGGGAAACTTAATGAGTTGCTTTCTAGAATTTTTAATAGGAATGAGTGCTGTATTTTGTTTTCTGCATCCATTGAGATAATCATATAATTTTTGTTGTTTTTATTATTGATATGGTCAATTATGCCAATAGTTTTCTTAATATTGAACTAGTTCTGCATTTCTGGTATAATTCCCATCTGGTCATAGTGTATGATCTTTGTGATATATTACTATAATCTCCTTACCAATATTTCATTTAAAATTTTTACATCAATATTTATTAGGAAAATTGACCTATAGTTTTTTTCTCTCTGTCTTTTCTCTTTCTTATTTAGGCATCAGCATTCTATTTATGTCATACTAGTAATTTGGTAGGACTGCTTCTCTACCTATTTCTCTAAATAGTTTTATATGGTATTGGAACTGATTATTCTTTAAATGTTTGGTAGAATTTACTTGTGAATCTTTCTCGTCCTGGTGAGTGAATGTATTTTTATTAGATTGAATTCAGTGAACTCTCTCCCTTCCTTCTTAACTTGTCACTCCCAGGCACGGAGAGCCCATTTTCTGAACCAAAATTTGGGAATTGCTGAGGAAAGAAAGTCTGAACAGGATGCCCTAGGACCCAAGGATCATATTGCAGAGATAGAGAGAGGAGGCACATTAGAGATCACGTAATCCAAGGGTTCTTAACCTGGAGGCTATGAACTAGGGATTTTTTTTTTTTTTTTTTTTTTACTATTTTGATAACTGTATTTCAATATAACTGGCTTCCTTGGAAATCCTATATGTTTTACTTTATAAGTTTAAAAACAGCTTGCCAAGAAAGGGTTCATACACTTCATTAGACTGTCAAAGGGTACATGACCCAGAAAAGGCTAAGGACTCTTGACATAATCCAGTCTCTCCTCACTCACCCTGCCAATCCTTCTGTGTTAATGTTCCTAAAAGACACTCCCTTGCCCAAACATTTCTAAAGGCTCGACATTGCCTTTTGGATGAAGTTTACGTTTTATGGACTGCCACTTAAGATTCAATATAGCTTTCCAACTTTATTTCTTACTATTCTCCAATATGAATTCTCTGCTCTAGATAGTCTAGTCTTCTCACTCCCAAACATGCCAAGTTCTCCCTACTTTTCTTTCTGTAGTTTTCCCTGGTTAGAATAGCCTTACCACTCTAACCCACATCCTTGAGAAAGCCTTTCTCATAGTGATGCCTTTAGCCTCTCAATGCCTGTGTTACTTATGGGCACTTACCACTCCTTTAGCAGTCTGGTTATTCTGTCCTGCATTTTGATTTAACTTAAAAAAACAAACAAACCATGTACATCATTGCTTCCCATAACTACATTGTATACTTATTGACAGCAATCTCTCTTTAATGTTTTTTCAGATTAATCCTAAAGGGGATTTGCTTGAATCTAGTTATCGTAAAAGCCAAGGACCGACATTTCCCAAGTTTACCTTGGAGGTTATGTGCTGAACACAGTAGCAAGAGTTCCAGGGAAGTACCATACTCTTCACTATTCCCAGAGAAGAGTTATCTGTAACCTGTAACTCCACCCCAGTCTGGGTAGTAGCTGCTCAAGTCCTTAACCTAAGGTATATAGTCAGGGTAGATTTACCCAATCAGAATAGCTCTTAAAGGTGTCTCACCTGGAAAGTTCTTCCTTACTCCACGGAGTGACTGGATTTCACTGACTTCTAATTTGGAGAGGAGGGCATAATGACGTCAGTCACATATACGCAATCAGACCAGCATTCATTCAACATACGTTAAGTGCCCACTATGCACTAAGTGTTAGGACTAGACACAGTACACTTGTTTTTGTTGTTCACTTGTTTTTAATTGTATCTTACTCTGGGACCCCATTTGGGGTTTTCTTGCCAAAGGTACTGGAGTGGCTTGCCATTTCCTTTTCTAACTCATTTTACAGGATGAGGAAAGTGAGGCAAACACTGAAGTGACTTGCCCAGTTCCCACAACTAGTAAGTTTCTAAGGCTAAATTTGAACTCAGGAAGATGGGTCTTCTTGACCCCAGACCTGGTTATCCACTGTATCACCTAACTGCCCTGTATATTTATTAATCATTGGCTTTTCAAAGACAAAACCCAAACTTCCCCACTCTCAAGAAGTTTACATTCCAGGAAAGACCTCAGTTTAGAAAGGCAGGGGTGGGGGACCTGCAGCCTTGAGGGCACATGTGGCCCTCTAGGTCCTCAAGTGCAGCCCTTTGACTGAATCTAAACTTCACAGAGCAAATCCTTTTATTAAGGGGCTTCCCACCCCTGGGCTAAGGCCATGCACTGCATCCCGGGCCATCACCAGTCGTTTTGACTACTGTCTTGCTACTGGACTTCAGTGACTATGGAGGAGAGAGTAAGGCTGATGAGTTTGTGCAGCTCTGCCTCCCTTAAATCCGATTCACTCACACATTAAGGCATCATTGGTCCTCTTCAAAAAGGAAGGACCAACAGCAGCAATGATGTCATTCTACTAAGAGAAAACAACATACATGAATGAAGCTAAAAACAATATTTACAGAATGTAGATAGAGCATTTAATAAGCTCTTACTACATACCAGGCGCTGGACTAAGCTCTGGGGACACAAATACAAGCAAACAAGATAGGACCTGCTCTCAAGGAACTTACATTCTAATAAGGGAAGACAAGGCATAAAGAGGTTCTAGAAGAGAGAGGGGTGGGGGCAAGGAGGATGGTGAGGATGTGAAGTCTGGACAACGCGTGGAGCCTGAAGTGGAGCGAGTGTGACTGGAGGTCCAGGCTAGAGACTCACCAAACTGGAGAGTGGGCCTCAGGTTTCTCCATGTGGGAAAGCAGCTGAAAATATATAAAAAATAATTTTTTATTATATTATATATATTATATTATTATATAATTATTTATTATATGTAACAGGAAGGATTAGGCAGAGAGATGGACGTTAGAATGCTATGTAAAGGGAACAGTGAGTAGTGGCAGTTTGCCTGGAACAGGGTGACTAATCCAAGCAGTCAAAGGGTTGCATTTGAGGACCTAGAGGGCCACAAAGGGTCAAACTTGAGGACCTAGAGAGCCACGTGTGACCTTGAGGACTCAGGTTCCCCATCTCCTGGCCTGGAAGCTAGTGTTTGTGAAGGAAAGAATCTATAATAAAGGTTATTTGTAGCCAGACTGTGAAGGAAGGGCTTTAGAAATTTTATCTTGGAGGTAAGAGAAATCTTTAGTAGAATGTAATCTTGAGAGCAGGGTCTGTTCTCATTTCTGTATTTGTATCCACACTGCTTAGCACTATGCCTGGCACTTAGTAGGTTCTTGATAAATGTCCATTAATCTATTGAGACACTGGAACTTTTAAAAATTATTTTTTAATTTTTCAATTTTTTTTTTAGCAGGGGAGTAGCGTGCCAAGAGTGGAGTTCAATATGCTTATTGTATCCAGTTTTTACTCCTAGGCACAGAGTCAACAAAAGGACTGAATCAATATATAATAGAACAATTACCATCAATCTTTGCCTTCAATTTCTTTTGGACCTCTAGCAGCCCACAGCTCAAAGAGTTTTATGACAGATAGAATTCTCTTTAGACCTGCTAGCTACTCCTCTCACCATAACTCAGGAATAAACAAAGGAGTTTAGGTGGCATGGTAGATACAGCACAAGCCTTGAGTCAGGAAGACTCCGCTTCCTGAGTTCAAATCTGGCCTCAAACACTTATTAGCTATGTGACTATGTGTAAGTCACTTAACCTTGTTTGCCTCAGTTTTTTATCTGTAAAGGAAATGGTAAACTACTCTAGCATCTTTGCCAAGAAAATCCCAAATGGGATCACAAAGAGTCAGATGTGACTGAAACAACTCAACAACAAATTACAAATAAAACCCCAAACAAAGTTTCCAAACGCTGTTTCTTCTTGAGCCTCCTGGGGAGCTAAGGTCTAGGTTTTGGGTGGGGTGTGACTTGTCATCTGAAGTCAGCTCTTAATTCTACCACCTTTATTGGGCATGGAATAAAACTCCTTCAAGTGTCATTCCTGAATCTTGACCTTCAACTCCCTAAGGCACTGCCCCCTTTGTGGGCTTATCTGTGGCATTTCTGTCTTCCAGTCATTTGTTGTTGTTGCTGAACAGTTTTAGCTGTGTCTAACTCTGTTACCCCATTTGGGGTTTTCTTGGCAAAGTTACTTGAGTGGTTTGCCATTCCCTTCTCCAGCTCATTTTTAAAGATGAAGAAATGGAGGTAAACAGAGTTAAGTGACTTGCCCAGGGTTATACAGCTAGCAAGTTTCTGAGGCTGGATTCAAATTCAGGTGCTCCAGATTCCAGGGCCATTTCTCTATCCACTGTGCAACCCAGCTGTTCTTTAGGTCTTTTTAAAGTGTCTTGGCTTCATGGGCATGTCCACCCTTAGTAAGTTCCTGAATAAGCATCAAACAGGCACACCAAACTTGGTTGCTTTTCCTCTACCATCTCCCAAGAAGAAGGTGGTGGTAGATCAAAGACCCTGCGTTTCTACGGCTTATTATAATGTAGGGCAGATAGTAGGCTCTCAATAGTAGATTCCCTCCTAGGAGAATGTTAGTTCCTTGAAAATAGGACCTATTTCATTCTCCCTCCCCTTGTATTCCCAGCACTGAGCACAATGCCTCTTATTTAATGAATATTTGGATCCCAATAAGGATTGGGTGAATTGAATTTAATAAATACTTTTTAAATGAATTTGTTGAATGAATTTGAGGCAGCAGTAATAATGGTGATTATGTTAGCAATGACAGTGAGGAAGAAGGAGAATTAGGAGAGTAGGAAAATGAAAAAGAATTGAAGAATTACAAGGATTAGAAGCAGAAACATTAAAAGTAGGAGAAATGGAGTTAGAAAGATTTTAACAGATCTCTGATTTCACTGGGGCTTGGGATTCCTGGTGAGGAAGTGTTCTCTACTAAAGCAAGGCTACTCTGAAGTCAGATCTCTATCCATCAAGCCTCTTCAAAGTAGGAGGCGTAGAAGAAATGCTCGATTTCTGTTGAACAAGAAATGACTGACAGCTCCACTCCATTCATTAGTTGCAAAACCTGAAATGCTGCCCTTCAACAGATGCCTAGAGCTTAGCCTTTGTGGCCAGGCATCAGGGCGGTCCATCAGGGCCCCTTTGTCTCTTCCACTTGACCTTCTAGGGGAGTCCTTCTAGGAGCTGCTCTTACCATATACCAGCCTTACATCTTCCAGCCACAAAAATGTTTCCTTCTTTGCTTCCCTTCATCATTTCACTCTGAAGGTTTCCTGACCCAGGTCCTAGCCTCCTCAAGAGGAAACTTTGAGAATATTGCATTCAGAGGATGACTTTTCTGAGGGGCAGGAACTGAACACAATATGGCATCTGGTAACACATCTGAGGCACTGTTGGTGCGCCCAACAAATATTTGGGAATGTTGGCTTCATGTAGGAACATATGAATCTAGAAAGGATGGATAAAAAAATAGCAGTTTAATGGAATACAACATAACCCACTGCAACAATATGAGGCTGCATATTATAACCATAATGACAATAGCAGAAATAATAATGGAAATGAAGTGATGGGAGCAGAAGAGTGGGAGGGTGGGAGGATGGGGTGGGGTCCCTTAAAGAGATCCCATTTTAATCCTGGAAACTCAAGGTTTCAACCCAGGCTTGAAGTTCTCTGGGCCTTTGCTCTATGCCCATTTGGCAGAGTGCCTCTCTCTTATTCAAAGAGGGAAGAAGAAACCTTCACCAGGGATCTTGGGGACGTCAAACGGCTTCTTACGCAACAGCCTCCTAATGAGTTAAGTGTAAATGAATCAGAAGCAGATGGATTAGATTGTTCTGGAAATACACCCGGGGTTTAAAAATTAAGGGAAAAAGCACTTGGCAAAAGACATTTTGGGGTTTGCCAAGACCCAGAACATTTGAAAAACAGTTCAAGGCTTTTTTTTTAAATCCCTTTTTACCCCCCACCCCCACCCCCACCCCCTCTTCTCCTCTCCCTTTTCTCTTTGGTTGCAAAACCCCAAATGCTGCCTGGAGGCAGCAGAAAAAGATGGGCCTCAGCTCTCCGTTCTGAACTGGCGTTCCTCCTGCCGCGTGGGTAATGGACCCCAGACAGGAGGCGATGGGCTATAAAATTGCAATGGGAATGAAGGAGTCTCAGGGGCAAAGCACTCTGTCTCCATCTGCAGGGGAGGGCAAAGCTTTGGGAGGCAGGACAGCTACTGTCTAAAGTGGCCCCAGCTCTCTCATCCTCCTTTGTTTGAGCCTGCTGTCTTGGCTTGGTTGGCCCAGCTGAATGTCTTTTGTTCCCTCCCTGGTCTCATCTGCTTCCCCCCCTCCCCTTACCTATGGGAATACTTGAGTCTTTATAACCACAACATCTTACATCTGGAGAGAACCTTATGGATCAATTGCCAGGTATGTTGTAGTAGGAATTCCTTTTCAGATATGGGTTAGACTGGATGGCCTCTTGGGTTTCTTCCAAATCTAATCCAACACTCTCATTTTACAAAGGAGAAAACTCAGGCCCAGAAGGGAAGCTTATTGCCCAAGGTCACACAGCTAGTTAGTGGCAGTTCTGGGATTCGAACTCTGGTTCTCCTGAGTCCCAATCCATTGTCTTTTTCGCTATTCTTTGTCAGAGAAATGACCTCTAACTTGACATGCCCAAAAACTTAGAACATCTGGGCCTGTGCTCAGCTTGCTTAGCAAACTGGTTCCACTGCCAATAAAACATCATACGAAATTTTAAAAAACATTAAAATATGTTTTATTAATTGTACTTTGTGTGACAATGCTTTTTTCTGAGGGGCCATTGTGCTTGAGTGCTGTTGGTGGCCTAGCTCTCTATCAGGGAGAGTACAGGACCAACATTCTAATTCGGTTGTTGGCTTGCTGTATGATGTGGACAAAACATTATATCCTACTTGACTTTTAGTTTTACTAGTCAGTGTCTTTAGAGTATGATCCATTTTGAGAAAACCTGACATATTCCCCAATCCAAATTTCCTAGGGATAAATAAGCAGAATATTCACTTTAAAAAAGTTTCTTTTTTGTTTCTCAGTGGGATTAGAATTTATTTTAATTTCCTTTAAATCTTTAATTCTCTTGGTTCATTTAAAATATGACATTGTTGACCACATTTCTGTTTATATGCAATTTTCTAAAAGTTAAATGACTGCGTAAAATGAAATGTACCTGAATATTTGTTCACTGCCCCGTATAGTCTCAGTTGATTGAACAAATACTGTTCTTCTTTGGGTCATGGGATTATAGGATTATTGATTTTTGGTGGCAAGGGATCTTAAAGTCATCTAGTCCAACCCTCTTAATTTACAGATGAGAGAAAACTGAGGCTCAGAGATGACGAATGGTTTGCTTGAGGTTGCATGCATAGGAATTTGTAGTCAGGAATTGAACTCATGTCCTCTGAGCGTAATTCCTGCCCTGGGTAGAGAAAATGCAACCTGAGTTCTTATTATCAATGTTGCTAGTCAAGGTAGCAATCAATCCACTAACATTTATTAAACCCACAATATGCCAGACATTGAGCTGGGTGGTAGCGATACAAAGAACGAAATGAAATAATCCTCTAGCCGCAAGTCACTTGCTCAAGGTTAAAACTAGTTAGTGGCAGAACTAGGGTGTGAACCTGAATATTCTCCTTCTCAGTTATTAAACTGAATGGTTCAGAGTAGAAGTGGAGAGTGGGAGGAAGAGATTGGCATGAAGTCTAGCACAGGGTCTTATCCATGGTAGGACAAGTCACTTAACCCTGTTTGCCTCAGTTTCCTCATGTGTAAAATGAGCTGGAGAAGGAAATGATAAACCATTGCAATGGATTTACTAAGAAAACCCCAAATGGGGTCACAAAGAGTAGGACACACTGAAAACAACTGAACACCAATGACAAAATACATTTAACAATATTCTGGATAGTTAGTTGAATACTTGGATGGTTAAAAAATTCTCACGTCTTCAGATTAGATGTAAATCCTTTAAAAGCAGGAATCTTATTCTGCATTATCTTTCAATTAAATATATATTTATTAAATGTTTGCAGTGTGAAATGAATGCACTCTTGAGTCTCTGCCTGCCTTCATGGAGTTTATAGTCTACTAAAAGCAAAAGAAACACATATATACACATGCATAATACACACACAACACACACACATATGTACACATATACATATATACACGTACATATATCATACACACAGACACAGATATACACAGACATATATATATGAAATGAAACTATGATTCCTGACGACTCACCTCCTGTCAGAGGAATGTAGACTCATTCTGAGATGTATATTTTTGAACACGGTCAATGTGGGAATTTGATTTTCTTAATCGGTATTTCTTACGAGGCTTTTCTTCCCCCTCTCCATTGGGACTGGGGGACAAAAATAAATACTTGTTAAATGAAAATGTTAAATTTAACCAAAAATAAATATACACAAATACTTATAATATAGAGTAGAATATGATTAGGTTTCTGGGAGGGATCAGAAAGTGCCCTGAGGAAATAGGGCTTTGCCCCAGTCTGGCAAATTTGCTCCAGGGTGGGAAATTAAGAGGACCCAGAAAGTATGTATAATCCTGTAAGGAAGAAGGCTGGGGCAGAGGGATGGAGAGGGCAGTGTCAGGCCAGGGTGGCTGGGAGCAGCTGGGCTGTTGTCTTAGGTCCCTCTCCTGTGGTGCCGCAAGGTGGTCTGGCTCTGATCCAGGTGAGTCAGTCAATCCCCTGTTTGAAGGAGTTTGTGGGAAGGTAAGTGACCATGGTGGGTGTGTGGCCTCATCCTGCTCTGCACCCCACCCCTTCACAGCCAAGGGGAAGCCCCCTATAGAGATCTCTGAGTTGTTCTCCCTGAGGTAGGTGAGTTTGAGGCCAGGGTGTGTTTGGGAATGACAGATGGCTCCTCCCCTTCACCTGCTCAGTTACTGGTTCTGAGTCACATGACCAGGGGCCAGTATATTAGAAGAGACTGTGCCCCAGAAGGATCCCTAGCAGTAACTCAGAAGGCCAAATGTCAATATATTGATTGAAAGAGGGCTGGACTGGGAGTTAGGACACCTAGGTTCTAATCCCTTCTGTGACTTAACAGTGGTCCTCAATTTTCTCATCTGTAAAATGAAGGGGTTTGGACAAGGGTGTGCTCTAAAGTTCCTTACCAGTCTGAGAGTCTGTGGCCTCCACTGGACTCTATTTCAGGTCAGCCTCCATTTCAGTAGGAGTTGAATGATTGAGCCTCTCTCTGGACCTTGGGAAATTATTCCCCTCCTTCAGCACCACTTTTGTCCTTCATAAGTTGATGAGGGTTGGTCTAGATCAGGAATTCTTGGTCTTTTCTGTACTATGGGCCTCTTTGGCCTCCAGTGTAAGCTATGGGACCCCTTCTCAGAATAATGTTTGTAAATAATTGAAAGAAATACCAAATTTCAGTTAGAGACAAGGGAAAATAAAAATGCAATTTTTGCTTCTCTAAATTCATGGACTTCTTGAAATCTATCTCCGTTCCTTGAAGATCCATGGACCCCAGGTAAAGAATCCTGGGGACTAGCTAGTCCCTTCCAGCTCCAACAATTTCTCATAATAATTTAAAGGGTTTTTTATTTTTTGAGGGGGAGGGGAGTGGATTTTGATCCTCTTTTCCTAGGGCATTTTTAAGAGTTCCTTTTCCTTCCCCACCCCCATCCCTCCTGACCTCCCCCTCTGCAGTAATTAGGCTTTATGGATTCCAAGTTTGTGAAACAATTGACCTTAGTGATGAGTTATAAAGAATAATTAGTTAAAAGAGGGAGCTTCCTTATGATATGTTTCTTCTTCCTGGAGATGGTCTCCTCAGGAGTCATATCCTGGTATCCTGGGAGTCTTTGGTAGGTCAGCATGATTCCCATTTCTCCTTCCAACTGAAGGCACGTGTCAGGCTGCTAGACCAGGGTGTAGTCTGTGGTACTTGTTTCTGCCTCAGGTGCAAAAATTCTCAGTTATAGCCCTACCTAAGGAGTATTTATATTCATCACAGTGCCTTGGTTTTGATAGGTGCTCAATACATGCCTGCTGTTGAGTAACTGAATGAAAGAGAAAGGGGGAGGGAGAGAGAAAGAATATGTTGTATGCACATATGCACATAACATATACGTATGTGTCTATATGTGTGTTCATGTATATATGTTTGTACATATACATGTATGTATGTATAGAAAAGGAGTAAATAGAGGCATTGGGAAAACCCCAGGTCAGATGGAAGGAGATGGGGCTCATGTCTGGTCATAAAAGGTAACCACTGATCCATGATAGAGAGGGCAAAGCGTGGGAAAATTGGGCTGGAGCCACAGACTGGGAAATGGGTGTTCTGATTGTACCTCTGCCTTTCTGGGTGATGCTAGCACCTGAATATTTTTTTCCTTTAGGGGTCTCAGTTTCCCTAGGTAGGCAAAGTTATAACCTTCCATTTCCTTCTTTCTGCTTCCCCATGGCATGAATGAGAAGGCAAAATGAGATCAGCTTTGAACTCTCCCAAAGAAAGGTGGTAATAATAACAACTCTTAGTCAGTGGTTTGGAATTATTGAGGTTTCCATTAAATAGAAAACAGCTCATTGCTGAAGGGTTGACGTCTTCTAGAAGTTGAAGACTGCTCACCCCTTCCTCCTCCAAAAAAAATAATCCAGTGGCACTGCTTTACATTTCATGCCCATGTTGAGAGGGTGGGGATTAGTTTATTACATCTGTAAATATATGCAGAACTTGGTTGGAAGGGGCCTTAGAGGTCACCTATTCCAACCCTCTCACTTTGCAGATGAAAATAAGACACAGAGAGGTCTAAGAGGCTTGTCCAAAGTTCTAAGTGAGTAATTGATTGAGTCAGGATTTGAACCCAAGCCTTCTGACTTTAAATGGAAGGCTCTTTTCACTGAACCAGGCTTCCTCCCATCTCAGACTACAGTTTTTACCTCAAATCTATTGACAGTAGAATAGAGAAGTCCCTGAACTTGGAATCAGGAGACTCCAGGTCTGAGACAAAATGCTGTAGGACCATAGGCGCATCACTTAACCTTTGCAGTTTTTAGTTTTCTCATCTGGAAAATGGTAAATTTAATATGTGTACCACTTACCCCCCAGGGTTGAGGTAAATAGTGTATTTTTAAAATCCTTTCTTTATAATCTTTTATATGTTGCAGTAAAGCAGTAAGGTGTTGTCTTTGTTAATCCAGGATTCTTTATCATTCATGATTCAGGACAAAAGTAGATTTAACAGAGACAAGAAAGAAAAAGCAAATACATATATACATGCATGTACATACACACGCATGCACATATGCATAGTTTTATAGATGTATGTGTTTATATGTGCATGTATATGTGCACATCGAATAGAAATGCTACTAACCTGCCAAATGTATGTGCCTGCTCATATACAGCACATGCGTAGACATGTGTATATGCACATATACATACACATACATATGCACACAGAATATAAATGATGCTAGCCCACCGTATGGTTTGTGGCACTTGCTTTGGGTACAAAAATTCCCAGTTATGGATCTGTCTGAGAGGTGTTTATATCACTCCAGTATCTTGATTGTGACAGGCGTTCAATAATGCTTGATGTATGTATGTGTACCTATACATGCATATGTGTATGTGCATAAGTGCACACACATAAACATGTATGTGTATACATATGTGTATACAACATATATTCCTACTTTCTCCCTCCCTCCTTTCCTTTCCCTTTCTCTGTCTGCTTGTCTCCCTGTCTCTGTCTCCCCATATCTATCTTTATGTTAACCAGCTTTCTCATTCTCCACTTCCCCTTCTCCCCAGTCCTGTCTCTCTGAAATTGATGAGAATCATATCCAGGCAAAACTCTGGGCTCTATGTAAGACCCACTGTGTTTAGGTGAACTGAATCACCCTGCAGGTTGTGCATCCTTCCTCCCTTCCTTCCTTCCTTCCTTCCTTCCTTCCTTCCTTCCTTCCTTCCTTCCTTCCTTCCTTCCTTCCTTCCTCCCTCCCTTCCTCCCTTCCTCTCTCTCTCTCTCTCTCTCTCTCTCTCTCTCTCTCTCTCTCTCTCTTTTCCTTCCCCACTTTAAGGGAACATAGAACCTGAAGGGCCGGCCATGATGCAAGTCTGTGGGAAGCTAGTCCAGTCTCAGGGCTCAGCCTCCAGCGCTTGGCCTCTGATTCACCAAGTGGGGAGTTTCTTTATGATGGATAGGTCTCAGCTTGAATGGAAAGTCCAGATTCCTTGGAGGCAGCCTAAGGAGGTGGGAGGAGAATCACTCCTCTCACATCTGCAACAAAATTAAAAATTAAATAAATAAAATTTGTTAGTTTACAAATAGAACTGTTACTTGTTACTCGGGGTATTAACAATCTCCTTTTTTATTTTTATTTTATTTTATTTTATTTTTTTTTTTGGTAACGCCCGTGAAAGACGTTTGTTTCAGTTGCCAACATTTCTACAGAAGTAATGTGGGTGGATTGTGACAGATATAATTTCTCCATCCTACAGTTTCATCAACTTGAGTTCTGTTAAACTATACCCGCTGGGCTTAGCTCCTTTTAAAGTTTCCGCTTTGACAGGTAGATTTATTAGTCTTGAAATTTGTACAAATCAGATGTCACTTGTGGCAACTTGTCAAAATGTCAGTCTGGTAAGGCAGCATGAAAGGATTTCTGGAGAGAGAGACAGACGCGAGGCAGGCTTTAAAGAACTCTTGTGCAAGCCGAAGAAAGGAGCTGGGAGGGATTGCAGCCCTCTTGATCCTGGGGGTTTGACTTTATTAAATATCTCGAGCCATACAGTGGGACAGGCTACTGGATCCTGGGTCTTGGAGACATCAAGTCTGACAGCTCTCCGAGTGTGGCTTCTGTCTGTTACCACATCAAGTTTCTCTGTTTGTGATGTAGAGTCAGTGGGGATAGGATGGAGGTGAAGGGTGGGGCAGAGGTTGAGGTGGGTAGAGGGTCCTTGGGTTTGAGAACCATCTCATGCTTTGCCCCCTCCTTTTGAAGCATGATTAGGAATTATGTGGGTGCTCTCTGGCCCATTAGCCACAATCTCTCTCTTTTTTTCTTCAGTAGCAGAAAGCAGGGAAAGAAGAAACAGGCTGTGAAAAAGGTTTTTTTTTTTCCTCCTCATAAAATGGATCAAGGTTTTCTTTATGGCCTTAAGACCCTCTGTCCAAGAATCCAAGGAGATGATAACCTCCAGGTCTGTCCTAGGACACCAAGTTTGTACCCTGTATCTGCTCTCCCCTTTCAACTCTCCTGAACCTGGTCTCAGTGATGAGAGCTTCTCAGACTTCTCTGTTCTCCCATGATTACCCTGGGGATTTGGTAATCTTGATCATTATCTTAGCTGGGCATGGTAGGAAATGTTACTAGTAGTAGACAGACTATTATTTGGCTCTTTTTAAGGGGTGGGTGGAGGAATAACCTCACCAAGGGAGGGAGGGCAACAGGGCTATCACTTTTCTCATTCTGAACACTCTACTCCAGGATTTAGCACGATGCCTGGCGTATAGTAGGTACTTTAAAAAATGATAGTTGACTGGCTGATTGTTTCTACGAATACAGCCCAAGATTGCATTAGGTGTTTAAAAAAAAATCTGTCCTGGAATGCTATTAACTGATATGGATGGTTGCCTGAACGGCCATGAAGGGGCTCAGGGAAGATTCTGCTGATCTATTTAGGAGGCAGCCTGGGAATAGTGGAAAGAACAGTGGCTTTGAGGTTAGAGGGCTTGGGTTTGAACCCAGATCTGCCAGTTACTCCCTGTATAAAGTGAAAGGTTTGGACTAAGATGACTTCTCAAGCCATAGTGATGGTCATTGTATCCCCAGCATTTAGCACAACGGCTGGCACATAGTAGGTACTTTAAAAATTATTTTTGACTGATGGATACTATCATCTATTTGAGGCAGCTGGGTAGTGCAGTGGATAGGGCACTAGACTTGGAATCAAGAAGACTTCTCTTTCTGAGTTCATATCTAGGCAGACATTTACTAGCTGTGTGACACTGGGCAAGTTACTTAACCTTTTTTGCCTTGGTTTCCTCATCTATAAAATAAGCTAGTGAACAACACAGCAAATCATTCTGGTATCTCTGTCAAGGAAATCCCAAACTGGGTAATAAAGAATTGGACATGACCGAAATGACTGAACAACAAAAAATCACCTTTTCTTGAGACAAGCCTTGATGTACTTTGCTGATATGGAAAGGAAAAATGTAATTTTTGCCTCAGGCCTCCTGAAATGTATCTCCATCCCTTGGACCCTAGCTTAAGAACCCCAGGACTAGCTGTTTTCTTCTGGCTAATAAGGTTCTGGAGGCTAGTGGGAGAGAGATGTGTTGATGATAAGGAAAGGGCACATCACCCAGGATAGGATCTTGATATCACCCCACAGAGGAAACTACAGAGGGGGGTTAAAGTAGAAGGTCAAAAACACAGCTGCTAACAGCTGGAACTGGATTGCAATGTAGTTGCTTGGTATATCATGAAATAAATAAAAAATACAGTTTTAAAAATATACATATGTACACACATATGTGTGTATATGTATATGTATATCCATATCTATCTATCTATCTATCTGTCTGTCTGTCTATCTATCTATCTATCTATCTGTCTGTCTATCTATCTATCTATCTATCTATCTATCTATCTATCTATCTATCTATCTATCTGTCTATACTACATTTTAAAGTGGAGTTCACATGCAGCCTGTAGGGATCCTTATGTATGGTTTAGAGACCCCCATGTCTATGATGAGTTGAACACCACTGGATTGAAGGCACAGGAAAGAATGGCCTGCTCCAAGTTCACACTAGGCTCATTCACATAATAGGGTCTCTAGCTTTTCTCTTGACCTCTCCTATCCTCTATGAAACAGGTACATTGGGTCTTTTTTATAAAATGTCCCTTGGGGGATGATAGGGATTTCTCTCTTGACTCTATAGATAAGAAAGGCAGAGAAATGAAATCATAATATAAATAGTTAACAATGTATGCCAAGTGATTTGTAAACTTTAAAGTGCTGTCTATGTAAAGATCTCATTCGGTTCTCACCTCAGGTAGATACTTAATGTTTTATTAAACTTAATTTACAAATGAGGAAACTGAGTCTCAGAGAAGCTAACTGGCCACATGAAGAACATCAGAAGTGAGTTTCAAACCCAGGCACTTTATTACCAGTTCTGAAGACCCTCCAAATGTTGATGTAACAGAAGACAGTTGTATCAGAGAGCATACCAGACTCTGCCCAGTACCTGAAGATTCAGCTTTGATCATGGGGCAATAGGTATTTAGAGATGGTCCCCAAGTGACTCTATTGAGATGGAAAGGCAGAGGCCGGAGGCAAAGTCTAGTTCAGAAGCATTACCAAGCATAGTAGAAAGAGCTTTAGTCCAAGATTTAGACCAGGAGGGATTCTGGTTTCACTTGTACCTTTGACCCTTATGTGACCATAAGCAATCATATTTTCTCTCTCTTCCTCAGTTTCTTTACCTGTAAAATGAAGACAATAATAGCCCCACACAAAGTTGTTGTGAGGCTCAAATTAGATATTCAAATAAAGACACACATATATAATGTTAGTCATTATATATATACATGTGTATATATATATATACACACATATATCTCCACACATGTCATCTACATAGTCCACATATGTAGTCACACACAGATGCATACATATATGTATATATGTGTATACGTATATTGTGTGTATGTGTGTGTGTGTAGACTAGGGGGACTAGACAATGAAATCTGTAATTTTAGTTGTGCAAGGTGAATATAGTCTTAGGGAGGGGTAGCTAGGTGGCACATTGGATAGAGCACTGGCCTGGCCCTGGAGTCAGAATGTGACCTTAGACTCTGAATACTTACTAGCTGTGTGACCGTGGGCAAGTCACTTTACCCTGAATGCCTTGCAAAAAACCAAAAACCAAGTCTTAGAGAATACCTGGGAATTACCTGTTGTGAGAGGTTAAGTGACTTGGCTAATGTCACATAGCCTGTATGGATCAGACACTAGACTTGACCTTTCTGATTCCCAGGTTTATGAGAGAGAGAGAGAGAGAGAGAGAGAGAGAGAGAGAGAGAGAGAGAGAGAGAGAGAGAGAGAGAGAGAGAGAGAGAGAAGAGAGAGAAAGTGCAGAGTATATGGTAATTTGTTACACTCAGTGTCTTTGTAGCCATGCGTGTGTACTTATGCCTAGGCACAAGAGACCAGTCTTCCTCATTTCTCCTGAATGAGCTTCAGCCAGACCTCTCTATAGTGTCAGAATCACCCTCCAGGGAAATCACTTTCTTTAAGTGGCAGCAAAACTTCTCTCCCCACAGTTGCCTGCTTCCTGAAATTTTACTATTAGAACTTCATTCCTTTGGGTTTTGAAGGCTTTTAGATCTTTTAGAATCTCCTATTAAAAATGCAGGTACTCCTGGGACTCCTTCCTGGATAGATAGATGGAAATGCAAATACCTTGAGCTGCTTAGCTCATATCTTATTGGGGGCGAGTTGAGAGCTAGTGGAGAATAAGATGAGTGATGCTGTGGTAGTCATGGGAAGGAGGGAAGTGGGGAGGGTGGGTTCCAGGGGCCCCAAGGGTGAGAACAGGACAATGGAAGGGAAACTAGAAGCCTTTAGAAAGACATCTTGCCCACTTTGCAGTTTTGCTGAGAATTGGGTCTGCACAACATCCTTTTCTTCATTTTTCCCACCTCCTCCCCTATCTTCTCCTCTAACCCCCCAAAAAATTGGGGCAGAAGTTTAATTAATCCAGTGTCCCCTCTTCTCATCCCTGAGGTTGTCCCCTTAGTGGTCCCAGGTTGAGGAGAAGGGAAGGGGATTAGCTCACCTTTTTCTGACATACTCTCTCAAAGCAGTCACTGATTCTGTTATACATTAGCTGCATATCTTTGTACACATTGCTGCCTCTTGGGGCCTCAGTTCCTCTATCTGTCAAATGAGAGGGTTGAAATCCATCTAGAATTCTAGGCATAGGTATGGGTGGGTGATGGAGCCCTCTGGCAGTCTGGTAAAGTTTATGGACTGTTTCTGAGAACAATGTCTAAATGCATAAAATAAAATACATATGATTACAAAGGAAACCGATTATGTTGAAATACATTTATCCAAACATTTTAAAAAATGCAACAAAAAACAAGCTCACTGACCTCAAATCAGGATTAGATGATCTACTTAGAAGCAGCTAGTGGTGAAGTAGATAGAGGACTTGGTCTAGAATCAGAAAGATGAGCCCAAATCTAGCCTCAGACACTGTGTGACTTAATCTCAGTTTCCTCAGTTGTAAAATGGGGATAATAATAGCATATACCCTGCAAAGTTGTCATGAAGATCAAATGAGATGATATTTGTAAGAACCTTAGCCCAGTGCCTGGCGCATAGAAGGCACCATATAAACGTTTAGTCCCTTCTCTTCCCCTTGTTACATGAAGCCTTTCAGGAAAATGAGTTCAAACTCAGCCTCAGCCATTTATTAGTTATGTGATCATGGGAAGTCATTTAACATCTGCATGCATCACTTTTTTCATCTGTAAAACACCTACCTCAGAGGGTTATGTGAGGATCAAATAAAATAATATTTCTAAAGTTCTCTGCCAACTTTAAAAAAACTATGTAAATGCTAATTCTTACATAAATGCTTGTTATTATCCCACAGCTGCTAGAAAGCTCCCTCTCTAAGTAACTTGTGTATAACTGCCTTCTATTCATTTATATTTATTCTCATTTTTATTTTGTATGTCCTTATATAACATATATGGGATATGTTATAAATATTAATGCATTAATTGCTATGTACTTTAATGTTGGCAAAGATACTGGAGTGACTTGCCATTTCATTACTAACATTAATTACTATGTACCCAGCACTGGGACACAAATATAAAGAATGAAGCAATTTATACTCTCAAGAAGCTTCCATCCAAAGGGCTAGACTACACACACACACACACACACACACACACACACACACACACACACGCACGCACGCACACACACACACACGCACACACACACACGCACACACATACATGCATAGATAGATGTACAATAGCTATCTCCCCCATTAAAATGTAAGCTCCTTGAGAGGAGGGATTGTTTTATTATTTGCTTCCTGTTCCCAGTCCCTGCACATTGTAGTGCTTAATGCTTGTTGATTGATTGCTGGATCTATGTAGTCTCTTTCAGGGTTAAATTTTATGATCCCATAATCTCACTGTGGTTCCTAGGGATGCTCGCCTCCTCTACCTACTCCAGAGAAACTGCTCTTGCCATCTTTCTGGAACTGGACAAACCAGCCTATGACTGTGCAGTGCACCAAGTTCTGAGGGCTGAATGGACCTTGCAAGTTAGCGTGATTATCTCAGACATAAAAATTCAGGCACTGAGAAGCATAATAAAGATAATAGTTATGATGATGGTAGTAATTATCCTAATAATCCCTTGCATTTATATTATGCCTTTCTTCCAAGGAGCTCAAAGCACATGTACATCTCTGATCTCTGTTTGGCTAAACCTGGAAGAGAGGGAAAGGTTGTTTTATTCATAGGGAAACCCATTTCACTAATCCCTTCCCCCGTCCCCTTACACACAGACACACAGACAGACAGACAGACAGACACACACACACACGCACACACACACACTCACTGCAAAGATGGATCCCACGACTTCCTTCCTACTGACCTGCCCTATTAAATGAAAAAGACCAAACCACCTGTTCCAGTGCTCCCTAATCCTCTGCTGTTAAGTTGTCCAGCGGAGGGGAATGACGTCTTGATGAAAGAAAGCTTTCCACTCTTTTCCCCTTTTTCTTCTCCTGCCAACCCTTCTCCATGTAATTAAGGGCAAATTTGGTCTTATTACTTCTCTGTTCAAAACTCTTCAGTGGCTCTCTATTGTTTATTTGAATAAAGTTCAGATTCTTCCGTCTAGTAATTAAGATATTCTAAATCCTATCACCGGCACCCAGTGAAGGGGTAGATAGATTGATGGGCCTGGAGTTGGGAGATTCATCTTCCTGAGTTCAAATCTGGCCTCAGATGTTAGCTTGTTGTCTGATCCCAGGCAAGTCACTTAATTCTGTTTGCCTCAGTTTCTTCATCTGTAAAATGAGCTGGAAAAGGAAATGGAAAGTCACTCCAGTATTTTTGCCAAGGAAATTCCAGATGGGGTCACAAAGAGTTGGACATGACTGAAATAAATGAACAATAATGCGCTTTGCATGTAATTTGTGTGATGTTTTTCTGTCTATGTCTTTCCTCCCATTCTATAAAGACAGCTTACTGAAACTTTGCACTGCCTAAAAATAATGCTAGCTAGCATTTGTGTAGTCCTTTAAGGTTTGCAAAGAAATTTGCAAACATTATCTCCTTTGGTTTTCAGAATAGTCCCATAAAGTAGATGGTATTATTTTATAGATTATTTTATAGATGATGACATAGAGGTTATTGTTACTGAAGGTACTACTATCCTCCCAGTCACCTAGGTTGGAAGGTAAAATCTCACCTTCTACTTAACTTGTTTCTATCTTGTTCATTTTTAGTTGTTTGCACATCATCTCCCTTTTTAGACAAAAAGGTTGTTGCCCCTGCTTTTAGAGACCAGAGACTATCTTTTGCTTTTCTTTGCATCCCTAGCACTTAGCACTGTACCTGGCAATATTGGGAGCTTAATAAATGTTTACTGACTTGACGATTTGTCCAGGGCCACGTAGCTAATAAGTGTCTGAAACAGGATTCAAACTTGGGTCCTCCTAACTTGAAGTGCAACATTCTACCCATGGTGCCTCTTAGCAGCCTCTCACCTGTGGCTCAAAGAAGCTGTGGCATGCCCACAGGTCACATCCTAGTAAAACCATCTTGACAGATAGGTACTAGGTTGAGGGTAACTGACAGGTCTCAAATCCATTGGTGAGTTAGGGAGTTGTCTACTCCAAGCAAGTGAAGACTTCCTCTGTGGGATGGGTGGATGAGAATGTTGTTCCAGTGGCCATGAAGGCAGCTGAAGAAGGCACTGTGGAGCCCTTAGAGCTGGGTCAGGCATCGAAGACTCTGAGGTCATCCACTGCATTCTGGGACATCACCGGTTGTTTTGACTCTGTCTTGCCACTATACTCTGATGACTCTAGAGGAGAGAGAGAGAGAGAGAGACTGAGGATGTTGTACCACTCTGCCTCACTTAAATCCAACTCACATAGAAGTCAAGTCATTACCCTGTGATGTCATTTGAACAGCAGCAGTGATTAGTTTAATGCACACTGTTGCTGTTTAGTTGTTTCAGTCATGTTCGACTTTGTGACCCTATTTGGGTTTTCTTGGCAAAGCTATTGGAACGGTTTGCCATTTCTTCAGCTCCTTTTTAGATGAGGAACTGAGGCAAACTGGGTTAAATAGCATGCCCAGGGTCACAGAGCTAGGAAGTGTCTGAGACTGGATTTGAATTCAGGAAGAGGAGTCTTCCTGGCTCCAGGTACCACATTTTGTCCTCTGTGCTGTCTCAAGCACACAGTAGGTGCTTAATACACATTGAACCAAATTGACTGTTCTAGGCAATGGTTATCTCACCAGAAAGGCATATTATCCAATAGGCTCATGAGACTCATTCCTAGTAAAGCTCCAGTGACCAGTTATTAGAAACAAAATGGTCAGCCTAGCCTTACCGTCCCTTCTAATTTTCCTTTCTAATCTATTGCCTAGGTGGAAGGGTGAGAATAGGCATCTCCACTTACTGACACTTTTAATTTGTCTTCAGTTTATTCTGCATGTATCTTCTAATTGTTCATATATAGTCTCTCCATCATTGGACTATGAGCTCTTTGAAAGTAGGGAGTGGTCTTTGTTTGTTTTTTGGCCTTTCATTCTATCCCCGGTGCTTAGCATAGTGCCTGGCACATAGAAGGCACTTCATAATATTGCGGTGACAGCCCCATGGGTTGACAAGTGACCAAAGACCCTCATTGGGTGGGATTAAAAGAGGAAACCAAACCATGGACAACATTCAGATGAGAAAGGATGAGTGAGAAGAGCAATGCCAGGCTTGCCCTGCTTTCTTGTCTGCTGTGAGACATTGCTAGTAGCTTTCTAGGAACTAGGGAGGGTACAACCTGCCGGCCAGTTCTATTAAATGGGTTTTGGTGCCTCGGGGACCCCAGGTGGGTCTTTATCTGCCACTGCCTGCTGGAGCTGGGTCATGGAGGAGCTAGGGATAGGAGCAATCTTCCCAGGGGAAGACTTTCCTTGAAAGAAATCTCTCTGTGTCACATTGAAGGTTGACTTACTTTCGTGTGGCAAATGTGTCTTGGCAGCTCACTACATTGCTTTGAGTATGTCATTAAATTAGGTATTTGTGGAGGGGGATTTTCCCAGCCCTTGAGGTGGTGGTAGGGGATGTTTTCCCATCTGGTCCTGGCCAGGCTCATGGGGGTCACTTCTAGGTGGGGAGAGAACGAGTCACCAGCAATTTAAGCTGGGGGAGAAAAGATGAGGCAACAGAAATGGATGCTCTCTCTTAACTGGAGCCCTGTTTTTCCACTTAACTGGAGTCTCTGCTTAGCAATTTCAGGGCAGTCAGCAGGGAGGGGTTGGGGGGGTGGGGTGGGGAGGCAGAGAAGGAAGGGGAAAAAAATTCCACCCGCCCGCCCGTCTGGCAAGAGTTCAGAAAGCTCTCCAACTCACACATCTGGTTCTTATATTTCAAAGTTAATTAGTCATATTGAGACTGTCTGAAGATAAATTTATCATCCAGAAAAAACACAAACAGTTTGAAAAATGAAAGGAAGTGAGGTGACATGGTTTGACGTTTAAATAAATCATTTTAACATGATTAAAAAACTTGTCCTGTCTGACACCCAGCACTTGGGTACTTTGTAAAGACTTTTTGACAAAGACAAGTCCCTGTTTGGTATACAAAGCCCACGCCATTCAATTACGCAGAATAATCTTTGGCCAATTACTTCTCTGAGTGACTACTGGGGAGAGCCAGCTCGCACACAGCCGGACCTGCTGCTGCTCTCCGGGGCCAGAGCAGGGTTGCTGTGGCAGCTGGGCCGCAGAGGCCTGCACAGGCCGACAGGACTCTGACTCACCCTCTCTCTGGGTCTGTTTAGTCATACAGGGTTTGGGGGGATAGGGAGGTGCAGGGGAAGATACTGCAGGCTGGAGAGTCAGTGGAAATGAAATGTGCTGCATTCAGGGTCGGGCAGCACCTCAACCCCCCAAAATCCTCCCCCCAAACTTGTTCAGTTTATCTGAGAGACACCTGGAGGGCTGACTGGGGAGCAAAGAGGGCTGGGAATTTTCTGAGAAGTGAGGGTAACTTCAAGGCAAATCTCAACTCTCTTTCTTTAGATGGCTTTTAGGTTGGGGCAGAAAGTCCTTTCATGGCTTAAAAAAAGACATTGGCTTTGGAAGGAAGGAAAGAAAGAAGCTTTGATGATACGCCTACTATGTGCCATAGTACATAATACACATGGAACCAAATTGACTGTTCTGGACAGTGGTTATCTCACCAGAAAGGCATATTATTGCTTTAAGTGCTTTAAAACATTCTCTCCTTTGATCCTCACAACAACCCTTCGAAGTCAATGCCAGTATTATATCTATTTTATAGTTGAGGAAACTGAGGTAGAAATTAAGTGAATTGCCCAGGATCACGTAGCTAGTAAATGTCTTGAGGCTGGATTTGAACTCAGGTCTTCCTGATTCCAGGTCCAGTGCTCTATCTATTACACTCCCTAGCTGCTGAGGACTTGGGTTCGAATCCAAGCACTGTCATTTGTTATTTTTATTATTGTTATTAATTGTTAGTTATAAATAGCTAGCATTTATTAGTGCTTTAAGGTTTGTGAAGTGCTTGACATATTTTATCCCATTTGATTCTTACAACCACCCTGGAATCATTGACTTCCTGTGTAATCTTAGGTAAGTCACTTCTCTAGGTCCTACTTTCCTTCTCTGTAAAATGAGGAGTTGTTCTAAATGGTCTCTAAGGTCTCCTTCTACTTCTAAACCTATTATCCTCTGACCTAAAAAAAAAATCCTTCCAAAAGGCAGACATGTATGGTTAGGACCACTTGTTCTCATACCCAAGGGGCAAAGTTGAGAGCTCTGGGTTAGGTGTCTTCACCCTGTGTAGCCCACAGAATTTTCATATTTTCTTTTCATTTTTATATTTCATTTTCATTTTTCAATTTGGAGCTGAGGTACTTTATAGATCATCCAGTTAAGGTGGCACAGTGGAGAGAGTGCTGGGTCTGAAGTTAGGAAGACTCATTTTTGAGTAGCCGTTGCACCCTGGACAAGTCATTTAACCCTGTTAGCCTCAGTTTCCTCATTTGTAAAATTGAGCCAGAGAAGGAAATGGCAAACCATTCCAGTATCTTTGCCAAGAAAACTTCAAATGGGGTCATGAAAAGTCAGACACAACTGAAAAACAACCAAACAACTTCAAATACCCTCAGTTTACAAATGAAGAAACTAAGGAACAGAAATGAAAAATGACTTACTCAAAGTCGCATAAGCAGTAACTAGTATTGATGGAATTTAGTCCCCAAATCAAGGAATCTTTCATTAAACCATATATCTATGTGCTAAAAAAAACTGTTATTCTCCTAAGCTTGATGGTAGCCAGATGAGGGTAGTAAGAAGGTAAACAGTTTCAATGTACTGGGTTCAAAACTTATTTTATGAGTTCTTATTGAGTTTCCACCAATTGTACCAACGTCGAAGCCTGGAAGTCACTAGTCTGTGCCTTGGAAGTGCTCTAGACTTCTGCTTTATCCCAGCCCAAAGTAACAGTCCACTGGAACCCAGTACCTCTGGAGCTGTGGAATGAAAGGTGTACCATAACTAAGAATTCTGGAGTCAGGAGCAGAGTCATTTGAGCTTGGGGATTAGGGAAAGAATATGAGGATGACGGACCCTGGAAGAAGGTTGTCATGGTAATAGGACCCTGTGGAGAGGAGAGGTGTTTTGGCGGCCTCACCTGCCCCCACAGGTCCTCCAAAGAGTGTGTCCATCATCTTGCTCCTGTGTTAAGAGTCCAAAGGCAAACTTTGATCATGTCATCATATAACTCCAGACCAGGTATTCCTAGATGTCTCAAGGCCTTCTCATGTTGCACCCAAGGCCCGGTTGCTCTTGGGACATTTCCCATTTGCCTTTCTATCTCTTCTTTGGTTTAGTTCCCATTGTGGGATTAGAGTGATGTAATACAACATGAAAGTTTTCTCTTATTAGCAATTTGGTCTCATCACTTTTGCTAATAGGATAACGAGAGGTGCTGGTTATGGTACAAAAGTCTCATCAAGTTGGTAATTTTCACTGTAACGTGTTAGCAATCTGTCACTATTTATTTCTGGTAATGCAGTGCAAAAATCTGATTAGATCAGTGGCTTTCATTTCTAGCCACATGATCAGACCTCTGTCTCTCTCTGGTTTGGCCAGTCTTCCTTCTTCTCAGTGTCTCTCCACCTCTGTCTTTCTCTCTCTTACCCTTTCTCTGGGAGTGATCCTTTCTCTTCTCTTCTTCCTTCTCTTTTTTTCCTTTCCTTTTCCTCCATCTCTCCCTCGTTCATAAAGTTCCCTGGAGGAGCAGGAGTCAGGAGACCTGGATTCTAATTCTGGTTCCGCCTCTCAGTACCTAGGTGACCTCAGGTAAGTGACTTCTGCTTTTTGGGTTTTTGTTCCCTCATGTGTTAAAAGAGGGGACTGTATGAAATGATCCCTGACAGCTTTAACATTTTCTATGATTCTATAATGGGCTTAGATTAGTCACGCATCATCTTGACCTTTCTTGCCTCTGGACATCATTCATGTAGGCTATCCCCCATGCCTGGAATGTAATCATTCCACATCTCTTGAGATAGACTAGATAACCTCGAAGCTACATTCCAACCCTGAGACCGTTATAATAATTTTCTTTGCCCCCAGTGAGCTCTGACTGTTGAGATTTACCATATTTGATTGGAAGGTAACATTCTGTGCTAAAGGAGACCTTCTGCACAAAATCTAAAGTTAAAACCTTTTGGAAATGTATTGTTTCTTGAGATCAGGGCCCCAGTGAGTGCAGAGGCTAATACTCACTCCCATATTCTTCAGGATTTCTCTTTTCCAGGCAGGGCAACCAGGCTCTAAAGTCAGGACGCTTCTAGGAGTTGAGTCATCCTATCAGCTGAGGTTGCCCAGCCCCAGGAGCCTCACCAGAGCCTCCAGAGCTTCTCAAGGGAAATCAAGAGATGCTTATCCTTAGAACCCTGGGCTGGCAGATGGAGAGGGCTCTCTGCTAATGGTCTTATGTCTAGGCAGCAGCTGTCAGCCACAGGAGTCTGCTCCATAAATAGCTATCTCTGGGCAAGGTGAGTTGCTCTCGTCTTCTCCACAGCAGCTTCGGGGTGTCTGTCCTTCAGCACCCTTTGGCACAGCTGCCAGTGTAGCCAAGAGTAATCCAGGCAGAAATGGTTCTTTCTCCCAGTGGGTTACTGGAACCAGGTGGGAGCATGGCATGGGAGCCATAGAACTGATGCTTTGGAATTACAGGAGGCAGCTTGAGTGTGAAAGTCAGTGTTGATGTAATGAAGAAAGCCCTGGCTTGGGAGTTAGAGACCTGGGTTCTACCAGCTAGCTGTGTAGGGAAGGAACACTGAACTCTGAGCAACAGGATGGATCAGAGGTTATAGACTTGGAAGGGAACATAGTATCCATGTAGTCCAACCTTTTCATTTTACAGATGGGGAGACTGAGTCCCAGAGAGGATAAATGACACAGTAAGCACCAGACATGGGGTTTGAACTTAAGTCGTCTAACACCAGAATCCTCTTTCCACTGCAGTATGTTGGAGCAGTATACTTTATCATGGGGCCTAAGTTTGAATATCAGTTCTACTCTTTACTATCTGTGTGACCTTGGGGAAGTCAATTCCCTTCTCTGGGTCTCAGGTTCCTCATCTGTAAAATGACAGGGCTGGCCTCATCCTTATGAGACTCTCAAGCTCAGTCTCTAAGGCTGTATACCTTCTATACCTCTAATGATGGATCTTTTTGCATGTTAGTTTTAGGTTGGGATGCTCTCCCTGGATGACAGAGCAGAGGCGGCCATGTGGCCTCTGGGAGAAAATGGGCTAATATTGTGGGTCAGAAATCTTCCAAGACAGAGGGGACTTAATAGTCATGAGTCAGATGCCTGGCATGAGGGAGAAGAAAACAACGGTTAACAGACCTAGTACAGAAATCTGGATGCTTAGTGGGTAAAATGAATATTCAAATTCTTGCAGAAAAAGTGGGGGAGGAAGAGAAGTATTTGACTTTGGTGCTAGTTAGAGCTAAGAGGCTTGTGCACTGGTTTTCTCTCTGTCAAAACCTTCCAGCTAATTGTCCAAAGCCTCCTTGATTGCTTCAGGGAAACCGCCAGCTTGCCTTTGAAGCCTCTGAACAGTCTCATCATGCCTTGTTGAATAATAAACATTGTTCATATGGATAGACAACCTGTCCACATAGTCCTGAGCAAGGGGTGGAGTCAGCTCTTTCACAAAGGAAGGAACCACTGCCAAGCCCCCCCACTCTGCTCCTGCTGGACTTGGGAAAGGTCATGGTTCTAAACTGCACCAGCCTCAGGACCATTTCAACCCTCCTCCAGGTCACTTGGCCTCCAACTCTGTCTGTCACTGTCAATTAGTTCTTTTGGGATTATTTCATGTGTAGACTGCCTGTTCCTGTAGTATCCTGCAAGTAAAATGGGACACTATTTTCTTACTTAGTTCAAAAGATCATAGGATTTGGAAATAGAAAAAATCCTGGAGGTCATCCAGCGTGGTTCCCTAATTTTACCAAGGCCCAGATTGTGGAAATGATTTACCACACAAGTAATATCAGAGCCAGAATTCAAACCCAGGTTTTCTGGCTTCATACCTCGTACTATAAATGGGCCAATGGAAAAGCATGGGCTGGGAGTAAGGAAATCTGAATTTTAGACCTATCTGAGCCACTAATTAACTTTATGGCCTTAACTAGAAGGAACAGAGGCATCAACTGACAGGAAAAATTGGCTTGATCTTTTAAAAAAAAATTTTTTTTATCTTATGCTGAACTTAAAACAAGCATTTGCATAGCATAATAGAATAGAAAAAAGATGATTGTACAGGAAACTGCAATTATATTATGTATTCCTTTAAAATATATAATAAAGTATCATGTGACTTTCTTTTTTTCCTTTTTTTTCTTCCTTTATCACCCCCACCCCCCATAGAGGGGTACGATTAGACACAAATATGTATATATGCACATATATATGTACACACAAACATACACACGCACATACAAACACACACACATATATATGTGTAAACCCATTCTATACATACTTCTATTTATTAGATCTTCCTTTTTATGCCCTTTGCAGTTATTTGGTATTGAAATATTCTTAAGTCCCTAGGCCTGAGTTTTCCTCATTCATCAAATGACAATAACATTTGTCCAACTGCTTTTCTTTCCAGAAATGGTGTCCTAGGAGTCAGAATATTGCATGTGCTGTCAAGTTTGGTTAGTTTTGTTGAACTTCATTTTCTTCCCCCACCCCCAACATTATTTTATTATTTGTTACAAGGAATGATTACTTGAGTAGATAGAAGGGAGAGATATTTGTTAGTGACGGAGATACAAAAGGCAAAAGGTTATAAATAAAAATTAGAAATTTAGTAATCAATAAATAAAATAACCTTAAAATACTTCCCTAGCTCATCTTAGAATTAGCATTTCAAAGTTGAAAGGAACTTCAGGTCAGTACCAAACCTTACCCAAAGTCTGAAAGGCTGAATACCGTCTATGATATTTCTTTGACTTGGCACTGCCTGGAATGTACTTTCTCCTTCCCTCCACTTTAAAATTTTCTTAAATTTTAGCCCAACTTTGCCTTTTATGAAATGCCTTTCTTGATCCGTCCCCTCAAATGATGTTCTATTTTGTATATATCCATATATGTGCATGTTATCTCCCCCCACTAAATAGATTCCCAAGGTCAGGAATTGCTTCTCTTTTCATATTCTTTGTATATTATAGTGCCTGGTGCATAGTAGGTGTGCTTGTTGAGTGACTGAATAGATCCTTATTGATTGGCTGACCACCCATGAGATGGGCTTATCTAGTGTTCGTGGGAAAGGCTGAAAGATTCCAGCAATGATGGTGCTGGTAAAATGTGAGTATAAAATGAGGTAAAGATGTAATGGCATTTCAAAAATACCAGGAGTTCCCTAGATTGATAATAGCTGATTTTTATGGGATACTTTAATATTTACAAAGTACTTTTCATGCACGACCTCATTTGGCCCTCAGAGCTCCATGAGCTGGATGCCATGGGTAAATAGTATTCTCATTTCACTGATGAGAAAGCTGAGCTTCGATGACTAAATGGCTTGGCCATGGTCACCTAATTAATGTTGTGGTTGGGATTCCAAACAAGATCTTTCCAGATCTGAGTCCAGTGTTTTCCACTATACCATGTGGCAAGTTATTAATGAACATGTGATAGGAGATACGGGAATGCAGGCTGGGATTCTAGATGTTTCACTTATCACTGATTGAGGATTTTTTTTTTTTTTTTTTTTAGTATTATAAGATCATATGTTTGTAATTAGAAGGAAACTGAGAGGTTTTCTGGCCCACCCCCCTCCTTTTATAGATGAGGAAACTGAGTCCCAGAAAGGTTGAGAGACTTGCCCAAAGTAATGCAGATAGAAAGTAGCAGAACTGGGATATGGACCCACATCCCTTGACTACAGATCTGGTTCTTCCTTTCTGATGTATTGTGTTGCCTCTGGTGCTTGACATTTTTTACCTTCTAATGAATTGTTGCACACCTCTGAGGTTTCTGGGGTTCCTCTAGCCTCTATGATTTGCACCACACAGGTCTGCAAATACTCAGATAGATTTGTGATAGCATCAGTTTGGGAATCCCATCTGTGCCATTTGGGCTCTTGTCCATTTCCTCCTATAAGTTAGCCATGGAAAATTCACCCAGCTTTCTGGAGGCCTGCCTTGCTTACTTTTGACATCTCATGGGTATGAGGGGAGCACCCTGGCTATCAGCCTTTACCTTTCACTGTTGTCTAGTCTTATATTAACAGCAATATTGTTTTAAAAAACCACTGTGAGTTAATAAACTATTTTATCTATTATAAATACTCAAATTAACTGTAAAGGACATATGAAGGAAGACCCTATCTGCGTCCAGAGAAAGAACTGATAAATAGAAGTATGTACAGAATAATTTTATGTACATGCATACATACTTATACATGCATACACACACACATATATATATTTGTGTCTAATGTAGTCATCTGGGGGAAAGAAGCAAAAATAAAAAAAAGAAATTTACGTGATAACTTGTATATTTGAAATAAATAGCAAGTTGTACATAGCAAATTTACAGTTTCATATGTAATCTTTTTTTATTATACCATCTTATGGAAATGCTTTTTTTTTATTCTGTAAACTAAAAATAATATAAAGGGATTATAAAGAATTTTAAAAATAGTCCTATTGTGGAGAGTCTGTGTGACCTAGTGACTCAAGTAATGGACCTACGCTCCTGTCCTGCCTCCAACAGTTACTAGTTGTGTGAAATACAGGCACTTCAAAACTTCTCAGTTGCCTCATCACTAAAATGGGGATAATGAGACACATTCCTATCTTGCTATGCTGATGTGGGCTTCAAACAATATACATGTACCAAGTGCTTTGAGAACCTTAAAGTGTTGTCAAAATGTCAGCACTTGGCTTTTGTACAGGCTCATGATGGCATTGATGTGGGGCTCCCAGTGTGGAAATTTCCTCCGTGGATGCAGATTAACAATTACTCTGCAGCCAGTGGTGTCTTAGAGAATAGCTTGGGTGCACTGAGAGATTAAGGTTCTTGATCATAGTCATTTGGCATGTATGTGTCAAAGGTAATTCTTTAACCTCGGTTTTCCTTACTCTGAGATCAGTTTTCAGTCCTCTGTGTGCAGCTAGGTAGCACAGTGATAAAACACTGAACTTTGAATGAAGAAGACTCATCCTCCTGGCTTCAAATCTGGCCTCAGACACTTGCTAACTGTGTGACCCTGGGCAAGTCACTTACCCCTATTTGCCTCAGTTCCTTGTCTATAAAATAAACTGGAAAAGGAAATGAATGACAAACCACTGTAATATCTGTGCCAAGAAAACTCCAAATGAGGTCACAAAGAATTGAACACAACAGAAATGGAATGTTATTTCACTACTTCTCCCTGACATTTGTAATAGCACCTAGAGGGTTTGTGAACCTTTTACATGTATTGTTTCATTTGCCTCTTAAGCAACTCTATGGAGTGGGAACTACCTGGTGACCTATTTGAACTGGAATCAGACAGACCTGAATTCAAATACTACCTTAGATGCTTACTAGTTACGTGGCTGTGAACAAGTCACTCAGTCTCTCAGTCTCATATAAAGCAAGTATGATAATAGCATCTTCCTCAAAGGGTTTTTGTGAGAATCAAATGAGACAATCTTGGCAAAGCATTTTGGAAAATTTTGTCATTTTTGTTGTTCGGTGGTATGAGTGTGTCCAATTCTTCATTGACTTTTTTTGGGCAAAGAAATTGGATTTGTTTGCCATTTCCTTCTCCAGCTTATTTTACAGATGAGGAAACTGAGGCTAACCGGGTGACGTGATTTGGCCAGGGTCACATGGCTAATAAGTGTCTGAGGCCAGATTGGAACTCAGGTCTTTCTGATTCCAGGCCTGGTGCTCTAACCACTGCACCACTGTGTATTTGGAAAATTTAAAGCATCATAAAAATGTTAGTTACTATTATTACTCAAACCCCTCCTTTCCCCCCCGTTTACAAATGAGAAAACTGAGACTTGAGAAATTAAGTACTTTGCCCATGGCTCCATAGCTAAGAATTATTAGGGGCAAGATTTGACCCACGGTCCTCCGATTCCGAATGTAGTGCTCTTTGTCTACCACTACTGGGCCAGGCACTGTACTTGGCACTGAGAATACAAAACCTAAAGTGAAATAGTCCCGGTGCTCAAGGAGTTTACATTAGAAAAGGGAAGAAAAAATGCACATAGGGATAAACTGCATATATGTGAAATACAAGGTAGTACAATCTTGGAGAGTGACTCAATCATTCCTGGAGGGCCTCGATTCTAGTTTTGCCAGAGAATCCCCAAGTCGAGCGTTTTGAATCTAATGTGTTTGTCAATGCCTCCTTTTGTGGGCCTCTCCCTAGAGCAAACTCTGGTTGGGTTGGATTAGTTGAGACGTTCCAACACTATGCTCCACAAATTGCTAGGGAAATTATATCCCTGTCATATTTGAACACTTTGAAATAGGAAAGAATTACTTTATAAGGTGCTCCCTCCTCTTCCCACACTCCTGCCACCCCTTCCTTTAAATGGTTGAAGTGAGCACAATGTTTTCAAGTAATTTCTTGCCACTAGATTCGGTGAAACTTAACTTCAAGTGTCTTTCCAGAGCCCTTCATAGAAAAGTAATTGTGTAATTAGCTATAAATTAGTAAAAAATTATGCTAATTACTTCCAGGTGTGACATATTTTATGCTTAAAAACAAGGAAGAGAAATAAAGGGACTGTCACCACGACTCTAAGCAGAGATTAGCCTGGGCAGTTTGACAGTCTGATGTGCGCATTTACTTAATATTATTTTTTTAAATTATGTAATTTTTGAATAAGTACAAACAGACCTGAGAACAAAAGTACAACAGACAGAAACCAGATATTCATGTATATATGCATATTTATATATTTATTATTATATTAATCAGAAGAAACCAAAGAAGGGTTTGCTTTTCATTTGTCTTTTCAAACACATCGTGGGGAGGAGATGTGAGAGCTGGGGGAAGGGGAGGGCATGTGATTTCTGGGGTAAAGGGAGAGGATCATCTGTTGGCATAGGTGGTCAGAGAGGTCTGTAGGCTTTTTGGTGAGGTGCCCCGAAAGACAGGCGATTTGAGCTATGATTTTGTTCATGTCTAGGGACACATGGAGGGTCCCTTCAACCAAGGCAGATGCACCCTGTCTTTGTCTTAGTAGATAAATTCTAGGGAGTTGTCGTTTAGTTGTCACATAGCTAATAAGTGTTACAGAGAGGTAGAATTTTATTCCAGTGTTCTTGACTTCCAAGACCACTTTAGCTACTTGGCCAGCTACCTTTAATTGGTGAGTTGATTCAACCAGAAATGGGCCAGTTGATCCATTGTAGGCTGAAGTGTGACATTTCCTTTACATCGCCTTCCACCGTGCTTCAAGGTCTTTTTTATTCAGGCTGGTGTTCATACCCAAGGGTAGAGCTAGACTGAAGTCACAGAGCAAAGCAATCTCCTTTTTCTTGATTTCTTTTCAAACTTTGGCTGTTGTGAGTCAGGCTTTGTTATGTAGTTAGTGGCAAGAGCACTAGAAACCCAGGAAAACTGGGCTGAAGTCTGAGGGTTAGACTAGGTGACCTCTATGACCCTCTAGCTCTGCATGTCTACAGATCCAGCCCTGGGCCTTGGGCCCTGTTGATTTTTGTCAGCTCCCTGGAAATATCGTTTCATGCTTGGGACTAGCAGAGGGAGCCTTGTCCTCTGGCCCATGATTATTTCTTTTCACCTTCTCTAAATTTCTGACTGAATGGTTCAACAACATTGATTATATACCTACTTGTGCCTGACTCTGGAAATATGAAGGGTACACATTCATTCTTTCAACAACTGCTTATTAAATCACAGCTTTGTGAAGAGACTCTGAGAGATTCAAAGTTTAATAAAATATAGTTCCTGCCCTCAGGAATCTTAGAGTCTAGACAAGGGGTAAGATGCAAAAACATACATGATGAATGCAATAAAGAGTTGTAAAACTAGATATTTTAAGACAGGAGTGGGTTACCTACTAGAGTTATCAGGGAAAAACTAAAGGAACAAACACTCCCACTCCCTGACACCTGGAATGGGTGGGGCCTAATTCCCCTTTGCAGCACTTGAATCTCAGGAGAGGGGAAGGGGACTAGGTTCACAGCTTAACTAAGTTCATATCTAGTATTATTCCATAAAGTTCTAAATCCAAAGCTCCTTCTTCCCTTCTTAGGCTTGAGTACCAGGTACCCTGGCTTCTCAGGGCTTCCCTGCTGGGCTGGGCTGGAAGCCTGCCTCCACGGTTATCCTGTCTGGAGTCCAGATCCAGTGACTCCACCCCTATGCCTAGACCTGGAAAGATTAAATGAAACAAAACCAAACCCCAAACCCTCTTCCCAGAGTTTCAGGGCCTAAAGGGAAAATGGAAAGTAATCCTTTTACTCATGCAGCTTAATTTATGGTGCCTGTATTATGGGTAAACTGGATAGTCACTCTTTTGGACACTGCTGGAGAGAGAAAGAGAGAGAGAGAGAGAGAGAGAGAGAGAGAGAGAGAGAGAGAGAGAGAGACAGACAGACAGACAGACAGACAGAGAGACAGAGACAGAGACAGAGGCAGAGGCAGAGGCAGAGAGGCAGAGACAGAGACAGGGACAGAGAGAGATAGAGAGAGACAGAGACAGAGAGAGAGACAGATAGAAGCAGAAAGACAGAGATAGAAAGAGACGGAGACAGACAGAGACAGGGACAGAGAGAGAGACAGACAGAGATAGAGACAGAGGCAGAGAGACAGAGACAGAAAGAGACAGAGAGAGACAGGGACAGAGAGAGAAAGAGAGAGAGAGAGAGAGAGAGAGAGAGAGAGAGAGAGAGAGAGAGAGACAGAGAGACAGAGAGACAGAGAGACAGAGACAGAGATAGAAATAGAACTGGAGAAAGACAGAGAGCCTCTCCCAGTCTGGTAGTTCCATATATGTAGCTAGTGGAAGTGACTGCTTCCACCCACATGGGTAGGGAGTGGAAAACGTTCTTCTCCCAGAAGCAGGTCCCTGGAGTCTCTCATGTTAAGTGACATGCACATGCACATGGTAAAAGTTCTCTCACATTTGTGTGCTGCCTTGTGTCACATTGTCCATTAGTCTAGGTGACCTCTATAGCCCTCTAGCTCTAAATGTCTAGAGATACAATGTACAATAAGTTTACATTTTGAATGTATAATAAATATTTGTTTCATTGAATTTTGAGATATACAGCAATTGATCCCTCTTTTTCCTTCTTTCTTCTGCTGTCACCATATGTGGATGCCTGATTCTGGCATCAACTATATTTTCCCCTCTTAGCCCTGCTGCCATGTGCACATTATAGACTATAAATCCGAAGTGTGTGGTGGTACTTGAACTTTTAAACAAGCCTGTCTTCCTCTTCAGAGACCCAGTATGAGAAAGGACCTTAGACACCATCTACCTCAATGCCTTAATTTATAGATGAAGAAATTGTGCAGTGCCTTTGATGATGACTTGTCAAATAGTGTAAAAGTGGGGAGTAGTTGAACTGGGATTTGAATTCAGCACCTCTGGTCTTAGATCTAGTTTCCACTGTCCACACTGATCCTTAGGCATTTAAGCCAATTTGGAATGGATTAATATGGGTTTTCTTGATATTGATTCTACTATCCCCACATCTCTCACTTAGGAAAATTCCTGACTAGGTTCTGCCTATATTCTTATACAATTCCTGGTTAGCAGGATATCTTTTTGTTTTGCATTGACCCTTTACTTTCTCTGTCCCTGACAAAAGGAAAACAGGAAAATGTGAATTGTTAAGAAATTGTTTGTATAAACTCAAAAATAGGATGTCACCACTCCAACAAGACACAGAGACAAATTTTATCCCCACTTTTCACGGGGGTGGAGGAAAGGGGGAGAGAAGGAGCCAAGAAAGGCTCCTCAGGCTGTTCTTAGGCTGCAACTAAGTGTGGAGGTGGGAGCAGAGATAAGTGGGTCAGAGATCCAAGAGCCCTCTGGGCTATGGCAAGAGCTCTAATAAGGTTAGGGAAATGGCTTAGTCAGAGTTAGAAGAGAATCAGTGGTCCAGTCAAATGCAATTCGATTTCAATTCAATAAATATTTGTTAAGTATGTACTATGTGCCAGGCACTGTGTTGAGTGTTCAGGATACAGAAAAGAAGCAATAGATAGTCCCTGCCTGCATACAGTCTAATGGGGATGACAACATACAAAGAAATATATAAAAAGGATATAAAGGAAATAATTAAAAGGGGGAAAACACTGGAATCAGGAGAGATTGGGGAAGGCTCCCTGTAGAGGGTGGGATTTTAGTTGGGACTTAAGGAAGCCAAGGAGGTCAGTAGTTAGAGCAGAGGAGGGAGAGTGTTCCAAACTTGGGGGACTGTCAGAGTTAATGTCCAGACACAAGAAATGGGATGTCTTGTCTGTGGAACAGCCAGGAGACCAGTGTCATGGGATCAAAGTCCAGTGTTCTATTTGCTGGATTTTTAGAATCAGAGGTACATTAGAACTGGGTAGGAATTTGGAGAACATCTATCCCAATGCTTTCATTTTACAAATGAGGAAAGTGAGAGAAGTAAGTACCTGTCTCATATTCCCACAGCAAATAAGAACTTGGGTCTTCTGAGTTTTAGGCCCAATGCCTTTTTGTTTTACTCCACATTTCATCTCTCAGTTAAATGGTCTCTCTTTTTAGTGGACTCCTCTCAAGTGGAGGTACCCAGTGGGACTAGGAACCATCATCTCCTTCACCCTACAGAATATTTCACACACTTACTACCCCACCCATGGTTCCCATACCACCCTCAGAGGCTAAGAGGTATGGACAGAGATGAAGAGCCCGCTTTCTGTGACTTTACCTAATTCTCTTCAATTAAAAGTCTATCTGATTGGGACCTTCATGAAGGCAGAAATCAGGTCTTAGCTAAACTATGTGCTTCCCTTAGTCCAAGCACAGTGCTCTGCACAGAACAAGTAACGATGTTGAACCATGGTTGTTCAGTCATGGTTGAATTCAACCAGAAGAGAAGCCCTACCTGCTTGACCTTCCTCAGATACATTTAACAGAGTTGGTTTTAAAGAAGAGATAGCTGAGAGCAGAATAATCCCTTCTGTCCTTTCCGTGGCAGCTGCCCAGTTAGCTCGTGTGATGGGATATCACTCTGTCCTCTATCTTCCTGTCTCCTAACATGCTGGACAGTAGGTCAGTCCTTGAGTCACTTAAATTTAAGCAGACGTGGAGTATTTATAAATGTCCTAATGGACAACCGAGTGAATGGTTCTGTCCGTTTCTAGCCATGGGACTTTAGACAAGTCGCTGAAATTCACTTACCTCATCTGTAAAACAGAGATAATAATACATGTGTTACCTACCTCCTTAGCATTATATGTTATAAATTAAATAAAAACATATATTACATATTAAATTATAAAATTAAATAAAAACAATACAAATGAGGGCACCATTTCTTTGTCATTTAAAAAATAAATGGGGAAAATGTTTATGAGTTTCTGCAATTTCAGTGATGTCTCTAGTGAGATTTAAATTGTCCACAAGACACTTCATTTTTAAGGAGGGCTTGGATCAGGGTTCTGGTTAGTGTCAGAGGGTTAGGGCAAGGATTGGTATCAGAGGCAAAATTAGGGTTAAGGTTATAGTTAGTGTTAGAGGCATGAATTAAGTATGTATATCTTTCTGCACGTGTAACAATTATGTGTGTGTATGTATCCATTCCCTCCCCTTACCCTCTTTGGCTCTTGCTTTTCTGCATGGCGTGGTTGCACTTTGCCCCTGGGAACCAGGAAAGACAGTGGGCAAGTAGAAGTGCCGAGGTGAGGCAGTGAGGGAGAAATACTTCAGATAAGACCAAGGCTCTTGGGACTTCAAGGGGATGTGCCATACTTCCTGTGTACCAGGAATGAGAAGCTAAGCTTCTTAGGTCAAAGAGATCTCAGACTAGAATGGCGGTAGGCTGTTATCTTTTCTGGGGCCTGCTGTTGAATCTGCTCCATTACTTGATGAGCAAGTTGTAGCAAGATTTAGTAGCTGGAGGTCCCTGCTGGTGACAGGGAACTGGGCAGAAAAACCGGGACTCCCAAGTTCATGCCTTATGCCATAGGGAGAAGGAACTATGTTTCAGGTCTAGAGAGTACTGGAATCTTCATCTGATGACTAGACCTGAAGGATGGCACATGCCAGACCTCACCAGGGAACTAAGATTTTTAAAAAATGTTTATTTATTTATTTTTAGTTTTCAACATTCATTTCCACAAAATTTTGAGTTCCAAATTTTCTCCCCATCTCTCTCCTCCCCCACCCCAAAACATTGTGCATTCTGATCACCCCTTCCCCCAATCTGCCCTCCTTTCTATCACACCCCTCCCTTCCCTTATCCCCATCTTCTTTCTTATCTTGTAGGGCAAAATAGATTTCTATACCTCATTACCTAACTGGGTTGTTTTTACTGCAACAAAATCAATCATTTGTCCCTTTTCTATTCCTGGGACTCAGCAGAGATCACTTTTTGGGGACCCTCCTATACAACTGGGCAGGTTGTTCAAGAAGATGTGTTTAGGAGGCCTCCAGCACAAAACAAAACAAACATTTTTTTTTAACACATTTTTATCTGTTTTGTTAACTATTTCCCAATTACATATAAAAATTTAAAAATATATATTTTTTGTCTGTTAAATATTTTCCAATTACATGTAAAATTTTTTAATGTTTATTTAAAAAAGAATTTAAGTTTCAAATTCTCTCCCACCCTCTTGTCCCTCTCCCACAACAGGAGAAGAAAAGCAATATATAATTATACAAAACCAAAACATTTCTTCAGTTTTTACAGTGTACAAGGCATCATGAGTCCTGGCTTGGTATTAGAAGACCTGGTTCAAATTCTGACTCACTGCTTAGTATTTTCTTGCCTACTTTTAGGAACAGCAGCTGTGAAAAAACTCACTAAACCAAAGTGTGCCTTTTCAAGGGAGTTTTGGCCTTGGAGTGACTTTTGTATTGTCTAGAAGAGTGTTGGATGGGTAGTAAATGCTTAATTATGCATTGTTGATTATTCAAGGGCAACAGCATGGAATGCAATATCCAAGTGTAGCCCTCTGTTCTTATAGGCAGCTGATTCCATTATGCCATGACCGCCTGACTGTAGAACTCAGTGAAGTAGAGATGTTTCTGGAGGTATGAGTTTTGGTGGAAGAATGGAGGCTAAGGAGCTCCTTGTGATTGGGTAAATCCACACCATGCTTGCCCCTTCTGCCTTGAAGACTGATCAGCAAATAAGGCAGCCCATCGAGAGTGACGGAGCTAGAGGAGAGAAGATGGTTCCCTGTCTGAGAGGCATAGAGAGTCTGGGGCTTCCCCAGCAATTCAGCTCGGCTGGGTGGAACCACAGAAAGAACCTAGGATTCCCTTGCGGTTTGAACCGTTATACTGAGTTGGATCAGATTAGCGACTAGTGGGGCTTGCTTGCTTCTTGCTCTTCCTGCGTTCTTGAAGAGGAACAATGACATTATGGGTGATGTCTTGACTTGTGTGTGAACTGAATTTAAATGAGACAGAGTAGCACAAAGTCATCAGCCTCACCCTTTCTTCCAGAGTCATCAGAATCTAGTTGGCAGGACAGAAGTCAAGATGACTGGTGATGGCCCAGGATGCAGTAGATGACCTTGGCATCTTTGATGTTTGACTAAGCTCTAAGGGCTCCATAGTGCCTGCTTCAGCCACTTTTATGGTCATTGGAACAAATTCCTCTTATCCACCCACTGTGCTAGAGGAAGTCTGCACATGCTTGGTGTAGACATCCTCTTAACTCACTGATGTGTTTGAGGCCCTATGCTTTTAGCCCCTGTGCTGAGATAGTTTTACCGGGATATAGTAGCTGCACATGCTACAGCTTCTTGGAGCCATAGGTGAGAGGTGGGTGAAAGGTGGGTGAGCCCTCACACAAGAGGTACTAGTCCTCTTGGTAATTTTACAGGTAAGGCAAGGCACAGAACATTTATGAAACATTTACTATATATCAGGCCCTATGCTAAGAATGCTGGGGATACAATATAAGCAAAAAGAAAGTCTTGCCCTCAAAGACTTTACCTTTTATTTGAGGATGACAGCATCTAAAAGGGAGCTAAAAAGATGGTGTGTGTGTGTGTGTGTGTGTGTGTGTGTGTGTGTGTGTGTATGTGTGTGTGTGCGTGCGTGCGGTGGAGAAGAGTCAGCAGCAGATCCAAGACAAGGAATGAAGGCTGGGTAGCATGGAACACTCCTCAAAATGAAAGCCCTGGGAGGAAATCACCAATGGGAGAGGGGGGTGGGCACAGGGGGAGGGATACTCCAGAGGGAAGAGGCTCCAGATGTTGAGGAAAGGTCTAGGGTAAGACTTATGCTGAGGTGTGGTGGCAAAGTTGAGATTATATATATTACACAAAATATATATGTATAATACATTATAGAACCCCCTCTACCAATAGAAATTATCACCTGCTTTGCCGTTTATAGTCTTGAGAAGCCTGGGGACTCAGATGCTATATTATTTGCTCAGGCTTATATAACCAATGTATGTCAGAGATGGGATTTCAATTTAGGTTTTTCAAACTCCAGGGCTATCTTTCATAGGTCAGCAAGGTGGGGCAGTGGATTGAGCTCTGGATCTGGAGTCAAGGAAGACCTGAGTTCAAATGTAACCTCAGACACTTACTAGATATGTGACCCTGGGTAGGTCACTTAACCTGTTTGCCTCAGTTTCCCCATCTATAAAATGAGGATTATGACTGTACTTATCTCCAAGCGTTGTTGTGAAATAATATTTGGAAAGCTTAGCACAGTGCCTGGCATATAGTAAGCAATATACAGTATAAAGGTTGGCTGTTATTATTATTATTTCTATCTGCCCTATTTCTGTCTGTCTTTTCCCTTCTGCCTCTGTCTTCCTTCCTCTCCCTCCATCCCTCCCTCTCCCCTCTCTCTTCCTCCCTCTTTTATGCTCCCACCCCTCAGAACTTACAGAGGCCATCTGGTCCATTCCTTTCATTTTACAGGTAAAGGAATTGAATTCTCCCTCCCTGCCTAAGATGCCAAGTGATTTTCCCAGGGTCACACAGGTAGTAAGTAGGAGAGTCAGCACTTGTACTCAGGTCCTCTGATGCTAAGCCTGGGGCTCATCCTGCTTTGTACACTGTAGAAACTCAAGATTCATTATTTTTATTTTTTGGTGCTGGGGGACTCTGGAATGTTTCTTTCTTGAATACCCCCCCTCCCCCCCCCCAATTCTAGAGGTAGGTCCTGAGCAAGTGATCTCTCCTGGGCCCCAGGAGTACAAATGGGATGAATGACTGACCTTTCTTCCTCTGAAGACCAGAATTAAAGAGCATTTGGAAGTTGCCCGGATCAAAAAAAGACCTTGTCCTATGCCTAGCACCTACTGTACTGGTGTTTCCTGGGGAGGCCTCAAAATCAGGTTTTCAATATCATCTCCTGCTTGGGTTTTTAATAGCAGTTCTTCCATCAGCTTCCCTACTTCTGTCCCACCTTTGTCCATGCTTTTAGAAATTAAGACAGCAATTTCAAAGGAACTTGCCCCAACGCTGGTTTGAGGACTTGCATCTAGAGAACTTTGGCTACATTTCCAGATCAAAGAGACTCTGTTTTGTGTTATTCAGTCACTCTCTTGTGCTTGACTCTTGCTGTAAATCACAAGCACATCAATAGTTTTTGTGATGTTTTCTTGACAAAGATTACCAGAGTGGTTTGCAGTTTCCTTCTCCATTGGATTAAGGCAAACAGAGGTTAAGTGACTTGCCCAGGGTCACACAGCTAGTAAGTGTCTGGGGCTGGATTTGAATTCATGCTTGTCTCCCCACTTCCCCCAGACACATTTTGTTCATTCTCAACCCCAACTCTATTTTTAGGCTAGTTTGTATTCCTATCTGGTCCTTCCATGCTCAAATTCTACGTATCCTTCAAGGCCTTTTGTGTTGTGTCAGACAATATCAAAGGGTTTAAACCTTTAAAGGACCTTTAGAGTTTAGTTAGTCATTTTACAAAGGTGAAAATGGAGGTCCAAGAAGTATACTGATTTCACTGAAGTGACAGAGACAGAATATGTACCCAAGACTGGTTCCAAACATTGTTCTTAAGGCTGTACCATGCAGACTCTTTGTCAAGTAAGAATTACAGGTAAATATAGCAGAAGAAGAGACAGCGGGTTTGAAAGGGCCAAAGGTAGGTGGAGGCTGATGATCACAAGAGGGGTTTTTCTGTCAGTCATTCTGAGGATTCCCATTCAAGGCCCTCCACAGTATGACCCCACTCTACCTTAACAGCTTTGTCTCATATCATCTCCCCTATGTACTCTATGACCTAGTCAAATAGGACATTCTCCCTCCCTATATTTTCCTGTTTCCAGGCCTTTGCTCATACTGTTTCCAATGACTTTTCATCTTCATTTTTAGAATTCCTACCCAGTCTCTGAAGCCTAACATTAATGTTACTCCCATTCCTTTCCCTCATGAAACCTTTCCTGATCCCCTAAAAATTCCATGTAGAATTTTTGCCCCCTCCCATTAACCATGTGATAAGAAAGAAGGAAGCAAGCATTTATTAACCACTTAACACTTTACAAATGTTATCTCATTTGATCCTCTCAACAACCTTGGGAGGTAGATGCTGCTATTGTGGCCATTTTGCAGATGAGGAAACTGAGGCAGTCTGAAGTTTAATGAGTTGTCCAGAATTATAATAGTAATGACCATTCTCCCCCACCATCTCCATCACATTCGAGTTTTTTCCATCTCTTTATAATTCATTTATGTATTATTGTTATGTGTTATGTGTTTTTGTTTCTTTCCCTTTCTTGCCTAGAGGATTGTAAGTGACAAGTGGACAGGGACCCACTTTTCTAACTTTGTATCTCCCTAGCACTTAACATGGTTCTTTCTACTCATTAGGTACATATTAGGTATCCATTGAATTAAACTGAAAGCAGAGAAGAGCTAGCAGTGGTTGTATAAGAAGCCAAAGGTCAAAATATTATTGGGAGGACAGTAGCAGGACTTGGAGTTTGTAAAGCTGTCTGAAATACAAAGGATTCATCAGGCAGGTGCAAAAACCAGGCTGGAAAGTAAATTGTCAGAACAAATCAGAGGTGTCAGGAAAACTGAAGAAGATCAAATGAAACTAGGAGTGAAGCATATTGACAGTTTGCTGTGCTCGCTGCATTCTCAGTCCTGGCATTGCTTGATAGTGGATTTAATTAATTCTTTCAGTGATTCTTTCAACAACCATTCCATGTCTAATGTGTGCAGGGCCATTTTGTACTGCATTGAGGGAGATAGTGTCAACAACATGGCCCATGACCTCATGGTGCTTATGATCCTATAAGCTAAGGCAATGATCCAGGTGACCATGGCATGCAAATTTTTATAAGTATATTAGGAAAGTTCAAAGCTTTGCCATGCTAGGTCCAAGGCATTTACATGTACTGGCCTAGTATAGTTCAAATCTTACTCTCTTTTCACAACCTTTCCTGACTGATTGAGCCCATGGTGATATTCTCTGAACTCATACCATTTATTCTGTGTTCATTTTGGCATACTGTCTCCTGCTGATATTCAGTGTGTGTGTGTGTGTCTTTCCATCTTAACTAAGTTGTAAGCTGCTAACATTATGCTCTACACATATAGATGCTTAATGAATATTTGCTGAGTGAATGGATTTTTGGGATTAGTCGCCCTTTCCTACAGAGGGTGGAGCAATTTAACATTTTGCTGGATAGGTTGATTAAAAGGCTCGCCAACTAAAGTTCTCCTTGAGTGCTTTTCTTGGTGTGGAGGTGATTCTGAGTTCTCAAAAGCTATGACAGTGCAGCCCAGGGAATTATGGCAAGACTCAACCAAAATGGCTTTGAGAATCCATCTAGTGATAAGGTATAATTACTTGAAGACCATCCTAAGTCCCTAGAGAGATATATCATCCAAAGGTTGGCAGCTAGTGGCACCATAGTGTATAGCCTGGAGTCAGCAAGATCTGAGTTCAAATGAGAACCCTGATACTTCCTAGCTGTGTGGCAAATCACTTAACCTCAATCTGCCTTAGTTTCCTTGACTATAAAATGGGTAACAATAATAACATCTAGCTCCTAGAGTTGTTGTAAGGATGAAATGTAAAGTTCTAATCACCTAGTAGGTCCTTAATAAATCCTTCCTTCCTTCCTTCTGTTGATGAATTTTGCGGCCATAGCAACTTACAACATCACCTGCTAAGGAGAGGAAGGGCTGTTATTTATGCTGGTAGAGGAGGTGACCACAATAGTGAAATCCTGGCTCTTTTAAAAAATGTTAAAATATCTATAATGCTGCATTTGTTTCAGGTCTGACAGGGTGCCAGATGTTAGTATACATGGCCTGTAAAATTTTCTGCTGGATTAAAATCCAACTAACTTATCATATCTAGGCAAAGACTAACATTTTCTTCCCAATCAAACTACAAGCATTTCTTAAGCACCTACTATGTGTCAATCTGGAAATCAGGAAGTTTTGAAAGTTTCTACAGAGCCCTGGGGGGAACACAAAAGCAGCAAAGACACAGTTCCTGACTTAAGGGAGTTGAAGATGTTATAGAGGATGTAAGTCATACACAATACAACCAACAGAGAAATGAATGTGAAACCTCATAGAATCAATTGATACATATCCTACTTCTATAAAACATTGAGGTCTACAGGGGATACAAGGCATAAGCAGCATTGGTATTTAGAGCAAGGAGAGAGAAATATGGTTCTGAGGATCAAGGAAAGTCTATAGAGGTGAAAAGGATGAATAAAAAATCATTGATTAAGGTAAGTCTAAGCTTTGTGGGTATGCAGTCAAAAAAAGCAAACACACACACAAAAGCTCCTGTCCTCAAGGGGCTTACATCCTAATGGGAGAGGCACTATATACAGGGCAGTGGTAGCTAGGGACTGGCTTAGGTTTGGAAAATAACAAGAATGGTGAGTAGAAGTCTTTGGAACAAGTCTGATATACTTTATGTAATAGCAATGGAATGCCAATAATGTGGTTGTGGTTCTAGAACAGAAGAGGGAAGTGGGGGTGGCTGGTGGTATTCATCAGGGCAAGACTGAGGAGTAGTTGAAGCCTGTCTAGGCATAATGGGCCACATGAGGCATTTGGCCAAAGAAAAGTAGGGCCTCAGAGCAGGGATTCTGGAGTGGATAGAGTTAAGAGCTCTAGGCCTTAGTCCTGTTGGCAAGGTGAATATTTCAGAGATAGACTTGAGATAGACCTTGAAAGATGAGTTGTCTTTGTCTCCAAAAGACTCATGATGGAAAATGCTATCCACAGCTGGAAAAAGAACTATGGAGTCTGAATGTAGATCAAAACATACTGTTTTCTCTCTCTCTCTCTGTATCTTCCTTCTCATGGTTCCTCCCATTGGTTCTAATTCTTCTTTACAACATGACTTATTTGAAAATATGTTTAATATGAATATATATGTAGAAGCTTATATCAGATTGCATGCCATCTTGGGGAGGGGGAGGGAAAGTTGGGGGAGAAAATGTAGAACTCAGAATCTTATGGAAGTGAATGTTGAAAACTAAAAATAAATGAATAAATGAAAAATTAAAAAAAAAAGATGAATTATCTTTGAATAGATGGAGGAAAAGGTTATTGCAGGCAAGAGGACCAACCTGACTGGAGTAGAGAAGCTGAAATGACTTAGGCGTCCTCTCAGGATAGAATTCTTTGTCCCATCTTTTTAAACCTTCTGAGATCTCCTTCCCTCTTGCTTGTCACATGCTTTTCCAGTGTCTCTCTCCCTCTAACCACGTTGGGAAGACATTCTGGTTTGCCTTGAAATCCACCCTGATGAATGACTTTGCCTTCAGGGGGCCAAGGCTATAATGACCCTTGTGCTCTTAGAGGATAAATTTAGGTGTAATGGAGAGAACACTGGAGTAGGAGTCAGAAAGCTTGGTCTCTAGTCCTTACCCTGCCACTGGATAGCTGTGTGACCTTGATGTAGGAATGTTTACCTCTCTGCGTCTCAGTCTGCTCCTCTGCAGGGTAGAGACGTTGGATGAAATCTCCAGGATCTCTTCCAAATCCAATAGCTTATGACTATGTCTGAACCACCTGTTTGACATTTATCACTTGCTGTCTTTGGTATGTTTATGTCTTGTCTTCTCAGTTAGACTGTAAGTTCCTTTGAACTTTTTTGTCACCTTCAGAGTGCTTTGCACGTGATAGGTGTTCAATAAATATTACTGATGGGCTGATTTAAGAACTAAAGTGAAAGAGTCTGGTACTTTTCAAGGGATTGAATATAATTTAATCAGTATTTGTTTGAAACAAATATTGCAGACAATATGATACAGTCAGGTGATGATTGGACTTGAAGATAGAACATTTCATTTATTCCTCTACCTTTCTGTGTGACTTTGGGAAAGTCACTCAGAGCCAGCACAGACCTCAGTTCAAATCCTACCTGAGATACTTTTTGACTGTGAGACTCTGGGCAAGTCATTTAACCTCTGCCTGCCTCAGTTTCTTCAATTGTGAAATGGGAATAATAATATCTCCTACCTTCTAGGGTTGTTGTGAGGATCAAATGAGAGGGCAGATATAAAGTGCTTTGGAAAGCTTAAAGCATCATATAAATGCTAACTATTGGTCACTATTATTACTTAGGTCATGATTTTTTGTGGTTGAGTCATTTTTCAGTTGTGTCTGACTCTCTGTGACTCCATTTGGGGTTTTCTTGGTGAAGATACTCGAGTAGTTTGCCATTTCCTTCTCCAGCTCATTTGACAGATGAGGAAACTGAGGCTAACAGGGTTAAGCGACTTACCCAAGGTCACAATAGCTAGTGAGGCTCTCAGGCTGGATTTGAACTCACAAAGAAGAGTCGGCCTGACTCAGGCCCATCACTCTATCCACTGAGCCACCTAACTGCTCATTTTTTTAGGCCACGTTTTACCCATTTGTAAAATAAGACCTCTGAAACTTAATAGTTGTATGTTCCTATGTGTTATCCTACCCTCAGTTTCCTCATCTGTAAAAGGAGATAATACCTAAACTCTCTCCCTTATAGAGTTGTTCTGAAGTGAGAACTCTGAGAACAGTAAAACAGACTCATATTAGCAGGAGTTGCTATCCTGTTGGATGTTAAAAGGGATAGGAATGACCTGGAGACAACCCACAACCACAGCCTCACCCATCACCTGACCCAAGAATGAGGAAAGACTTTTAAAAAATCCTCTTTTGTGGCTATGATCTTTGTCTTAGCTTAATAAATCAACCTACAGGTGCCCTGGAGGGGAAATTAATTCCTTTTGAGGTGGGAAGACTTTGACTGGGAGCAGGGTGTAAGTAAATGACTCATTTGAAGAATTATTGGAAGCTTATTATTGAAGTCTCCCAATTCCCAGGCGAGTTTATTCAAGACCTCTGCCAGTTCCCCTGGGAGCCTGCAGCTATATGATTCCATCCCTTGTGATTTCATTCTATAGGTTAAACAGTTTCCATTGGGTGATTTGCTCATGGATCTAGAGGACTCAGTTTACGTGGCCTCAGAATGAATCTTAGGCAACTCTGCCTTGGGCACTATTTATGTGGTACACGATGTCTGGGTCTTGGGTATGACTTTCTTGAAGTGCAGCTAACTAGCTCTCAGGTAAAGTAAAGTAAAGAAAGTAGAGTGACTGTGAATATTTGGCTTGAGAGGTATTGAGGTTGAATGGGAAGAACCCTGGGGGTAGAGTCAGGAGATCTGGGTTCAAGTCATTTGACCTGATGGAACCTCCATTTCCTTATCTATAAAATGGGCCTAAGACTACCCATACATTCTATTTCATTCTGAGGATGAAAGGAGATAATGTTTGCAAAGTGCATAGTTAACCTTAAAACATTAAGTAAATGTCAGCTCAATACTCTGTAAATCTTTTTCTTTCTCTGCCTTGTTGGGTTGGTGGAGATCCTGTACAGTGACACCTACCTATAGCCATGGCCAGACCATGGGGGAGATATGTATAGAAGATCATTTACAGCACCAGAGAAATTGCCAGGAAAGAAAGGAATTATCCCTACTCCTTTGGGAGTATTAGCTGTGGGACTCCAGGCAAGTCTCTTAATCTCTGTCTGCCTCAGTTTCCTCAACTATGAAATGGAGATAATAATAGTACTTACCTTCCAGAGTTGTTGTGAGGATCAAAAGGGATATTTGTAAAGCACTTAGCACAATGCTGGGGTATACAGCAGGCACTTCTTTATTTCCTTCTTTCCTTCATGACCCAGTGAGACAAGTAAGTGTTATTTCAGGTTGGTAGTTATCTGTCCTTCGATCTCCAAGAGGACCAAAATGACATCACTGTGCTAGAGTCAAGTTTCAGTGCTTCAGACTGTGGCTGATCAGAGCAACACGAGCTTGGAATGTTCTACCACAGGTCGGTCACAAATAGTCTATGGGTAGTATAGATTTAGAGGGGGGGGAAACTGAGTCATAAAGCTCTTGCTCTCTCACCCTTTTTTATCATCATGCTTAGTTTGCTTTTCTGTAGAATTCAAGAGTTGAACTAGATCAGTAGGACTCAAACTTTTATATGTTAAGATCCTTTTTTACTCTTAAAAACTGAAGATTCCATCTTCCTCTCTACCTTCCTCCCCTCCAAGAGCTATCTGTTTATGTGGGTTATATTTGCTGGTATTTATCATATTAGAAATTTAAACATTCTTAGCATCAATATGAAAATTGTTTTGACCTCTTGGGCCCCCTGAAGAGATCTTGGAGTCCCTGGACCACACTTTGAGAGTTGCTAGACTGGATGGTCTTTTAGGTCTTTCAGCTCTAAGTCAATGTATTTTTCTGTGATAGTGGCAGATCTTGGCGTCTGATGGTGACTAGATTATAAATTCCTTCTAGAGTTTCTATGGCTGAAAAATTTATCACCTTCCAGACAACCTAGTGATGATTCTTCCTAGTCTAGTTGGTTCTCAGATAATTTGTTGTTGTTTGTTTCACAAGAGCTACTAAGTATCTGAGACGAGGGGACAGCTAGGTGGCGCCATAGTGCACAGAGGGCTGAGCCTGGAGTCAGGGAGACTTGAGGTCAAATTTGACCTCAGACTCTAGCTGTGGGATCCTGGGCAAGTCACTTAACCCTATTTGCCTCAGTTTCCTTATCTGTAAAATGAGTTGGAAGAGGAAAGGGCAAACCACTCCAGCATCCTTGCCAAGAAAACCCTAAACGGGGTCACGCAGAGTCAAACATGACTGAAGAATCATAGCACTGAAGCTACAGAGGTGTTTAGTGAAATACAAACTACCCACATGAAAAGAAAATAAGAAGGGAAGTAATGCTTTTTTTTTCTTTCCTCATGCCAAGGATTTTTAAAAAGAGGAGGAAAAAAGACAGAGAAGAGGGTAGATGAAGAGAGAGAGGAAGGATGAGGGAGAGGGAAGAAGGATGAGAGTGAGAAAAGTGCCGTAAGAAATCCCTTTTAGTAATTGCCTTTGGGACCCAGATTATGTCTGTGGATAATTTATACCAGGAGGGGCCATTTTGATCTGGAATGGAATCTTGGCCTCTCTGGAGGTTATATTTTGAGCTTCACCAGACTGGGACTTTTGCTGGTGGAATGCCAGCTGAATTTCTCCCTCTGTGACTTTGGGTTTGCTTCTTGCGTTGAAGGCTCACCGCCCTGATTTCTGTCTTTTATCTATTTTTGGAAGGGGCCTCGTCCTTTACCTCTTTGTCTCATACTTTCTTTCCTCCCCCACCCCACAGCACCGGAATTATAGTGCTCCATCTGAAAAGCTTAATGGGAAAATTCAGCCTTGTCAGGTAGTGAGGGATGGAAGGCTACAAAGGTGAAAAGCTCAGTTAGAATCTGGGACTGTGCAGGACTGGTCCACTGAGGTGCTGAGTAGAAGCAAAGCTGATACTGGAAATCAGAGGCTCTATGCCTGATTCCTTCCTTTGTCCCATCCCCTCTTCTCTGCCTCAGTCTTTGTCCTTTCTAATCCACCCCCACACTTGCCAGACTTATCTTCCTTACCCAAATATCTCATCATCCTATGACCTTTCTTTAGTGCATCTTCAAGAACTCTTCAATGGCTACCTTGCTCAGGCGTTGTCCAACTCTTTATGAGTCCCTGGACCACAGCTCACAGGACCCTTCTATCCTCCACTATCTCTCAAAGTTTGTCATCTTCAGTGCTTCCATGATGCTATCTCTCTATCTCATCCTCTGCCATTGCCTTTTCCTTTTACCTTCAATCTTTCCCAACCTTAGTGTCTTTTCCAGTGAGTTCCTTCTTCTCATCATGTGGCTAAAGTACTTAATTTTTAGGCTCAGTGTTTGACCTTCCAGTGAATAGCTTGCATTAATTTCTTTAAGTATTGACTGATTTTATCTCCTAGTTGTTGCCTATCAAATAAATTCCAAACTCCTGGTGTTCCAGGCCCTCCATAATTTGGTGCCCTCTTTCCTTTCCAGTCTTATCAAATATTATTCACCACCTTGGATGCTTTACTTCAAACACACTGGGCCACTCACAGTCCCTTGAATGTGCCTTGTACCCTCTGCCCTCTTTCCCTTTGCTGATGCTCCCCAAGGCTTAGAATGCCCTTCTCCACCCACTGCCTGTTGCAATCCTCTCCATCCTGTGAGCTTAAACTCAGATGCCAAGCCTGCCAGGAAGCCTTTCCTGACCCTACCCTGACGTGCCAGCAGCTAGATGGCACAGTGGATAAATTGCTGGACTCGGAGTCAGGAAGACCTTGGCTTCCATCCTGCCTCTGACAGTTGCTAGCTGTGTGTGACCCTGAGTCAGTCCCTTGACATCTCTTGGCCTAACTTTTTTCATCTGTAAAATGGTGATAATAATAGTGCCTACCTCACAGGGTTGTGGGGAGGATCAGATAAGTTAATACATGTGAAAAAAAAAACTTTGCTAACTTTGTAGTGCTATATAAATGGTGTTGCTGTCATTATGGCTCCTAAATCTCTACCCTCAACTGCATAGGGCCCTTTTATTTTTGGCACTTCCCTTATGTACTATTATAATTTATAATAACAGGAATAATTTATAATTATAATTATTTTTATATGAGTCATGTCCTTATAATAGACCATAAGCTCCATGAGGTCAGGAATTCATAGTTTAATTTTGCTTTATATCTTACACTAATCACAGTGCTCTGCCCAAAATAGATTTTGTTTAACACACTTTTGTTATATAGAATTCAATGATAATACCTTGCCCACGCTTCATCATGGGGGAGTATGCAGGTTATGAGGGTAGTTGTGGCACTAGAGATGAGCTCTTAGAAAACAAATTACATTAAGAAGGAAAGAGGCATTTATTAAGTGCCTACTGTGTGCCAGGCTTTGTGCTGAGCATTTTGCAAATATCTTGCTTGATTTTTACAACAACTCTGGGAACAGGGGCTATTATCATCCCCATTTTACAGTTGATTAAATGGAAGCCAACTGAGGTGAAGTGACTTGCTCAGGGTCATACAGCTAATATGTGTTGAGACAGGATTCAAATCATCCAAAAATTAAAACATTATTAGCATCCAAACTTTTGCTATCATGTCTGTGTTTTTCACTGGCTCTCCAGTATTATGAATAAAAATATAGCTGAAAATAGATTACAATTATGGGGCTTTAAAGTATATTTTAATAGTTAGTATTTATATAAGTACATTAAAAAGCACTCATTTGATCCTCACAACAACCTTGAGAAGTGAGTGCTATTATTATTGCCCTGAGGAAACTGAGACTGAGAGACATTTTGCTCATAATCACACTGTGAACTAGCAAATACAAGGATTATTTTCTCCATTTTACAAAGGGGGAAACTGAGGCTCAGGAGTGAAATGATTTTACCAAGTAATAGCTACCAAGGAGAAGAACTAGGATTCCAACTCAGGTCCTCTGACTCTAAGTCTAATGCTCTTTTCATTACACCACAGTACTTCTCTTGTATTTGGAGTATTCCACACAGACAGGTGGCTTCTTCCTGAATCTATCTGACTTGTTTTCAGTGGTCTCAGTGGGTAGACTCTACTCTGAAGCAGGTCTGACTCACCTAGTGATGACTTGCAGCCCCCAGAGTCTACCATTCCTCCAGTGGGGAAGCAACCAGAGAGGAAAGGTCCACATCTGGACAGCAGTTGTTTTTTCTCCACAAACCATGATCCATCTGTTGAACCCCTTGGGTAAGCCAACCCAGATCCCTCCCTTGACATTGCCTGAACACTACTTCAAGGGAAGGGGGAAGGGAAATGCAAAAGGAAGAGAAAGACCAGACCCAGGGCCTTTGCTTGGGAGAACCTTTGCAGGAGTCAAGCTGGTCTTAAGGACCAGGTGGCCAATTCCTTTTTTCAAATGGTGGAAGGTCCCACTTCCCTGGGAGTGGAAGATGGGGCTCTGGTCTCTGAAGTTTTTGCATGAGAAATCCCTGTGTCATGAAGTGCCTGAGTACCCTTTGAGTGGTTTCCTCACTTCTCTTGGCTTATCTGCTGTGCTCTAAAGTCTGGCAATTCTGTCTGTGAAGGCTATGAGGAAGGGGCATATGGTCTCTGAAACCTTGAGATTCTGAGATTCTTTGTTGCTGTGGATTTCATCCTTGAGCAAGAAATTGGAAGAGGCCAGGAATTTCTTTCCCCAGTTGGACCTCTCACTCTTTCCTCTGCTATTAAAGTTATAGGTCAGTATGTGTACATGAAATCATGAATACGTATTACATATGTGTGTATATACACATATATTCAATTGAAGATGCATTTATAAAGCACATGCTGTGTGCAAGGCTCCTTGGTTGGTTGGTTGTTGTCCTTCATTCTCAAGAGGACCAAATGACATCACTATGCTAGAATCAAGTTACAAGTGTCAGACTGTGGCTGACCAGACCAATATGAGCTCGCAATGCTCTACCACAAGTAGGGCACAAATAGTCCATATGAACATTTGTAGCGGATTCTCTAAATTTGTGCATCCTGCGTTTCCTTTGAGCCATTTCAACTCTGCTTTTCACATAGAGCACAGCACCTTCTCTGATGTGAGCATACCATGCTGAGTGGTCCTGTGCCAGTGTCTCCCATGTCACAGAATCAATTCCAAAATTCTTGAGAGAGACCTTGAAAGTGTCCTTGTATCACTTTTCTGACCACCATGTGATCGCTTGCCCTTTGTGAGTTCTCCATAAAACAGTCTTTTTGGCAAGCATACGTTTTGTATTCAAACAACATGGCCAGCCCATTGCACCATCTGAAGCAGAGTTTGAATGCTTGGAAGTTTAGTTTGAGTGAGGATCTCAGTGTCTGGTACTTTATCCTCCTAGGTGATCTTCAGAATCTTCCTAAGACAATTCAAGTGGAAACAATTCAATTTCCTGGCATGGTGTTGGTATACTGTCCAAGTTTCATAGGCATACAACAATGAGTTCAGCACAACAGCTCTGTAGACCTTCAATGGGGTAGTCAGTCTAATATCTCTTTTCTTCCATACTTCCTTCAGAGCCTCGCAAACACTGAGCTAGCACACAAAGACAAAAATGAAAAGTCCTTGGCCTCTATTGACTAACCTAGTGCTGAAGGGGTACAACATGTATACATGTGTATGCAAATACAAAACTACATACAAAGTAAGCACATAGTCATTTTAAGAAGAGGAGAATACTAACACCTAGAAGAGGATTAGTAAAGTCTCCCATAGGAAGGGGTCCTTGGGCTGATCTTTAAAGGCATCTAGGGATTCCAAGAAGTGGAAGAGCCTTTGTGTCTATCCCCAGCACCTTGCCCAGTGCCTAGTGATGAGTAGGCCCTTCATAAATGCCTGTTAAATGAACACGGAGGGAGAAGGGAGAGCATTGCAGGCACAGGGAATTGTCAAAACAGAGTTTGTATTCTAGTCTAGAGGTAATGTGGAGTAATTGTGCATCCTTGAGTGGTGGAGAGATGGGATCACGCCTGCATTTTAGGAATTTGGCAGCTGTCTTCAGGGTTAAGTTGGAGAAGGGAGATTCTGGAAGCAGGGACATGAAGTGGAAAAATATTGTATTAGTCTGGGTGAGAGGCAATGATGAACAAAATGAGGAAGGTGGCTATGTGAGTGGAGAGAAGGGGAGAGATGTTGGAGAAGTATAATTAACAAGACTGGGTTTGGATGTAAGGGATGAGGAAGAGTGAAGAGGTCAAGAATGACTGCCCCAGTTTTGAACCTCAATGACTGGAAGGATGTTGGTGGCTTTGACAGAAATAGGAAAGTTAGGAGGAAGGGTTAGCTGGGACAAAGAAAGCAGAACACAATTATCTGTTGATTTAAACTTTATGCCTTGAATGTGGGTGTGAATTCAGGAAAGAGATGTTGAGTCTAGGCTTTAGCAAGGATTTGTTTTAAACCTTGGTGGAGCCTTAGGGTGGAAACTCCTTCCACTAACGCAAATTGCAGAGTACAAGACTCCGCATCTTGGGTGAATCTTGTCCATGCATCAATACTTTTAAGGATCCACAATCTCATTAATGTGAGTATTCCCTCCATGGAAGAAGAATGTGATCTCTACACATGGACAAAATCGTTGATCATGTGGTGACCAGTCTTCCAGTGATGAGTTTCTCTTGGTACTTATCTAGGCCCTCTGATACCAGAACTACAGGCACAATCCATCAATACACATGGCTTTTCCAGCTGAGTAGGAACTATCAGAGTTTGTGCTTCACTGACATAACCCTTGAGGATCTAGAGCTGTCAAGTCAACAAGCATTCATTAAGCACGTACTCTGTGCCAAGTGCTGGGGATACAAAGAAAGGGAAAAAATTGGTCCATACTCTCAAGGAGCTCACAGTCTAATAGGGGAGACAATATTTAGGGGCATACAAAATATAGTCATGATAAATTAGAGATAGTCTCAGGGTTCAGGAGGGGCTAGGATTAAGTATTGTCAAATGACCCTTGCAGGAGATAGGACTTTGGCTGAGCCTTGAAGGAGGCCAGGGAAGCCAAGAGATAGGGATGAGGAGGGTGAGCAGTCCAGGCATGGGGACAGCCAGTGATGATGCCCAAAGTTGCGTTCAACAATTTTATTGGAGGAACAGGAAGGAAGCCCATGTCACTGAACTGCAGATTACTGGGGGAGTGTAGCAGGAGGTAAGGCATCAGAAGACTGGAAAGGTAGGAAGGGGCTAAATTATGAAAGGTGTTCAATATTTGAAAATCTTATATTTGATCCTAGAGGTAATGGGGGGAGGGAAAGGGAGATATGGTTAGACCTGGGCTATAGAAAGATCAGTTTGACAATTTAGTGGGTAATGGACTGGATTGGGGAGAAAGTTGAAGGACAGAGGTCAATGAACATGCTACTGTAATAGTAGAGTCAGAATCTACACCAAGGTAGTGGTAGTGTTAGAGGAGAGTGGTTAGGGTATAAGAGGTATGAAAAAGTCAAATTATTCCCTCCTTATCACAAAAAGACATTCACAGAATACTACAGCTTCAGGTTCTTATTTATATTTTCCCACAAACCCTCCATAAAGCATCAGACCAGTCCTCTATAGGCCTTCCTGTAGTTTTTAGTGTTTTTTGGGTAGGGTTGGGGTGGGAGTCAAAGGGATACCGGGGGATGTTTGAGTAGGAAATTCAGATTGTTTCATGTTTTTCATTCTTGCTACATGACTGGACCTCTTCTTCTGCTCATATGTGACTTCATTCATTCATCACTGATACAATTTCTCTTGTAAAGAGAAGAACAATGTGTCCTTGAGAGCAGGGCCTGTTTTACTTGTATCCTCAGTGCCTAGCATAATGCCTGACATACAGTAGGCACTTAATAAATGCTTGTTGATTAACTGATTGATTCTTTACTTGATGCTGGACATTTCTCTTCTTATGCTCCTTTTTTTCTTTTTTTAATAATATTTTTTACCAATTATGTGAAATCTTTTATTTTTTAATATTCATTTTTAAAGTTTTGAATTCCACTTTCCCTCCCTCTTTTTCCCCCTCTCTGAGAAGGTGATTTGCTTATCCTCCTTCTTGTAACTTTTCTGACCCTTCTTTCCTCGCATATTTTTCTTTTCTTTTGCTCAAATCTCTTTCTTCTTTACTCCTTGCCATTCCCCTTAACCTACTAAGTGACAGTGATTGTCTTTTTATGCTGCCTAAGGAGAGAGTGGGAGAAAAATCAACAACCCCTGGGTGAGGAGACAGGTGCTTGGGTCCTAGTTCTGACTGTCAAAACTAGCTCTGTGACTGTGGACAAAGGGCACTACTTAGATCTACTGTCAACTCCTTGTGTGTTGTTGAGCAGTCATTTACCCTCTCTGGGCATAAGTTGTTCCTCATCTGTAAAATGGAGCTGATAATACTTATCTTATCCATTTTGTAGGACAGTTGTGAAGTTCATACTATCACCACCAGAAATTCTGTATCAGTGGTGAATGAATGAAGTCATGTCTGAGCAGAAGAAGAAGTCCAGTCAGGTAGCAAGAATGTGAAACATGAAACAATCTGAACTTCCTACCCAAACATCCCCCTGGTATGCCTGATGACTTCCACCCCACCCTCACCCCCCAAAATCACCAGGTAGGACTGTAACTACTGCCAGTATCTCTAACAAGGACACATCAACGTTTACCCCACTGTGAGATTGTCACACAAAAGTAGGAAGAACCCGAACTTCAGAGCTGTTGGTCAGCCATTCCATTTTACTGTAGTGGCTACACTGCATGTCTTGGAAGGAGAGAGAGCATGAGAGTCAGGTGAGATCTTTTTGGGATAGAATAACGTGGTTCTGGGATTCTGGTTCCCTTTTTCTGAGCATTGTCCTGGATTATGTATGCCCCTGGGAAAATTCTTGGGCATTTGTCAAGCTATCTTGGACGTATGATATAGCAAAGAACCAGAATCTCAATGTTCTCAACTCAGTAAGCATTTCTTAAACAGCTACTGTGTGGCAGGCAATATGCTAAGTGCTGGGGAGACAAATAAAGGCAAGAGCTTTCCTGCTTTCAAGGAGTTTATGATGTAACAGGGGAGATAGCATGTAGAGAATCATCCAGAAAGAACCTCTCTCCCTCTCTCTCCTTCTCCCTCCCTGCCCCCTGCCACATGGGTAGCACTAAAATCAGGATAGAGTTGTGTTATGGAAACCAAGATATATAAATAGACACACACATACACACATGCACATACATGCACACATGTATATATACACACATATATGTATATGCACATTCATGCATGTATATTATACACACACACACATATGCAACTAGATGTCCCAATGGATAGAATGTTGTCCCTGGAGTCAGGAAGACGTATCTTTCTGAGTTCAGATCTGATTTCTGTGTCAGATCACACTAGCTGTGTGATCCTAAGCAAGTCAATTCATTTTATCGCTTCTATTTCCTCATCTATAAGATGAACTAGAGAAGGAAATGGCAAATCATTTCAGCATCTTTGCAGGAAAGCCCCAAATGGGGTCACAAAGAGTGGGAAATGACTGAAATGACTGAACAGCAACAACTGTCTGTCTGTCTATCCATCTGTCTGTCTATCTACACGCTTACATGTATGCACACTTGTATACACACAAATATATGTATATATATTATACATAATAAGTTATGTATAATAGACTAGAAATAAGGGAGGACCAGGAAAGACTTCTTACAGAAGGCAGAACTTTAGGTGGGATTTGAAGGAAGCCTGGCAAGCTGGTAGGTGGAGATCAGGAGGCAGGAAGATTGACTAGTAGGTTGTTACAGTAGTCAAGGCATAAGGTAATGAGGGCATGCTCCAGAATCGTGGCAGTCTTAGAAAAGATAAGGAAGTGTATACAGGAGATGTTGCAAGGTAGAATCAATAAATATGGGAGGGGGTGAGAGAATGAGTAGTCAAGGATGATACCTAGGTTGTGAGCCTGGGTGGCTGAGATGATGATGGTGCCTTCCATGGTAATAGTAGAGGTATTTCTTTTATTTATTTATTTCTTTTCTTTTATTTTATTTTATTAAATTTATTTATTTAACTTTTAACATTCATTTTCACAAAGTTTTGGGTTACAAATTTTCTCCCCTTTTATCCCCTCCCCCCGCAAACACCAAGCATTCTAATTGCCCCTATGACCAATCTGCTCTCTCTTCTATCATCCCTCTCTGCCCTTGTCTCCGTCTTCTCTTTTGTCCTGTAGGGCCAGATAGCTTTCTATACCCCTTTACCTTTATTTCTTGTTTCCTAGTGGCAAGAACATTACTCGACAGTTGATCCTAACACTTTGAGTTCCAACTTCTTTACCTCCCTCCCTCTCCACCCCTTCCCTTTGGAAGGCAAGCAATTCAATATAGGCCAAATCTGTGTAGTTTTGCAAATGACTTCCATAATAGTTATGTTATATAAGACTAACTATATTTCCCTCCATCCTATCCTGTCCCCCATTACTTCTATTCTCTTTTGATCCTATCCCTCCCCATGAGTGTCGACCTCAAATTGCACCCTCCTCCCCATGCTCTCCCTTCTATCATCCCCCCCACCCTGCTTATCCCCTTATCCCCCACTTTCCTGTATTGTAAGATAGGTTTTCATACCAAAATGAGTGTGCATTTTATTCTTTCCTTTAGTGGAATGTGATGAGAGTAGACTTCCTGTTTTTCTCTCACCTCCCCTCTTTATCCCTCCACTAATGAGTCTTTTGCTTGCCTCTTTTATGAGAGATAATTTGCCCCATTCAATTTCTCCCTTTCTCCTCCCAATATATTTCTCTCTCACTGCTTGATTTCATTTTTTTTTAAGATATGATCCCATCCTCTTCAATTCACTCTGTGCACTCTGTCTCTATGTGTGTGTGCGTGTGTGCATGTGTGTGTGTGTAATCCTACCCAGTACCCAGATACTGAAAAGTTTCAAGAGTTACAAATATTGTCTTTCCATGTAGGAATGTAAACAGTTCAACTTTAGTAAGTCCCTTATGACTTCTCTTTGCTCTTCACCTTTTCATGCTTCTCTTCATTCTTGTGTTTGAAAGTCAAATTTTCTTTTCAGTTCTGGTCTTTTCATCAAGAATGCTTGAAAATCCTCTATTTCATTGAAAGACCAATTTTTCCCCTGAAGTATTATACTCAGTTTTGCTGGGTAGGTGATTCTTGGTTTTAGTCCTAGTTCCTTTGACTTCTGGAATATCCTATTCCATGCCCTTCTATCCCTTAATGTAGAGGCTGCTAGATCTTGTGTTATCCTGATTGTAATTCCACAATACTTGAATTGTTTCTTTCTAGCTGCTTGCAATATTTTCTCCTTCACCTGGGAATTCTGGAATTTGGCCACAATGTTCCTAGGAGTTTCTCTTTTTGGATCTCTTTCAGGCGGTGTTCTGTGGATTCCTTGAATATTTATTTTGCCCTCTGGTTCTAGAATCTCAGGGCAGTTTTCCTTGATAATTTCATGAAAGATGATGTCTAAGCTCTTTTTTTGATCATGGCTTTCAGGTAGTCCCATAATTTTTAAATTGTCTCTCCTGGATCTATTTTCCAGGTCAGTTGTTTTTCCCATGAGATATTTCACATTACCTTCCATTTTTCCATTCTTTTGGTTTTGTGTTGTGATATCTTGCTTTCTCACAAAGTCCTTAGCCTCCATCTGTGCCATTCTAATTTTGAAAGAATTATTTTCTTCAGTGAGCTTTTGGATCTCCTTTTCCATCTGGCCAATTCTGCTTTTGAAAGCATTCTTCTCCTCATTGGCTTCTTGAACCTCTTTTGCCAATTGAGTTAGCCTATTTTTCAAGGTGTTATTTTCTTCAACATTATTTTGGGTCTCCTTTAGCAGGGTGCTGATTTGTTGTTCATACTTTGACTTCATGTCTCTCATTTCTCTTCCCAGCTTTTCCTCCACCTCTCTAACTTGATTTTCAAAATTCTTTTTGAGCTCTTCCATGGCCTGAGCCCATTGGGTGGGCTGGGACACAGAAGCCTTGCCTTCTGTGTCTTTGCCTGATGGTAAACATTGTTCTTCCTCATCAGAAAGGCAGGGAGGAAATGCCTGTTCACCTAGAAAGTAACCTTCTATAGTCTTATTTCTTTTCCCTTTTCTGGGCATTTTCCCAGCCAGTGACTTGACCTCTGAATATTCTCCTCACACCCACCTCGCCTCCTGATCCTCCCAGCCAGCGTTTGGGGTCTGAGATTCAAATGCTGCCTCCAGCCTCAGGGCTTTTGGCGGGGGCAGGGCTGCTATTCAGTGTGAGATTAAGTTCAGGTGCTCAGGTGGGGGCAGGGCCGCCTCTCAGGCTCAGTTCCCTCAGGGGGTTTATGCACAGACCTTCAACAATGGATCCAGGCTTCTGCCTGCCCGGGGAGCCCCGGTCCGCCGCCGCCCCTCAGTCTCTGCCTCCCGAGGGGGCCCGAGCCATGGGGCTCCCCTCTCGACCCGCCAAAGAGACTCTCTCACTGACCCCCGTCACCTGTGGGTGGAGGGACTTGTGCGGCCACTGGAGATCCCGTCCCTGAAGCCTGCTCGGGTCTTTTCCTCTTGGTGCCGAGGCTGCAGCAGGTCTGGTCTGGTCTGGGCTCCGCGTCTGCAGTGCGACGGACCTTTTGCGAGAGGTTTGCAGGTCCCTCTGGAACAGAAATCTCCTTCTCTTCACTGTTCTGTGGCCTCACTGCTCCAGAATTCGCCGTGAGTTACTTTATACCGATGTTGTATGGGTTGTGGGTTCGGAGCTATGTGTATTTGCGTCTTTCTACTCCGCCATCTTGGCTCTGCCCCCCATATTTCTTTTTTTTTTGGAGGTAATCAGAGTTAAGTGACTTGCCCACGGTCACACGGCTTTTAAGTAAGGTTGGATTTGAACTCAGATTCTCCTGACCCTAGGGCTAGTGCTGTATCTATTGTTCCACCTAGCTGCCCTTGGGGGAGGTTTTTTTGGAGAAAGATAATGAGTTTGGTTTTGAACATGTTGATTTTAAAGTATCTGGCATTCAATTCTAGATATCCAATAGGCAGCTGGAAATGTGAGTTTGGAGGTTAGGAGAAAGTTGAGAACTGGATAGGTAAATCTGGGGATCATCAGCATAGAGGTGGTAATTGAAACCATAGATTCTGATGAGATCCCCAAGTGAACTGTATGGAGAGAGAAGAGAAAAGGGCCCAGCACAGAGTATTAGGGGCCATCCCTGGTTAGTGGGCATGATCTGAATGAAGATCTACAAAAGAGGACTGAGAAGGAGTGATCTGTTGGGTAAGGGGAGAGCAAGGATAAAGTCATGTTATGGAAACCAGAAGGGAAGAGAGTATCAAAGACAAGAGGATGATCGACAGCCTCGGAGGGTCAAGAAGGATGAGCACTGAGAAAAGACCATTAGTTTTGGCAGGTTCAAAAGATCATTAATACCAGTTTTGGTTGAATGATGAGGTCAGAGCTTTGGAGAGAAGAGTGGAGGCTGTGATTGTGAATAGTGTTTTCCAATAGTTTGCCCATGAAAGGGCACAGAGATATGGGATGATAGCTAGCAGGGATAGATGGATGGAGCAAGGAATTTTTGTTCAGGACGGCACAATCTCCTCTGAGGTTGCCACCATTCTGGTGCATGCCCTCATTATCTTATACCTTATGTAGGATGCTACCTGCACATGTTTATAAGGAGTAGGGAAGCAGCCAGTAGACAGGGACTATTTAAAGGTAAGGGAGAGAGTGGGAATGATAGAGGAAGCATTCCTTCTACATGAGGAGATGGAATCACTTGTGTAGGCAGAGGGGTTTGTCTTGGCAAGGAGAAGGGCCACCTCTTCATGTAAGATTGGGGTGAAGGAGGTCATAATGGCAGAAGGCATCAGAGTGGCAGGGAATGAGGAGGGGGGGAGAGGCTGACACCATATAAAAACATAGACAGTGCTGGTTATTATGACACAGACCCCCAGACTTAGGACCAACGGCCCTCTGGACCCAATGCCTTTTCCAGGTCAATAAAGCCTTGAGTGCTGGGGTGTGCAGGGCAATGGAAAGGATTCTAGTCCCCACCTTTTGGGTGCTGGTGGTGGGTGATTGGTCTCCTTTCCATCCCCTGAGGGGTGCAGAACACCAGCCCTTGGGCTCTCCTTGGGCTATGGGAATTGTTCCCATGTGAGTTGTTCTTGGGGTATGTGACAGGTTCAGAAAACAGAACTCCCAGAAAGCAGACTGCGGGGGTGGAAGGGGGGGAGCTGGGAGGAGAGTTCTGTCTGGCGGCTGTGACAGCCTGCTACCTGCCTTGTTATTTACCGGAGCTGCCGCCTCTCTCCTCCCCTCCCTCCCTTGTTATTTTCTCCTCCTCCTCCTCCTTGCTCCCTTCCCCCTTCTCCCCACAAGCTCAGCTCTACAACCTTCCTGACAGACTGCCTGTTAATTGGGGAGGCTCAGAGCAGAATCACAGAAGAGCTTTGCTCCCACTTCTCCTGCTAAGAAACTACCGGTGGCCAAATGTGTGATGGTGCTCACACCCTTAATAAGACAGGCTTTTCTGGAAAGCTGGGCCTTGTCATGGGCCTTGGTGGTTGTTTTAGGAATCGACAAGGAGAGGAGGGGCCTAGAAATCATTCTGTTGTTTGGATTTTTTTTTATTCCTTTAAAAAATGCATAAAAGGAAAGAAGACTAGGAGTGGGAAGGAATGATGATAATAATATTTCTATGAGGTTTTAGGGTTTTCAAAGCACATTTCCTCACTTTAGACATGTGAGGTAAGTAGAACAAGTAGTCTTATCTCCATCTGACAGATGAAGAAACTGAGTCAGAAAAGTTAAGTGATCTGCCCATGCTCACACAGTTAGGAGGTGGCTGGCCCTGTTCAGGTGACATGTTTTCTCACCTGGACAAAATTACCATAACATAGTGAGAGGTTCAGAGACTATACCATAAAGGTATCATGAGAAGAAAATAGGAAAGTGCCACCTGGAGAAGAGGAGATGTAAAGGTTAGGAGGAGACAAAAGGATTGTAGATTTAAAAGTTAGAAGGAAGCTTAGATGTGGGGTGGGGAACCTGTGGCCTTGAGATCACACATGGCCTTCTAGGTCCTCACGTGCAGCCCTTTGATTGGAATCCAAACTTTTTTGTTCTGTGAAGTTTAGATTCAGTCAGAGGGCTGCATTTGAGGACCCAGAAGGCCACAAGTGGCCTTGAGGCCACAGGTTCCCCACCCTTGATAGTACAGACTCTTCATTTGATGGATGAGGAAACTGATGATCAGAGGATATTAGGTAACTTGTTCATAGTCACACAGTTATTAAATGTCAGAGTCAGGCTTTGAATCCAGCTCTTCCTGCCTCTAAGTCCGGCTCTCTGTCAACAAGACCAGTTGTCCTCTTGCATGATTTCAGTCTTCAGGAATATGGAGTTCTGTCCTATGCAAGGAGGATTATACTTACTCTGCTAGGTCTCAGAAGGCAAAAGGAGGAACAATGAGAGAATGCTGGAAAAAAAGGGCACATTTTAGTTCTGTATAAGGGGAAAAAACTTCCTAGTTGGTGCTGTCCTCCAGTAGAATGGTCTGCTTTTAGTGGTAATGAGTTCCCTGTGATTGCAGGACTTCAAGGGGATGGATGTCTACTTCTTGTGGGGATTACAGAAGAGAATCTTTCTTAGGGAGGGTTGTACTAGAAGACCTCAGAAGTTCCTTCCAGCTAGGAGATTCTATGAAATAAGTAGAACTGAATATAATGGAGCTTTTGAAGGTTAGCTGAGGTGTAAGGACAGGCTATCCAGGGAAGCAGCCATTAAACCTTTTGTGTCTTCCACTGAGCCAGAAAAGGGTTTTTTAGCCCTGCTGTTGGGTCCTTGTCGAGTTGATGAATGGTGCTGATAGAATGTGTGGGTCCCACAATGTGATTTTTACAGAGAAAAGGCTTCCTGCCTCTCAATCACATTTCCACTACCTGCTAGCTACTGCCTGAAATTCCATAATTAGAGATTCATTCATTTGGATTAAAACTGTATCCTTAATTAGCATGCAAAATGCCCCGGAGAGAGCTAAGTTGAACATCTTCGGTCACTTACCCGTGAGTGCAAATTACTTTGTCAGATCCTTTGCTGGGAGCAGGTTTTGTAGGGAAAGAAAACAAGAGGACCCTGGGCACCTGGGAATAATGTGATATTGTTATTACATAGTAACCATTACAGTAATAATGATTATAGTTTGCATTTACACCATTTGAAGATTTAGAAAGAACTTTCTTCTCAGCCATCCCGGGCTTACCAGCATTATTATTGTTATTTTTTTCAGAGGGAGAAACTGAGGTCCAGAGTGGTGATTTTCCCAATATCACACAGTTATTTAATACTGGAACCAAGACTTGAACTTATGTCCTCTGACTCAAAGGAGGAAAAATGGACAGGCCAGGAAGGCTGTTGTCACCAAACTTGGCTAATTTATCTCTGCCATCTGAAAAATGAAGGCCTCAGACAGACTCTTTCTGAAATCCTCCACCGACCCCCAAGTCAACTGATACTCATTCACAAGGCTCTGGCATTTTCTCTGGCTATTCCTCCATGCCTGGAATCCTTCCTCTCCTCATCTCTGCTGCCTGGCTTCCCTTGGTTCCTTCAGGTCAGAGCTAAAAGCCCAACTTGTACAGGAAGTCTTTCCCAAAACATTAGGGCCTTCCTTCTGTTGATTGTCCCAAATTTATCCTGTATTTATTTCTTTGCGCATAGTTGTTTGCATGCTGTCTCCTCTTTAGATGTGCTTTGTCTCCCCAGGGCTTATCACAGTGCCTTGCATACAACTGGTGCTTAATAAGTGCTTATTGACTGAGTGACACCTCATATATGCCAGTGGCATGAGTACGTAAGGAAGGGCACTTCTGTGTCCAAATTCTCCCTCTGAGGTGCCAGCCTCGCGCGCGCATGTGACAGAACAGGGACCTGCCAAGGAAGGCATTCTCGTCAGCACCCAGTCTTCTTTTTGCACTCGGGCAGCTAATTAAAGCAGGGAAGTAATTTATTGCTGAGGGAGAACGTGCAGGAGGTTTGGCTTAGCGGAAGCGGCCCCCAAAGAGTTATGGAAAGTTAAAATGGGTTTTCAGAAGCAAAAGTTAATTGCTCTTCACTTAGCATTTCAATGGCGCCCTGCTTGGGTGAGAGTGGGGTGGGGGGAGTGGGCAGGATGGATGGAAGTAGAAGAGCCGCCTTTCCTCAGGCAAAGGAGCAGGTGAGGTAGTTTTGCCCCATTTCTGGACTCACTGCTCACTAGAGACTGGAGGTCACTTAGGTCATAAAAATTAGAGGCAGGAATGACTATAATATTTTTTTCTGAGGAGGGGGCAGTTTCTACATTCTCAATAAGGTCAGGGACTATCCCTTTATGTTCTCAAGTGTCAGGCCTTTGTGGCTAGCTTTGTGATCTTGGGTCAATCACTTTCTTTAGCAAAATGAGATTACCTAGGTGATCTGTAAGAACCCTTCCAGTTCTAATATTCTATAATTCTATGGACCTCATTCCCTCAGTGACCCTCTTGGACATTTCTTCACTTTTAGCTGAGAATGTGAGCTTCTTTAGGTCAGGGACTGTGCCTTACTTTGGATCCTGAGAGTTTAGCACAGTGTCTGGCACATAGTAAACCCTTAATAAATAAATGCTCGTTGACCAACTGAATGACTGACCCTTCCAGGGCTCGTTGCTACTTTTTAGTAATGAGTCAGGAGTAGGAATGGGGGATGGGGGGAAGTGCAGAGAGAGGGAGCAGAAGGGAAGCAATGGTTCAGATGGCAGCGGATACTTACCTGTGGTTTTAATCATCATCCACATATTCCAAGTCAGTGTTTAACCAAGTGATTAGCTATGGCAGTAGGAACAATGATTTTCCATAGAAGGCTATGTGTGGAGTTACGTATGGCATCACTAAAACGATGGGGTCAGCAGAGGCTCTGCCCCAGAGTACCATCATCGTGGGGTGGAGGACTTTCGTTCTTCCCCTGCCAGGCCTCCATCATCCCGGCCTCCTCCTCTTGACGCTGCCTTCTGTGTAACTCTCCTCCAGCTACACCCATAGTTGAATTGAACCTTATTGTCTGCCCCCCACCCCCCCAACCCATACCTACACCACCCCAGCCTGGATTTCTTGCCGCTTGGCTTCATTTCTGTTATCTCCCTCTTCCCTCAAAGTCTTCCTCTCATGTCTAATCATGTTGTTTGAAGGATATTTTGTACATATTTATTTATGAAAATATTATCTCCTCCAATGAGTAAGTTCTTAGAGGACAGGGACTGTTTTATTTCTGACACCTAGTTCAGTGTCTGACACATAGTAGGTGCTTATTGAATGGCATATTTGATAGAGGGCCTGACCTGGAGTCAGGAAGACTGGAGTTCAAATCCAGCTTCAGACACTTACTGGCTGTGTAACCCTAGATGAGTCATTTAATCCTGTTTGCCTCAGTTTCCTCATCTGTAAAATGAAATGGAGAAGGAAATGGTATCTTTGTCAAGAAAACCCCAAATGGGCTCACGAAGAGTTGGACAGGACAGAAGAATGACTGAACAACCACATAATAAATGCTTATTGATTGGTTGGTTGGTTGGTTGGACATTGCCCCAGAGTCTGACTCAGAATTCTAGTCCACTGGGTACCTGAACAAGAATCCCCTCCTCTACAATTTCCCCAATTACTGGTCATTCAATCTCGAAGACCTTCAGTGAAGAGGGGAAGTAACTATCTCCCAAATCAGCCATTTCTACTTTGAGTAAGCTTTTATAGACAGGCCTGGTATCAAGCCTACATTTTCCTTCTGTACCTTCCACCCATTGCTCCTGGTTCTCGTCACTGAAGCCAAGCACAGGAAGTCTAGGACTGCTGCTTTCCATTGGATGACCCTGAAAATACTTGGAGGCAGTTATTATCCTGGTTGTATCTCTTACTGGCTGTGTTACCTTGGGCAAGTCACTTCACTGGGTCTTATTTTCTTCATCCACAAAATGAGGGGGATTTAGCTAAAAATCCTTCAAGCTCTAAATCTCAAATGTTTCTGATTCTAGCAAGGGAAGTGGAGTTTCTCTGTGCAAAGGGAATGCTATAAATATACATTTTGTGGGTTTGAATGAGAACTGTGCTTATCACCCAAACACCATTCTGTATGCCACATAATTTCCTAGGTGAGGAGAAATCCAGTATCTTATGCCTAAAATATTAGGTCTTTAAAAGGCTATAAAAGCAGGTTTAACAAGAGTGCCTTGGAATTTGACTGTTACTTTATCTCTTTGGGCCTCAGTTTCCTCATATGTAAGATGAGGAGGTTGGTCTCAGCAGTCTCTAAAGCCATTTCTGTCTCTAAAATTCTACTGTCTTATAAATTAACTAGCTATACATCCATCTCCAAAAATGTTATTGGCATCCTCTCCCTCCAGTCGTTCCCTCCCAGACCTCCATAATGCCTCATTCTAAGTCTAGGACTATTGACTGGAATTGCTTCCTTGATCTATCTTGGGAATTATATATATAACTCAGAACAAGGTACCAGTAAGTTGAATTGATTGAACTCCATCAGTGATATTTTTAAAAAATTAATTTAGTTATTGGTACAACAACTGGGAGGAATTTGATAAACTAGAGCACATTCAAAGAAGGGTAACTGTAATGGTGAACACACTGGAGACCATGCCATATGAAGGTCAGAGCAATGAATGGGGGATATTTACTTGAGAGAGGGGGACACTTAGGAGGGATGTGAAAGCTCATTTTGTTTGTCCCCAGAAGGTAAAAGGAGGAAGATTTCAGCTCAATATAATAAAAACCTTCCAAAATATTGAGCCACCCCATAAAAAAATGGATCACTTTGGAAAGCAGTGGGTTTCCCTTCACTAGATCTTTTCCAGAAAAGCTTGCCGATCACTTGCCAGAGATGTTATAGGGAGAATTCCTGGTCAGGTACAGACAAGATTAGGAACTAGCCCAGGGAGAAACAATAGGCATTTATGAAGCATCTACTATTATGTTCTAGGCACTGTGCTCCAGGATAATGACAATGTGGAGGGGAAGGGCGCGTTGCCACCCATGAATCTCATATGAAGTTCTTAAGATAGCCCCATTAACATACAAATATATTAGAAGATTCTCTGCTCCATCAGCACCTCCCACCCCCACCCCAACTGTTTTTGCCTGGAAATAATTTCAGTCACTGCTCTGATGAACAAAGTAACATCTGAGCTCTCTTCCAAACCTAGACTTGCAGTCTAGAATATTGAGATCATTTTCTCTAGATCCCTAATAAGGACAAAGAAGTGATTTGAGAACCCACGAGTAACTCACTCCACTGAGGCAGATTTCAATACAAGTTGATGAAGTGGACTTGGATGTTGGTTACCTGCGTTAGACCAAGAGCAGTACAGGACCCACAGAAGAGTCAGTGTGACCTTGTGATGTGGACAGTGAAATGGGCTTCCTGGAAGTCCCCTCCTTGCCAGCTGTGTGACCTTGGACAGTCACCCAGGCAATCTGTGCCTCACTTTCCTCTTCTTCCAATGATAGGGCAGAACTAAATGATCTCTGAGATCCTACCTAGTTCTAAAATCCTATGAGCTAGAACACTGCTCTGCTTTTAAAAAAAAAAAAATTCGGGCTGTGAATTTATAAGAATAAATTCATCAAACAGAATTCAAAGCTGAAAACTAACACAATCTCTGCCCATAAGAAGTTCATAATTTAGTAGGGAGATATGACGTGCACAGATAATAGAAAAAGTAGGAGAAATTAGGCTGCAGAAAAAGCCACTTGCCCAGAATACACCTAGATAACAATCACTCCTCATTATTCTGAGCTAGTTGTAAGTGAGATACCTTCTTGCCCCCCAAAGATTTAGTTCTAAACAGACCAGGTCTTTCCCAGCCATTCTCATTTTTATAATAACCAAGCATGTGGAGCTCTTCCAAGGACCCCTAAATTCTGAAGACACAAAAATGTGAAGGCACATTTTGAAGAGGGAGACAGAAGATTGTCCAAAGAGACCAATGTGGATACATAGAGAAATGATCAGCCCACTTTGATTTTTTAAAAAAATACATATGTTGACTAGAGAAACAAGGAAAGGAAAGAGAGATGAACATAAAAGTATGGCATGGTTCTATAAGGGGGCAGCTAGGTGGCATAGTGGATAGAGCACTGGGTCTTGAGTCAGGAAAACCTGAGTTCAAATCTATCCTTAGACACTTATTAGCAATGTGACCACTGGCAAGTCACTTAACTCTGTTTGCCTCAGTTTCCTACACTGTAAAATGAGCTGGAGAAGGAAATGACAAGCCACTCTAGTATCTTTGCTGAGAAAACCCCAAATGGGATCATAAAGAATTAGATACGATTGAAATGACTGAACAACAACAAATATTCGTCTAAGAATTATATCAAGAGTGTTAAAGCTAGGAATGAACTGGAATTTGTGAGAATGCTAAGAACAACGAAAGGTAACTTTTAAATAGTTATGTGGAGGGAGGAAGAGGAAGATCAAAGAAAGGATAGGACTGATGTTTTAATGGATTGGTCAGTGATAATGGATGGTAGACAGAAAGCAGAGCTGCTTCACTCTTATCTGGTCTCTGTTTTCTCTTCCAAGGATGATGCTCACTGAATTATAAAGGACAGAGTGGGGAGTTGATGCCCAAGACGAGGAAGGAGATAGGACCAGAACACCTATCCCTTGACATAGTCAAAGGACAAGGCCTACATGAATTAAATCCCAGGGTGCTGAAGAATATGATGGATGAGATGGCTAAGCCACTTGGCAATGTTAATGAATCCTTGAAGAATGGAAGAAAGTGCTGCAGGATCATAGAAGGGCAAATGTCCCCATTTTTAAAGAAAGGAATCTGCAAACCATAGACCCAGTGAGCTTGAATTCAGTTCCTAGAAAAAATTCTAGAATTTTTTTCAAGTTTTGTGAGTATCTTGAAAAAAGAAGCCACAATCATAAAAAGGTGTGACCCTGGCTAAGTCACTTTACAAGGTCTTATTTTCTTTATCCATAAAATGAGAGGAGCTTATCTAAAATCTTCTCCAACTTTAATCCTAAATAATCCCATGATTCTAGCCAGGGAGGTAGAACTGATCTGTCATTCCTCAAGAACAGGTCACACCAGACTAACTTTCTTATCTTTTTTTTTGACAGGGTTACTAGATTGGTAGATCCAAGGAATGTTGTGGATGCAGTTCACCTAGATTTTTAGCAGTTGATAAAATTTTGTGTGCTATTTTTTGTGGACTAAATGTAGAGATATGGACTAGAGCTAGATAATAACTGGAAAGGATTTGACCTCAGGTATGGTGATGTAGTGGTTAGAGTGATGGTCCTGAAGTCAGGAGGACCTGAGTTCCAATTTGAGCTAAGCTGTGTGACCCTGGGCAAGTCACTTACCCCTGTTTGACTCAGTTTCCTCATCTGCAAAATGAGGTGGAGAAGGAAATTGCAAACCATTCTGGTATCTTTGTCAAGAAAGTCAGAAATAGGGTCGCAAAAGGTCTGGTGTGACTGAAATGACTTAACAACAACAAATATGGCAATAGGCTTGTCATTTGTCAACCAACCTTCCCAAGTTCATAGGAACTCATCTCTTGATTGGCCATAGAGTGATACATTTCTGTTTCAAGGTAAAAGGAATGCCCTCACTCATTATTTGATTATGGGTCCTTGAATCATAGAATCGCATAGTGGGAGTTGGATGGGACTGTAGAAACCATCTAATCCAACCCTTTCATTTGCAGGTGAAACAGGAGCTCAGAGAATTCATTTGAGGTCACATAATATCAAAGCCAGAGTTTGAACTCAAGTTTTCTGACTATACATCCAGCACTATTTCTACTAGTGCATATATTCAATGCATCTTATTTATTCTGTCTTCTTTTGCACTTTCCCCTCTTCTGTAAATTCTTCAGTTTTCTCTCCCCCTCCCCTTTTACAGAGTCACAGAATATATGTTTTCATCTACTTTTGCTTTCTTCACTTAGCATCAGTTTCTACAATGGAAAGAGTGATGGAAGGAGATAGGATAATGGGTATTAGAGGGCATGAGGAAGTAGAGTCTGGAAGGCCTATGGGGAAAGGCCTGGAAATGAAGGCTAAGCCTCATTTTGCAAGACATAAAGAGAGTGAAGTCTTTTCAACCTAGCATGGGGCATGAAAGGAAAGGGCTGCAATAATGCTAAACTTGTAAGTAGAGGCAGGGGTTGGGGTAAGCCATTTTCAGAGGGCTAGGTTTTGGGAGGAACCATGTCTATGAGAAAGGAGATTAGAGTACCTATGGCAGAAAGGTATCTCTCTCTCTCTCTCTTTCTCTCTCTCCCTCTCCTTCCCTCTCTGCATATATATGTGTTTATATAAATATATATATATGTATGTATCTGTGTACATATTATATATATATACATATATATGTACATACACACATATATATATACATATATACCCCCCTCCCCCATACACACATGTGCTTACAGCTATCATAGAGCATAGGCAGCTATGATATAGTAGGAAGTGCTAAAGAATTGAAGGTCAGAAGACCTGGGCCTGAATTCCATCTCTGTCACCAACTAATTATGTAATCTAGGCCTCAGTTTCCTTATCGGAAAAGTGGTGATAATAATAACGCTTGTTCTCTTGGCTTTGCAGGGTTGTTGTGAGAATCAATGGAAATAATAGATGTAAAGCCCTTGGTAAATTGTAGGTCACTATATAAATGCCAGCTCTTATTATTGCGAGCTAGCCCCATTCTTCCCAACCACTGGGCTAGGAATGGTGGAGGAGTCTGAAGGGCTGAACTCTGATATTTTTTTAGTCCATAGGATGAATTGGGCTGGGACACTCTGGCCCAGTCTGTTCCTCTGACTCCTTTTGAATATTTGTCTTTCTTGTTTTTAAAAGTGTCTTTGAGAAAAGTTATAAAATAGAACAGACATAGCACGTCTAGGATCAGAGCTGGAAGGGACCTTAGAGAGCTCATCACTGATGAAGAAATTCCCCTGGATCATGCAGCTAGTTGGTTATATGACAGAGTCAGGGCAAGAACCAAATTCTCCAATCTCCTGTTCTTTGCCTTGTAATATACTGCTTCATTCCACAATTCATGAATAATCTGTACCCTGTGGTAAATTAATTTTCTTTACATCTTATATAAACTGCCCTTTTCAGTACCAGGGTTTGATTAATGATGAGATGGGCCAGACCCCAGATGCTAGACAGACTTGCTTGGGAGGCACAGAAGACCTGGGAAGGTGCCAGCAATGGGGGAGGTGGGGGGTTGGGGGGATGTCTTTACAGTCAGGTGGAACATGAAGGCCCTCTGTAGGAGGACAGCCAAGCAGGAAGGCAATTTTCAATGTCATGGGGCCATGATATCAGGTAGGAGTAATCTAGTCCATGGGAACTGGAGTTCCATTGATTCTCCCAACCACCACGAGAAGCCAAGAGAACAAGTATTATCATTATCATTATCATTTTGCAGATAAGGAAACCGAGGCCTAGATTACCCAATAGGATTGCCTAGGAATATTGGTAAGAGTAAAAATAGCACCACAGTTCTTAAGGAAGCAGGGAAACTTGAAATACAGGGAGGGCTTAGGGCAAAGGGGAATAAGAGAGAGAACCAGAAATCAATATTCACATTCACTTATTTCAATATACAAGGATCTGTCACTTTGCTGGCAAAGGCAAACCCCTCCCTGCCCCAATGAAGCAAATTACCTGCCCTCTATACCTTAGTAGATAGCTTCAAGAATTGATGGGGTTGAAAAATTCCTCAACAAATGGTTAACCTGGTGATCAGTCTCTGTAAGGCAGTGTAGTAAGGTAAGAAAACCATAAACTCTTGAGTCAGAGGTTTTGAGTTCAAATTCCCCTTTAACATTTATTATCTGTGTGACCTTGGACAAGTCCTTTCCCTCCTTCTGGACCTCATTTTCCTCATCCATAACTTAAAAAGACTGGGAAAGATAGTCTCTGAAGTCTCTTCCAGCTCTAGATTCCAGGAACTTAACTAGGCTGCTCCTTGAACAAGTGACACATAGTTTATGCCTGGGATTGTTCTTTACCCCTTTTCAGCTTGACAGGCTTGTGCTGAACTGGTATACCATTGGAGAACCCAGGGATGCCAATATTTATAGGCATCAGAGGAGGATTTTTGTGAATTTAACTTCTTTTCACCAAATGGGATAGAAAAATAAGAAACAACACAATCCCTGCCCTGAAGGATCTTACAGTCTCTTAGGTTAGACGTGATACGTGTACACATAAAAGTATAACATAAGGAAGGTAGATTACGGTGGGGACAAAGGAGATTTCTAGGAGTAGTGAGCTAGAAATATCTGAGGGAGGAGAGTACACTTTCAGTTGGGAAGGAATCAGAGAAGACTTCATGGAAGAGGCAGTACCCAATCTGAACTCTGAAAAAGAGAAGGATTTCATTGAGTAGAGGTACAGAGGAAATGCTTTCCAGTCATAGGGGCTTGGAGGTGGGGGTGGACTTTGACTTGCATGAATGTATGGACTGAGGTAAGTAGCATGAGCTCAGAGAAGAGAGCTAGTAGTTAAATTTGGCTGCAATATAGAAGCTATGAAAATTAGTAATGAGCCTGGACTGGTGATGGAGAGTCATGTATAATGGTAGGCATCACTTGAATTGAATTAACCAATCAGAAGCATGGATTAGGTGTGAACAAACCTTAGACATCACCAGTGAATTGAGCAATCAAGGGTATCTCCATTAGATGGGATAGGATATGTTTAGATTGGCTGAAAAGATCTAGTCATGCTTTGTGGGCTTTGTAGAAGGCATTAATCCAGTAGACTCCAGCATTCCAGTGGTGAGCCAGAAGAGAGCAAGTCCAGGCAAGCCCTTGAGAAAGAATCACTTGAGGAAGGGAAGGAGAGAAGATCCTTTCTCTTTTATCCACCCCCTTGAACCAGAGGAAGAACTTGGAAATTTAAAAAGATATAGAAGATCGAGATTTCTCATCAGAGTTCTAGCAATCTGTAATGAGTGACAGCAGTGTTTACTCTGAGAGCTGGCACTTTAACTGAGCTAAGGACATGCTAGATGCAGGGAGAAAAGGTAGCTTTAGGTCCTGTGAAGTAGATTTCCAGGAATTGTAAGTCACCCCATTGGTTGTATCATATCTCTTAAGCTTGAGCCTACTTGCCTTTGAATTTTGTCTATATTGATGGGAGCGTGTGTCATTGGCTATTGAGTAGATATCTTATTCTGACTCTTCTTAGTATACCCTAGTAAATACTTTCTTTCCTTCTAAAAGCTAATAAATCATAGCTAACTGATATTAAATGATAATTCATTTATAGGGGGAAATATTCCAATGTAGGCTTATTAGCTCTTTGTTGTTGTTCAGTCATATTTCAGTCATTTCTGATCTCTGTGAGGCCATCTAGGATTTTCTTGGCAAAGATGCTGGAATGGTTTGCCATTTCCTTCTCCAACTCATTGTACAGATGAGGAAACTAAGGCAAAGAGAGTTAAGTGACTTGCCCAGGGCCACACAGCTATATGTGTTTGAGGCCAGATTTGTACTCAGAAAGATGAGTCTTCCTGATTCTATGCCTGGCACAGTATCTACTGTGCCACCTAGTTGTTCTTATTAGCTATGGTACTACTAGAGAAACCAGTTCTTTCCCACCCCACCCCCTAGTACCTCAGGGTCACCTAGAACCCTGACAGAATAAGTAGCTAGTCAGGTTCTGGGGAACCAACCTGACCTTATGAATGTGAGTTGGGAGAGTGTGCCCAGAGCATAAATTGCCCTTGTTGAATGATAAACTGGGAGTTTGTTTTCTCCCTAACAGGATGAAGATTTTTAAGGCACGAAGTAATATGGTTGAACATAACCATTAGGGAGATTATTCTGGAAACTCTCTGAAGGATGGAGTAGAGGAGGGTGAGATCAAAGATAGGAACATTGGTTAGGAAGCTTGTTTATTTGTTTTCTGTTTGTTTGTTTGTAACAGCTTAAAGTTGATTTAATTTTCTCTTTAGGAAGCTATTGCAAGACATGAAGAAGGACTGAGTTGGAGCAGCAGCACAGATACAGAGTTCCCACTTGTGGGATTTGTGACCATAGAGCAGGCAAGAGTCCAGTGGCTACAACTAGTTACAGAGGCAGAATGCAGTCTGACATCAAGGTTCACTTGATACCAAGAGACGTTCCCTATAGGCCTTGATATTTTCTCTGCGGGAGCTGTGAAGTGATCCCAGAAACTGAAGCAAAACTAAGCTTGTAGACAGATGTTAAGCAGGAATTAGCGGGATCTAAGAAGACAGACAAGTCAGTATACTGTCTCCCTAAGAGTTCCTCCTGGGAAGCTATAAGAGAGTCATGGATGGAGGGTACCTCTTCACCTATCAGGGCGGCCATGAATCTTTCTTTTCTTGACCAACATTTAGAGTGCTAGACCCAGCAAATATGGGAGAGGTGAGTCTGAATATCAACTCTACAATTTAGTAGCTATGGTGAATCACTTCTTTTTGGGCCTCAATTATTATATAATAACATAACCATTTATATATAACCATATATATAACCATATACAATCATTATAAATTTGGGATGTCTACCCCAAATATTCACACAGACTATCTGTGCCTAACCTGTGGCAGAGCATTCCGAGCTCGTATTGGTCTGATCAGCCACAGTTGAACACACTGAAATTTCACTTTACAATGGTGATGTCATTTTGGTCCTCTTTGAAGATGAAGGACAACCAACCAACCAACCACCATTTTATTTATTATATTATATATAATGCTCTAATTTATTATATATAAATTACAATTTATAATAGCATATAAAAATATAATAATTTATTATATTATATATAATACTCTAACTCCCTCAAAGGGTTACTCTAAAGGAAGTTCTTTGTAAGTCTTAAAAGCACTCTGGAAATGGGAGCTGTTTGACAGAATCACCATCTGCTCTGGCATGAGGGGTAGGGAGGGTCTGATCATGGCACTCTTGGGACTGCAGTCTAGTTCCTATTCTTTAGAGGTTTCCAATAATTCTTAAGGAATAAAATACTTGGACAAGTTTGAAGGCATTACAGATGATGGCATCTTAGGCCTTTGCCATTCTTCACACAGCCTTCATTGGCACAGCCTTGTTCTGCACAGCCATAGCCTTCAAGAACCCGGGGTCACTTCCATTCTGTGATGCAGCGGAGGTCAAATCCCTTCACTAAGCACTTATTAATGTCCCAGTCAGGGCCAGGAGCCCTTTCATCTTTTTAGATTAGAAATTCTATTTTCTTATATGTCTTTTTCTTTCTTCTGACTCATTGGTTGAAATAAATAGAAGGGAAATGTTACTTAAAGAGAGAGGTTCTGGAAAGTAAGGGAAAGAGAATGACACTGGCCATGGAGCCATGAGCCCCATTGACTACCAGGCTGGGGAATCTGTAGCCTTAAGAACACATGTGGCTCTCTAGGTCCTCAGGTATGGCCACCCCAGTTAAACTTTCCCATTAACCCAGGATGTAGCCTTGGCTAAGTCTCTTCTTCTCATGGGGCTTTACTTTGCCATTTCCTTCTCCAACTCATTTTACAGATGAGGAAACTAAGGCAAAGAGAGTTAAATGACTTGCCTAGGGTCACACAACTATATGTGTCTGAGGCCAGATTTGTACTCAGAAAGATGAGTCTTCCTGATTCTATGCCTGGCACAGTATCTACTGTGCCACCTAGTTGTCCTTATTAGCTATGGTACTACTAGAGAAACCAGTTCTTTCCCACCCCACCCCCTAGTACCTCAGGGTCACCTAGAACCCTGAAAGAATAAGTAGCTAGTCAGGTTCTGGGGAACCAATCTGACCATATAAATATGAGTTGGGAGAGTGAGAGAATTAGACAAAATGAGAGAATTAGACCAGATCAGAGTTTTTTTTACAATTTTTTTTTGTGTGTGTGTGTATGTGTGTTATGTTAGACTTACCCCTTTGTCAGTCTGCTGAGGCCTATGGAACCCTTCTCAGAATAGTGTCTTTAAATCCATAAAATAAAACACATAGGGATCCCAAACGAAATGTTGAAATACAGTTATTAAAATATTAAAAATTCCAAAATCTAAAATTAAAAGTCCCTTGAAACCTACCTGTGGATTCAGCTTAGGAACACTTCAGTGGAACAAGATCTAAGCTTCCTTCCTGCTTTTTTCTAAGAAATTTCAGGAAGGATGAATGAATTTCTGTGCACTAAGCTGGAGGTTCAAACGCAAAATGCAAGACAATTCCTGCCTTTAATGAGCTTATAGTCTAATGGTATCAGGGAAGACAATACATGTGGAAAGGAATGGGAGCCAGAAGAGAAGCGTTTTGGTTAGAAAAGTCTTAGGGATATTGAGTGAAGTCACAAAATAATTGACTGACTATTCCCTGGAATAGTGTTTGATTACAGTTCCCTGACTTAGAGGCAGAATGCTAGGGAGGATGAGGTACTTTCTCTCATTTTATTCTTCATATGCCTTCTCTTCCTACTTCCTTCTTCCCTCTGCCCAACCCATCCATCACATTCACCCTCCATCCAGGAATGTGCTGATAAAATATTTAACAATGGGCTCTCCAAAAATAGTATCTACTTTCAAGTTTAATCTGCATCATTAACATCTTCCCCACCACTTTCTTAAATCTAGACAATCAACAAAATAATAAATCAAGCCCTGATTTAAGGTTTGTGGATTTCTGAAGTATATGAGTTCACACCAAAAATTTAACAATCTCTTCTTGGGATTCTATTCTAGGGAATCAGGCTATTTTTCAGCTTTATTCCTAGCACCTTCTGGTCTGAGGCCTTAATTATTTTCCCCTTGGGAGATGTGGTTGTATCGTCAGATATCAATAGGATATACTCTATCTTCCACAAGAACATTCTGAGACCTCTCAAGATGAGGTTTCCATTCCCACTTGGTGGATTTTCACCTTGTCCACATTTCTCTTTGGAATAATTTTCCTTCTGTCTTGAGAAAGTCTATGGTCATTCCGTATTTGGATGGTATGATACTCACAATGACGGAATTTACACAATGCTTTAAAGTTTTCAAAGCACTTTACATACACTAACTTATGTGATCTTCATGAAAAGCCTTATGTGGTAGATGGTATGTCTGTTATCATCCCCATTGTACAGATGGGGAAACTGAGGCTCAGAGAGGTTAAGGGACTTGCCTGTGGATGTACAACAAATAATTATCTATGAAACAGGGTCTTCTAAAAGCCTTTCCCCCATTATATTTACTATGCCATGCTTCCTTTCAAGACTTGGAAGAGACCTTAGAAATCTAACTCTTTCATCTTACAAGGAGGAGGCTGAGGCCTAGATCAGGCCTGCACAACCTATAGCCTACCAAAGAATTTCAAGTTGTCTGCAAAAAATGTAGAAGAGACATCCTCTACATTTTTCACAGGTGGCTAGAAAGCCTTTGGCATGCCTGCAGGCCACTTATGGCCTGAGGGTCGAAGTTTGTACAGGCCTGACCTAGAGAAAAGAAGAGTCTTTGCCTGAGGTCACAGAAGTTATGAGAGGTAGAGCTGGAATTCAATTCCATGTCCCCTGACTCAAAATCTGATGCTTTTGTCCCTATACCATATATTGTAAGTATCACCTTTGATGGTACCTGAAACTAGTAGCAATAGTAATCATTGATGGGGTAGAGGAAGGAACTGAGAAAGGGGAAAAAAAACTCAGAGGATTGCTAGCGTCAGTTACCTCAGCAAGTAGAGAGTAGAGAGTTCTGGGTTGAGGTCCTAAATATAGGCCAGCTGACAACCTTTAAATTCAGGGATTCAACACATAGCTAGGCTGGTTCCTTTTCTCTTTATTGAGAACTTGTTGAGCTGAGTGGTGAAAAGCTCACAAATAACAGAGCCATACCTTGGAAATGTATATCTGCTGGGTCTCCTAATGGAAGAAATTCAACTTTATTTCCCAAGAGTGTCTGCTCGGGTAACAGCTGATTAGCAGCCTACTTCCATCTAAACTTCTATGGATTGATGATTGTGGAGGCTTCTTATTTTAAATATTTCCTTATATTAAGAGACAAGGAGTATGGTCCCTGTCGCTGCCTTTATTATTATCAGCATCAGTGCCTCCATTGTAATATTTATGTTGCACTCTGACTGCTCTCAGAACGCTTTAGCCATGTTACCTAATTTGTCTGTACGGCATCACAGAGGAATCAGGGGGGTGGCACCCATTAGTATAGGGACTGAAGCCAGGGCTCCCTCTACTCTCTGCATTCACACAAACATTATACTCTTTGCCCCTCAGAGAAGAGGTCATGCTCCATTTCTGAATCACAGAACCTTAGTTGTATGGGACTTCAAAGGCCAATCTGTACCTAAAAAACAATTCCTTCTATAATGTCCCTAAGTGATCATACACCTTCTTTTTGGACTCTTTCAGTATTGAGGAACTAAATAACTAGTTTTGGAGGGAGACTGACTATTCCTTTTACAAGAACTATTTCCTTCTATCCTGCTGAAATCTTAGCTCCAACTGGCCTAAGCATGCTACGGTTGTTCAATTGCTTCAGTTGTGTCTGACTTTTTGTGACCCCCATTTAGGGTTTTCTTGGTATAGAAACTGAAGTGGTTTGCCTTTTACTTCTCCAGCTCATGTTACAGATGAGGAAACTGAGACAAACAGTGTTAAGTGACTTGCCCAGGGTCACAGAGATAGTAAGTGTCTGAGGTTGGATGTGAACTCAGGTCTTCCTGATTCCGGGCCCAGCACCCTATCCACTTCACCATCTACCTTAGAGACTGAGCAAAACAAAATTTATTCTTTGTCCCTATGATAGATCCCTAGGTGGTACAGCAGATGAACATTGGTCATGGAGTCAGGAAGATCTAAGTGCAAATTCTGCCTCATACTTACTAGCTGTGTGACTCTGGGCAAGTCACTCTTTTTTGTCTCAATTTTCTTATCTTTAAAATTGAAATAATCATAGCACCTAACTCCAGGGTTGTTGTGAGGATCAAATGAAGTAATATTTGCAAGGCACTTTGCAAACCTTAAGGGTGGCTAGGTGGCACAGTGGATCAAGTGCCTGGCCTAGAGTCAGGAAGACCTGAGTTCAAATCCAGCCTCAGACACTTATTAGTTGGATGACTCTGGGCAAGTCACTTAACCCTGTTTTCCTCAATTTACTCATCTGGAAAATGAGCTGCAGAAGGAAATGGCCAATGATTCCAGTATCTTTGCCAAGAAAACCCCAAATGGGATCATGAAGAGTTGGACATGATTGAGGTGAACGTATAAACAACAATGCAAACTTTAGAAGCAGTATAAAAATGTTGCAATTATGATAACCCTTCCTATTGAAAGACACCATAGTATCACCTTCCTCCCTTCTGCCTTTTCCCCAATTACCCTTTTCTTTAAACTTTCCAGTTTGTCAATGCCATCTCTAAATACGGTCCCACTGTGGAATAAATTCCTTTATATGTAGTCAGAGCAGGGCAAAGTACAGAGGGATTTTCACATTCTGCCTTCCTTTCCCCCTCCTGCCAGTTCTGCGCACTGTTAATGTATCTTGAGATTGGATTAGCATTTATTTTTGACAACCAAACCCCGGAGTTAACTCATATAGCGCTTAAAGTCCACTAAAGCCTCCCGCTTTTTTTTTTTTTTTACAAGACTTTACTTGTGGCTACACATTCCTCCATTTTATACTTTGTTCCCTCTGTTGTAGTTAGATGGACACTTCCCAGCTGTCTAGTGGACAAAGCTTTGGAGTGTGTGTGTGTGTGTGTGTGTGTGTGTGTGTGTGTGTGTGTGTGTGTGTGTGAAAGCATCTCAGAGCTGGTCTTTTAGAGCTGGGGAAGCTTATCCCCATAGCAAGTTGAATCCCCATAGCAAATGGCCCTTGACTTTACCTCAAATCGCTTTCTCTTGGTCCTTGGTCTACGGTATCCAGATTATAGTGGCTAAAGGGTCAATGGGGATGGGGTAGGGTGAGGTAGAGAAATTATGCTCCTGTGCATTGTGGAGAGTGTTCTTTTTCCTCCCAGAATATAGCTCTAGGCCAGCTGTCCTAATGAGAATTTATGGTCTGTTTTCTCTCCCTGCTTTTGGGGAGAGGAGTCTAGAGTCCAGCACTTGGACAGATGTATCTGAAAAATAAATCTTGCTCTAAATTGTATTTTTCCTTAAACATATTAAGCAATATGTTAGACATTAGTGATTAATATTAGCTGACCTTTATACAGCATTTTAACATTTACAATGTGCTTTGTATATATTACCTCATTAGATTTTCACAACAACCCTGTGTAACAGGCGCTTAGGATGTTACTATTTAAATTTGACTAAGGGGGAAACTGAGGCTGAGAGTTACTGGTTGGTGGTCAAACAGCTAAGAATTATCAGAGTCAGAATGTGAACCTAGGTCTATCCTAGTCTTGGTCCAGCATGTTTTCCATTACACCACATTGATGGGCTAATAATTATCTTTGTAGCAATAAGATCCAGAATTTGGGATCTGGGTTCTAGTCCTCGTGGTGTCACTGATGACCTATGTGCTTTGGTCAACAATGTTTTTCTCTTTGATCTTCTTTTCTTTCAGTTTCAGTAGAATAAAGGCAGAGTGGAACTTCCCCTCATCTGTAAAGTAGATTGGAAGTAGCTTTGGACTAGATGATCCCTCAGGTTCCTTCTGACTATAAACCCCAACCTATGATCCTTTACATTTGAAGAATTAGTATCAAGAGAGTATTGATGATTTGGGAACCAGGACCTCCATGCGAAGGTGAGAATCCTGGCAGAGTAGCAAGGGAAGGTCAGGAATGTCCTCATGGTTAGAATGGAGGAGTGCTTCAAATCCTAGCATCCTCAAAACCCTCTTGCTGAGTGTTGTGGCCCAGGACATGCTTCTGTTCACAAATGACTGTGTGACTTTGGTCAAGTCACTTAAACCCTCTGGTCCTCTGTTTCCTTGTCTGTAAAATAAATACACTTGATAAGATACTTCTGCAGTTCTTTCTAAAACTTTCTTTTATAGAGAGTTTAGAGCTTTCCAGGTAACTTTCCATTTCCTATTAGCTGCTCTGAAGGCCTTAGGGGCCCTAGTGGGTACCCTCTGAAAGCCCCCTCCCCCTTTCAACATCCCATTTGTTTACTGTCTTCCTCCATTAGATAGCCAGCTCCTGGAAGGCAAGGACTGTCTTTGTTTTTCTTATTTTTATTTACAGTGTCTGGTGCATAGTAGGTCTAATAAATGTTAATTAAGTTGAAGTGAGGTAAAGTGGTGGAGGTGGTAGTTTAAATACACCTGATCCAGGAGCATCCTTCAGTAAATGGATGAAAGTTGACAGGGCCAATAACAATAGTTGGGTCTACCAGTGAAGATGAATCAGGAGTGCTCCTAAGATTCAGAGGGCCTTACCCACTGTAGCTGGTGCCTGGTAAAGGGGCAGTGATGGGCACTTCTGACTTCTCTGCTTATAGAATAGATCTATTATCTATATAACTGATGCCCAATTCTGCCAACTCACAGAGATCCAACTCAGGCTTCTGACGGTGGTTTCTCTAAGGATAGGGAAACAAAGTATGTGGTTGTTGTTGATCCTTTATTTGAACTTTGTTCCAGATATGTGGCCACAGCAGATGAGTCAAGAAGAACTGTGTTCAAATCCAGTTTCAGATATTTGCTAGCTATGTGATCCTGGGCAAGTCATTTCACCTCTGTTTGCCTCAGTTTCCTCCTCTATAAAATGGGATAATGACAGCACCTACCTCCTAAAGTTGTTGTGAGGATCCAGTGAGATAATTGTAAAGTGATTAGTAAAAATGCTTAGCCTTAGTAAATGGTATATAAGTATTAGCTCTCATCATCATTATTATCATCATTAACTGGGCAACCACAATTTACCTTTCATGGTCTCCAAAACCTTGCAGGGACTTTTAAAGGCAATGGTCATGTCCATATAGAGTCATACAATGTTAGAACTGTCAGGGGACATGAGAGATCACTGAGTCCAGCTCCCTCATGATGAAGACCCTGAGTTCAAGAGAGGGGAAGGTACTAGCTAATCAGTGTTCTCCTTCTCCAGTGACCTTTCTACTCAGTGGTGCAATGAAGCCAACTCACAGTGTCCTAAAGGAGCTGGTTGTTAAATTTTCAGCGTGATCATTTACACCTCAGAAATAGGATGCTACAATTGGCTTGTTTACTTGTTTTGTTTATTGCTTAGACCTAAGAAAGTGATGGAGAAAAATATTAATAGTGCAGATTAAACTGAAAAGTGTGTTCTATATACATTTTTTTCCTCTGGAGAGCTGGTTGTTAAACATTTACCCACCCATCCCTGTTAATACTGTACCCCTTTCCATTTTTTTCCATTCCTTCTGTCTTACAAAAGGAAGAAATGGAGACCTAGAAAAGGAAGAAACTTATCCAGATTCATAAAGCTAGTTATTGGAATGGTCAAGACTAGGAGTTCTATTAAATGATTTTGTTTTCAAGGTACTTTGCTGTGGATTTTGTCTCATCTACCATACCATTCATCTGTCTAAGTCCCCAGTGCTTGGTAGTACTTAATAATCCTTTACATCTAATCCTGTACCTCTCCATCCTGTTTTATACTTTTCAAAATATTTTCTCTTACATGATCTCATTCTACACCCAGGTAATCTTGTGAATTAGGTAGGGCAGAGGGTGTTATTCCAATTTTATAGATAAGGAACCTGAGGTTAAGAGTTAGTGGCAAAATCAGTCTTTGTGTAAGGGACGGCATTCTCTCCATCTCAGTCACTGTGGGTATGGAAGGCCCATAGCAATCTAAGGGAGGGAATTTCCTTCCACCTCAGTTGATGTAGTCAGGAGAACCCAGAAGTCATCAAGGTGTGAAGGAGGCATACTAGGCATTTTCTGCAACCTATATCAATATGTGAATAAGTTCCTTAATCAAAATAAGAGGATTATGGGACCTTGGCTGTTGGATGAAAACAATTGATGCCACATAGGAAATATTTTGTGACTGACTGAGAGAATGTCAATGACTGAGAGTCAGTTGTTGACTGAGAGAAAGGCCCCTTGTGCCTATATTCAGGGTGTCCCAAAAGTCTTAGTGAAGTTGTAGACTTTAAAAAATATTACACACACACACACACACACACACACACACACACACACACACATACACAAATGCTAAACTGCTGAATAACTTGGTTCTGTATAAAAGAAGCAAGTCATTCAAAGCTGAAGCATCTAACCCAGAAGCTGTTTATGGAGGAGAGAAGTGGAGGAGTGGGTTCAAACAGGACTTTCTTTTCCTTCTCATTGCCCCTCTCCCCTCCCCCTTGGATGTGTCTTTGGAGCTATAGGCACCCAGCAATCAATAGGGAACACATACAAGGAGTGTGAATCCTCATGGTAGAGAGGAGCACCAGCTGTGGCCTCAAGAAAAGCATCTGTTCAGTGTAACGGCCTGCCTAGCAGATATCCTGAATACAGGGGGTGCTGTGTCAGGACTTCAGGGAGAGATAAAGGATTTCTTGGGCCTTCATGACCTTGGGTTGTGAGTCCTTTTGCCCCAAGGGTAATCTATGCTCCTAGGATTCAGAGGTCCTTCTGTGGATTCTTTGTGCCTCACTTCCATTCTCAAAGGCTGAGCCCACTCTGTCCATGGACACTGTGTATTTGTGGCAGAATGAACTGTAGATGTTTGCCCTCTGTTATGTGGCATGATGGATTAAGTGCCAGAGCAGGAAGATGTGAGTTTGAATCCTGTCTCAGATGTTCACTAGCTTCATGACCCAAGTCAAGTCATTCAACCTTGGTTCTTCATCTGCATAATGCGAATAATAATAGGATGTACCAGATAGGGTTGTTATGGGGAGCAGATGAGTATATATGTATGTATATGTACACACATATATACATACATATGCACACATACACACACATATACACATATTGCTTGGCAAACTTTAAAGTGCTTTATAAATTCTAGTTTGTAATATTATTTTGAGTAATGTTTTGTACCATCTACACCCACAGAGTGTATAGTGGCATACAATAGGTGCTTCATTGATGGTGATGATGACTAGAATTCAAATTTCCTGATTCCTAATCTTGTACTCTTTCTACCACACCATGTTGGCCAACTGAGAGACATGAAGGTTACCTGAAGGCACTTACTTCAAAGGATTCATGATTTTGTCTGTGTGAACAGTCCTATCACCAATGCAGGAGAAGAAGCTAATATAACAGAAAAGTATTTGCATGTAGAATCAGAAAGCGTGGTTCAAATCCTGACTCCTCTTGCTGGCTATGTCACCTGGGGCACATCACCTCCCACTTTGGGTGCTCAGCAAAATGAGAGGATTAGATTGATGATCTATGAGGTACTTTCTAGTGCTAACATCCTGTCAGTCTGTGATGTAGATTACAACCCCCCTCCCCTTTTTTTGGTTGTTCTGTGTTTTCAGTCATGTCTGATTTTTTGTGACCCCATTTGGGGTTTTCTTGGTAGAGATTTTGCAGTGATTTGTCATTTCCTTCTTCAGCTCGTTTTACAGATGAGGAAACTGAGGCAAACAGCTAAGTTATTTGTCCCAGGGTCACAGAGCTAGTAGGTGTCTGAGCCTGCATTTGAACTCAGGTCTTCCTGACTCCAGGCCTGGTGCTCTAGCCACTGCGCCACCTAACTGCCCTTTTATAACCTTCTATAACTTATAGTTAAAGATACTGTGGTTAGAAGAGGTCAGCCTTCTCGTAATGAGCTTTTCCTGGGTTAGCATGGCAAATCCTCAGACACAGAAATGATCTGAGTTAGAACTCAAAGCCTTTCTTTCCAGTTTGAGAGAACGGACTGGAGATTGAATTATAGTGAAGATTTCAAGAACCCAGGCTTACCTCTGTTTACAGATGAGACATTGGAAGAGGGTGTCAGTGGAGATGTTAGGGAAATCAGTAGCTGAAAGAGTTTGGGAACTCTGATCACACTACTTGTAAGAGTAAATGATCTCTGCTACAACCTCTCTGAATCCCTTAGAATCATAGACCAACAAATCATAAGTTCTGAAAAAGGTCTTAGAACACCGAAAGAATTCTTGGAGTCTAGAACTATATGGAATATGTTTACCCTATGACTCAGCACCCAGACCACTGGACTAACATTTAGATCCAGTCTTAGGAATGTACCTCAGGAAAACACCACAACCCTGACTCATTATGCCTCCTCTCAGTTTACTCTAGGAAGTCCTCAAAATATAGCTGATGTCTATCTGTGTCTACTCAGATGTGGTTAAAGTATTCCCCAGATTCCAGCACTCAAGGTAACAATGCATTTATTGAATACAGAACAGTTTTTATTCCACCTTGAAGAAAATGCAAAAGATTCATACAAGCCCATAAACAATACAGAAAACTCATGAAGAACTCACTATAACTCATAAACGATTGATACAATTTCCCCCCCCCCTTTCCACTGAGTCCTCTTTTTCTCCAAGATCTTAAAGTCCTCTACACCAATCTTACTGCCATGTGTATTGAACTCATCTTTAGGGAAGATCAAGTCTGGGATTGTTATTGGTGAATTCCCATGACATTTCCTGCTCTCCTACATACACTGATAATGCTATCCCAAGGATTGAATTTCCTCAAAAGGGAAATGCTCTTGGGGTTTCTAGAGAGTTAATTCCCTTTCCATCAGATACATAGAACTTAACTCAGAGTACTAACAGTAGTTTGTTAGCTTTTAGGCAGATTTAGTTGTTTGCCCAGTGAGGGTCAAAGCCAGGTAGCCCCTGTTTGAGAAAGGCAGCTTGCTTGACCCATCATAGGAATGTCCTTTTTTATTTTCCGCAATATATTGACCAGCAAGGAGGTAGGTGGGGGTGTGGATGGGGAGGGAGAGATGGATGTGCAGAGGGGCAGATGAAAGGATGGTCATTTTTTGCCAGGTTCCTACAAGTAAACTCATGGTATCTGCAGGCCTCCCGGCTGTTGGCTGGGGGCTTGTTGACAAGGCCGCAGTACAGAATTAAAGGAGGAGCTAGGAAGGACAAGGGAGTCACCACATAGAACAGATACTTAGTAGCTACTGTGCTCCAAGCACTGTCCTTGGCATTAGAGGAGATACAAAGTTTAAATAGTATACTATACCTGTCTTCATATAGCTTCTAGTCTATTATGGGGATAAGAATTACAGATAATTCACGATACGCCATTACACATTCATAACAAACATATAAAACAAAGTGCTTTCTAACGTCCAAAGGGAAGATCATTGCTGATAGAGGAAATAAGCAAAGGCTTCTGGAGGAAAGACATTTGTGTTAGGCTTCAAAGGATGAGTAGGAATTCGTAGAATAAAAGACATAGAAATTCAGAGTTAGAAAGTGCCATAGTGACAATCTGGTTCAATGCATTCTTGATGAGACACTTCCACCGTGTGCCAGACACATGGTCCCTCAGTCTTGTTCTAAGACTTCAAATGATATGGAACTCATTAGCTGTCAAGGCAGCCCAACAATGAGTTGAAATGGGATGAGGGGGTATTCCATACTGTGTGAGAAAAGGTCTGGAGACAGGAGAGCATGGGATGTGTTCAGGAGATGAATATTTCTTTCCTTTCTTTTTTCCATCCTTTTTCTTCCTTTTTTCTTCCCTTTTTCTTCCTTCCTTTTGTTCTTTCTTTCTTTTTCTTTCTTCTTTCTCTCTCTCTCTTTCTTTCTTTCATTCTCTTTTTCTCTTTCTCTCTTACTTCCTTTTCTTTTCTCTCAGTGGTCAAGAAAGAAAACTGGGTCACATGGAGGGAAATCATGTACCATTCCTTGCTGGCAGATCCCCAGAGAAGCCCTATCTATCCCCACCTGTCCTGTCTTTCCTTACCTCCCTCCTCCTCTCTCTCCCACCTCCACATTGCTGTCCCGGCATGCTTAGGAGCAGAAGCGATTGATGAATTCACCCGCTTGGCATTAGAGACAGTCATAAATAATGCTTTGCTCTTTGGTGCCGGCACTTTCTATTAGAGCTGCCTGCACTGGGCTGTTGCTACCCCCAGTCTTCTGCTGGGGACTCACAGTAAAATTTATCAGCGTGCTTTCGGCACCTAATAAATCATCCCCACTGGGAACCATCTGGCAGATAAGGCCTGGAAAAGCCACGTGCTAGGCAGAGGTGGAGTCAGAGTGAGAGACAGCCACAGCTGGGCAGCCCCCAGGCCCCAGTCGGAGGTGAAGCTCTCTGCTCCACCAGCCTGGGCCTGTTCTTTCTTCTCTCTGGTAAGGATGAGTGCCAGGCCCAGGAGCTTGGGATGGGAGGGTGTGATTAGCTGTTGGGTTCTAACTATCTCTTGGGGGATATAGGCTCAGGCAGGATTTCTGTCCAATATTTTACACTTCCTTAAACACTGGAGATCTTATGCTTTGACAATGGTAAGGAACAGTAGTGCCCCATGCCAATTATGAAAGCAATGTGGTATAGTGGGAAAAAACAACAACTGGTTATAGAAGTAGAAGACCTGGGATCAAATCCTAGCCCTGCCCCTTAATAGCTGTCTAACCTTGGGCAAGTTAATTAACCTCTCTGCGCTTCTGTTTCCTCAAGTATAAAATGGGGAAAAATTTATCACTTAACTGCCTGTGGATAATGTGAAAATCAAATGATATAACAGATGTAAAGCAATTTGTAACTATAAGGGCCTCCATATTTCTTTTGTCAAGACCTGTGATTTCATGGGGGTTTGGAACTGTAGGGGTGGAAATTCCCCTAACCTGATAGAGATTTGCAACTCTTCTGTAGATTATACATCTAGAAAGTTGCCTCAGAAGCACTAAAACGAATTTATTTCAGCATGTTTGCCAAACCAGTGTGTATGAAAGGCAGGACTTGAACCCAGGTCTTCCTGACTTCAAGATTAGTCCTTTATTATAAAGTCAATTTGCCAACTCTTATTGTATTCCTATTGTTAGACCAAGTCATTAATCAATAAGCATTGCTTAAGTGCTTACTATATACTGTGCACAAATGAAAAAGCAAAAAAAAAATGCCCCCCAATTAAAAAAAATAGAAAAGTCAATAACAGTCCCTGCCTTCAAGGAGCTTATGTTCTAATGGGAGATATTACACACATACACACACACACACATAAAATAGAATGCACACATATAGATATATACATACCCCCATATACATACTTTCCATATATGTACATATGCATGTGTGTCTCTATTTATGTGTACGTGTGTATGTATCTATTTCTATTTCTAGCTATCTCTCAGATGGAAGGTAGATTTTGAACTGAATCCTGAAGGAAGCCAGGGATGAGGAGGGAGAGCATTCCAGACAGGGTAGACAGGCAGTGCAAGGGCTCTCCTGTGGAAGATGGAAGGAACATGGTATGTGAGGAACAGCAAGGAACACGTGCTAACAATAGACATGCCATCACTATGGGTCACTGTGTCCTAGTATGTCAGAGCTATCAGGGGCCTTAGAGGTCAGACTCCCTCACATAACAGAGGAGAACATCACTGAGACCTTGAGAAGGAAAATGACTTGACTGAGGTCATAGAGTTACATAACAGCAGAATCCAGGTCTCCTCGCTCCCAATTCAGGTTTTTTTTTTTCTATTAAACCAGGTCTCTTACATCAGTAAGAAATCGTTTGCTGAGATAAAGGCCCATAGATGTTTCCCTGGTAGGATATGGTCACTGCCTTTTTTGGGTTTAAAAAATAAATAAAATGAAAGGGGCCAGAAATATGAAAAAGTGTTTGTAAGCAAGCAATTGCCTGGATGTGGGGTAGGGGGTGGGTGGGTGGGCTGCAGGAGGCCTGTTTTCTAGTTTTAACTGCCACAAACTAGCTTTATAACTTGGGACAAAGCACTCTATAAGATTATAACAACCTTAGATGTCATCTTACATTTTACAGAAGAGGAAACTGAGGCCTGAGGCCTCAATTTTAGGCTTTGGTTTCTGCTTTTGTGTTAGGAAGAAGACCAGACACCCCTTAAATTCCCCTCCAGTTCCTACAGAACTACAGATTTTTTTTTCCCTGGCTGAGGGCCCATCTTTTGAGCAGCATGGGACTGAAGAGGTAAACCAGGCTTGTGAATAAGCATCAACACTCATAAAACCTCCCCGCCCTCCCCCCATGGAGGCTCCACTGGCAGCCACAAGAATAAAATAGAGAGTTTTGTGTTTGCCTGGCCTAAATGGCCCTTTCTAATCCTGGGTTAACTGTTTTGTGATTAGGCTGGGGGATGTCTGGCAACTCGGGTCTGGGGCCCCCTGGAATTCTTCTGCCAGGGGCCCGTTTTGCAGAAGGATGCCTGCCGAGCTGTTTCTGATTGCTGTGGACCCATCCTGGGAAAACATTAAATGAAGTGTCCCAAAGATGCTTAGCTTAGCTATGCATTTCATTTGGTGGTAATTGAAATTTGCCAACAAAGATTTGCATGTAATCTGCGATTTCGTTTTTCAATTAAAATTGCCATCTTAGTCTGGATGGGAAGTACTTGGCCTTTTTTCCTTTCCCTGGCACTTTTCTAACCATAACCAATTTTCCTCTCCTCCCTCATATTCCACCCCCCCTCTTTGATGATGGAGTTCAGTGATATGGGGAGAGAGATGAGGACTGAGAGCTAGTCTGCTTTCAGCCCATTTCCTCTCCTAGAGGAGGAACCTATTAATTCTTCAGTGAGAGGTGGACTGTGGGAGTCCAAGACTAAAACAGGAAGGTTGCCCAGGGCTATATGGTTAGGTTTAAGTTTGGGTTAGTCAAACTAGAGGCTGGGGCTAGGCTGAGGCTCACCTCCAAGACTGGGGAGTTGATGGTAATGGCTTCCTTTAGTGGTTAGGGTCAGAGATGTGCCAAGGAGCTCATGGAAACATGGGTGAAAGAACGTTGCATTTGGAATCAGAGGGAATCAGTTTGAGTCTTACCTCTCCTACTAGCCTTGAGTAAATCACCTCCTCTCTGGGTATCAGTTTCCTCATCTGTAAAATGAAGGCAGGGAATGGTGCTTCCCATTGATTTCCAAGGCCCTTCCTAAAAGTATATCTTTATCTGAAAAATGGGGATGATAATAGTACCTGTCTCATAGGGTTTTTATGAGGATAAAATGAGATAATTTATGCACTCCAAAGTACTTTGAACAACTTTAAAATGCTGCCTACATGTTATTCTTATTCTTGCCTCTAAGTTCCTCTATCCTGTTAGCATCCTGTAGATAGATTCTATAGTTCTACAACTACTCAAGAGGTAACATCAACTAGCTGGAAAGTAGGAGCCTAGAGAGACAGTCTAGCTCAGTGGAGAGTATGCTGATGTTGGAGCTGGACTACGTGGGTTTGAATCTTGCCTGCGCTACTTGGTGATTCTGGGCAAGTGGTGTCACTTTTCTATGCCTCAGTTTCCCCAGCTCCATAATGAAGAAAGAGGTTGGAGTAGTGGGGTGGGGAATCTGCAGCTTGAAGCCACATGTGGCCCTCTAGGTCCTCAAATGCAGTCCTTTGGCTGAATCCAAACTTCACAGAACAGATCTCCTTAATAAAAAGATTTGTTCTGTAAAACTTGGACTCAGTCAAAAGACCGCACCCAAGGACCTAGAGATTGACCTTGGGGCCACAGGTTTCCCATCCTTGGAGTCAGCCTCTGTGGTCCTTTGTAACTCTAAATCTGTGATCCTGACAGGGTTACAGGTGTCCTTGGCTTATATCTAGAACAGAAGTCAGCTAATGGGGGTTAGGGAATCCCAATCAGAAAAGAGAAACTTTGTTTCCGTCTGGAGTTGAGCTTCCTTAACTCCTTTATACTTATTTTTTCTTTAATTAATTGCCTTTTTATATTCTGTCCTATGATGAGCCCTGGCTGGACAGAAAGAAAGGAGAAGGTAATAGCTAATTTTTATTTCTATAACCTTTTGAGGTCTCTAAGCACGGTCCTTAAATCATGTGAAAAATTTGATAGAGGTACCGTTATTATCATCCCATTTTACAGATTAGGGAATTGAGGTTAAAGAAAGACTTTCCCATGGTCACGTAGTTCATGTGACAGAGCCAGGATCTGTGGTGAGATCATCTGAATGAAGGCCCAGTGCTGTCTCCTATTCTACCATCTTGCCTTTTAGAGGACTCTTGATGATTCCCCTCTGGGTCCCTGACTCTCCTGTAGGAGTCTGCAGAGCATGATTAGGACGCTCTTTCTGTAGTGCTGCAGAGAAGGGTCATTACGTGGCATCATCTCAGTAATTTCATCATTGGGAAAGAAGCATTTAAATTGCCTGCAACAAAAACAAGAGATCCAGGGAATTGGGTCCATCTAACTGGGCAGGAGATGGGATTAAGAAATCTTTAAGGAATTAGTAGCCAATTTCAGCTACATTGTAGGACATTGAGTTTTGTGGCGTGGCAGGGGGTCCTTCTCTCCTCCCGAGCAAGTCATTTTTTTGTCTGGTTTCTTTCAAGTAGAGATAATCCCCTTCTACCTGGCCAGACAGCTGAGCTGTTTTCATTTTTTTATTTATTCGGTAATAAATCTGCCAACCCCGCAGGGCCTGAGCCAAGGGCTTTGCTCGCTGCATCTGCACAGAGGCCTCATAAAAATGGTGTAAAAATGAAAGAGAAAAATGTATATTTCACACTTTGTCTGCTCTGGGTTATGGTGATGCTCCCTTCTTCCCCATTATAAATGGCTGACCTTCCCACAGAGGTCAAGCATCTCCTGCTTGGCATGAAAGAGCAGCAGGTCATCTTGGCCTCTGGCCAGGCGGGGAGGTCTCTCTATCATATGGGTAGAGGGCAGGGTCCTTCTCAAGAGAAAGGAAGCTCAGGTATGTCCCAGAACACTACATAGAACTCCAGACACACTGGGGAAGGATGTATCAACCCCCTCACACACAAGTCTGTACATTTAGAATAGGAAGCTGCCTTAGAGATCTTTGAGTCCAACCTTCCCCATCTGACAAATGAGGAAACTGAGGGCCAGAGAGGTCCTAGTATCATAGCTCTGGAGCTGAAAGCTGGAAGGGCTGTCAAAGCTCATTTAATCCAACCCCTTACTCATAGGTCAAAGGAACTGAGGCCCAATGATATTAGTGACTTGGTGAAGGTCGAACTGAGACACTAACTAACAAGCAGAACTAGAATTTGAGATCAGATCTCCTGACTCAAGGGTAGCTAGGTGGCATAGTGGAGTCAGGAAGAGCTGAGTTCAAATCCAGCCTCAGACACTTCCTAACTGTGTGACCCTGAGTCATTTAATCCTGTTTGCCTCGGTTTCCTCATCTATAACATGAGCTGGAGTAGAAAATGGCAAATGACTTCATTATCTTTGCCTAGAAATCCCCAAATGGGGTCACAAATTGAACATGACTGAATAATAACAAGATTATTCCTTGAAATATGGGTAGGTTGAGGCCAGCTAGGTGGTGCAGTGGATAGAGTACAGGACTTCAAGTCAGGAAGACCTGAGTTCAAATCCAGCCTCAGACACTTCCTAGCTGTGTGAACCTGAGCAAGTCATTTAGCCCTGTTTGCCTCAGTCTCCTCCTCTATCAAATGAACTATAGAAGGAAATGGAAAGCCACTCCAGCATCTTTTGCCAAGACAACTCTAAATGGGGTCATGATGAGTCAGACATCACTGAAATGACCAAACAACAACTACCTCTGCCTCAAAATTCACTGCCTTTCCATCACACCATGCTGCCTTTCCTATGTTCACCTAAGCTTCTGTGTGCCCACAAAATATCTACGCGAGAGACAGTGTGGTGCAATGGGAAAAGCCAAGATCTTGAAGGCAGAAGAACTGGATTTGAATTGTGGATCTTAATAGCTGTGTGACCATCACTGAACCTCAGTTTCCCTATCTCTAAAGCAGGGATAAAGACACTCAGGCTACCTATTTCTCAAGGTCATTGTGAGTCAAGTGTTCTTAAATGTGAGTCTTTATTGTTGTATAAATGCATGTGTAAAGGCTGGAGGACAAGGGGTCTCTTGCTTGCCTTTGTTTTTCCTTCGTACACATATCAGAAGCTTAAGAAACGTTGTATAAATGGGTAAATGAACAAATGGCAGATGTAAGGCAGACTTTTGCTATTGAATACCTTGTACATATTATGGATAATGTTTGTCTAATGTTCATCATTAGCCTGGCTAATGCTCAATGGAAACACCAGAAAAAAAATTCCATTGTTATTTGCCTCTTCTTCATTATATGAAACAGCACCAGTATGTTGGTTCATTTCTGCTTCCTTCTACTCCTCCACCTCCAAAAAACATACCACATTCATTCCTACCTTTAGACCTTTACTCACTTTACTTTTGCATGAAATGTAGCGTACCCATTTGCCTCAATTTCTAGCTACAACCCACCTATGTTCAGTCATTTCAATTGTGTCCAACTCCATTTGGGGCTTTCTTGGAAAAGACACTGGAGTGGTTTGCCATTTCCTTCTCTAGCTCATTTTACAAATGAGGAAACTGAGGCAAGCAGAGGTAAGTGACTTGCCCAGGGTCACACAGCTAGTAAGTATCTGAGGCCAGATTTGAACTCATGAAGATGAGTACTCTATCCATTGGGTCACCTAGCTGCCCAAATAACAGTAATTGTTAGCATTTATACAGTGCTTTCAAGTTTGCAAAGTGCTTTACAAATACTACTTCATCTGACTTACACAATAACCCTGGTAAGTACTAACATTTTATAGATGGGGAAACTTAGGCAGAAAGAGGTTCAGTGACTTACCCAAGGTCATATGTCTGGTAAATGTCTGGGGCTGGATTTGAACTCAGGTCGAAGAATGGGACATGGCTAACAACAACTTCCTGACTAGGTAAAGGGCTCTATCTATTGTGCCAAGTTGTCAAAGACTAACCCAAGTCTCCTATCCTAGAATGTTTGTCCTTTCTCTCAATGGGAGGACTTTGCAGGTTGGATCCCCAGAGGGCAACTGCTTCTACTCCAAGATGACATGTTAAAGATAGTTAATGCAGTCCTGCCTCACTCGAGTCTAATTCACAACCTCATGATGTCATTGATCCTCTGAGAACACCACCACCACCAATAATAGAACTTGATAGTGTGCAAAGTACTTTCTCACAACATACCCATACCTCTAATCATACCCATTTTATAATGAGGACATTAAGATTTAGGGATAATTGAAGTAACCTGCCTGGCTATTAGATGATGAAATCAGGATTTAAGCTTAGGGGCAAAGCTCTTCTCACAAAACCATGCTGCCGTTTCCTTGGCTATACCACTCATCAGTGCTCGCTGGAAACAGAATAGCACTGGCTCTGAACTAGTAAAGCACTCATTCAGCATGTGCTTTTTACATCTTTGATTTTGTTGTTGATTTTTTTCTTGGATACCTGTAATTTCATCAATTTAGGGAATTTTCTGTGTGGGAGATGCCTATTGAGGTGAATTAACTTATTCATAACTTAAAAACCTCAGAAAGTTGCTTGTGGACACAGAAATTAAAGGATTTACCCGTGGTCACATAGCTTGTCTTTGTCAGAGGCAGGATCTGAACCCGGGTCTTCTTGATTCCGTCAGTTCTCTGTTCAGAGGGCAGTCACTATGTCCCAAGGGCTAACCCTGGCCCAGCATCGAGAAAAACGTTCTTAGCTGGTGGGCTACACAAAAAAGAAGTAGCAGGCTGGATCTGAGACAATTGGTTATAGGTTGCCAGATCCCACACGCTGTATTAGCTCTCATTGATGTGTATTATCATTACTGAATTTTTGAATCATTATTTAGATATATGTATATATATATATATATATATACACACACACATATGTATATATGTATACATATGTATGTGTATCTATATCTATACATGTATATATCTTGTCTCCAGTTCATCTCTATGATCCTTTAGGGAAGGATATGCTGTGCTTATTTATTTTTTTAAAAAATATTTTTATTTAATTTATTTCTCAATTAAACTAAAAAAAATTAAACATTTATTTTTAGAGTTCCAAATTCTCTCCCACCCTCCTGCCTCTTCCCCACTCCTTGAGAAAGCAAGTAATGTGATATCAGGGGCAACTAGATGGTGCAGTGGATAGAGCACCAGTGCAGGAGTCAGGAGGACCTGAGTTCAAATCTCATCTCAGACACTTGACACTCACTAGCTGTGTGACCTTGGGCAAGTCACTTAACCCCAACTGCCTCATCCTGGGTCACCTCCAGTCATCCTGATGAATATATCTGGCCACTGGATTCAGATGGAGGAGAAATGAGGCTGGTGACCTGCACAGCCTTTCTTCACTTAAAACAAAGTCAAGTGCAAGTCATGTCATCATTTCTCTGATGGCATGGTCTTCTTTGGCAGTGAAGGACAGACACACACAATGTGATATAAATTATACATGTGAAATCATGCAAAACATTTCCATATTAGCCACATTGCAAAAGCAACACACACACATACACACACACACACGAAAAATAAAGAAAGTAAAAAAAAAAGTATGCTTCAATCTGCACTCAGAGTTTGTCAGTTTTCTCCCTGGAGGTGGTTGTCATTTTTCATCCCAGGTCCTTTGGAATTATCTTGAATTCGTTGTCCAATTCCTTTGGAATTGTCTTGAATCGTTGTTTTGATCAGAGTAGCTAAGTCTTTCACAGTTGATCATCCTCACAATTTTGCTATTAATGTGTGCAATGTTCTCTGAGTTGCTCACTTCACTTTGCATCAGTTCATATAAGTCTTCTCAGGCTTTTCTGAAAACATCTTTTTCTCAGCTTTTCTTATGGCTACTGTGTTTATTTCTTTCCCCCTCCATATTTATGTTCTGGGAACACCATATTTTCCATATGTATGTTAAAAAAAAAGAAATGAAAGAGAATGCCTTGGTCCTTTAATTTTAGTTTTGATATTGTATCTTTTCTGATGATTTTCTAGTGAAGTAATGTTTTCTTGTCAGTAAGGCAGACAATTCTTCTATTTTGGGTTTACACTGAGCAAAACCTTGAATTATTGTTGGCTAATTAATGTTCACTTCTATAACCACATATTAAGTGTCTATAGTGTTTAAGGCACAAGATAGTGTCATAGTGGAAAAGGTGCCAGATTTGGAAATTAAGGAAAATGTGCTGGCTTCAAATCTTGTCTCTGGCATGGACTGGATGTATGATTTTAGGCAAATTATACCATCTATGTGCTCCACACAACTCCTGAAGAACTCTCTACTAAGTCATAGGTAGGTTGCTATTTGTACCGATGGAGGGATGAATTGTTCATGAACATTGAGAAAAAAATGCAGTGACCACAATAACTTATTTAATTTCTTTTTTTCTTTTTCTTTTTTGACTAAGTTTCCTAACCTGACAGATCAGGGTAATACTGTAGATAAACATTGACAAAATCTCTTATGCCTTTGTTGTTGTTACAGATAGTTAGGGGGCACAATGGACAGAAGGTTGGACTTGGATTCAGGAAGACCTCCATTTTGCCCACATACAGCAGTATGACCTTAGACAGCTCACTTAAATTCTCAGCCTCAAGACCCTCATCTTTAAAATGAGGATAATAGTAGCACCTATCTCACAGGATCATTGTAAGGATCAAATAGAATGACTTATGTAAAGTGTTTTGCAAAGTGCTAATATTATGTATGTAAATATAAAAGCATTTTCCTATATATGCATAGATAATGAAATGATATATATTACATCTGTATAATACATATATGTTATGTATGTTGTGTATATGTGCATGTGTGTGTATATTTCCATCATTTCAGTTGTGTCTGACTCTTCATGACCCCATTTGGATTTTTCTTGGCAAAGATACTGGAGTGGTGTGCCATTTTCTTATCCAGCTCATTTTACAAATGAGGAAACGGAGGCAAACAGAGCTAAGTGACTTGCCCAGGGTCACACAGCTAGTAAGTATCCGAGGCTAGATTTGAATTCAGTTTCCTGACTCCAGTTTTTAGAAAGCAGAACTAAGATCAATGGGCAAAAGTTGCAAAAAGATGAATTTTGATTTAAGGTAAGGAAAAACCTTCTTAACAATTAGAAGCATTGAAAAATGGAATGGCCTTTCTCAGAAAGTAGTAAATTCTCTGCTGCTGAATGTCTTTAAGAATCAAGTAGATGGTTACTTGTTCATATCCTTTGACCATTTATCAACTGGGGAATGACTCATATTCTTATATATTTGAGAAAATTCTCTCCATGTATTTGAAATATACCTTTATCTGAGAAACTCTATACATTTTCCCTGTTTTCTATTGCTTTTCTTCTAATTTTGGCTATATTGGTTTTATTTGTACAAACCTTTTTTAGTTTAATATTATCAACATTATTCATTTTACATCTCTTTGTGAGAGACATTATATGTGGGATGAATATTCAGAGCAGATCAAACTAGATAGTCTCTTGGATCCCTTCCAACTCTGATTCTGTGACATTTGATGAGACAGGGTATGATAGAGATGAAGCCACAATCGGACAAAATTATTTAGTTATATTTGAGAATGGACTTGTAACTAGAAGGAATCTAGGAAGGCTTTCCAATGAACGAATTTAAGTTGAGCCTTGAATGAAGAAAGACATTGAGATGGCAGAGCCCATCTCTAGTGCCTTTTGTAATATTTGTTGAATTGAATTTTTTGGGTATTCCCAAAGTCCCACTGTCAATTATCATTGCTATCACTGTTATTGAACTTCTGATAATAATGTCTGACATAAATGTTATGCTTTATGGTTTATATTTTTTATCTCATTGGATTCTCATGGTAGTGCTGAGTTATAAAGTACACTTACTTTTATTTCTATTTTGTTCAGTAGATGAGGAAGCTGGGGCTCAGAAAGGTTGAGTGACTTGCCTAAGGTCACTTATTATTTCATGAGTAGTGAAACCAAAGTTTCTGCTCTGAATCTCATTCTCTTGCCACCGCCATGTTGCCTCAGGACAGGGTTTAGTCACAGATTCTTTTGCCTTGCATTGTTCTTCACTGTTTCATATGTACATATAATATTTTTCTCATCTCACTAAATTGCAAGGTTTTTGAGATTAGAGCATATGTCTTAGCCATTTTTTGGAGCAGGGGATGGGGGAAGAAATCTATTACAGTGCTTCACATAGTTTTAAGCCTTTAAAAAATGTTTGTTGGCTGACTGACATACTTATTCTCACTGTCCAGGTTCACATATTAAAGAAAGGCAAAAAAAAAAAATAGAAATAAAAAATATTTTCGGTATTGGCAACATGGCTCTGGTCTAAAGACCTATGGAAAAGGAAATATTGGAAAACTTATGAACATGGAAAGGGAAAAAAATCACAAGGCTGCTCATTAGGATAGGAAGAGAAAAAACTAAATCTAAAGGAAGCTAAAGGAATGAAAGTATAAGCTGTTTGCTGAATCGAAAAATTAAAGGAGAAAGATATCTCCCCAAAATATGGTTTGATAGGAGGCGCTTACTTACCCACAGCAGATGGGGAAGATAGATAGGTGAGAAAAGACCGATTGAGGTGATTCCTTGTGTGAGTGTGAAAATAAATATATTAGAGCAAAGAAATAGAAGCCATGACTCCTGGTCTCAAGGAGTTCATGGTCTAGTCAAGAAATGAAATCCCTTTGAGGAACTCAGAGAAATATTGGAAGATCTGTATGAACTGATACCAAGTAAAATAAGCAGAACCAAAAGAACAATGTACATTAAGACTACAAGAGTGTAAATGAAAAAGTCATTGAAAACGATGCTGGACTCTGAGAATAATTGGAAATTATAATGGTTCTAGAGAAGAGATAATGAAACATACGTTCCTTGTCGTGACAGAGACAACATTCTATTGTGGTAGAATGTTGTGTACTTGATTAGATAGGGTTATAAGGCATTTTTGCTAAAAGTTTTTCTTGGTCAGAGAAAAGACTAATGCAAAAATAAATGATTTCAATAAAATATATTTTTAATGGGGGGAGAAGAAATTATTTGGATGGTGATGTACATTGCATATTATCTTTAGCTAATGCAGATACTTTGAGGACTAAAGCTTTCCAGTCACACTCCTTAATCTACAGGCTCTTCTGCCTCCACACCAGCAGCCTTCTGACCCTACCCTGTGGCCCATCTTTCTGATTGGTGAACACCTGGCCCAGAACCCTCATTTGGTAAGGTGCCTAGCTTATTGTCAATCACTTGCGGCTCTGCTCATCACTCTTCTTTGGATCAACCACTTTGCAGGTAATCTCGCCTCTCCTTTTCCAGCTCCTTTGTGTTTTGTCTTTCCCTATTAAGATGTAAACTCCTGGAGGGACTATCTTTTTTTTTTTTTTTTACATGTATTTGTATTTCCCCCTATTTGTTATATTGTCTAGTATACAATAAGTGGTTAATAAAAGCTCTCTCTCTCTCTCTCTGAAATGTGTGGTGTAAAAGACCCTCGAAAACACCTGAGAAAATAGGTATCATTTCTTTCCACTCAAGGTAGCTACGTGGCACAGACACAGACCATAGAGAGGTGGCTGGACTTGGAGTCAGGAAAACCAGAGTTTGAAGCCTGCCCCTGACATTTACTACCTGTATGACCCTGGGCAAGTGACCTAAAAAAAAAAAAAAAAACTCTATTTGCCTCAGTTTCCTCATCTGTAAACTGAGGATAATAGTATCAGAGATAATAATATCAGAGATAATACTGTCTCTCAGGGTTGTTGTGAGGATCAAATGAAATAATTTTAATGTTTTACAGACCTTAGGGTATTATATAAATCTAGCTATTTTTAATAGCAATTTTTCTAATTTCCCTCCCTCTACTCCTGAATTTCACCTTAGTTGAAGGCAATGTGAGCGAGTGAATAATGAGTGGAAGACTAGTCTTAACTCTCTGACTTATAAGCCATTTGACCTAGAAGAAGTTGCTTCTTTCTGTGCCTCAGTTTCCTTATTTGTCAAGTTAAGTGTGTGCACTAAATCTTTCAAATCTCTTTTAGCTCTCGCGTTCTGATTTCCTTTCCTGAGCACCAGAGGTGCTACACGCCTGTTCCCCACATGTTGCCTTGAGTCTGTGTTTAATTTAGAGTCAGGAATTTGTAATTCAATTTTCTTTCCACTTGGGAAGAGCAGCCTGCCATCTTGTTGTGGCTGTACTTTGTGCTTTCTGCCTCACAGTGCCTGTCAGGATTTGTGGTCCTGGTTTGTTGCTGTCACCAGTCTCTCTCTCATTGTTGCTGTTGTGGTTGCTGCCACCACCACGGTTGCTGCTGTAGAAGGTACCATCACTGTTTTGGAGGCATCTTTGGGTAGTAAATATGGATCACACCAACTCAGTGGGAAATAATGGCATGTATGGGCTGGGGTTATTTCCAGAACCAGTGATATGTATATACAAATAGATCCACGGCAGGGCCCCTAGACTGGGGAGAGTGCACATTCCATAAAACCTTAGAAATAGAGTATAAACAGGTGTCTGAGGCTCATGGGCCAACCATTTCAGAGAAAACGACCCAACAGACCCTAATCTTGGCTCTAGCCTCCCATGGTAAGTGCTGCAGAAAGCTTGCTTCAAGGTAGATGATGTGTGGGACCCCTTCTTGTGGATTTGGATCTGCTAAATGTTCAAAGTTTTGGCCCTTCTATCATTTGCGCCCCAGACCTTCCCTTCTTCTATTTGCTCCCTCCTGAAGACTTTTTTTTCCCCTTGAATTTCCCTCTATGCAATGACATGGAATAATGTGCCAAGAAAGGAGAGAATAAGGTTTTGAAGGTAGATAGTACTTGTCTTTGCTCAGTCTATTTAGACTCTGGGGTCCGAGATGCCATTTGAAGAAGCCAGTACACTTGAGCGATAACTCTCTGAGCTCCCTTCACATTATTCTTCCAGTTCCCTCGCAAGACATAACTCCTGAGCCTAAAAGATGCCTCCTAATGTCCTAGCTGGTTGCCTTTGACTGATGCAGGAGATTGTGGTGGAGGAGATATGGTTCTTGACTCTAGGGTACTTTGAATTTCATCTGCTTTCTTGTTCAACTGCCTTAGGTGCACACATGCAGCCTTGGTCTGTCTCTGGTACCTGTCTGGACTGGAAGTGTGCTCATCAATCCAAGGTGAAGGTCGTGTTCACAGAGGGGACAGCAATGATTTCAGAGACATCATAGCTGCCCGAGCTTGACAGAGGCATTGGAGGGGCATTTCGATTGTTCTCCAACTTGTAAATGCCAAGCAGAAATCTTGTTGCAGTTCCTAAATGCCACATTTCAGTGTGTTTATTGTCCCCCTCCCCCCCAACAGGGAAAGAAGGTGAATGGACTAATAATTCAGGAGGCAAGAACATGTTTATTTGATTTTTAGAGCTTTAGCAAATACAGTGTGTACAAAACCTGGTGCCAGCAGCATGCATAATGCCTCTAGGAACAGGGCTGATAAAAGCACAAAGCTTGCATGCTTCAAAACTGTAACCAATATTTACACATCTGAGTGACTAATTCTCTACTCCAAGCAGGGGAACAATAGACATAATATTCAGGTACATTAATGCAAAGCGTGCTTGTCTGGTGTCTTGGATGGTTGACACATAAACAAGGGTGGGGGGGGCAGATAAGGGCAGGCTTTTCATCTACCTGTATAACCATACACCAAACAGCAGGCTACAAACACAGGCAGAAAATGCTGACCCAACGCTGTTCTTGTACCTCATGTGCAGGATTGGCACATGATTTGCAGCACTGCGGGAGTTCTGTAGCTGACCTCATTAGCAGCACATTTCCTGGCTTGTTAGCATCATATTTGTATAATTTACAGCACCTTCGTTTTTATGGAATGTGTTTCTTGTAGAGTATAATGGCAGCAATATATTTAACCTATCGTATTTAGGAATGCTTTTGCTGGAGGCAGCCTGCGGATATAGAAGGGACATTTCCTCTTATCCTGTGTGGTTGTTTTGCAGGGTGGGGGGAGACTGGCTTGGCTTCCACATATGCATATGTAGATATGTGTGCTTGGGCACGCATTTGTACATGCGTGCATGCCCTTAGAACCTCCAGACGCAGGCTAAAAGTCATGTATGTAGTTATTGATAACATTCCCAAGGTCAGGCCCAAATTCAAGGATCATCTTCTCTCCATGGCCACAACCCAACCCATCGCTACACAACCATGGAAAAAGATCACTTGTAATTATAAGACTCAGGATTCTTCACAGGGTAGCCAGATTTGCAAAATGAAAAGAGGAAGCCATTGTGTATTAGGTATCAGTTCTCATGGTCCTTCAGTCTGATACTACTACATCCAAGAGAGCAGGAGAGGATTCAGAAGTTGTTGGAAAAGAAGCAAGACACTGTGAGGGAAATTTTCCACCAACTTCTTGCATTCTCTGTGAATCAAAACCTCAGGCACTCTGCAGCACAGACTAGCATATTAGACCTTCCCAGGTACACCAGACTCTAAGAAGCAAATGACTTCTCCATGAAGAAGTCTGTCTGTCTTTGTCTCTGTCTTTCTCTGTCTCTGTCCTACAACAATTACCTCTTCAGCTTTAGTGTAATCATCCATCCTCCCAAATCCTTTATTATAAACACCAGTCCCAAGTTCTCCCTCTGTCTGATGTTTTTGTCACTGGCCTAGGCAGCTCTAGACCAATCAATTAGTCAATCAACGAGTATATCTCAAGCACTTACTATGTGCCAGGCTAAGTGCTGGGGATATAAAGAAAGGCAAGAACAGGTCCTACCTTTAAGGAACTTACATTCTAATTGGGGCAACCAACCCCATGAATATAAACAGGAGATAAATAGTACTTAACAAGATACAGAGAAAATGGAAAGCACCAGCAACTGGAGAGATGGGAAAGAGGGGTTTTGAGGTGAATGTGGAAGGCAGCCAGAGATTCTAGGAGGCGGAGGTGAAGAGGGAGAGCATTCCAGGCATAATAAGGTGGCAGAGGTTCTTTGTATGGTATATGAGGACCAACGGTGAGTAAGCCAGGATGACTTGATGACCGAATGAGCAGAGGGGAGTAAAGTGTGAGAAGACTGGAAAGGTACGAAGGGGCTAGATACAAAAGACTGTTATGTTTGATGCCGGAGGTCTCTCTCAGAGTGTAGAGGTATTGGCACAGTCCTCAGGGCACTTTCCTGTAATTCCTATCTTCCCATTCCTATATTTACCAGGGCTTCCTCAGTGTAGTTATATGGATACTGTTCTAGAATTTTTTTTTTCAGAAGCCTGTGTAGCTTCTGAATAAGAAGGCTGAAATCTGAAAAATGGAATGAACTGTCACTCACTCTATTCAGCATCAAGACAGAGACCCTGCCCTAAGGACCTAATTATCCAACAAAGAGAAGGCATGAAAGCGTAGAGAGGTGCTTTCTTTTGCCAACAACAAACATTTATTAAGTGTCTACTGTGTGCACAACACTGTGGTCCTATTTTTAGAATTTATAGCATTTACAGAATGCGATTCTTGCAGTGTATATATGCCTGTATGCATAAAATGTGGGCAGATTGTTATTTTCAAAAGACTCCTGAGACTGTCTGATTCTAAAATACTTTGGGAAAAAAAGTGATAATCCTTTAACCTCTTTTGGTTACCTAAAAGAAGCAGGATGGTGAATGGAAGCTGAAATGCAACAAAGTATGGATCAATTCCCTGCTGTGTGTGCTAATTTTGGCCTAATAATTAACACCAAAAAAACGCAGGCGCTCCATCAGCCACCACCATACATGGAACCATCATTTACAACAAATGGAGCAAGTTTTGAATGCTGTGGATAAGTTCACTTACCTTGGTAGTGTACTTTCCAGGGACGTACACATTGACAATGAGATTGATGTGCTCATTACCAGAGCTAGCTCAGTGTTTGGGAGGCTCTGAAGAAAAGTTTGAGAGAGAAGAGATATTAGACTGACTACCAAAGTGATGGGCTACAGAACCGATGTGCTGACCTCATTGTTGTATGTCTGTGAAACATGGACAGTCTATCAGAGCCATGCCAAGAAACTGAATAGCTTCCACTTGAATTGTTTTAGGAAGATTCTGAGGATCACCTGGCAGGATAAGGTACCAGACACTGAAGTCCTTGTTCAAACTAAACTGCCAAGCATTCAAACTATGCTTCAGAGAGTGCAACTCTGATGGGCTGGCAACATTCGAATGCAAAATGTCTGCTTACCAGAAAGACTATTTTATGGAGAACTTGCATGAGGCCAGAAGAAGCAATACAAGGACAGTCTCAAGGTCTCTCTTAAGAACTTTGGATTTGACTGTGCAACATGCGAGACACTGGTACAGGACTGCTCAGCATGGCATGCCCACATCAGAAAGGGTGCTGTGCTCTATGAGCAAAACAGAATTGAGACAGCACAAAGTAAATGTAGGATGCGCAAATCTGGAATATCTACCCCAAATGTTCACGTGGACTATCTGTGCCCAATCTGTGGTAGGGCGTATTGGTCTGATCAGTCAAAGTCAGACACACTGAAACTTGACTCTAGCACAGTGATGTCATTTTGGTCCTATTTGAGAACGAAGGACAACGAGTCCTAGCACTGTGCAAGACTACTGGTTATTTGTTTACTATCAGACAAGTTCTCTTCTTTTTGTCTTCTCAGTCCTTAACTCAGTGCCTGGCACACAGCAGGCATTTAATTAATGCTTATTGACTGACTAGCTGGGTCTCAGTTTCTTTCTCTGTAAAATGAAAAGGTTGGGTTAGAGGAATTCAAAGGTTGTTTCTTGCTCTGATGTTCAATGAACATATGAATTTATATATGTGTGTGTCTCCACATTTATATCTATCTTTCTTTCTTTCTTTCTTTCTTTCTTTCTTTCTTTCTTTCTTTCTTTCTTTCTTTCTTTCCTTCCTTCCTTCCTTCCTTCCTTCCTTCCTTCCTTCCTTCCTTCCTTCCTTCCTTCCTTCCTTCCTTCCTTCCTTCCTTCTTCTTTCTTTCTTTCTTTCTTTCTTTCTTTCTTCCTTTCTTTCTTTCTTTCTTTCTTTCTTTCTTTCTTCCCTTCTTTCTTTCTTTCTGTCTGCCTGCCTGTCTCTGTCTGTCTGTCTTTCTATCTGTCTATGTCTTTCTTTCTTTCTATCTTTTTACCTATCTATCTAATCTATATCTCTCTTTGCACACATATATAGACCATACTGTCTTTGATGTGTGTACGTGTGTATATCTATCTAGTTTTATATACATACATATCTGAGACAGTGTGGTCTAGATAGTAAAAACTAGAATAGCACATATATATGTATATGTATCTATAGCTATATCTACACTAGAACAGTACAAAACTGTGTATATACACATATTTTTATAAGAACAGTATGGAACAATACACACAGCAGAACAATGCATACATATATATGTATACATATACACACACAGATATACATACACATATATGTATGTATATGTGTGTATCTATGTCTGTATATAGATATATGCACATGCATACACATAGTAGAACAGTACAGAATAGTATACACATACACACACATGCACACATCTGAGGCAACATAGCCTAGTTAGCAAAAAGTGCATTAGCCCTGGAGTCAGAAGACTTGGGTCTTACTCTAGGCCCTGTCACTAAATAACTCCATTTCTTTGGACAAGCCTTTTCTTCTTTGGGACTGTGTCCAATCTCTTCATTTCATAGAGGGATGTTCTGTGATCTCTGAGGTTCCCCTCGACATGATGTGATTTAGTGATGTTGATGTCTCAGAAAATCAGAGGTTTAGAGTCAGAAGGGATGTAGACACCATCATATCCAACACTCTCTCTTTCCAGATGAGGCAGCTGAGTGCCGTGGAGGATGGAGCACTGTGCTTGGGAGTCAAGAAGACCAGAGTTCAAATCCTGCCTCAGATACTTCCTAGCTGTGGGACCCTGGGCAATTCACTTAACCCCTCTGTGTTTCCTGTTACTTATCTGGAAAATGGGGTTAATAACAGCACCTTCCCCAAAGGGGAAGATCAGACCTTGTCTGGAACTCCTATATCACCAAAAGCCCTAGCTGTGTTGCTCATTCTCTACTTCTGGCTCACAATTCATACTAGCTGCCTTTCTCCCTCCCTCCTCTTTTCTCCTTCCCTTTTATATTTTGTGTTTTTTCTATTAGGACTTAACCTCCTGGACAATAGGGGCTACCTTGTTTTCTTATTTTTGTGTCTCCAGCACTTAACAGTGCCTGGCCCATAAGAACTGCTTAATAAATGTTCTACACAAAGTATAATAAAATGTTAGTTGCTTTTATTACAGATGAGGCAACTCAGGCCCAGAGAAATCAAATTACTTGCCCAAGGTGACACAGGTAATAAGGGAAAGAGGTGGGATTTAAACCTGAGTTGTCTGGCACCAGAGTTCTTTCCATTGTATAATATTGCCTCTAAAAGCTCATCTTAGGAAGATTAAGAGCTGGGCTTCTAATGAACCAAGTAGACCAAAGTCATGCTCCAGGGACCAGCTGCAGTGAGCCAGAGGAGAAGATGACTCTGTAGCAAGCGTCACTTGGGTCTTTGCTCTCTCCTCTGACATAATAGCATACTTTTCACTTCCAAACCCATATGGGAAATCCTCTTCAGTTGAAAGGCAAATTGCTGCACCCTGGGATTCTGTCACCACAGAATGGAATTATAACTAATGAAAATGTGATATCACTCCAAGGACCAAAGTTTAGTCAGGTAAGGAGTTGGGGAGGATACTTCCAGCTGTGGAATTTCCAGAAAAGTCTCTGTTTAGTGACATCATTGCCAATACAATAACTGAAGTCTGATCCTACAGGACCAGAGAGAGTAGTTTATGCAACAGATGTGTTCCTGAAAAAACTGCTTATGAACAGGCTCATTTGTAATAGTCTAAAGCAGTATTTTTTTTAACTCCTATTCTGTGATCCATCATTGGTCCATGGCTGATTTTTACTGATTCACAAAACTTTTACTGTCAAAGCTCTTTACTTCTTACAACCTACAAATCTACCTCCCTCCCCCCAGTGAAAATTAACCCTTCTTCCTGTATCTTCCATTTTTTTCCACCCAGCTTTCTGTGTTGGTCAGGGTACCACTATCCATTGCCCCTCTCCTTCCCAAGCCACCCGGAAGAACAGCAACTCTGGCAGCAGATCATGGGCAACCCAGACCTAGTCTTATGACCAACACTGTCTGTGATGCACTTTGGAGAATGTGTTTTACCTGCCACCCACTACTCTTATGGTTCCAATGTCTGTATCCATACCTATCCTCTATTAATCCGTCACTGACCCCATAGATATTCCTATTCCTAAAATTGCCCCCAACTCTGACCAGTCATTCTCTCATCCCTATCCTCCTCATGCTACCTCAGTCATGTCCCATGCTTCCTATTCTGTTTGGAATTTCCGTTCCATAGTGAGCAAACTTCCCTTCATCCTGGACATCTTTTTCTCATGTTATTTCTATCACTAGCTCTATTGGATACCTTGTTTCCCCCTGAGGATATGGTATTCTCAGTCATTCTCTTCAGCAAAAGTTGTACTTTCTCTTTTCCCTCTGACAAAGTAGTCTTGAAGGAAGAGTGGAAATACTCCTTTCTCCCTATTGCCATCTCCAGAATCTTCCTTTACAACTGTCACTCAGCAACTTCTCATTCTTTGGACTCCACTCATAGTTTTTCACCCAATCCAAATCATGATGACTATAGCATATGGACCCATAGGTCATTCTTGCTCTTTTCTCAAAGAATTTAGCCCCTAGGTCACTATTTTCCTTTTCCCCAACTCCTAATCTCCTGTTAGGGGACTTCAGCATTCACACAAATGTTCCCTCAAACCTCCCAGTCTTCCAGTTCCTCAGCCTTCTAAAGCTCTACTCTTTCACTCTACCTTAGCTATGTATAAAGATGGATTTTTATCTTTACCCATAAATACTTCCTTAATTATAAATTCTGATATTCCTTTATCTGATCTATCTGTCCCTATGTTTTTGACAATAATCTTTATCTCTCCCTAATCATTATCACTCCTAAACCTATTTTTTACCCTCGTCAAGATCTTCAGTCCTTTCACATCCCAGTACTTTCTTAGGCTATTATTCCTGCTTTAACTTTACTTAGCTCCCTTTCTCATCTTAGCCTTGTAGTTAGCAATTTCAGTTCTATACTGTTTCCTGCCCTGAATCTCCCGTATATCTCTTTTACCTCCACTCATCTTTTGTCAGTCCTTAGGTATGGATCATTCCCACTATCATGGACTGAGAATTATAGGTCTTCCAGAATAACATGACATTAAAAAAACTCAAACCCCATAAAGCAAGAAATAGTACAAGTAAGCTGCCCAGAACTTCTGAATATAGAAAACAAAGTTCCAATTGAAAAAATACACAGATTCTAGGGGGAAAAAACAAACAAAGCAAAACAATTCTATTCTGCAATTTCTTAGGCACATAGTGGTTAAATTTAATAATTCCACTGACAAGCAACAAATTCTGCAAGTGACCCAAAGAAAGATCTTCAAAAATAAAGGGAAAGAAACTTGAATAACACAAGACTATTCTGTACTTACCAGGAAACCACAAAGAAAATGGAATAATGTTTCCCAAAGAGCAAAGGAGCTCATAGTGCTGCCTAAAGTGGCCTATCCTGTAAATCTGCTCTTATCCATTAATGAAAATAGATGGATGTTCAATAAAGAGATGTTTGAAACAAAGAAGGGAAAATAATTCCCATAGTCTCTCAGGAATATGAAAGAAAAATGGGGGATGAGGGAAAAAGAGGGATTGTAAAAGGGATAAAGAAATGGAGGTCTTATTTTAGTGGTGGGAGTGGGTACCACTGATGAATGCTCCTGTGGGAGAAGAGAGGAATTCTATAAAGGGAAATTAGAACCATATAATGGGTATAATCTGCTTCAATTTTGTGCTTAGGGAGAAAGGGAAGTAAGAGTTCTTGGAATCAACTGATACACAGAAGAAAGGGAAGGCATGAGTCTAGGGAAGATATTTCAAGGTAAATGGGGGAAAATAGCCATGGGGAGGGCAAAGGTCAATAATGAACTACACAGTCGGGGACACAGAGAAATTCCTACCATGGAGCAATATCCTCTGTATTGTCTGTAAGAATTGGTATTTCAGGCAACAGAAAAAAAGGGAGACTAAGGTGCAATATCTACAAGGCAATAAAGAAACTGTTTGTCAGAAAGAACTCAAAATAGCTGCCTTAGAAACTTTAATTCTATGAGTCAAATGAAGAATAAAGAAGGAGTAAATAAGTATAGAGGCCATGAATCAAAGAATAAAAGTCTAGAGTAACAGAAGATAAATAATGAAGAGAATTAGGGGGAAAAGTCTTTATTTAGAAAAAGGTAGGAAAATGAAAATTTTAAAACTAATGAGCAAAACATGTTGAAGGGGAAGGGAAGCAAGGTAATTCTATTTAACTGAGAAAGAAAAAAAGAGAATTAAATAGCTAGATAAAAGCAAGCAAGAAAAAGGAAACAGTAAAACTCCAAAACTATGGAAAGGGGTGATAAATGTAAGGGTGGGGAGAAAATAGTGCTTAAAAGTTAGGGGAAGAGACCTGGTAGAAATAAAAAAAATTAAGCTAAAATAACTGAAATCACATTTACAGAGGAAGAAGAAAAATCATAACTTGGAAAAAGCCAACATTAGTAACAAATGGAAGAAAATATAAACACAACTCTCATAGCATTAAATGTAAATGGATGAAATAATCCAATAAAATGAAAAAGATTCCAGATTGGATTTCCCATCCCCCTTCCCCCAATTTATTACTTCTAAAAACCACATTAAAAAGCAGTCAGTCAACGAACATGTGTTAAGCACCTACTATTTGCCAGACATGATACTAAATGCTGGTAAGACAAAAAGAGGCAAAAGACAGTCCCTAATCTCAATGAGCTCACAATATAGTAAGGAAGAAAACAACCAAACAAATATGTAAGGTAAAAGCAAGATCTATAGACCTATAATAAGAAATAATAAGAAATAATGAATAGAGGGAAAGAAATAAGAAATAATAAGAAATAAGATATAATAAGAAATAATGAAGAGAGGGAAAAGGTTGAGAAAGACTTCTTGTAGCAAATGGGATTTTAGTTGGGTCTTGAAGGAAATCAGGGAAGCCAGTAGTCAGAGATGAGGAAGGAGAACACTCCAGATTTAAAAAGCAAAAACATGTACCAATCAATACAAATGAGGGGCTAAGGAATCCCAAAAGGCAGGGGTTGCAATCATGATGAAGCATAAATAAACTTTCAGAACATAACAAGGAATAGACAAGGAAACTACATTATGCTGAAAAGAACCATAGCCAACGAACTAAAATCAATTATAATGAACTTATGTGTTTGAAATACCTTAGCATATGAGTTCAAAAGGAAACATTACCTGAACTGGAGGAATTCAGAGGTAGGAGCACATTAGAGGCAGGAGATTTCAATATTCCTCTCTGTTTTGGATGTCTAAAAGAAAAATAAACATAAGGGAAAATATAAAATTGAACAAATTTCTCGAGAAACTAGAGCTAAAAGCTTCATAACATCTTCTCAATGGGATTGCTAAAGAATACATGTATATTGCAGCATCATATAGGAGTTTTACCAAAATTCACCACATATTACAGCAAAAATTATTGCAAACAATTATAAAAAGGCAGAAATAGTAAATAAATTCTTTATAGATCATAATATAATAAAAATAGTAATGAAACCAGAGACCACAAACAAAAGACAGACCTAAATGGACAATTAACAGTGAAATTCTAAGTAATGAATAGGTCAAAAAACAAATCCTAGAAAAACATTAATAGTTATGTGAAAGAAAATGGTAATGATGAAACAATGTACCAAAGTTTCTGGGATGCAGCTAAAGTAGTTCTCAGAAGAAAAAAATCATATCCCTAAAAACACACATTAATACAATGGAAAAAGAGATGATCAGTGTAATGAATATGGATTTTGAAAAATGGAAAGCTGATGAAAAAACCTAAAATAAGTGCAAAAGAGGCAGTATTCTCTTTCTCTGGATAACCACTTCCATGATTTAATTACCATCTCTATGCAGATGAATTACAGATCTTGGTATCTCTCTCTAGTATTTCCCCTGAGCTTCAGGTTTGGGTCACTGATTATTTATTGAACATTTCAAGTGTTAAATGTCTAAAACTTAACTCATTTTCTCCTTCTCCCCCAACCCTCCCACCTAACTCTTCCTTCTTTCAAACTTTCCCATTAACATCAAAGGCATCACTATTCTACTAGTGTCCCAGGCTCCCAGATTTGTAACCTCAGAATTATCCTTGCCTTCTCGCCCTCCCTCACTCAGTATATCTATTCGGTTGGTATGTCTTGCCATTTCTGACTCCACAATTTCTCTTACATCTTATCCCTTCTTTATTCACACAATTACCACGTTAGTTCAGGTTCTCATCATCTTTCACCTGGACTATTTCAATTACTTCTTAATTGGTCCCTCTACCTCCAGCCTCTCCCCTTTCCTGCCTGCCTCTTTCTGCCATCCACATTGCTGCCAAAGGGATTTTCCTTAAGTGAAGATTTCACCATGTCACCCCCTACTCTGTCAATTCCAGAGGCCCTCTCTTGACTATGAAATAAAGTATAAACTACTCTGCTTAGCTTTTCAAGCCCTTCACAATCTGGCTTCTACCTGATTTTCCAGCCCCATTGGACAGTACTCACCCTCTTGCTCTCTGTTTAGCCATCTACACTGTGTTTGTTTCTGTTCCTCACATTTTATTTTCTGTCTCTGTATTTTTGAACCAATTATTTTCCATATCTGAAATGTACACCCCTCCCACCTTCGCACATAAAGAAGTCTTTCCTAATCCCTCCAACTGCTAGTATCTTCCCTCCCAAACTGCTTCTCTTTAACTACTTTGGATTTATTTATATTTGTTGTCTTATTCTCTGTACTTGTCTTCCCCAATAGAATATAAACACCTTGCAAGTAAGGACTATTTTTTCTTATTTGTATCCCTAGTGCCTGGACATAGTAGGCGCTTAATGTTTATTGATTGGTTGTTTAATTGATTCCCCTTACCAGGTCTTGGTTTCTAACTCTTGAATCTCAGAAAGCTGTCACACTAAAGTATGGAGAATAGAGTGACCTACAGTAGAGAAAGGAGATATTTACTGGTCTGTACCCAAGATGGGGTTGAGAAGAACGTTTTAAGATACTAAATGTAATTTCTAATCCCAACTATTTGTATTTTCTATTTAAAGGAACTCATTATAAATGAAAGAATATTTTGTGTAAAGTGAATGACCAGTCCTTAATTTATTCGCTTTGTAAATCTGGATATTCACACATCAAATCTTTCTACACTTGGGGTTTCTCTGTATACAGAAGATAACCTTCCTCTCTTTTTGACTTGTCAGGTGTCAAATTCTTGGTAAAGAATGACAAGAGGATGATAGATGTGGCTTTTGGGAAGGTAGGTGTCTAGTAGGTGGTAAACTCTTGGTTGCTCTACTAAAACTATATCTACTCTGTAGTTATTACCAACGGACCCAGGTGTCACCACAGATATACTAACAGGAAGCAATATTTCAAGTGAGTGAGAGGGCAAGAGTACTAGCAGTATTGCTAGACCTGTTTGTCTTCTCTATTGCACCTACCATGTGCCTTAGGCTAAATGCTGGGGTCTTAAGGGAAATGGTTCTTGCTCTTTAAGTCAACAAGTATTTACTAAGCACTTACTAGGTGTTTCAAAGAGCTTGCATTTGGAAAGGGGAGATAATATATGCAAGTATGAACATATCTGCATGTGTATATATATGTCTGTGTGTGTGTATATATGTATGTATATATACATGTGTGTTTGTGTCTCTCTATGCAAGGTAGTTTGGGTAGGATGCAAAGATGTGCTGGAGGCAACTTATATTACCTTGAGATAGAAGATTGTTAGATTTTCAGTGTGAGCATTTACACCTCAGATATCAGCAAACAGTACAAATCAGGGATGATTTATTACTTTGTTGTCTAGATTTAAGCATGTTAGTATTGCTGATTACACTTAAGTGTTAAGCATCCTCCACCCCCTCAGCTGACTGTTAAATATTTACCAGCATATTCCTGGGAGGGAGGGTGCTAGATGTTGGGGGAATTAGGAAAAGCTTCATCTAGAAGCTTGAATTGACTCTTGAAGAAAACCAATGTCTTCAGGAGGTGGGAATGAATAGAGTTACTGTCCTAGCCAAGGAGGACAAAGATATGGAGATGGTAGGTGGACATTTGTGTGTGAGGAACATCCACCATCACTAGTATGGATTAACTGTAGTATGTGAAAGGGAATAATGTTTAAAGAATCTAGAAGGGTAGTAAGGGGCGAAGTACTGAAGAACAAGAAAATCAGTGGGGTTTATTGACTATAGGGGGTGATGTGATCAGAGTTGTGCTTGAAAAAAATCACTTTGGTGGCTGTGTGGAAAATGGATTGTAGTAGGGAAAGACTTGAGGCAGGGACATCAAATGCAATACAGTGCAAATCAGAAGTCATGAGGGCCTAAAGTTGTGTTATGGCTTTGTAACGAGAGAGAAGGGGCCATATCAGGAAAGTTGTTGTTGAGATGAGTTCCCTGGAAGGGGGTGGGTTCTCCTTCCTTTGAAGTTGTCAAGCAGAGTTTGAACTACCACTTTCCAGGCATGTTACGGTAGGTATTGCTTTGGTATATGGGCTGGACTAAATGGCCACTGAGGTCCTCTCCAATGCTCAGTTCTGTGATTCTATGATACTGGAAGATGTGAATGACAATAATTAGCAAGTGATTGGATATCATAAGGTGAGTGAGAGTGAGGAATTGAGAATGACACTCTAATTGGAAAATTGGGTGACTACAAGGATCATGGTGCTTTCAATAGAAATAGGAATGTTTGGAAATTGAGTGGGCTTGTAAGGAAAGATAATGACTTCATTTTTGTACATGTTGAATTTGACATGCCTATAATACATCCTAGTTTGAAATGTCTAATAGGAAGTTATATGTAATATTACATAGGGCTAGGTATTAGATCTGTGATTTCATGGGCATTGGGAAACTTCCTTTACTAATCCAGGTCATGCCTTCTCTGCAACTTATAATTTTAGAAGGTTGCCTAGAGTATACAGTGGTTGAGTAACTTAAGTGGTTAAGTAACACATATAATCAGTGATTAGGGGAAGGACTTAAACCCAGGTCTTCTTGGCTTCAAGGCTGGTTCTCTGTATACATTATACTATCCCTCAAATGGTAAGCTATATTTATAATGTCATTGAGGTATGCAAAGTAATTTACATATACTATCCTGTTCAATTCATATAATAACCCCATTACCTGAGAATTAGATGCATAGAAATGGTGCCAGGGGTTCCTCCTAAGCTACTGATCTGATTGATTAGCCACCACTTCCAGCTTTTTGAGAGTTGTTGCAGAATATGAATTTGGTGATACCCACAGAAAGAACACTCATTCAGGACTTTCTATTCTGGAAAATTCCAATCTTGCAGTGTCCAGAATTCCTCTCTTAACTGGTCTTTTGCATGAGTCTGTATGTCTCTTTGGGGTCCAAACTAGTATATGACAGATGTTAAATTAACAGTGTCCCTTGGGGAAGACCAGGAACCTCAAAGCACCCTCACTTGATTTTTCCATCTTCACCAGCTGTTATCCTAAACCTCTCCTTCCTTTTGTGGCTAAACTCCTTGAGTAGTCTTTCTACAATGGGTGCCTTCACTCCCTTTCCTCTCACTCTCCTCTTAACTCTTTGCAGTGTGAATTCTGACCTTATCATTCAACCGAAATGACTCTCTCCAAAGACACCAATGATCTTCTGATTGTCTAATGGTCTTTTCTCAGTCCTTAGCCTTTGAAATTGTCAATCACCCTCTTTTGCTTGATACTGACTTCTCCCTTGGTTTTCATGACACTATTCTCTCCTGGTCTCCTCCTCTTTATCTGACTGCTTCTCTGTCTCCCTTTCCTGGATCTTCATCCATATCATGTCCAATAACTGTAGAGTCCTCTAAGTCTCTGTTCTGGGCTCTCTTCTATTCTCCCTCTGTATTTTTTCACTTGGTGATCTCATCAGATCCCATGGTTTTAATTATTATCTCTATGCAGATGATTCTTAGATCTATATGTCTATTCCTCCTTTTTCATTTGACTTCTAGTTTCACTTATCCAATTACTTACCAGACATTTTAAAGTGAATGTCCCATAAACGTTTTAAACTCAACATGTCCAAAACTGAACTCATTATCTTTTCCTCCAATCACTTCTCTTCCCAACTTCTATTGTTGTTGAGAGCACCACTATCCTCCCAGCCATTTAGACTTACCATGTAGGTGACATCCTTGACTTCTCACCCTCTCTCATTCCCCGGATCCAATCAGTTGTCAAGTCCTGTTGTTTCTGCTTTCACAATATTTCTCATATATACCCCCTTATCTGACACCACTACCATTCTGATACAAGCCTTCCTCACTTGATACCTGGACTATTGCAATAGCCTGCTGGTTGGCTTCTTGTGATGGCAATCAAAATAAGATTTTTTGCTGTTTTTGTTTTAGTATAATCAAGTGCCTCTGATTGAATCTTGCCTTTATCAGTCAAGAGTCTTTACAAGGAGTAAAGTACAGAAAGTAGAGTTTCTTTTACTAGAGACAGTGTATGTATTTGTATTGTTAATTATTTTAATATGTTTAAACCTCTTTCCCACCCACTGATGGGCCTGCCCATTGTGGAAAGCTTGATTAGGGGAGTTGTTTTGTAGGAGGATCCCAAGTACCTTTTGTTTTTTCTTTTGAGGTATTGGGTCAAAGGGTTGTGATGCCCTCTGGCTCTAAAAGTATAAATACTCTGAGTTGAGGTTTTACTTTGGGGCTAAGTTTTTGGTAAGAACGTTTGAATGCCAGATGAGGACCCCCCCTCCACTTTGAGAACCCAAATATTAAGCTTCTCTTTCTGATAACGATGGTCAGACAGTTGGGGTCCAATTGTCTGTTGAATTCAGGCAGCAGAAGCTATGTCTGTTGATATTTTGATTTCTCTGTATTTTCTTTGAAATTCGGGGTGCTGACTCCCTGAACTAACTAAATGATATATGTGCTTGGTTAAAGGAATGATAGATGAGCTTGATTGAAGTGATTGTTAACCATTCAAAAGTTGACTTTCTTTTTATGAATGCACATCTAAGAAGCTGTGATAGCAGGCCTCCCGTATATGTTGGAGTGCTTACTGATACACTTCTCTGCCTCTAGTCTCTCCCCACTCTAATTCACCTTCCCTTTAGCTGTCAAATTGACCTTTCTGAAATATAGGTCTGACCATGTCATCTCTCCATTCAATCAATCAAGTGGCTTCCTAGTCTTTTAACCTCCTCTCCTCCCATCTTCCAGGCTTCTTACACCATGTACATACTTATGTGCATGTTGTCTTCTTTATTAGACTGGGAGCAATTTGAGAGCAGACTACTTTTTGCCTTTCATTATATCTTTAGCACTTAGCATAGTACCTGATGCACAGTGGGCACTTAAATTCTATTTGACTGGCTGTCTTTCTGCAAATATGAGGGAATTTATCTGAATTAGTCAGGTTGCTATGGATGGTATATTTTGGTGAAAAGTGGCCTAGATTTCTATAAACTATATCTTGTCTCAGTGTGTGACTCTGTGGCCCATCTAACGACTATTGGAGAAGAAGATGATAAATACTCTATCTATCTCAAAGTGCTCTGAATAATGGATTTGATGTTTATTATGATTGTTAGGTCAGTTATTTGACTGACTCGACCATAATAATGATCCCAGTGATTGTATGTGAGAGGAAGAGAAATCCATTTATGACATATAGTCTGGGGGTAAGAGAGGTCAAGGTGTTTGGTAAGGACGAAACTCTCTCTTCTGATGATCATCTTACTAAATGTAGCTCACTGTGACACCTCTGTTCAGAGGACAAGAGTTTTACAAATTATAATTAATGTGGTCCCGAAAATGATCATGAGTCTAGAGTGAAGGAGAAAGTGGTTGATGATAAATGTAGGTGACACATGATGGCTAATGAGAGCATGTTGCTAGAGAATGCATTATCTTGGATGATGCGGATTATATCAACATACAGAACACTGATATTGCAGTTGTACAACAACTGTTTAGTCAACAGCTAGATGCTAGTAAATTTATTAACATCCCATTATAAATGAGCCTCTGCATATGTTGAAAATGTGAGACAAAAAAAGATACATTCTACTGAATTGTTAGAGAGCTATGACCTGGCCAGTGGAGCAATATGTTGCTGTGGGATAAATTTAAAAAATGGTGGTGTGATAATATTTTGGGTCTACCAAGCAGAACTATGCCAAAGGCAAATACGGGGAAGATAAATAAACACGATGGCATAAGAGTGGAAACACAGCCTGGAGACTAAAAGATCTCAAAGTAAATGCAATTATGTTTAGTAATTAGGAGTCTCTGTAAATACCAGTCAAATACCTAAAGGTATTGGGGATACATTATTTGTGGTTGTCTTGAACATAGACACTTAATAAATATTTGTTGAATTGAATAGAAATGTCTTTTGGTTTTTGCCTCTCACTCTTTTTCCTTCTATTTTCTTTGTTCTAGCTCAACAATAAATACCATGTGTATTTGCAAATAGGTCCCACCTTCAGTATAGTACAGTATAAAGACCATGACATTAAATCAGAATTTTTAAAAAGAGACACGTGTGTGTGGCTATATATGCACACATGTGCATGTGCATTATACTTATGTAGAATGAAAGAATGAATGAGTGAAAAAACATTTATTAAACTTTACTATGTGTTGACCACTGTGCTAAGCACTGTGGATAAAATAGAAAGTTCAGCTGCAAAGAAAATAACATTAATTATAGAATATGCGTAGATTTTATGCAAGCTGGATTTGGGGGGAAAGTATTTTTATAGTCCGTGACTGGATAAATGAACGTGAGTGTGCTAAGGTCCTTTTTAGCTCCTGTGTAACCTTGGGCAGATTATTTCCTCTCTCTTGTCCTCAGTTTCCTGCTCTAGAAAAGAAGGGGGTTTGACTGGATGCCATTATTTCCCTTTTAGCTCAAAAATTCTGGGGTTCCTAAGGGAGAAGAAGCACTTTGATTCATTTCTCTGTAAAGGGGGGAGCAGTGAATTATTTCAAGTTGCTGTTGCCATTCTGGTTGACCATATTGCTCCTGCCTGCTTGGATGTGTCCTCTGGGCCAGAGAGAAGGAACTGGTTGGGGAGGGTGGTGGCCTGGAGTGGGTCTTGAAGGGGAATTGTATTGGGAATCAGGAAGAGCTGAAATCAAATTTTGCCTCAGATGTATTTTTAGCTCTGTTACCCTGGACAAGTCATTTAACTTCTTTCAGACTCAAGTTTATTCATCTGAAAAATGGAGATAATAGTGGCACCCCCTTCACAGGGTTGTTGTGATGATTGAATGAGATAATGTAAAGTGCTTTGCAAGCCTTAAAGTCCTATATTCATCTTTATGGCTTCAAGGATTTGCAGGCAGCCATCTTTGTGCTCTTTAAAAGTGGGCAGTGGGTATACCAGCCCTTCTGGAGGTTGGGTAGCTGGGTCTTCTGTTTGCCTTGGCTTTTCTCTCCTATACACTCAAGAAATGGACCTTTTCTGTTACAGTGAAAGAGAAAGAGACTGGACCTGTCATTTCACTGGTAAAGGCAACACTCCCGTGAAGAAACTCACTCTACTAATGCTGGCCAGCACCTTCTACAATTTAAGGACTGGGAAAACTGCCTAGAGCTTTTCAAGGTTCAGTGACTTGCCCAGAGTTACTCACAATGGTGTGCTAGTAAGTGTTTAACAACTGACTTTTCTAAGGTGTGAGTGTATGTGTGTGTGGTTGTGTGTGTGTGTGTGTGTACCCATGACATACTTTTAAGTTGAATCTGCATTTATCATACTTTCTCCATCATGTTCTTAAGTCTTGACAATCAACAGAACAGTAAATTAAACCCAAATACTCACACTGACAGCTTAACAATCAGCTCCCATGTTAGAGCTGACTCTATGTGTGTGTCACACAGCAAGTATGTGGCAAAAGAGGATACAAGTCCAGTTTCTTCTGTCTCTGAGACTGGCTCTCTATCAATTCCGCTGCCCTAATTCTCATTCTCTGTCATGAAGGAGGGAAATGGAGCCCAGGAACTGGGAGGATTCATTGAGAAGCTGGAGTGTATCCACAGGAAGGTGACCAGGGTGAGAAGAGGATTGGACATCATGTCATATAAGGATGAGTTGTATGAGCATTAAACTATTGTGCTCCAAATCCCTTGTGATTCAGCATTCCTCTCATTTGATGCAGTGAGGTGACTGAGTGGATAGATCCCTGAACCTGAAGTCTGGAAGACCCAAGTTCAAATCCCATCTCAGATACTTACTAGCTGTGTGACCCTGGGAAAGTCACTTAACCTTCATTTGAGTCCGTTTTCTCAACTGCAGTATGGGGCTAATAACAGCACCTGCCTGTCAGGGTCATTGAAAGGATCAAAGGAGATAATATTTATAAAAAGTGTTTAGCACAATGCCTGGCACATAGTAGGTACTCTATAGATGCTTTGTACCTTCCCTCTTCCTGTTGTTGTAGTTTAGTTGTTTCAGTCATGTCTGACTCTTTGTAACCTCATTCAGGTTTTTTTTTGGCAAAAGTAGTGGAGAGATTTGCCATTTCCTTCTCCAACTCATTTTACAAATGAGGAAACTGAGGAAACAGGGTTAAGTGACTTTTCCAGGGTCATGTAACTAGTAAGTATCTGAGGTCGAATTTGAACTCAGGTGTTCCTGACTCCAGGACCAGGGATCTATTCACTCTACTCTCCCACCTAACTGCCCCTCCCTTTTCCTAGTCTAATAACATACCTGGTTAGTAGAACCCCATTAACACACAAAATGTTTGGGCACTCCTGGCTTAGAGTGAATGTCAGTGGTAACTGTTTCACTTTGGGACAGCAACGCTGAGGGTCTTCCCAGCTTGACTTTCTTTGTCTTTTTCTTTCTAATTAAAGGGCCATCCTTTGACTCACCTCTTAAAGAGGCCTATTCACTGAATAGAATTACCTTGCTCAAGGTGAGAACTTGAAAAGGCCTTAACCCAAAAGGGCCAGGGTCTCCCATTGCATCCTGGGTCATCTCCAGTTGTCCTGATGAACATCTGGTTACTGGACCCAGTTGGCCCAGACTGAGAAAGTGAGGCTGGTGACCTTGCACAATCCTCCCTCACTCAAATCAGAGTCAACTGCAGGTCATGTCATCATCTCCCTGATGTCACGGTCCTCTTCGAGAATGAAGGACAAACACAACAACAACAACTTAATTGGGACTATCAAGCATCCAAGAGACACAACATGATATAGTGCAGTGGTATCAAACTCAAATAGAAATGGATCCCTGCTGCAGCATGTTGATTAAGAAAGGCATAAATTAACATCATCTATGTTGTATTGAATTTTTATTTATTTTGTTAAGCATTTGCCAATTACATTTCAGCCTGCTTCAGCTTATACTGGGGAGTTTTGGGGAAGCATTTCCACTAGCCTCAATTTGGACATCTCTGGTATGGTAGTTTAAAGAGCTGACATTTGAGCCAGGAAGACTTGAGTTAAAATCCCACACCTGATAAATACTGGTTGTGTGACCCTGGGCAAGTCACTTAACCTCTCAACAACTTTCTAAGACTATAAATTGCAGAGAAGATGCCAACTTGCTTTGGTGGAGGGAGTTCCCTCACCTGAGAGTTTCCTATACCAATAGAATCACAAGTCTGGGTCCTCATCCCCACTAAGGACATGCAGTACAGATGGGGAATTCCTAGCTCAGTAGAAGCATAAATTCACAAAGAGTGACTTCTATATTGTGTAACCACAATATACAAATATGAGACAATTATATTAGGATGGCAATAGATATCTCTTCTGGGACTGGTTGCACATAAACTTGACATAATACCATGTGGAATTCCCAGTTTTTTGTAGAGAGGAAAGCGAGAGAGAGAGAGAGAGAGAGAGAGAGAGAGAGAGAGAGAGAGAGAGAGAGAGAGAGAGAGAGAGAGAGAGAGAGAGACAGACAGACAGACAGACAGACAGACAGACAGACAGAGACAGACAGAGACAGACAGACAGAGACAGACAGAGACAGAGAGACAGATGGAGACAGAGCTAAGTTCTAGAGCCAAACTACTTCTTTCTTGCCAGCACAGAAAAGAGAGTGAACTAAAAGATCTATGACTTTAAGCCCCACTTTCTATTTCCTGTTAATTCAAGTCCTTTACTAGACATAGTTTTTCTTACTGGGATCTAGGACTATTTACCTTTGACATCTAGATGGTTGGAAGTGACATTCATATGTCTCATAAATGCTTTCTTCTTTCCTTGATGTATCAATAGGCATAAATAATAAATAATAAAGAGGTATATGGGGTGCTCACTTTCCACCTTTGGTGTCCACCTTCTCCCAATTCTCACCTGTGGATCCAGGAAGCTGTAGCATATGCAGGCGCCACACCTGGTAAAATCATCTTGGCAGACAGGCTAAACCAGGTTGATGGTAATCAACAGGCCCCAAACCTGTCAGTGAATTAGGGGGAGGTCTGCCTCAAACAATGTGAAGACATCTCCTGGAAGAATGAGTGAATGAGAACAGTTTGTTCCACTAGCCATGAAGGTGGCTGAAGCAGGTGCTGTGGAGTGCTTAGGGCCTGGTCAGACACCAAACATGCCAGTATCATCAGCTGTATCCTGGGCCATCACTAGTCACCTTGGCTTTTGTCCTGCCACTGTATTTCAATGACTCAGGAAGAAAGAGTGAGACTGAGGACTTTGCACATCTCTGCCTCACTTAAATCCAATTCATGCTAAGGTCAAGACATCATTTGTGAGGTCATGGGTCCTCTTCGAAAATGAAGAATGAGGAACAACAAGGTTAACAATGGCCATAAAGTATAATAAAAGCAGAGTGATGGCCAGTGGACCTTCCCTTAAGGAGAGGTTGAAGGAAAAAGCAGAGGCCACTGGGAGTCTAGAGAAGGGGGAGATGGGTCTCTCTTGGATAAAGATAGTTGCCTTGCTGTATACTTCCTGGACCAAACTGCCAGATGAGGTGGAGTTAGATAGAACCTAACTTGGATTAGGAAGCTTAAGCTTGCACTGAATGGCAAAGTAGGGCTCTAGACTGTTTCACTTTGGATAGCTTTATGGCTCTTTTGAAGTCATTCTACCTTTTAATGTATGTTATGGGTTATCATTATTTTTTTTTTTTACTCTTTTCCTTATTCTTGATAAAGCCATGTCCTAATATTGTGCAACACAGTGAATGCAGAGGGTAAATAAAAGTATTGATGGCCCTTTGTAGGCAGGATGGGTAAGTGGTAAGAGTAAGATGGGAAGTGAGACCCAAAGAGGTCTGGAGTTAGACGTACTTCCTCTGGTCACTGGGACTTGGTGGGTCTCAAGCTTTATTCATAGACTGAGATTGTCCTCTTTATGCAGTGGTAGGGAATGCCTGGGGTCTACTGGGAATTTTTAATGGAGAAACTTTTAGAAGAAAAGGGAAGTGAGAAAAGAATTGGGAAGTCTGATTATATCATGACAGCTACCTTGTTGGCCTCAAAAAAGAAGTGGCTTTTTCTTTGAGCTTATACATATGCCTTCAGTTGAGAGTACGGTTTGGATGATACAGTTCCCAAGCACAAGATAAACAAGATCCAGTTGGGCCTGAATCCTGTGACTTCCCTGGCCAGTAGCCGAAAATCAAGACTGAGAAAGATGGCGGTTTGGAGTCCATAGCAGCACTGACCATTCAGGCATGGATGGATACTGTATTTTGGTCAACACATTTATTAAATACCTACTGTTTTCAGAAACCTTCATTCATATTTTTATAATTTACAGCTTCTTTGTTTTTATGACATATTTCCTGTAGTTTATATTTATGAAAGGGGACTACTATAAGGAGACTTTATAGGCCCCTGGATCTAAATATTTAAAGGAAGGGACAATCCCTTAAAAGGTACTCACTAAAGGAAGCAGAATTATGACTCTGGGAGCAAGGGTTAAAACACCAGACAACTTGTACTTTGGGACAAGTGATTCAAGTGACTCACATTTCTATATCACTTCAAGGTTTGAAGAACTCAGTTCTCACAAAGACCCTGGAAGTAGATAGTGTAAGTCCTATCATCCACATTTTACAGATAAATGAGTAAAGTGAGACTCATAGAAGCAAAGTTACTTGCTCATGATCAGTTAGGAGAGATTCAAACCCAGTTCTGGTGACTATGAATATAATGTCTTTCCATCATGCTGTTCATTTGTGTTAAAGGTAGGTTGCTGGATAGATTTTTATATTTTTAGCCTACCAGGATTCAAATTGATTAAAAATATTAAATATCATCATTGTCAAGTTGCATTTTTGATAATTATAGATATAAGTGTATCAAGCTACATGGTTCTTGGTTTCCAAATTAATAAAATGTGGATGCCCTTACGAAATTCCTTGCTAGAAATAAT